>NC_044395.1:22850955-23453247 GCF_006542625.1 Nomascus leucogenys | reverse complement strand
TTCCCCTCCCAGACTCACACCCCCTCTCAGTTTCTACACTCTTTGCCTCATCATCTGGAGGCCGTTCCTAGGTCAGTTTTCCTATTTACTTCAGCACTTCATTTATAGGAGTCACAGAGCCATCCCAGGCAAAGAGCCTATAGACATGCTCAGCACTTTAAGTTTTGGCTCCAGCTCCTCTGCCCGGTCATTTTGAGAATGAGCCATGATCCCGCATCTCTCATATTGATGTGGGAATTGGAAGTTGGTCATTGAACTGGTGGCCTGAATAGGGGTGCCCTGGCCACCTTGGTTATCTGTTTTTGTGTAACAAACAATCTCAAAACTTAGCAGCCTAAGACAACGGTTGTTTTATTTTATCTCACAGTGCTGTAGTTCAGAAATCTATTCAGGGCTCAGCTGGGTAGGTCTGCTCTGTTGGCATTGGCTGGGGTTACTCTGTGATCTGGGATCTAAGATGGTTTCATTTTCATGGCTGGTGTCTTAGTGAGTATGGCTAAAAGGCTTGGCTCAGCTGGGACTGTTGAGCAAAGGGCCTGCACGTGGCCTCTCCAGCCTAGCAGATCAAGACTCCCAGAGAGTGTCCCAAAAGAACTGTGCAGAAGCTTCAAGCCTTCACATGACCTAGGCTCTAAAATCCCAGAATCGCACTTCTGCTACATTCTATTAGTCAAGCAGATTCAAAAGAAAAGAAATTGCAACATCTTTAATCTGTCACACCAGCCAAAGAGGTTTTTTCAGAAGCCACCAGCCCCTGTAACTAGTTCAGTGACAGAGTTTCCTGGCCCCAATGTCTAAATAACCCATCCTTGCAAATAGAACATCACAGTTACCAGCCTGCGTGTACTAGGAGCTGACATCCTTTCCATTCTTTCCCCAGAGACTCAAACCAATATCCTATCCCTGGGCGGTGTCCCCATTTGACCCCGTTTGGCCTGCCTCTTCCCTACCTTGGCTGCTGGCAGGACCTTTGGTTTTTCTCAGTTGCTGCCAGACCTAGATCTGCCCTTTTCAGGTTTTTGTTCACAGGTAGCTTTAGGTGGGAGATAAGGAAGCTTGAGTCAGGTCAGTGCTGAGGCAAAGATGCTGCCCCAAGACAGGGGGAATGCCCCAGACTTGTCCCATCCGGCCCTTGCAGAATGGCACCAGCAACAAGCACCTGCTGTAGAGAAGGGTTGTCACTATGTTGCAGCTCTGAGGCTCTACAGAAGTCAGAGGTGGGTCATGGAGATGGGGGACAAGGAGAGTGAGGAGGCAATAGGTGACTATCTACCACACTGCTTAGGTACTGAGTCACATCAACATGTATGCAATACCTGGTCAGACAGGCACCCGCAGACCCATCTGGCCCAGACCGGCTGCACTTTCCCTGGCTCTAAGCTGGGAGTGGCAGTCATCTGGCAGAGCCATGGTTCCTGGAGTGAGGGCACAAGGTCACACAGGCCAAGGCCAGAGACAGCTTTCTTTTCTTTCTTTTTCACAAATATGTTTCAAATGTTAGCATGAAATATGCAAGCCATACAAAAAGGAATGAGGAATACAATAATAAGCACCCATGTACCCACAACCTAACTTAAGAAATAAAATATTAGCACAGAATATCTCATAATGTATATCTCAGGGCTCTGGGGAGTAGGGGAGAGAACAGGGTCTGCTCATGTTCACACAGGAAGGAAGGAGTATTGAGGAGGAAGAAGGAAGCAAACTAAAGCATCAGCAGCGGCTCCTTCGAGAGAGAGAGATGGCTTCTTGGGCACCAGAGTCAAGGGAGATTTTATGGGCTTGGGAACAGACCACAGAGAATGCACCACCCTTCTTCTTTCAACTCTCAGCTCAGAGACTTCCCAGATCCCACAGTCTGAATTAGTCATGAGATCCTTAGAGATGCCTTATGGATTGACTTCTCCATCCTTGTCTGCTCTTGGGCTGTTTATAATATATCCATGCCTCTCCCACGCCTGACTGTAAACTCTGTGACTGTGCCTCGCTTTCGATCTCATGAAGTTCTCGTACAGGGTAAGAACTCCTTGTTATTGACTTGAATGTGTGATTAATCCTGGGAAACCCCCACGGTTGATGGGCAGGGGACAGAAGCATTAACAGAAAGGGAAAAGCAAAGCGAGTTGGGCCGGGCGTGGTGGCTCACGCCTGTAATCCCAGCACCTTGAGAGGCTGAGGCGGGCAGATCACTTGAGGTAAGGAGTTCAAGACCAGTCTGGCCAACATGGTGAAACCCCATCTCTACTAAAAATACAAAAATTAGCCAGGCATGGTGGCACATGCCTATAATCCCAGCTACTCAGGAGGCTGAAGCATGAGAATCACTTGAACCTGGGAGGTGGAGGTTGCAGTGAGCCGAGATCACACCAGTGTACTCCAGCCTGGGCAACACAGCAAGACTCCATCTCAAAAAAAAGAAAAAGAAAAAAAAAGAAAGAAAAGTGACTTGAACATAAGAGACCAGAGCATAGCTAACACCCAGACTTTGGTTTCTAATAACATTCTCCAATAAAAAGGAACCAGAACTCCTTGGGGAAATGGCCAATTCTAGGACTGGGACAGGAAATATAGAAGATGAGATCAGGTGTGGTGGCTCACGTCTGTAATCCCAGCACTTTGGGAGGTCGAGGCAGGCGGATCACTTGAGGTCAGGAGTTTGAGACCAGCCTGGCCAACATGGTGAAACCCCATTTCTATAAAAATACAAAAAATTAGCCAGGCATGGTGGTGCACAGCTGTAGTCCCAGCTACTCAGGAGGTTGAGGCAAGAGAATCCCTTGAGCCGGGGAGGTGGAGGTTGCAGTGAGCAGAGATCGAGTCACTGTACTCCAGCCTGGGCAACAGAGTAAGATTACGTTTCAAAATATATACACACACACACACACACACACACACACAAGATGAGATGAGACTGGGGCATCTTATAGTGCCAAAAATATAAGGAAGTACTCAAAAAAAAAAAAAAAAACCCACAATCATGAGGTATGTCAAAAGGACCCAGTAGCCAACTGGCAGAGCTCACAACGACCAGCACTGGATCATTTTGAAAGAGAGGGAAAAAAAAAAAAACTCTCAATCTAAATCTAAAGTATGAAATGAATACCTATAAGTCCATATTGATATAAATAAACGTTCATGTGAATAAATAAAGATGAAGAAGCGACAAATCTCACATGCAGAAGAATCTCAAATAACTTGCATTCGATTAACTTACGTTAATTTCAAAAAAACGTAATTCCACCCTCGGGAGGGGTAAGGCAACTGCCTGCTCCTTAAGTGTGGGCTGTACATAGTGATTTTCTTCCAATGAGCATACTGTGGAAAGGGAAAGAGAGGTAACCTCTACAGTGGAGTAAACCTGGCCAACGCTACCTCAGCCAGGTGATCAAGGTCAACACCAACAGTGATACATCATGTTGATTGCACGTACCCTTCATACAACGTGATGAAAGTGGCACCTTGCCTCTGTGGTCTCCCTGTCAAAAACCCACACCTCCAGTCCAAGCATTAGAAAAACATCAGATAAATCCTAATTGAGGAACATTCTACAAAACATCTGACCAACATTCCTCAAAACTGTCAAGGTCATCAAAAACAAGGAAAATTTGAGAAATTCTCTCAACTGAGAGTAGGCAAAGCAGACATGATGACTGGATGTCATATATGATCCTGGAACAGAAAAAGACAATAGGTAAAACTAAGGAAATCAGAACAAAGTATGGACTGCAGTTAATAATAATGTATTGGTTCATTAATTATAACAAATGTACCATATTAATGTAAGCAGTTAATAAGAGAAGAAGCTGGGTGTGAGGTATATGAGAAAGCTGTACTATCTTTTGAAATTTTTCTGTAAATCTAAAACTGTTCTTAAAAAATAAAGTTTTTCAAAAAATATATCAGCACATTCTAGGAAAAACTTACATAACAGTTAAAAACAGAGGGAAAAAAAAGAGAGACAAAAGGGACTTTGGGATCATGGAAATTAAGTTGTCCCCCACCTGTCAGACCAGTGGAAAGTCAGGTAAAATCAGAACTGAAAGTGACATCCTGGGGGCACTGCCAGGGTCCTGAGAGAAGGCAGTTTGGGGAAATAGTGAAAGTCAGAGAGCTGAGGGAAACAGGACGAGGACCTGGGTGCAACAAGTGTAGGGCAGCAATCAGAAAGTGTGGTCTTTAGGTATGGGCATAGATGAAGCAGGAAGCCTCACTTAGAAGCCTCCAACTCAAGGACGCTTAGCAACACAGGTGAGTATTTAAAACAGTGCAGAGAGGGGAATAAGAAACCAGGGTGAGACAGCACAACCACCTCTGCAAGCATTTAAAACGGACATGTGCCTAAATGATGCCTGCTTTGCAGGAACTCACAGACACACATTTGGTTTAACAGAATTATTTTCTATGGGGAGATAGAAATGAGAATAAATGGAGAAAAATAAATGAACAAAATAGGAGAAGTTTCCTGCCCAAACCACACCAGCAATGAGAATGTTCCATGAACTGAGTGTAATTAATTCAAACCACTACCCTGAGAGGTGTGTGTGTGTGTGTGTGTGTGTGTGTGTGTGTAGAGACAGTGTGTGTATGTGTGTGTGACTGAAAGACAGAGAGACAGAGAGAGAGGAGAGGAGAGGGAGGGGAGGGCAGGGGAGGGGAGGGGAGAGAAGACAGAGGAGAGAAAGGGAAAAGAAACAGGAGAGTCCTAAGAAGTAATGTCTCACTTACTTGTGGAATCTAAAGATCAAAACAATTGAATTCATGGACATAGAGAGTAGAAGGATGGTTATGTGAGGCTGGGAAGGGTGGGTGGGGGGGGCTGGGAGGGAAGGTGGGGATGGTTAATGGGTACCAAAACAAATAGAAAGAATGAATAAGACCTACTATGTGACAGCACAACAGGGTGACTATGGTCGATAATAACTTCATTGCACATTTTAAACTAACTTAAAGATTGTTACTGAATTGTTCATGACTCAAAGGATATGCTTTTTGACACATGAGATGTATTAAAACATCTCATGTAACCCATAAATATATACACCTACTATGTACCTACAAAAATTTAAAAAATAAAAATTAAAAAATAGAAGAAGAGGTAGGGGAATCAAATGAGATTTTTTTCAGAACTGGATGAAAGGCAACAGAAAAAGGAATGGTGGAAAGAGGGTGGCCGAAGACGTTAGGAAAGAAAGGCAGGAGAGGGCAGCAGTGACAGCTGGCGTGGGGGATTCCTCTGTGAGAGGCAGGGGAGTGGTCAAGCTCTCTCCAAGGCAACTGTCAACCAAGAAAGTTTGTTTTTGAAAACCATAACCTTCCCTGTCAAACAGGACAAATAGGACATAAGCCTTAGAGGACAAAGACAATAGATATTGGTGAGGAGATTGAAGAAGCAGTGGTGAAGAAGAGAGATGGGGAGCCCAACAGCTACCCTCGTGGTACTGTACTAAGGTTGAGGTTGCCCTCGTGGTACAGTACTGTGAGAAAAGTACTGATGGGTATTGGGGACTTGCCCTCATTCTGCCATCAACCAGTTATGTGACCTTGTGAAAATCCCAAACCTCTCTGAGCCTCAGTTTCCTCATCTTTAAAATGAGATGTTGGAATGAACACGCTCCCTTCCCTAATCTGGCGGTTAATGCAGTCTGGGAGTTCACGCAGGAAGGAAGACTAGCGGCATTACCTCCCTGAGGCTGGATTCACAGCAAGGCCCCCAGCATCTATACCTCCACTCCTGTTGTGTATCGTGCCAACAGGGTCCAGGGATCCTCTGAGCCCTTTCAGCTCAGTTCCACATCTTTCATCGTGCCCTCCTTTGTTATATATGTGGCCCTATGAGGGCAGTCCTCTGGATTCCCACAGGACTGAGCCTAGGAAAGAGGTTCATTAAATATTTTGCCACATTCTAGGCGCAATATATTCCCAGTTGCTAAAGACTCTGAGGCAAGACATTTCAAAGCAAAGAACAATTGTTCTCTAATTAGGATCTGATTTTTAATTTAAACTTCAACCTGAAGAGCAACCTGAACTCTATTTTAGTCTTTTCCGGTTTGCTATTCCTAGAAATCCTATCCAGTGACCTGACCTTGTGGGAATTTTCCATCTTGTCTTGTGTTGACTCAGGACAAGACACTTCCTCCCTCTGGGTCTGAGTTTCTTCATCCACAAAATAAAAGAGCTGAAGGACATGGCCCCTAGGATCCCTTCCAGCTCTACTACTCTCGTCAGCTGGAGTAATCTGAACCTATTTAGGCCCCCAGGACCTTTCACCAGCCAAGTACAACTTCCTTGTCCCACTCACCAGGTAAGAAGTTACCTTTGAGATGAATTTCACAGAAGGGGGGTGAAATGCAGAGAGCTAATGGCCATGATTATAACAGAAACAGGATAGAGAGACCACAAGGTTACAGAATATCCCTTAAGACCTCAGAGCAATAGGAAGCTTTCCCACCTACCTACCCACAGCAGAAGGACGG
Organism: Nomascus leucogenys; assembly: GCF_006542625.1. Lineage (NCBI taxonomy): Eukaryota > Metazoa > Chordata > Mammalia > Primates > Hylobatidae > Nomascus > Nomascus leucogenys. The sequence goes on along the minus strand of NC_044395.1, from coordinate 23,446,774 downwards.
TTGACAAGGTGAACCTACTTTCTACTACCTGGGAAATGTATGTGATTGATATGGAGCGAACAGGCTTCAGAGCAAGAATACCTGGGCTCTACCCCGGCCTTATCTCCTATTACTGGTATGATCTTAGGCAAGTGATTTCATCTCTTTGCTCCTCCATTTCTTAACACAATAAATGGGGTTCATTACAATGTCAATCTCACAAGGTAGTTGTGAGTACCAAAAAGCGTGGTGCATATCAAAGTTCCTCGCAAAACTTTGCTACTGAAAGCAGGGTCCAGTGAGGTCGGCCTTCACTGAGAGCTTGTTAGAAAGGCAGAATCTCAGGCCCCACCCCAGATCACCCATACTGTTGAATCAGAATCTCTGTCTTTAAAAGATCCTCAGGTGATTGGCAGGGACAGGAATGTTTTGGAATTGTTACAAAACATTACACAGATGCTAATCTTACTTCCTATAAAAATAATTAAGATCATGACACCAATACACACACACACACATCCTCGCCTGCACCAGCATTTCCTCTTCTCCTTCCATTGGACTCCTCCACGCCCTGCTCACCACTTCCTGCAAGCTCACAGTGCCACCATCTGGACAAACAAAGGCAAAGCAGATGACTGAGATGTGCAGGGAAGGAGGGTGGACACTCAGGGGCCTGGAACACCCAGCAGAGAAGTGGCTTTGTGGGAGGAAGTCAGCCTGTGCTGAAGATTATGGTAACCACCAGCCACCTATGGCTACTGAGCACTTGAAATGGGGCTACTACAAGTTGAGATATGCTGCATATCCCAATGCACTCTGGATTTGAAAGACTTACTACAAAAAAAGAATGTAGCTCCTGGAAGCTAAGTCTTAGTCCTAATTACTGGGTGGCTGTCCCCCCACAGGTAGTCTCTGTCACAACTTACCACCTGCTCCCTGTCCCCCAGGAACTTTCCTCTCTGGAGCAGGACCCTACAACCCCTCCTTCTGCCACCTCTGCCCTTTTGAAAAGTAATTAATGACAAGGCCAGGACTGGAGCCTTTCTCTCCACCACCTACTGAATGCTTTATCCGACACATCATGTGGTTATCCAAGGATTCGCTGGCAGTTTTACAGTTTCCAGCTTTTCTGGGTATGCATATTCTTTAAGAGCACTTGGCTGGTTGCCTGAATTTTCAGTCTTTCTGGACCGCAGTCTTCTCCTTTATAAACTGGGAGAAGAGAACTAAATAATCTCCAACATCCTTTCTAAAGCCAAAACCATATGGGTCTCTGAAACCTGGCTGTACACACACCAAAGGCAGAAGCCTCGGGTTTTATTTCCTTTGCATCTCTCCTGCAGCATTTCACACACAGAGAGTACTTAAAGGAATCTGGCCGGCTTTGCCTTGCAGAAGAAGGGAACTGAGATGTCCCTTGCCCTCCACTAAGCCCAGTTATACACACGCATGCACACACACCCCACCAGCTTCTCTAGGAAGCAAAAGGAGATAGGAGATAGAGAAGAACCGTGGAGAGCAGAGGCGGCAGATGGAGGCATTCCTCCAGAAAGGAAAGTTCCCGGAGGACAGGGAGGTAGGAAAAAGAGAGTGGAGACACTTAAGTTGTCTAGGCCAAAGCTGCTCAGAGGATCCATATCTCAGATTTCATCTTCATGAGATATTCAGTGAGTGCATCCCAGAGCTCCCATGGGTGGCAGAGGCTGCCCTTCCTGGGCATTTCTCGCTGCATTGGGATCCTGGGTCCGCATGTCCCTGTGCCTCTCCTGTTCCGCCACCCTCATCTTGTTTTCTCATAGTGTTGCTGGCACTGGGCGTCTGTGTTTTGCTCCCTTCTAACTCTCCATCTGCCTCCCCAGCAGTCTTTCTCAGCATCTGTCCACCCTCTCACTTCTGTGCCTACCTATCTCTCTGCCACTGTCACCCCACCCAAGAGTGAGGATGCTCCCCTTTGAGGGCACCCCAGTGACGTGGGCTTCCATAGCTGTCTTCTGCTGTGCCCTCCAGAGTGCCACATGCCTGAGCATGGAGAACCCTCAGGACTGCGGGAATGAGATGCCCTGTGCAAAAGAAGAGCTAGACCCACCAGGATGCCGAGAGGGTAGGGGCTGGGGGTATAGTTGAGGAGGGAGGAACAGAAAAACAGCTCTGGGGGAAGATGCTGGCTTTATGAGACACCTGGGCTGGGCTAGGGCTCAGAAGCCCCCTAATGGGAGAAGAACACTGTCAGGGGTCCACTTGGGCCCCTGTGGGATCGTGGGTGACCCACAGCTCCTAGAAGCTAAGTCTTAGTCCTAATTACTGCATGGCTGTCCCCCTGCAGGTAGTCTCTGTCCTAACTCACCACCTGCTCCCTGTCCCCCGGGAACTTTCCTCTCCGGAGCAGGACCACACAACGCCTCCTTCTGCCACCTTTGCCCTCCCCGGTTCTTCAACCCCTGGCCCAGCCAGGATGCCTGTTTCCCCTGTGGCTCAGAGGCCACCCAGCCGGAGAAGGGCAAGGACACGTGTGTCTGCCAGGGGCCTGGGCGAGTTTTCCAGGTATGTCCTCTGGCAGGGGGGCCCAAGGACAGGCGTCATTTCCAGGACTGTTTTGGTCTCAAGTCAAACTCAGCTCAGGTGTAACTTGACCAGGGTTGGCTCAGGTTTCCAAGTGACTTGGGGATAGGGTTGCCAGATAAAATACAGGGTACCCAGTTAAACTTGAATTTCAGATAAATAACAAACTTTTTTTTACTATTGCATGGGACACAGTTATACCAAAAGAAAATTGTCTAAAATTCAAGTTTAACTGGGTGCCCTGTGTTTTCATTTGCTAAACCTGGCTCCCCTTCTCCAAGACAATGACAGACTTTATGTTGTTCTTTGCCACGATCACTTCCAAAACACATCCTGGCCCAAGCCCTTCCAACTGGAACACTCTCTGTAAGCCAACAAATGTGCGTGTGAATTCTTCCTTTGCTGAATGTCTCAAGTCTCTTTTTTTATTGAAATGATAGCACCGGCCAGACGCTTACCAGAACAGGCTGGTCTCCTTCCCCTGACTCCTCCTCTGCCCTGTTTATTGCTCATTTCCCCTCCCCTGCCCTTGTCTTCTGGCCCATTTCCAAAAGGGTCACAGCCAAAAACCTGGGCATGGTTCACCACAACCAAGTATTAACCAACCAACATGAACCAGCACTCCTCCTTCCCCCTCCCCACCCCCAGCCCAGTGACAGTCGGTGCCCCTGCCTCCCTGGCCACTGAGACTTTGGAGAGCCAATGGGCTGTGTCCAGTGGAAACACAGGAGCTGCAAGGGCGGAACCACCTGGAATCAGGAGGGGCTATGTTTGACCAAGGCTCAGTGGAATGACCACTGTGTCCACGAGGTAGGAGAATGCCCATCTATTATGTCCTTGGCCTCCTGCCCCTCCACCCTCCCATTCAAATGCCCACCCTTCCAGCCACTGGGCTCATTCCATGGCCCCTCTCTGGAAATACAGAGGTCAGTACTTTGCACTCTCAGGCAGTTCCTAGAAGCAGCTGGAGAGAATGAGGAAGACCTTCCCTAGGGAGGTGTCCCCAAGAAGTTTGAGTCTTTGTGCAGGTGTGTGCCACACCAGGAGATGCCCGTGGACATGACCCAAGCCTGGGGCTCTGCCTGTGCTGGGGACAACAGTCAAGCGGAATGTGCAGTCCTCTGTGCCCAGAGAGACAGAGACACATCTTGCAGCTTCGCTGCCCTGATAGCATCCCACAGATTTCTGTCACTAAAGGCATGGGGAGTCAGGTACAGTACTCTGAGGTCCTACCTCATGCAGAGCCAGGGCCTATGACTTCTGCCTCCAAAGAGGGAGCATGCAGGACATGCCTATGTGCAGGGTCCAGGGGCTGCTGCTTCCTGGCCCACATCACTGGCACCTCACCAACATCAGAGGCTTAGAACCAGAGCAAAGCCCATTTGTTGATTTTATTTCATCCTACAAAACTCCTCGAATAAGAGATCATTGTGTTCATGAAAGAAGAGGGACACTGTCCAAGAGGTCATGACTCCAGGCTGCCCCTGCCCCGTTGAGTTCTTGGAACTATTCCCACCCCCACCTCCCTTGTGTCCTTTCAGGACACTCAGACACAGCTCAGGGAAGGGGCTGTGTTCACCCTCCCTTCCTACTGGGCAAGTATGTGACTCCATGTCTTGAGGGAAGATCTGACACTGGCTCTTTTTGTTTCCAGGATTTTTACCTTCTGGACTGGCCTCCTCAACACGTGCTGTGGGCCATCTCTGCAACTTGGACCTAGGGCAGAAGTCTGTCCCCCTCTATGTGGTCAAGATGGATGGTAAGAGAGCTGGACAGATGGAGGCCACAGGGAGGCCTGCGGCTTGGGGCCACACACATGCAAGCCTTGTCCTTACCCAGGCGTGTTCTCTGTCCCGTGACCAGAAGCTGGGATTTGACAAGGCAACCACTCCCCTAAGGAGGGCTCCGTGAGAAGTGCATGCAAATTCTGACCCCCTTCAATGTTTCAGAAAGTTGAAGCTACCATGTGCAAACCAGGCTGAACAGCTACTGATTGTATACATGCTCTTGGGAAAACTCTTACCCCGGTCCCTGCAGGGTCAGAGGGATCCCTGCTTGTTCTAGGGCTTGGCTTCCTGGGCCTGACCAGACCAGATGGTGAGCTACTACACTCCCTAGGCCTTCCCCTCGGGGATCCCAGGTGTCCAGACCAGGATCCAGGTGGGCATCGCAGCTCACCTGTTGCCCCTCCTATCCCTCCCCTACCCTTCCCAGGTCCCAGCACAAACCCATCTGAAGAGTGGCGGCTCTCCCTCATTCTCTGAATCTTACCTAGGAAAGTCTAGGGAAGGACATCCGGCCTCTTCTTGGTCAGTGAGCCTCAACTCCACACATCTTGGGGATCTGCTGTCCCCAGAGCCGAAACCCCACAGTCTGCCTCCAAGCTAATGATACCCTGGCCTTCCTGGTGACTCATGAGCATTACCCAGAGTATGACCTGTGAGTGTCCAGAGACCACAGCCCCATCATCAAGGAGGCCCTAGAGAGGAAATGCCCCTGCATCAGCCACCACTCCCAAAGGCAACGTATTCCCTCCTTTCTCTCTCCTCAAGGGCCATTTCTATAACACACTGTAGCAATTTGACTGGGGGCGCTCGGGCCCTGGCTGAGGAGTCCCAGCTCTATGAGCAAAGCCTCAGCCTCTTTCTGCAGCAGTTCCAACAGCCGGGCATTTATGTCTTTCATCTGAGCAGCAACTGACATCAGAAGATGGTTTGTCTATGATAATTTGCCTCATTTAAGACATTATCCCATTATTTCCCCTCTCTTTAAAAAATACTGCTGCAGGCCAGGTGTGGTGGCTCCCACCTGTAATCCCAGCACTTTGGGAGGCCAAGGCAGGCAGATCACCTGGGTCGGAAGTTCGAGACCAGCCTGACCAACATGGAGAAACCCTGTCTCTACTAAAAATACAAAATTAGCTGGGCATGGTGGTGCACGTCTGTAATTCCAGCTACTCGGGAGGCTGAGGCCGGAGAATCGCTTGAACCCGGGAGGTGGAAGTTGCAGTGAGCCAAGATCACGCCACTGCACTCCAGCCTGGGCAACAAGAGTGAAACTCCGTCTCAAAAATAAATAAATACTGCCTCATAACCAGCTCAGACAGATCTGCAGGGAAGGAGATGCCCTGATGTCCCTGTCAGTTTCAGGTTCCCGCAATGCTAACACATGGTCCTGGAATGCCAAAGTTCATTCCACAGCAACCCAGCATGTGCTGTGCAAGGAGGGGAAGGTTGGGAGGATGGGAACACAAGTGTGTATTCAGGGACATCAATGGCATTGAGCGGCTTAGGACCTCTGGCTATCTTTCCCAATCCTCCATTTTGTCTCCCCCCCACCCCCATCTGCCAAGCCCATTTACGCATGGTTTTATCTGTGTGACCTGCACATTGCACCACCACACTGATCCAGGTGTGCTGTTTGTGCCACACACAGCATTTAGTATCTCCCTGTCAGCACAACGTCCAAGAGGTTGTACTGGCTTAGTCCCAGAACATGCACACAGCTCCCTCATACAGATAGTCATCTGATTTGAGTCATCTGATATGAACAAGTTTCCCAGGAAAACTCTGATTCTGCCTCCCAGCCCCCAGGTTTACACAATCATCCAACTATTTGGTCAGCGTTGGCTGGCATGGGTCCCACTCTGTCTCCTGGCCAGTCTCTGGCAGACAGTGGGACAAAGACCGAACAGATTTCTTTCCACCCATTATGTCCAGGCCCTCCCGCCAGGGGGCCAGTGCTTTGGGAAAGGGCCCTTTGCCTCCACAACTCCCAAGTATCTCATCCAGGCTGGCATCGCCAGGATCCCCCAGTCCCTGAAGAGGTCTGGCTGGCCAGGACTCCTGGGGGAGATCGTGCTGCTCCTGGGGCTTTGCCTGCTTCTGATGGTGAGTAAAGCCGGACAAGCGACATCTTAACCACTCCACAAGACCACCTCTCCAGTCCCCTATAAGTGGGTCTTCCAGTCCTGTTTATGATAAGCATTCTAATAGTTGCTAAGATGCAAAGGTGACAAAGGTGCAGTTTCAAGTCTCCAGGGCTTGAAACAAATACATGTCAGCAGACATAATGGAGCTAGCTAAAGCGTGTCCAGAGTGCACACCAAGGCAGGAGTTGACTGTTCTCCCTGGAGGGAGTGGGGGTCAGGACAGACTTTCCGGAAGAGTTGATCCCTGAATGAGGTTTGAAATAGGAGAATTATTAATATAACATGGTCCCTGTACTACCAGAGGGTTGGTGAGTTGAGGAGGGGGTACGCACTGGGGAGGAGGAACAGAGATGAGAAGGGGAGTATTGTGAGCACAGCAAGGACATAGGCATGAAACAACACACAACTTCTCTGGCAACCAAACGGGGTTTCCCATGACTGGAGCTGAGGTGTGAGGACAAGGATAAGGCTGGAACTGGGAGGGAGACTAAAATGGGATGGTCTCCAGGCGCTGCTAAGAAGTTTGGACTCTAACCCCTAGGCAAGGGATAAGAATTTTCAGCAAGTGAGAAAACCTGGTCCAACTTCTATTTGTACTCTAGCAGTAGGGTGGAGGACAGAGATGGATCAGAGGGGGAAAAACGACAGAGACCTAAGCAATTAGTCCAAGCAAGAGAGGATGAGGTGCTCCCTAACCATGGCAAAGTACGACCTGCCTCCTTTCAGAGTCTTCAGGAAGAATGCTGCTCTCTCAGCTCGCCCTTCCCTTCCCACTCCCATTACGGACTCCGTAGTTTCAGTGTCACAGCCTGAGCTGGGATCGGAAGGCTGCTCCCCACCCCACCTTCAGGAGACATCAGCAAGAATACAACCTCGATGCCTCCACTTCCCCAAGAACTGGGATAATGTCAATGAGAAGACGCCCATCTCACCAAGACTCTGATGCCCCCAGGGTTGAGGGGGGGTCCTGGTGAGTGACAGGTGGGCTAGAATCCCAGAGGCACTCCCAAATTCAACTAGCCAGCTCCTGCTTCTTTTTTCCATCTTCCAAGATTGCTCAATGCTCAGTTCCTCTACATTCATCCACTGATTTGCTCAAAAAATCTTTACTGAGTGGCTACTGTATGTTAGACACTGCCGGGCACTAGGCATAGGCAATATAGAGGAGGAAAGAGACACCTAAGCACACTTTCCAAAAGAAACATAGTATAACCGTGTACAAAGTGGCCAAGTTACACAGTCACCAGTACTACCTAGAGGAGCAAGTTGCAGAAGGTATTTATTATATGTTACGCTGAGGGGTTCCCCTTCTATCCTTGCTACTCACAGCATGGTCCTCAGACAGCAGCACTGGGATTTGTTTGTGCTCCTAGAACTTTAATGTGCATATGAATTTCCTGGGGATCTTCTGCTTCAGTAGGTCTGGGATGAGGCCTGAGATTCTGCATTTCTAACTGATGCTCCTTACCCAAGAACTGCACTTTCAGTAGCAAGACTGTGCCTGGATTGTTGAGGCTCTATAGGAAGAAGATGCATGGAAGATCTGTAGGGAAGCTCATATTTGCATTTCAGGAGGATAATCCTGCTTCCCCCCCCCAACCCCCACAGGTGGGAGCTGGGAAGCTGAGGAGCAGGTGGACCTGGAGTGGTTTGACACAGAGGCCTTCTTTGGAATCCTCCTCAGGCAGTCTCTGTCAGTGACAGCCAAACTCAGCCAGACCAAGGAGGAGGTAACTGGCAGCTCCAGGCAACACTTCTACCCAAGACTGGAGGAACATATGGGGCTAGAAAGAGTCTCCTCTTCAGGACAGTTGGTTATGGGACATAGAGTCCAAAGAATATGGGACATAGAGTCCTTAAAAAATCAGAATAAAGAAGAGTATATGGGAAGGGGAGATAGAGGATTTCAGATTAAAATTAGAACTGATTTCATGAAACCTAGGGCTTCAGACCAGTAATAGGGATTCTACCAAGGCCACCACTGGAGTTCCTTCTTAGATCTCCATCCCTAGTGCTCGGTAGCCCAACTAGGTGAGCAAATTTATGCCAGTAGATGACAGGCATTAGAAGCAAAAAGAATACACTAGAAGCCCAAGTACCAAAACTGGGCCAGGGCTTCCCCAGCAGAATGTGCGTGCTGAGACTGGCTGGGACGAGCCTGTGTCCATCCTCATTCATTCTTTCCAAGTGTCTGGGTTGGGGGTTGCGGGGAAGGGTTCTGGTGTCTCTCCAGCTGTTGGCAGCAGGGGGCACTGCAATCACAACAGTGAGAGGCTGGGTGGCTCCAGGAACAGAGTTCACACACGCTCAATCCACCCTCTCTCGCAGCTCAAACTCCTCTACCTTAAACTTCTGGGTGAAGCCCGTTCTCTCCAGCAGCTGTGGGGAACAAGGCGCTGCCTCTCAGCCTCCACTAACCGGCTTCTGGGGAGCGTGCAGAGGGAGCAGCAGCAGGTGGGCTTGGTTCACGCCTTCCTCTCTGGTCTCTGTGCCCAAACACAACTCCCTCCCCTCAGTGAGGTCCAGGCTCCCTCCCTCAGCACCTCCCCAATCTGTTCCATCTCCCTGGCCCTAAAGCTTTTACCTACAATTCCCACCATCTCTGGGAATTTCTCACCCCCTTTGCCGCTGCTGCCATGCCTGTCCAGAATAACTCTGGAGTTCCCAAGGTGAGCGGGGTGTCCCCGAGCTTGCTGTCCCTGGTGGCTGTAGTGCCTGCAGGTGAGCAGGCAGGGTTGTCTCTGACCCAGGCTGCTGAGGCAGCTTCCCAGGCTGCAGAAGAGGAGGCCAGCAGGAGGAGGCACCTGGCAGGCGAGTACGCAGCCAGCCTTCATCACCAACTCAAGCTCCTTCGCCAAGACCTCCTTGGGAGGCAGGAGCAGTGGGCCTCTTTCTGCTCGGCGCTGAGGGAGGCTCAGCAGCAGCTGAAAGCACAGAGGGGCTCCGGGTCAGAGAAGTCCTCTCCGGCTGGGCAGAACCCAGAAAGGTGTGGACCTGGCCAACCTGGATCAGACTTAGGGAGACATGAAATGGGGAGGAGTGAGTGTGGCTGCATGAGGTCCCAGAACTGGCCAAAACAAAACGTCCTTTTCCCACCCCTGATTGCTCCTGTGCCCCTGCAGGGCAGTTCCCTGGCTGGACACTGTGCTGGGCCACCTGTCCCAGGTGGTGCTGCAGGAGGGTCACCGCCTGACGGCCTGGGGCATTCTGGGCACCGGCACTGGGGCGGAGCTACTGCGGCCGGGTGAGCTTTGCTTGAGCCTCAGCCAGGGCCCCCTAGGAAACCTGGCTCTGAATCAGGGCGACCAGCCCTGTAGAAACTCCAGCTCCACCCCCAGACACCCAGCAGGGGAGGAGATGTAGAAGACGGCAAAACACAGTGGACACCCCAAGGTCGGGAGGGGCTTCTCATGCAGTGCCTGCCCAAAAGAAGAAGGAGCCTCCAACGTGGGAAGAACCAAGGAAGAAACAAAGCCATGGCAAGTCATAGCTTTATAGATCCGGAGGCACTTCCTGAAAATAAAAGCCTGGCAGATGAAGGCAAATGGCCAAGTTTGGGAAATGATGAACCTGTCTTGGGGACTCGCAGGCCTGCTGAGTCCTGGGAATCCCATAGCCCCCCTGTAGCCTGTCACCACCATTTCCAAGGCTCTTCCAGGCTCTGCTGGCCTGCGCAATGATATCACAATGGCACGTGGAATCCTGCCCTGGACTCAGCAAAGATGAGACCCCTGCCCCTCAGGAGCACAATGTCTGTGGAGGCTGGGGAGGAGTTCTCACCAGCTCCTTCCAGTCACCAGCCAAGGGAGTCCCCACATGTTCCCTTCCCCCCGGCCCCCAGCCCAGGGCTGAGCAGGCAATGCTTGCTTTCCTGCAGCCCCAGCAGGCCCTCCTGGTGCTGATGGCATCAGTGTGAACCCCGTCACCAAGTTGATGGTCCCTGGCCCCAACTGCGTGATGCTTCCAGCCAGCGGCCACGCAGGCTCCATACCCCCTGGCTACTTCATCCACCCTGACACTGGGCGGGTGCTGCCCCAGGCTGGACACCTGGGATATGATCTGCTGAGAGCTAACCTGGTGCCCACTGTGGACACCAATGCCGGTGAGCCCCTGGCCCACTGACTATCCCAGCTCAGCTCTGGGCTTCAGAGATGTGGCAGGGCTTGCTGGGACTCTCAGGAATGAGCTCCCGGGGAGCACAGCACAGGAAGCAGGGCTCTCTCCTTGGACAGCGGGGCTTGGTGACCAGCAGAGTAGTAAATACTTCCTTCCCCTCCTCGCCTTGACATTCTTGCTGGATACAGAGGGTGCCATGAGCTGCACGGTAAAAGGAGGCAGGTCCCAAGGCCCCTCTGTCCGTGCTCTGCAGGGCTGAGGGAGGCTGGTGCATTAAAGGGTACCAACAGCTCCCTGTATCCCTGTCCAGGTGGCGTCCAAACATCAGAAGCTGCCATCCTGCCTTATGTGCCCTACCCAACCAGTCCCACCACAGGTTCCCCTCCAGCCACGCACCTGCCCGTCCTGTAGCCAAAAAGACGTCCCCGCTGGGGGCTCTCATGACAGACCCCGTCACAGGCATCGAGGTGCCCATGTTGGCTGTGACTCTGCACCCTCAAACGAGGCAGTGGCTCACTCTTGCGGGGACATACTGCAATCCTCTCACCAAGACCTTGGCCCCTCTGGAGATGGGGGGCCCCCATGGAGGATCCAGTCACAGGAGGCATCTCGCCCATCCTGGGAGTCGGGTTGGATGAAAACACAGGTCTCCCGGCAGGCCTCGGCATTGTCCTCCCTCTCCCTCCTCCATGCCTGGCCTGGCCTCCCAGTCCCCTTCCTCTCAGCCCCCTACACTCTCCATGTTCTGGTCTGAGCTGCAAACTCCACCCACCACCCTCTTTCCACCCTCACTCTGCCTCTTAGCCTCAACCTTCCCTCTCCCCTTCCCCATCTCTACTCCGGTGCCCCTGAGGAGGGGAAGAGATGCAAGGTAGTTCTATAAAGTTAATGGACACTTTTCAATCAAAAAGGACCATTTCTCCACCTGTCACCACCATGCTCCACCCCCTGCCTCCTCCCTCACCCCCTCCTCCTTCCCTCCCGCAGCTCACTTCCACCCTTGTGCCCTAGTTTCCCTTATGCCACACCTGCCTACATCCCTGCTGGGTCCCTCTCCAACCTTGCCCTCTTGGTTTCTTGCTTCCAGGTCAGCTACTTGTACTGAGAGGGCTGCGAGATGCTTCGGGGAACCTCATGGTGCCTGGTGACAGCTTTGTGGAGCCACTGAGGGGGAAGACAGTCCGGCTCCAGGGGGGCTTCCTGACGAGAGGGCCAGACATTGCCCCATATGGGAGGGCCACAGGCCCTGCTGGACACCAATGTGCTAGTGGCCCAGAGGCGAGTGATTGCAGTGCTCCAGCAGTGCCAGGAGAGTCCAGAGTCGGGTGTACAGGAAACTCTGGAGGCTGCCATTAAGGACATGAGACAGGCACTGGCCTTGACTCTGCACCATGTTCTGCAGCAGGCTCAGAGGCTGGAGAGGCAGCTGGCGGCAGCAGATGACATTGAAGCCAGTGGTGGCAGGATAGGTATGGACAAATCTGGGCCAGAGGCTCTCAGGCCCCGATATCTCAGGCCCAGAATGACCTGGTGCTTTGATGCTCCTCGGCCCATAAGCTCAGGGACAGGGCTGCAGCCCTACTGGCCTTGCACACGCGTGACCAAGGGAAGAGAGAAGGAACTCCATGACTTCATACCCCTACCCCATGAGTGCTTGACTGCATCCCTGTCTTCATTTCTTGCCAATGCCATTGAGTTTATGTTATGGAGCGTACATTCTCTTGTTACTTCATGGCTCATGAAACACCACTAACAGGTGCTATGACACCCATTTTAGAGTGGGAAACCTGACATTCAGAGAGTTAAATGAGTTGCCCAGCTGGGGTCCTCTAGCTGCAAAGCCTGAATCTCCTGAGTCCTCAATCCCTTCTCACCTTCATTCTGCAGCAATCTTCCACTTCCCACGAATAAACGCAAGAAAGGAGCCCATCCCACGACTCCACCTCCGCCTGACAGCCCTGATACAAGGAAAGGCAAGGAGAAGTAGGAGTGGCATCTTCCTGGCATTTATCTCACTCTTTCTAGAAATTACCCTTTTCCCACAAATAACAACAAAACAAAAAGAACCAGGTCAGAATTGACTTGAGTTTGAAGACCTGCCCCACAATTTCTTAACTCTTTGACCTTGGACAAGTTATTAATACTAACCCCTCCCTGCCACGTTTTACCATCTTTTAAAAGGAAGAGTAAAATCATGCATACTGGCCGGGCACGGTGGCTCACGCCTGTAATCCCAGCACTTTGGGAGGTCAAGGCAGGTGGATTGCTTGAGATCAGGAGTTCGAGACCAGCTTGATCAATATGGTGAAACCCTGTCTCTACTAAAAATACAAAAAATAGCCAGGCATGGTGGTGGGAACCTGTAATCTCAGCTACTTGGGGGGCTGAGGCAGAAGAATTGCTTGAACCCAGGAGGTAGAGGTTGCAATGAGCTGAGATCACATAATTGTACTCCAGCCTGGGTGACAGGGTGAGACTCTATCACAAAAAAAAAAAAAAAAAAATCGTGCATACTTTATAGCTTGTGTTGTAAGACTGAGTGAAATATAACTTCTACGGAGCCCTGAGTTCAGATTCTGAGGAATGGCAGGTGCTCAAGAATACAAGCCCCCTTCTTTTAGAAGTTGTTCTCAGCTTCTCAAAAGGTCTGATGCCACTCAACTCCCACTCGCTTCTTCCAAAACAGGCCATTAGGGCATTGTCCTTTCTTCCTTTCTGAATTCAGAATGCTAAGTTGAGCCTAAAGAAAACAAATGCAGTGTTTGCAGGGAAGCCTCTCTGGTCAGGGATGTAGTACTTTGAACCTGGAAAGACTTCAGGGTGATGCTTAACCCTCAACTCCTCCTCTTCACTCCCTCTCCCCCGGTGTTAGGAATGATGCGCTATCCTGGGACAGAGCTGTGGGTCCCAACCCTGTATGGAATGGAGATCCCAGATCCTGAGGGCTCAGGGCTCATGGTGCCTATCCTGGGCATGGAGCATGATGAGAATTCTGGCGATGCCACACCCCTGGCAGGCTCAATGGAAGACACTAATGGCAAAGGTACGAGAGAACTTGGGACCTCTGAGAGCTCAGGAATGTGACTTAGTTTATGGGAGAGAAAACCCCCTAAAGCTCAGGAGGGGTACCCATGAGCCAAGGGAAGGGGTCATTCTGATCTTCTGCTAGGGCTGCTGAGACCCAAAATTAAAGGTGCCCAGAGATTCCAAAACCCCAGGTCCATAAATCATGTATGCCTCCCCTAGATTATTGGGTCCTTTCAAAGACCAGCACTTCAGAAACACACCACCCACCCCCACGCCAGGGCTGTGGCCACCAGGAGCCCTATAACCCAGCTTAGAGCCCCTTGAAGGGTAAAAGGAGGTCAGGGGCTCTTCTGGCTTCTTTTTTGCCATGCGTCTTTCTTCCTATGACTGCCCCTTCCTTCCTTCCCCATCTCTGGTTTTTAAAGCCAGTGGTGGTCTTGGCATCCCACAGGTCTAACCCCAATCTCGATTGGGGCTCAAGCCATAGATCCCTGGACTGGGAAGCCTGGTCCCGTCATTGGAGCTCAAACAGATCCCTCTGCCAGAGTGGTGGTGCCCATTGTCCAGATGCTGGAGGCCTTACCTCGGGGAGTGAGAGACCCTGGTCTGGTATGTAGGGGGGTTTATTGTATTCATTTATTCATTCATTCATTCATTCATTCACTCAGCAACTACATATTGAGAGCTGTGTTCCAGGCAACATGTTAGGCATTGAGATACAAGGACAACTAGATAGGGCTCCCAAGGAACTGGCTGGCCATGGGTCCCAAACACAGTGGGTGGTTCACAAGGGTGTTAGGAAAGCTCAGGGGAGAGCATCTCAACACACACAGGAGAGCTCAAGGCTTCCCAAATGAGGTAATGCAGGCAGCAGAGAGACGGCAGAGAAAGTCACTCCAGCCTTAGGGAAAGCAAATGCAAAGGCAGCAAGTATGAGAAATGTGTCTTCTATTATGAAAGCCACAGGGAGCTGCTGAAGGGTTCTCAGACATGGGATATAATCAAATATAAATGCAAGACTTTAAAATTTAGAAAATATGAAACAATACAAAACATAAGTCACTCATACATTTTTAAAGTATGTCAGTGAAGAAGCAAAAGCTCTCCTGCCTATTCCTCTTCCTCTACCCACAGTCAACACCCCATGGCGTCCCCATCCAGGCACTCTTTACCTCTCCCCGTCTCTCCCACCAAACCCAGCCACTTCAAAAGTTGGCACACCTCCTCCCATTTATTTTTATGCTTATGTGTGTGTATGTACAGTCAGCGTTCTAGAAAGCTCTCCCTGGCAGCTGTGCAGAGGATGGATGGAAGTTGGGCCAGATTAGCTCAGGAAGCCCCATCAGGAGGTTATTGCAGTAATTCAGCCATTGGCAGATCTCCACCAAAATGAAAAAGATTTAGGGCCCCCATACATTCTTAGTCTAGTTACGTTTCAGAAACTGTGATAAAAGGTATGCAATAAATAAAAGGTTCTTGTTAGAAGCCAAGAAATTTCAATTCTAGCCCTGACACCACTGTTTCACAGGTCAGTATGTCTTCACGATATCAGGGGGGTGAGAACAATTTCCTGCCGCCACGTGCCTGTCTCCACGTGCCTGTCTCCTCTGGGCTTCGGAAGAGAAGGGTAGGGGCAGGAGGCATGGGGGACTCTGGAGCAGGTGCCACCAGGAGGGAGGGAGGAACCAGGGAACTTGAAGAAAATGTATGGTTATTTTTCTAGCTAAAACCACGTTGTCGGGAGGCAGAGATGGGAGGATCACCTGAGGTCAGGAGGTCGAGAACAGCCCGGCCAACGTGGTAAAACCCCGTCTCTACAAAAATATTAGCCAGGTGTGGTGGCAGGCACCTTTAATCCCAGCTACTAGGGAGGCTGAGTCAGGAGAATCGCTTGAACCTGGGAGGCAGAGGTTGCAGTGAGCTGAGATTGCGCCACTGCCCTCCAGCCTCGGCAACAATGCGAGACTCCGTCTCAAAAAACATAAAAATAAAAAAATAAAATAAAACCAAGTTGATGGCCTCACCAAGTTTAGTCATGGATACCCAAGGTCAGGGAGGACCATTGTCCTGTGAAGCTTTGGGGATCTACAGCCGGACCACGTGGGGCCATGAGCAGAAAAAGCCAGTAAGCCCTAAACAGGCTGGATATTGTAGCTGGACATCCTGGAGTGGGAGTTGAGAGCCCGGGAGCAGTACTGGTGCCGCCAGAACAGGAGGAGGAGCGGCTACTGGAACAGCTGGGGCACCTGAACCAGGAACTCCACTTCACAGCAGGAAATGGTGCTGAGCAGCAGGTGAGGCCCAGAGGCACCACCTCACCGTCCCCACCCATCTGCCAAGATTGCAGTTTTCTCTTTGAAAGTTGGAGTCCTTTTCTCCCCCACCCATGGGAATGAAATCCATCTCAGAGAAGACAGCCCCAGGCCCAAGATTTCAGTCACCCCTAAAGATCTAAGCAGGATGGAGGTAGGGGAGGAGGAGCCAACAGGAGCCCCACCCAGAACTCCTGCCTTCCCCTCCAAGGCCCATTCCTTTGTCCCTTCTGTCCTACATAGCTGAGGGCTGCAGAGGAGGCCTGCCACGCCCTTGAGTCCCGCTACCTGCAGGAGACGCAGAGAAGAGCCAGGGCTCTGAGCACACACAGCAGCCCAAAGCGGGGCCTGCTCTCTCAAGGTGGGAAAGCATCTCCTAGGCTCAGATCCCCACAGCAAAAATCTCCAGGGAGTGCATCACCACAGATAGCTGCCCCATGGGGAGCCCCTTCTGCCCTCTGAATGTGCTTGGCTCTCCCAGGCTCAGCCACACCCTGGCTCTTACCCGGCAGGTTTCCCAACTCCGATAATCTATTGTCTTTTCTTCTCCTCCCTACCCCTGGTGGTGGTCGCTGCCATGTGGCCCTTTTCTCTGCCATTTGCAGCAGACAGAGAGGAGTGGGAGCAGGAGGCACAGGTGGTGCTGGGTGTGCAGAAGGTCCTGCAGAGTTTAGGGCAGGCAGCAGAAAAGCTTAGGCAAGCAGATGGCTGGCTGCAGGGCAAGGAGGAGGAGATGCAGCTGCAGCAAAGCAGGAATTAGAGCCCACAGGTCTGGAACCACCCCAGGAAGGTGAGGCTTTGAGGCTGACAAGGGCCCCACATGTGATGAGCACATCCTCCCATGTCATCAGATGTGGCTCTTCGGGGCAATGTAATATTCAGGGGTAGGTGGGCTCAAGGAACCGTGGATGTGCCAGAAGGGGAGCGAGAAGAAAGAAAGAAGGCTCATCTTAACTTGGCCATTACGTTCCCTGTGTTCTAGGTGGTTCAGCGTCTCTCTGATGAGTTTCAGGGGGTGGTGAGGGAGAGATACAACTTCTTGGCTAGGGCCCTGGGTCAGCTGCAGTACTGACGGGAGTGGAGCCGCCTCCAGCTCCTGCACACCCAGGTACTGATCCCTGGACTGGACTTGGCTAAGGAGATCTGTATTTCCATCTTTGATAGGGGGCCTCAGAAGGAGACTCCCAAGGCAACCACGTGGGACAGGCGGGGACCAAGCACGGAACTCAGTGCTTTTTCATCCTAGATGATTGCCTCAGGAAGCCCTGTGTGTTTGGAGAATTACCCTGGAGACATATTCTATGGAACAGTCACCACTTCTCTCAGGGACCGGGCTGCTGCCTGCCCCCTGTTGATCCCATTCCTGAAGCAGCTCACTGCAGCGCTGGTAGGAGCTCCAGGGCTGGAGGATCAGAGGCCAGAAACAGGTCAGGCTGGTCCCTATTCTAGTGTTGCCTTCTGCTGCCAATCCTGGCCATGTTTTGATAGGTCCTAATGCTACACTTAGAATTCCCAGCACCATAGGTGTGTGTCCCCAGTAGGTTCTTTAGGATGAACATTAGAGGAACCCAATGCATTAGTTATCAATTGCCATGTAAGAAATGACTCCAAAATCTGGTGGCTTAAAATGACATTTTCTCAGTTTCTTTGGGCCAAGGATCTGGGTGCAGCTTAGCTGGGTGCCTCTGGCCCAGGGTCTCCACAAGCTACACTCAAGGTGTGGGCCAGGACTGCAGTCATCTCAAGGCTTGACTAGAGGATTCACTTCCAAGCTCACTCTTATGGCTATTGGCAGACCTCAAGTCCTTGCCAGCTGTTGGCCAGAGACAACAATTCCTGCCACAAGGACTTCATGGGCAGCTCTCAACATGGCAGCTGGCTTCTCTCAGAGCAAGAAGGCCGTAGAGTGAGAAAGGGCAAGCAAAGTGGAAGCCAACATCTCTTTTTGAGACGGAGTCTCTCTCTGTTGCCCAGGCTGGAGTGCAGTGGTGCAATCTCTACTCACTGCAACCTCCACCTCCCAGGTTCAAGTGATTCTCCTGCCTCAGCCTCCTGAGTAGCTGGGATTACAGGTGCGTGCCACCACGCCCAGCTAATTTTTTTGTATTTTTAGTAGAGACAGGGTCTCACCATGTTGGCCAGGCTGGTCTTGAACTCCTGACCTCAAGTGATCGGCCCGCCTCAGCCTCCCAAAATGCTGGCATTACAGGTATGAGCCACTGTTCCCAGCCCCACAGTCTTTTTGATTCTTAATCTCAGAAATGACAACCCATCACTTTTGCCATGTTCTATTCATTTGGATGAACCACTAGATCCAACCCACACGCAAGGGGAGAGAATTACACAAGGGCATGGATACACATTAGGGGGTCACTGGGGCCATCTTAGAGGCTGCCTGTCACAACCAATGCTACACAGCTGGCTCCTTTTGGCTTTGGCCACAACTCTAGGCCCTCACCTCAATAACTATTTTATTCCCCTCTGTTCGGATACAGATAAAGCCGACATCATCTGGACTTCACCATTCTTCTCCATCCTGAAGAAAAGAGACATCTGGTCCCAAGCCCACAAGGAAGAAGCTGAACTGCAAAAACAAGTGTATCACAAAGCAGGTAACCTTTTCCCTTGTAGCTCCTGTTTGGGATTCTCATGGGGGGCACTGAAGGTATGTGATGGGGTAACCCCCGGGATCTAGGAATGTTAGAATCCTGCCTTGCCAAACATCTCTTTCTCTCTACCCCCACACTAAAGTTCCCCAAGTGATTTTCCCATATAAGGAATAACAAATAGGAATCAAAGTACCCTTATGGCTATAACTGAGCAAATTTCCAAAAGTGAATTTCCAAAGGCCCCCTGCCTTCCCCACCAAACATGAATCTAAATCTTGGGACTTCACCCCATACCAGCCAGCCACATGTTAGAAGGAGCTAATGTAAAGGTGTGAGGCAGGAAAGGGAAAAAATGAAAAGGGGAAAAAACAGAAGAAATGAACAAAGAGAAGACCTCGTTCCCCAAAGGGACCCGAAATCTCTTTACGAATACCACTCCTTGGAATTGGAAGTCGAGAAAGCACGTGGCTTGCCTAACCTGAAGAGCCAGGTCTGTTTCAACTCACGCACCTCCCAAGTGGAAGAGAAGTAACAGAAAATGAATGTGTGCCTTTCAGTAGACCACAATCCAGGGCTCCAGGTAAGCACAGCACCATGAACACCCCTGAACTTGAGCAGGGAAGCGCAAACTATGGCCCACTCCATACCTCCAACTCCAACCTGCTACCTGTTTTTGCATGGCCCACAAGCTAAGAAAGATTTTACATTTTAAAATGATTAGAGAAAATATGACAAAAGAAGAATAAAAATTTTATGGAGTGCTTTATAATATGCCACATACTATTCCAACTCTTTAGATGTATTAACTCATTTACTTTTTACAAGAACCCAGTAAAGTAGGTACTATTACTCATCTTATAGATGAGGGAACTGAAGCTCCTGGATAGGTCAAGAAAGTATTCAAAGATCGTATTGCTAGTGAGTAGTTCAGCTGGAATTCAATCACAAAGAGTCTTTCCACAGACCCTGTGCTCTTCGCTTGCTTCCTCAAATGAAAAGTTGTTCAACACTATAAAGGCAGTGCCAAAAGAAGATGCAGGTTACACATTTTGGTGAACTCCCAGAAGGGCAGATCACTTGCTTTTCCGGACCAGAGAAGCAAGAGAAGGCTTTGTAGGAGAATGAGGCCACGCTTCTACCATGAGGAAAGGGAACACTAACTTTGAACCCTAATTTTGGCTCTTGGCTAACAAAGCCTAAAATACTTACTGTCTGGCCCTTTCCAGAAAAAAAAGTTTACTGACTCCAGAAAACTTGACCAATCTCATTATTAATTCCTCCTTTCTTTGGGTGAAACTAGGAAGGGAATGGCAGAGAAATGGGCTCTCCTTTAAGGGTTCCCAGCCCCACTTCAACCTTCTTTGTCTTGCCATTATACTGGCCTTATAATTTTGAGAGTAATTTTATATACATTATCTTGTTTATATCTTCTAGTTCTAGAAGATAGAAGATTATTAATTACTTTTTAATAGATGAGAACTGATGCTCAAAGAAGTTGTGACTTTGTTGGGGTCTTATAGAACCTGGGCCAGAACACAGGTCTTCTGACTGCTACTTCAGCAGTCTTCCCTAAACTTTGCTACCAATCCATTCTTTACTGTTCTCTCAAGAACAATAAAAAGACAATAGAAATTTTAAATACTCAAGGCCCATTAGACATTCCCTACAGATATTGTAGGGAAGTAAGATTCTTAAATATAGTTAACATTTGCTGAATGATTTCTATGTACTAGACACTATTCTGAGTATATTACATTTAATGCTCCAAACAACTCAAGGAAATAGAAGAAGAAAATCTGTTGCCATCTTCTGTGGACCCTCATTCTGTCCTGGCCCCTCTGTTCCTATTGACTGAAACTCAATCATTTTTTCCATAAAGATGGACAGAAGACCCTGTAGCATGTTGCATATATAGCACAGGAGGATGGATGGATGGATGGATGGATGATAGATGGTTGCAGTAAACCTTTTCCTAAATTGAGTTGTGTTGTTAACATATCGTTATTGTACAGAAAAGTTAGTGAAATTATTACTGGTTTCTCCTGATCTCTGTAGACCCAAAGAGCTCTCTGCAGGATCTTCTAAAACCTCAGACAGTGCAGAAGGAAGAGTTGATAACTGTGCAACCCACTGATCTTTCTGCCAGGGAGTTTGTGGTTTACCAGTATGGCCTCTCCATCCTGCACCTCCTCATCCCCCAGCTTCATGTAAGTCTTGTTTCTGGCCTCTCTATGGAGCAGTTACTCATGGAGCCTAGAAGGTCAGGGTAGCCAGGAAGAAGCCTTTGAGATGGCAGATATTCCCTAGGATTAAGCACCTAGAACAGCAAACTTTCTAGTCTCTCCTTTAAGGGGATTTATGGGAGTTATTTTACCAATCTAAAGTCTAATCTCTCGAATGATATTAATCACAGGTAGAATGAATTAGTCACTTTCTACAATGCCAGAAAATATTCTAATAACTTCCATTAATTAACTCATGTAATCCTCAAAAAACCCTGTGACACAGATACTATTATTTTTCTTATTTTAAAATTGAGCAGAAGAGACACAGTGGTTAAATAAACTTACCCAAGATCACACAGCCAAAAAGGCAGAGCCGAGGTTAAAATCTAGGCATTATGGCTCAAGAGCCCTCTAGTCTAGTCAACCTCTATTTAGAAAAGTAGTAAATTGATTGTCATATTTAGCATAAATATTAAATATGCAGTTAAATAGTCTTCCATTTTCCTGCATACTAAGCCTACTTACCCTGTTGCAATTTAATGTCCCAGTGCGTTTACTTCTCATCAATTTGGCTGATGCTACATAGCTGAGATGCATGAGAATTTTTTAGCAAAAGGATAGGTTTGGTTTTGTTTTTATTCTTTTCAGGCTCCAGAAATCACCCTGAAGATTGCTTCTCATCTTCCTGCCATGGAAGCCCAAGGCAGTGCTTTCCAGGGTGGCCTCTTCTATCAGGTGCCACAAATTCATTCCCAGATGTGGGTTAAAAAATTCTGGGGTCCAGTACAGATAAATGAAAGCAAAAAGAACAAATTTTATAATTTTTTTCTAAAATCCTGACATATTTTATTCCCTCCTGGAAATAAGTCATTTAGCTAAGGCATAATAAATGTCACAGTGTAAGAGCTTTCTCTAATCAGTAAAATGAGTATGTTCTGGCTTGTGCCCAGAGAAGCATAATAGCTTGGTACCCTTTAATAAATCTCTGTCATTATCAAAGCCAGAGGTTCCAGGCTGGTATTTCCTATAAGAGTCATGGTTCCAGCTTCAGGAAATCCTGCACAATCAGCATCTTTCTACAGAAAAGGATCTAAATTGTTCCTGTCCTGGCAGTTCTTCAGATATGTAGATTGGAAGTGCCTTGCTAGTAACTGCCTTAAACACTGATGACAGTCTTTTGCTAAACAATTCTGAGAGGAGAAACTGCTTGATACTGGAGGATTAGAAAAAGGTTTATACTTGACTAGTAGGTTGTTGGGGGGTTTAATAAAACCAGAAACTACTCACATATGGTACTCTCCACACATTATTTCACTTGATCCTCAAAGCAACTCGATGAAATAGACCAGAATTTAATCCCATTTTATGGATGGGTAAACAAACTCAGGTTGTGGTGCAAGTGCCGTGTGCCAGGAACTCAGCCAGGCGCCTTACAGGCATGGTCTCATTTATGACTCACAACACTATGGGGTACTTTTGTTATCTTTGTTTTAGAAATTAGGAAATTGAAGCCCAGAGGGGCTAAGTAACTTCCCCAAGATCACAGAGTGAGCAAGAGTTAAGACTCGAGCCCAGGTGTGTTTGACACCAAAAACTCATTCTTATAACCATGAGTCTATGCAGCTGCCACTCACAGCTGAGTCAAAGGATAGATCTCAGATTGTCTGATTCCAAACTACCTGAAGTTTTTTCATGCCAACCTACTGTCCCTTAAAAGAATGAACAAGAGAGTTATTTCAAATCAATAGGCAAGAGAGGCGCGATTTGAAAACTTGATTACAATAAAGGCATGGAAGATGAAGAAAGCCTTGAGAGCCCTCTAAGGCAGTGATTCTCAAACTGCGATTCTTAGACCTCCTGAACCAACCACTTGGGGAACCTGGGAAAAATGGAAGTACATAGACCCCACAGAACCAGGAATTTGGGAATGGGTCTCGAGAACAGAATCATCCCCTTGTGATTCTTATTACACAAAAGTTTGAAAACCACTGCTTAAGGAAACAGCTATTGGAGGATATTGACAAAAGAGATACACAAGTAACTCTGAATTTCTAAGTTTGTTTTCTGTAAGATGGAGGCAGTAGGAAAAATTGGGAGACAGTGGAGCAAATGACTTATTCAGAGAGTTGAACTCAAACAATTTTTCCCTGGTCATCTGAATCTTCCCTTCAGCAAATTTCCATTAGGGCCAGAGAGCATTGTTTTAGACCATGTGCCATAAACCCTGAGAAAGAAATGGGTGGTGGGAATGTTCCCAGTGGCGGACATCTCTGTGTTTGGGTGTTTTCTCCTCTCAGAGTGCTGAAAACACACTGTTCATTGGGAGAGAATGTTTGGCCTCTGTGGGAAGCTTTGTTCTGCTGCTGATCTGCTGCCTGGCGCACATCACTGCTGGGGAACCCCACCAGGACTCCGGCCTTGCCTTTCTGGGGTCATTTTACAAGGTATTTATAACATGTACAGGGCATTTTGCTTCTCTTTCTCTGTGACTCAGACCCCGTTCCCCAGGAGAATAAATGCTTTAGGCTTTGCAACATTTCAAATCTACTTGAGTCCCATTGTGGCCTTTGGTTCCTCCTGCCTGGCCAGGAAGAGGATTTTCCTAATCAGATTTCCCGTGGCAGCATATGACAAAATGCACGTACCACTGCTTCACGGAAGTGGTTTTCCTATGAGCACAGCATCTCAGCTTTCTGTGACTGTTTAACAGTTCACACACAAACCGCACCAGAACTGCTAAAGACAATGACAACCCATGGTGAGGGCAAGTGAAGATGAGAACTCTCAAGCCCCATTTTTCTTTCAACTATTATTTTAAAGCTTTAATAGCAATTGTCTGGAAGTCCTACTGATCTGTCCCCCTTGCCTTCTCTTCCCTTGACCAAGGGCCTGGAGACCTATTTCAGGGAAGCATTATCTATCACACTGAGAATGTCAGCGGTTTCCAGGGACAGTAAACTTGACCAAAGCATAAGTGCTATCCTGCTGGAAAAGCAGCCCATCTCTGACCGAGAAAGAGATCTTCTGTCTAAACTCATTGAAATGAAGTATGTATCTCCCTTGGAGCGAGAATCACTAGGAGAGGTAACTAACTTTATCACGTGTATCACATGGTCTTGACTAAAATGGACTTCTTCACAGAGTAAATGCCTCAGTGTATTCAGATATTTCTGACCTCAAGCCACATATGACAATATTTTTTGTTTTGTTTTTGAGACAGGATCTCGCTCTGCTGCCCAGGCTGGAGTGCAGTGACGCCGTTACAGCTCACTGCAGCCTCGACCTGCTGAGCTTAAGCGATCCTCCCATCTCACCCTTCCAAACAGGTGCACACCACCATCCCGGCAAATTTTCATAATTTTTTGTAGAGATAGGGTTTTGTCAGGTTGCACAGGCTGGTCTTGAACTCTTGGGCTCAAGCAATCCACCTGTCTCAGTGTTCCCAAAGTGCTGGGATTACAGGCATGAACCATGGCACCTGGCCTCATGACAATAAAAATCCTATCCTACAGGGCAGATAGTAGTTACATGACTGAGTCATAAGGAGTACAAATGTGGGCTAACTTCATGTCTCACTAACATATTATCAATAATTAAGTAGAATCCCATCTGTAAAACTGTGACTCATACTAAGTTTAGATGCCCAAGTGGCAGCATGTTTACCCAAACTTATGGTGTGCTGTTTTCTGTGCAAGCTTGATAATGATATTCTTCATATCCTGTTAAAGCACTTTTGCCAGGCACAGTGGCTCACACCTGTAATCTCTGCACTTTGGGAGACCGGGGCAGAAAGATCACTTGAGCCCAGGAGTTTGAGACCAGCCTGGGCAACACAGTGAGACCCCATCTCTACAAAAATAAAAATAAATTAGCCGGGCATGGTGGCACATACCTGCAGTCCCAGCTACTCAGGAAGCTGAGACAGAAGGATCCATTGAGCCCAGGAGTTTGAAGCTGAGGCTGAAATGAGCTATGATCACACCACTGCACTCTAGCCTGGGCAACAGAGTGAGATCCTATCTCAAAAAATACAATAAAACACTTTTTTGAAAATATCTCAGCATTTTAACTATTAATAAAAATCATAAAATTTATGTCTATGTTAAGAAAAATATCATCCTGCACTAAAGGCTAATTCATTCTTATGAACAAGAGCATATCATGTTTCAATATTTATATCAAACTATAATTTTCAAAGCCACTTTTATATATAGTGTCACTCAATCCACCCAGCAATCCTGCAAAGTAGGTACTGTCTATACTTTTAGCCACATTATTGAAAAAGAAGATAAGGAATTTGCCCAAAGTTATAAAGCTATTTGTAGTAGTGGATCTGAGACTAGATTCTAGATTTCCTGATTCCTGCTAAGTAATTGTCCCATACACATATCTCCATCACTGAATCTCTATTAGTTACTAAGCCAGATTTATTTTGTGGGTTTGATAATGATGTTGGTCATCTAGACCACAGAATTCTATTAGACCCCAATTCCCACAAATCACAGAGAACAGTCCATTTTCTGTGCTCATCCATCAGCAGCATTTGACATATCTGACCACATTCTCCTCCTTGACATATTTTCTTCATTTGGCTCCCAAGACACTAGCCTCCTCTGGTTTTCCTCCTACTTCTCTGATTGTTCCTTCTCAGTCTTCTTTGCTGATCCCCGCTCTTTTCTCTGGCCTCTTAATGTTGGAGGGCCAGAACTTAGTCCCGTCCCCTTCTCCAGTCTGTATTTTCTGCCCTTGAAGGTCTCTTCTAGTCTTCTAGCTTTAAATCTCATCTATATGTCAATGATCCTCAAATTTCTATCTTCAACCCCAATTCTCTAACCTATACCTCCAACTGTTTATTGGCCATCTCCACCTGACTGTCTCAAACTCAGCATGTCCAAAACCCAATTTTTAATTTCTTTCCAAACCTGCTCCACCCAAAACCTTCTCCCATCTCAACTGATAGAAATTGTTCTTCAGGTTTTTCAGGCCAAAGCATCCCTTGAAACTCATCTGTTACACACACCCACAACCAATCCATCAGGAAATCCTGTTGTTCTACTTTCAAAGCATATCCAGAATCTGACCACGGCTCATCAACTACAATACCACCCTTGTGCAAAGGCCACCATTGCCTCTTGCCTGGATTACTGTAATACTAATGGCTTCCTCAAGTCCACCCTTGTTTCTCTTCAGCCTACTCTCAACACAGCAAAGTGATCCTTTTAAAATGGAAATTGGATCTGCTCAAAATCTGCTATGTCTCCCCAATTCACTCCGAGCAAAAGCCAAATAATATTGTCATGAGGCCTTATATCTCACTCTCTTACCTACTACTCTTCCCCTCATTCACTCAACTCCAACCACACTTTCCTCTTCACTGTTCTTCAAGCACTAAGGACACTTCTCTCAAGGGTTCCCTGTGCCTGTAATACTCTTTCCACTAGGGCAGTGTTTCTCAACCAGGAGGAATTTTTGTCCCCCAGGGGATATTTGGAAATACCTAGAGATGTTTTTGATTGTCATGACTCAGGAGAAGGAGTTGCCACTGACAACTAGTGGGGAGAGGACAGGGATGCTGCTAAACAGGGATGCATGGGACAGCTCCCAGAGCAAAGAGTTACTCATCCCCAATTAGTGCCAATCCTGTTCTACCCCTGACTCCTTTACCTCCTTCTTATCTTTATTCAAATATCATCTTCTCAATGAGGCCTACCCTGACTATCCAATCTTAATTTTCAACTCTTCCCCCTACTCAGCAGCTTTCCCTTAATTTTTCCTATATCCTTTCCTAACACACTACATAATTTACTTACACTTGTTATTACTTTCCTTCCTCAGCTGGAATGTAAGCTCCATGAGGGCAGAGAGGTTTGTTTCATTTCCTGATGTAGGCCATGCGCCAGGCTCACAGTAGGCTTGAGATGTATTTACTGTGTTAATGAACAAGTAGATGTATATGGCCCTGATGCAATACACTGAAACCACAATCTACCTGAGCTAACTATAAGACAGATAATAGCAAACATTTATTACATGCTTGCCATGTACTACATACCATGTTATGATTGAGAGTTTTACATACATCATCTCACTTAATCTTCTCATGCTCTTATAAGGTGGAAGCTGCTCTTATTTCTAACTTATGGATGAGGAAACCGAGGCCTAAAAGTGAAGGAAAAAAAAAAAACACCAAACTTGCCTAAGACATAGCAATAGTTGAGGAGCTGGAATGTTAGTCCTCTGCCAACCACCCTCTATGAAGAGATATTGCTTTAATTTAAAAGCAAAATTGTACATAGTACTCCCAGGTCCACATTGTGGCTAACAAGATCCAAGGGCACTTAAAATAAATGGTAACAAGAGTATTAACTCTGTCTTCCACATTCTCTACAGTATATTCAGAGAAACAAAGATCTTCTGCTTTTCACCAATATGGAACATTTCCTAAAAAGCATCCTTGCTGCAGAACAACAAATCCTAAGAAAACCAAGAAATCAATTTGGGAGTGAAGATAAGGTGAGATGCCCTTATGATCAATGGCATTAAGATAACAAATAGCTATATGCCAACTATTATTTATGATTGTGTTTGGGCCATATTTATAATTGAACATGTCCACAGAATAAAAGGTTGGAAATGAGTGACGGTATGAATAAGTGGCATCACTTCCTTTAAGAGCTTCCCCCATAACAACAGAGGGTGGATCTTATATTTCAAAAAGGATCCAAGAGAGCATAGAGCATTGGTCATCAGGGAAATTTAAAACTACATTGAGATACCACACACCAGAAAAATGAAAATCGTAAAAAAGTTGTAGTTTAAAGCACAGTTTATCCCTTTCCCTTTAGGCGGGTAACATATTAATCCTAGAGAGAAGGAACTGAGGATTAGACTTGCCCCCATTCATCAAGCTGGAGGAGAACAAAAAGTAGCTAGAACTTGGGTCCACTGTCTTCTCATTCAGGGTTTCTTCCACTACACCACAATGATACCAACTGCTGTTTTACAAAGGCTTATTTTTAATCCTAAGCATTTAAAATGTGGTATCTTTAAAAATCAAATGTTTTGGCTCCAAATCATCACTAATATTTTGTAAGGTCAATGGATAATATTAGCAAAGAGAGAACCCCAAAGTCTTCATCTTCCTCATGCACAGTGGGGACCTATCATGTCAAGATCAAGACCAGAAACTAGCAACCTAGAGAAATAACCAGGCACTGACTCCTCCTGGGCCCCAATCCACTTTATTTAAAGTTATTGCCAGTGTCTGGGATGAAAACTTTTAAACCTTTATTAAAATAACAGCTTTAAAAGTGAATAGATAATAAATTTATACCTCAATGAGTTGTCCAATGTGAATACGCCCATATAACCAGCCCCAGATCAAGAAATAGAACACTACCAGTTCTCCAGAAGCAGCTTATGCCTCCTTCTAGTCACTTCTTCCAAGATACAGTAACCACCATCCTGACTTCAAACATCATCAATAGTTTTTGCTTATTCATGAACTTCATATAAATGGAACCATAAGATATGAGTTACTTTATTGCTTATTTTGCTCCACTTTCTGAGATTCATCCACATTGTGGGAGGTAGTTGTAGTTTGCTCATTCTCTTTGCTGTAAACTATCCCATTGTGTGGATACATTACTACTTACTCATTCAACTGTTGATGCATATGTGGGTATTTTCCAGTTTGGGATTATTACAAAACAGTCTTGCATATCTGGTGATGATACATAACTACATTTAGCCAGGTACATACTTAGGACTAGAAATCCTGGGTCTTAGGACATGGATATGTTCAGTGTTAGTAGATACCACCAACTAGAGTTCCAAACTATTTACTGCTGCCAACAGTGAAGGGTTCTGGTTGCTTTCCATTTCTATCAGCACTTAGTATTTTACATCTTTTTACTGTTTTCATTTTTCTTGTGTGTGGTATCTCAATGTAGTTTTAAATTTCCCTGATGACCAATGAAACTGAGCATCTTTCATATTGATATACCATTTAGATACCTTCTCTTGTAAAGTGCCTAATCCAGTCTTTTGCCCATTTTCCATTAGATTGTGCCTATTTTTTTCTTGTTGATTTGTAGGAATTATTTATTCTGCAACTATTTCCCCCATTTTGTGGACTGTCTTTTTATAAAATAACTATATAATGTTTATCTTTTTCCATTTTATTTTTAGATCTAGAAAAAAAATGGTAATCTCATTTCAGTCTGCATGATTAAAAGGTCTTAAATACATCACTACAACATCTGATGACATTGATAAGAATTATTGGAAAATCTATAATACTTATGGTAAATCACATAAATGTGTAACATAGTTTTTAGGTGTATATATAATAGGGGCTAATATTTGCCACAGAAGTTGAGGACCCCTGCTCACTGTGACTGAAATTTTCAGTGTAACTAAAAGATCATTAGATCACATATCTTATTAAAATATTTATTAAAGATATTGACTAAAACTCTTTCTGGGAATGTAAAACTTGTGTATGTCATTATTCAATCAGGCTAAGGTTGTCTATTACTGAATCACAAAGTAGATGGATATATGTATATAATATTTGGTGATCTAGAATGTGTACTTAAAATATAGGCTATGTCACACAAAATTCACTTTGGAGGCCCTGGTTGAAACACCACAAAGAGATAAGCAGTCATCTGAAAGTGAAGTTTTGGAGTGCTGATCAGGAGACACAACACCCTCACATGAATTTAGGTTAAAAAAAAATCCAAATACAAACTTCAACTCAAAAGCCTGCTCAGATTACAAAGCCAATGCTTGAAATTCAAAGTGCTTCTCACATGGATAATTCTCTTTATTGTGCCCTGTATTTATCTGTTCTCATGCTGCTAATAAAGACATGCTTCAGACTGGATAATTTATAAAGGAAAGAGGTTTAATTGACTCACAGTCCCACATAGCTGGGGAGACCTCACAACCATGGCTGAAAGCAAATGAGAAACAAAGTCACATCTTACATGGCAGCAGGCAAGAGAGCTTGTGCAGGGAAACTCCCATTTATAAAACCATCAGATCTTGTGAGACTTATTCACCACCACGAGAACAGTATGGGGGAAACCACCCCCCATGATTCAATCACCTCCACTCGACCCCAAGGAAGGGTCTCTTAACACATAGGGATTATTACAATTCAAGGAGAGATTTGGGTGGGGACACAGCCAAACCATATCATGCACCAAGAGAAGTACCAGAATAGATACACACACACACACACACACACACATACACACACACACACACACACAAACAATAAAACATTTGTTAGCAAGTCTCCTAAGCAATGCAAGGAAGATAAGACTACTAAAGAATTAAATCTTTCTTTTTAAAAATATTATTTGGGTAGATAATGAATGATAACTAATTTATGAATTCAGTGTCCATCTGGTATTCAACATTTTTAGCTCTGCAGGTCTTTTGTCATAATTAAGAGATGTCCATACATGGCTGAGGATTTAGCTGTCAATCCAACCGATGAAAATACTAATGGTAGATTACTTTCAAGAAAATAAAATAAAAACACTGAAATAACATGAAAAGAAGATTTACAATTAAGTTAAACAAGGATTTTTAAATCAAGCCATCAGGAACATCTTCTCAGAATCAAGTCACTACATCTAACTCCTCTATTTTGAGGTTGTTTTTTTTTTGTTAGAATTGGCTACTTAGTCATCTTAATTCAGCTCACATAGTTAGATTAGTCATCAGGTAAGTACCAAATTAGACAGCCTTAAAAATACCTCATTAGTTACCATTTTGATTGAAATCGTGCTTTCATGGCACAGATACTAATAAAATGGTGAAATAGTCATTGCCCATAAGAGCGGCTATGAGGGAGCTGTCCTCCCATTTATTCCATTAACAGGGAATTCTTAAACAGAGCACACCCTCAAACCAATGTGTAACTTTATAAGATTAAAGACTCTCTAGTATTTTGAGAAGAAGGCAAGTCTTAGTTTGATTTGATTAATATTGGGTATGTGTCTTCAAGAACTTTATTTAGCTACCCACATAAGTTATGAAATGTATTTCCCAGAAAGCAGAGTGAAGATTAATTAAGCCAGACACACAAGACTATTTAGGATAGTTAAGCCAAGAGTCCAGGGCTTCTGGGAGAGGTGGCAAAGAAAAAGTAGTACAGAACTTAAAGACCTTTTTTCTATATTCCTCATTCTTGGCTGATCAAGGCATCTACCAGGACATGGTCCTATTAATTTCCTGGCTGACTTCTTGGGCTCTCCATCTTATTTCCATTAATACACTAACAGCCACAGGCTTTTAGTAAGCACATGCTTTTTAATGGGAATGCCACAGATTACAAGACAGGGATCATGTTCTCCTTACTGCTGCATTATGCATTTTTATTGCTGAATCAAATCAATAGCAAGTTCTTTTTTAAAATGGACATTCTAGTTATCTTTAAGGAACAAGCTTGTGTACACACACACACAGCCCACTGACTAGAAAACAGAAAAGAAAACCTCAATAAATGTAGAAGACATATTTACCAACTATTATCAAAAAAGACCCTTTTCCAAAAATATATTCAATTGTCTTAAGATTTATCATTTCAAAAGTGATACATAGAATTCTATCTTTGAGGAAGATGGAATAGGCGTTTTTTCTCTACTTCTCCCACTAAGAATAACTAAAATCCCTGGGCAATATACACAAAAGAAAGAAGAGAAGACTCTGAAAGGTGTAGAGAAGAAGGCAGACTGGCTAGGGAACCTCAGATTCCAAGGGAAGATATGGAGGTAAGTTCTACAGATTTTCTTTCCCCATCATATATTCCAGACTTGGAAATAAAGAAGCCAGCAACCCATAAATACCAATGGCAACCAACCAAAAGAGACCACAAAACCCTGCTCTTTAGCCAAAGGACCAGGAAAGGGACAGTGCAGCAAAAAAGAAAACTTTAACAATAAATCCTATACACTAGCAAAGCAACAAGAAAAAACTGGCCCCACCCACACCAGCATAAGTTGAATGGGGAGTCTAGAGCTCTATCTTTGCCAGGATGGATCAAGTCATCCCAACCTCCTGCTAGGTTGGTATCAGAGAAGACCGAGCAGAGAGCTGGGAATTTTCATCCCCACAGGGTAGTTCAAACCCTCTTCCACCTCATGGTATCAGTAGAAACCACATAGAAAGTCTGGACATCCCCACACCTGGCAATAATAACCTCTCCCCTCCCCGTGGCTGCCACCACCACCACCACCTCCCTGCTGTAGTGGAATCAGATGAGGACAAGTAGAGAGTTAGGGCTTATGCCATTGTCCAGTGATAATGAGGCCACCCTGGCCACAGTGTTAGTGGAAGCCACATAAGGAGCTAGAACTTCCATACCTGTCCAGCAGTAATGAGAGACCCTTTCTTGGGTATTAATGGAGGCCAAGAAGGAAACCCAAACTTTTGCTTCCACTAGGAAGTAGCAAAGCAGCACTCCCTTCTCTCCCCCACTGGAATAGGGTCAAAGGAAACCAGTTGAAACAAAGTTTAAATAAAATCCCAAATCTCATGATATCAAAAGTATCCAGGTTTGGCAAAAATCATTCATCATACTAAAAACCAGAAAAATAAACAAAGAGTGAGGAGAAAACCTAATCAACAGATTACAACACCAATATGACAAAGATGTTAGAATTATGACAAAGATTTTAAAGGAGCATCAGAAAAGTGCTTCAACAAGCAATTATGAACATGCTTGAAACAAATGAAATAAGTCTCAGCAATGAATGGTAAAGTCACAGCAAAAAAATAAAAGACAGAACTAAATGAAAGTTTTAGAAATGAAAAATGTAAAAACTAAAATATAAAGCTTTGTGGATAGGCTCAACAGTAAAATGGAAGGGATAGAAGAAAAACCAATGTTTTTAGATAGAACAATCAAAATTATTTAATCTGAATGAAAGAGAAAAGACTGAGGAAACTAATGCATAGAGCACCAGGGGCATATGGTACTATAGCAAAAGATGGAGCATTCAAGTAATCAAAGACTCGGAAAGAGAAAAGAAAGGGGCAGGCTGAAAAAAAAATACTCAGAGAATGGCTGAAAACTTTCCAAATTTGGAAAGAGACATAACCCCACAGATTTAAAAAGCTGAATGAATCCCAAACAGGAAAACCCAAAGAAATCCACACCACCATATCATAATTAAATTTCTGACAACAAAAGGCAAAGAAAAAATCTTGAAAGCAGCCAGAGAAAAATGACACCCTACCACTAGAGGAAAAACAACTGGAATGACAGCAAGCTTCTCATCAGAAACCAGAAAGCCAGGAAGAAGTGGCACAATATTTTTCTAATGCTGAATGAAAAGAGCTGTCAACCCAAAATTCTATAAAAGGGGAGATATTCTTTAAGAATGAGAAGGAGAAACAATACATTCTCGGATGAATCAAAGCTAAGAATAAGCCAGGTGCAGTGACTCATGCCTGTAATCCCAACACTTCAGGAGGCCAAGGTGGGAGGATCATTTGAGCCTAGGAGTACAAGATGAGCCCGGACAACAGAGTAAGACCCTGTTCTCTATTTTTAAAAAAGAGCTAAGAATATATCAAGCATACCTAACCTAAAAGAATGGCTAAATGAAGTTCTGTAAATAGAAGGGAAACAAAAGAAAGAACTTGTAACATCAGGAAGGAAGAATACAGGAAGTGAAATTATGGATAAATATGATAGACTTTCCTTCTCTTGAGTTTCTAAATTATGTTTAACAGTTGAAGTGAAAACTATAACACTGTCTATTATAGCTCTAAATATATGTAGAGGAAATATTTAATGCAAGTATATTATAAATGGGGGAAGATAACAGACAAAGGGAAGTCAGGTTTTTATATTTTACTTGAACTTATAAAATAACACTGGTAGACTGTGGCAAGTTACATACATATAATGCAATACCTAGAGCAACCATTAAAAAAGCTATACAAAGAAATATGCTCAAAAACACTAAAGATATGCCAAAATGAAATTCTAAAAAGTGTTCAAGTAACCCACAAGAAGGTAAGGAAAAGAAAATTGAGAAATGAAAAAGAACAGAAAACAAAAACTAAGTGGTAAATTCAAGGCCTAACATATTTATAATTGCAATAAATGCAAATAGTCTAAAAACACAAGTTAAGAGACAGAAATTTGTAGAGTGAACTAGAAATAAGACTCAACAATATGCCATCTACAAGAAGCTCACCTCGAATATAATATAATAAGCATATTGAAAGCAAAAGGATCAAAAATAGATACTATGCAAACACTAATCAAAAGAAAGCAGGAATGGCTATATTAATATCAGATAAAGCTGACATCACAGCAAAGTAGATTACCAGAAACAGGAACATTACATAATGATGAAAGGGTCAATCTACCAAGAATACATAGCAGTCCTAAATGCTTACATACACAACAGAACAGCAACACATGTGAAACAAAGAGAAACAGACAAATCACAATTATAGTTGGAGACTTCAATACCTCCTCTCAGCAATTTATAGAACTAGACAGAAAATCAGCAAGGATATAAAAGAACTCGACATCATCAATCAACATTATCTAATTAACATTTATGGGACACTCCCCCCAACAACAACAGGATGTACATTCTTTTCAAGTGCCCAGAGGATATGCATCAAAAATCATGTCCTGGGGCATAAACAAACCTCAACAATTTTTTTTTAAATTGAAAACATGCAGAGTGTATTCTCCAACCAGAATAGAACCAAATTAGAAATAAATAACAAAAACAGATAAATCTCCAAACACTTAGAAACTAAACAACATACTTCTAAATAATCCAATGGTTAAAGAAGTCTTAGGAAAATAAAAGATACATTGAACTTAATATCAAAGAAAATACAACATATCAAAATTTACAAGACACAGCTAAAGCAGTGCTGACAGGCAAATTTATAATACTAAGTATATACATTAGAAAAGAGGGAAAGTGTCAACTCAATTTTAGCTTCCACCTCAAAAATCTAGAAAAAGAGTAAAATAAACCCAAAGCAAGCAGAAGAAAGGAAGTAATGACAAAAATAAATGAAACTAAACACAAAACAAGAGAAAAAAACACAATAAAGCAAAGAGCTATTTCTTTGGAAAGGTCAATAAAATTGACAACCCTCTAGAATTAAACCCTCTGATAATTAAAAAGAAAGCAAAGACACAAATTACCAATATCAAGAATGAATGTAGGGATACCACTACAGACCTGCAGACACCAAAAGGATAATAAGGAAACACTATAAACAACTCTATATGCATAAATTTCAGAGATAAAATAGACTAACTTGTTAAGAAACACAAAGTATTACAACTCACCCAATATGACATGTATTATTTAAATAATCCTAAAACCATTAAGGAAATTGAATTTATAATTTTTTGATTTCCAAGGAAGAAGTCTCTAGGCCCAGATAGCTTCATAATATAATTCTACCAAACATTTAAAAATAGGATTAACATCAACTCTATGCAATTTCTTCCAGAAAATAGAAGGGGATTACGTTCTGATTTACTTTATGAAATGTTTATAGTATGTATATAATAAATTACATATTGTACTATATATTTATAATATCACTCTGATACCAAAACCAAAAATAGTACAAAAAATTAGAACTGTAGACCAATATATTTCATGAATATAAATGTAAAAACCCTTAAAATATTAGCAAATAAATTTCAGCAATATATATAGTGAATTACATGCCATGATCAAGTTGGGTTTATTCCATGGACGCAAAGCTGGTTCAGTATTTTTTTTAAAAAATCATAGTAATCCACATGTCAATAGGCTAAAGAAGAAAAATTATATGATTATATAAATGGATGCAGAAAAAGCATTTTACAAAATCCAACATCCATTTATGATTAAAACCCTCAAAACATGGGATTAGAAGGGACCTTTCTCAATTTGATTTTTTTTAAGAAGTAGTATCTACAAAATTGATGAGTATCTACTTAATAGTGAAGGATTGCTTTCTCCCAAAAAAGGAACAAGTCAAAGATGTCTGTTCTCAGCACTCCTATTCAACATACAGCCAAAAGTTACACCCACGAAAAGCACAAAAAAAAGAAATAAAATGCATCCATATTGGGAAAGAAAGAAATAAAACTATCCCTATGCAGATGACATGATTGTCAATACAGAAAATCCCAAGGAATCTACACAGAGATAAAAAAAAATTTCTGGAATAAGTAAGTTCAGCAACATCTAGAAAGGATAAAAGGAAAACATACAAAAATCTACTGTATTTCTATATATTACCAATGAACATATGGATACTGAAACTAAAAATATAACATAATTTATAATTGATCAAAAATGGAATTCTTATATATAAATCTAAAAATCATGTACAAGAGTTGTATAACATACATACACACACACACACATGAAGGAAAAACTTGATCTAAATAAATGGAGAAACATATGGTGTTCATAAATTGAAACACTCAACATAGTAGAGACATCCTTTCTCTCCAGATTGATACATAAGGTGAATACAATACCTTTCAAAATCTCCGCAAGATTTTTCATAGATATAGACAAGATCATTCCAAAATGTACATGGAAAGGGAAAGAAACTAGAATAGCTAAAGTAATTTTTAGAAAGAATAAAGTGGGAGGAATCTATCCAGTTTCAAGACTTACACAGCTACAGTAATCAAAACTGTG
The DNA here is from genome assembly GCF_006542625.1 of Nomascus leucogenys. Classification (NCBI taxonomy): domain Eukaryota; kingdom Metazoa; phylum Chordata; class Mammalia; order Primates; family Hylobatidae; genus Nomascus; species Nomascus leucogenys. The sequence goes on along the minus strand of NC_044395.1, from coordinate 23,410,303 downwards.
TGGTGTTGGCAGAAGAATAAACACACAGGCCAAGAACACAGAACACAGAAATACACCCACAGAGATATACTCAACTGAATTTTCACAAAGATGCAAGAACAATTCGATGGAGGAAAGATAATCTTTTCATTTAACAAATGGTGCTGGAGTTAGTGGATATTCATAGAGGGGAAAACAGCACTTTAATCTAAGTCTGGTATCTCATACAAAAAATTAACTCAAAATAGATGGTGAACTAAATGTAAAACATAAAACTTTAGAAAAAAAAAAAAAAACTTCAGGATCTAGAGCTAGGCAAAAAGCTCTAAGACTTGACGCCAAATCATGATCAATAAGAGAAAAACGAATGAATTGGACTTCATCAAAATTAAAAGATCTTGATCTGTGAAAGATGTCATTAAGAGGATAAAAACACAAGCTAGAAGTGTGAGCAAGATGGCCTAATAGAACCCTCTAGCAAGCATCCCCCCACAGGAACACCAAATTGAACAACTACCCATGCAAGAAAGCACCTTCACAAGAACCAAAATAACCCAGCCCACCAAGGCAGTTCCTCGAGGAGTCAGCAGAAGTTGCAGCATTCCTGTGCTTAGGGTACATCCCGGTGCTGATACACCTGCAGTGACCGCAAGCTTAGATCACAACACTCAATCCCCTTTTAATATGTGGAAAGCTTTCTCAAGAAGGGCAGGTACAAATAAATCCAGATTACACAGATTGGGACACCTAACTCTTCAATGCCCAAACATTGATGAATGGCCACAAGCATCAACAACATCCAAGAAAACATGACTTCACTAAATAAACTATATTAGACACCAGTGACCAATCCCACAGTGATGAAGATATCATCTTTCAAACAGGAAATCAGAATCACCATCTTGAGGAAGCTCAGCAACATAGATAAAAAGATAACAGAGAAGGAATTGAGAATTCTTTCAGAAAATTCAACAAAAAGATTGAAATAATTTGTTTTAAATCAAGCAAAAATTCTGGAGCTAAAAAATTCAACTGATGAACTGAAAAATGCATCAGAATCAACAGCAAATTGACCAAGCTGAAGAAAGAATTAGTGAGTTTGAGTCAGGCTACATGGAAACAGTCAGAGAAGAGAAAAGAATAAAAAAGAAGCACACCTACAAGATCTAGAAAATAGCCTCAAAACAGCAAATCTAAGAGTTCTTACCCTTAAAGAGGACAGAGAAAGGGAGACAGGGAGAAATATCAGGGTAGAAAGTTCATTCAAAGAAATGACAGAAATTTCCAAGCCTGGAGACATGAATATCCAAGTAGAAGAAGGTCATAGGACACCAAAAAGATTCAACCTAAATAAGCCTATTTCAAGGTATACAATAATCAAACCCCTAAAGAACAAGGATAAGGAATCCTAAAAGTAGTAAGAGAAAATAAGCAAATAACATATAAAGGATCTCTGGCATATCTGGCAGCAGACATCTCCATGGAAATCTCACAGGCCAAGAGAGTGGAGTGACATTCAAAGTGCCAAAGAAAAAAGAAAGTCTAACCTAGACTATCATATCTAGCAGAATTATCCTTCAAACATGAAGGAGAAATAATTTCATAGAAAAACAAAAGCTGAGGGCTTTCACCAACACCAGACCCACCTGACAAGAAATCTAAAGAAAACTATACAATCTGAAAAAAAGGGATGTTAATGAAAAAGAAGTAATCTGAAGATATAAAAATTACTCGTAATAGTAAGTACACAGAAAAATAAATACACTAACACTGTAGTTGCGCTAACAGTATAGTTGCACTAACAGTGCCATATAAACCACTCATATCTTTCACAGGAAGACTAAAAGACAAATCAAAAATAATTACAATTACATTTTAATAGATAAACAGTATAAAAAGATAAAGAGAACAAAAAGTCAAAGCAGAGGGTAGGGAGGAGACGGAGTTCAAGTGTAGTGTTTTAATTTTATCTTTGCTTTGCTTTTCTTTGTAATCACAGTTGTCACCATTTTTAAATAATTGGTTAATAAATACTATTTGCAAGCTTCATGGTAATGGCAAAGCAAAAACCTATGAGAGATACACTCACAAAAAAAGGAAATTAAGACATACTGTCAGAGGGAATCACTTTTACACAAAGGAAGACAGGAAGGAAAGAGGACCAACAAAACAACCAGAAAACAAATAAAATGGCAGTAATAAGTTCTTACCTATCAATAACAACACCGAAATTTAAATGGACTGAATTCGTCAATCAAAAGACATACAGTGGCTGAATGGAATTTTTAAAACACCCAACTACATGCTGCCTGCAAGAAACTCATATCACCTATAAAGGCACACATAGACTGAAAAAGATATTCTATGCAAATGGAAACCAAAAAAGCAGGAGAAGCTACAGTTGTCAGATAAAATAGATTTCAAGACAAAAACTGTAAAAGAGACAAAGGAGGTCATTATACAATGATAAGGGGGTCAATTCAACAAAAGGATATAACAATTATAAATATATATAGACCCAACACTGGAGCACCCGGATTTTTAAAGAAAATATTACTGGAGCCAAAGAGAGATGGACCTCAATACAATAATATCTGGGAGTTTCAACACGCCACTTTCACTATTGGACAGATGACCCCAACAAAAAATCAAAGAAACACTGGACTTAATCTGTACTGTACACCAAAAGGACCTAACAGACATTTACAGAACATTTTATCCAACAGCTGCAGAATACCCATTCTTCTCCTCAGCATATGGAACATTCTCAAGGACAGACCATATGTTAGGCCACACAACAAGTCTCAAAAATTTTTTTAAAAATGAAATCATATCAACTACTTTTTCCAACCACAATGGAATAAAACTAGAAATCAATAACAAAAGGAACTTTGGAAACTATACAAACACATGGAAATTTTAAAATATGCTCCTAACCAACCATGAGGTCAATGAAGAAATTAAGAAAATATAAAACTGTATTGAAACAAATGAAATACAACATTCCAAAACCAATGGAATACAGCAAAAGCAGTACTAGGAGTGCTAGTTTATAGCAATAAATGCCTCCATCAAAAAATAAGAAAAACTTCAAATAAACACTCTAACAATGCATCCTTGAAGAACTAGAAAAGCAAGAGCAAACCAAACTCAAAAACTAGTAGAAGAAATGAAAGATCAGAGAAGTGAATGAAATTGAGACTTTAAAAAAAAATACAAAAGGACAAAATGAAAAGTTGGTTTTTTGAAAAGATAAACAAAATTGACAAAACTTTAGCCAGACTAAGAAAAAAGATCTTTCCTGTAGGAGATAGCTAAAAAGGAAAAAAGAGAGAAGAACCAAATAAATAAAACCAGAGATGAAAAGGGACACATTACAACTGATACCACAGAAGAACAACTATGCATTGATAAATTGGAAAACCTAGAAGAAATGGATAAATTCTTAGACATACAACCTGTCAAGATTGAAACCTGAGGAGATCCAAAACCTGAATAGACAAATAACAAGTAATGAGATAGAAAGCTTTTTACTACTGCTTCTATCAAAGAAAAGCCCAGGACCAAGGCTTCACTGCTGAATTCTACCAAACATTTAAAGAACTATGATGCCTGTAATCCCAGCAATTTGGAAGGCCAAGGTGAGTGGATCACTTGAGCCCAGGAGTTCAAGAACCAGCCTGGGCAACATGGTGAAACCCTATCTCTACAAAAACTCAATAATTAATGAGACATGGTTGTGTACACCTGTAGTCACAGCACCCAGGAAGCTGAGGCAGGAGGATTGCTTGAGCCTGGGAGGCAGAGATTGCAGTGAGCCGAGATCACACCACAGCACTCCAGCCTAGGCGGCAGAGTAAGACCCTGTCTCCAAATAAATAAATACATACATGCATACATACATACATACATACATACTATTCATACTATTCTAAAAAATTGGGCTAAAAAATTGAGCAGAAGGTAATACTTCCAAACCCATAATATGAGGGCAGTATTACTCTGATATCAAACCCAGACAAAGATACAACAGAAAAAAGAAAACTACAGGGCAGTATGTCTGATGAATATAGATGCAAAAATCCTCAGTGAAATACCAGCAAACTGAATTCAATAGCACATTAAAAAAGTATTCATCATGATCATGATCATGTGGGATTCATCCCAGGGATGCAAGGATAGTTAAACATATGCAAAAAATAATGTGATACATCACATCAAGAGAATCAAAGACAAAAACCATATGTTTTTCATTGATTTTTTAAAATAATTTTATTTTATTTCAAGTTTGGTGATACATGTGCAGGATGTGCAGGTTTTTACATAGGTAAACATGTGCCATGGTGGTTTGCTGCACCTATCAACCCATTACCTAAGTATTAAGCCCCCTATGCATTAGCTCTTTATCCTGATGCTCTCCCTCCCCCCACCTCCTCCCTGACAGGCCCCAGTATGTGTTGTTCCCTTCCCCGTGTCCATGTGTTCTCATTGTTCAGCTCCGACTTATGAGTAAGAACATGCAGTGCTTGACTTTCTGCTTCTTTCTCAGTTTGCTAAGGATAATGGCTTCCAGCTCTATCCATGTCCCTGGAAAAAACATGGTCTTTCCTTTTTATGGCCGTGTAGTATTCCATAGTATATATGTACCACATTTTCTTTACCCAGACTATCATTAATGGGCATTTAGGTTGGTTCCATGTCTTTGCTATTGTGAATAGTGCTGCAATAAACATACACGTGCATGTATCTTTATAATAGAATGATTTATATTCCTTTGGGTATATGCCCAGTAATGAGATTCCTGGGTCAAATGGTCATAGGATAATTTTGATCGATGCTGAAAAAGCACTCAAAATTCATCATACCTTCATGTTTAAAATACTCAACAAATTGGGTATAGAAGGAACATACCTCAAAATCATAAAAGCCACATATGACAAACCCACAGCTAGGATCATACTGAATGGGAAAACTGAAAGCCTTTTCTCTAAGATCTGGAACAAGACAAGGATGCCCACTTTCACTGCTTTTGTTCAACATGGTACTGGAAGCCCTAGCCAGAACAACTAAATGAGAGAAAGAAATAAAGGGTATCCAAATTGGAAAGGAAGAAGTCAAATTATCCTTCTTTGTAGACAATATAATCTTATATTTAGAAAAACCTAAACACTCCACACCAAAAATCTATTGGAACTGAAAAATAAATTCAGTAAAGTTGCAGGATATCAAAATCAACATACAAAAATCAGTATCATTTCTATATGCGAACAGTAAACAATCTGAAAAAGAGACCAAGAAGCTAATCCCATTTACAATAGCTACAAATAAAATACCTAGGAATAAACTTAACCAAAAAAGTGAATGATACCCACAATGAAAACTATAAAATATTGATGAAAGAAATTGAAGAGCACACAAAAAATGGAAAGACATTCCATGTTTATGGACTGGAAGAATCAATAGTGTTAAAATGTCCATGGTACCCAAAGCAGTCTACAGATTCAATGCAATCTCTATCAAAATACCAATGACATTCTTCACAGAAATAGAAAAAAAATTCTAAAATGTATATGGAATCACAAATGACCCAGAATAGCCAATGCCATCCTAAGCAAAAAAGGAGCAAAACTGAAGGAATTATATAACCTGACTTCAAATTATACTACAGAGCTATAGTAACCAAAACAGCATGGTACCTGACATAAGAACACACACATTGACCAATGGAACAGAATAGAAAACCCAGAAATAAGTCCATGCATTTATAGTCAACTCATTTTTAACAAAGGTGCAAAGAACACACACTAGGGACAGTCTCATCAATAAATAGTGGTGGGAAAACTGGATATCCATACCCGAAAGAATGAAACTAGACCCCTATCTCTTGCCATATGTAGAAATCAAGTCAAGATGCATTAAGAACTTAAATATAAGATCTGAAACTATGAAACCACTAGAAGAAAACATTGGGAACATGTTCTAGAACATTGGTCTGGGCAAAGGTTTCTTGGGAAGACCTCAAAATCACAGGCAACCGAAACAAAAATGGATGAATGAGATCACATCTAGCTAAAAAGCTTTGCACAGCAAAGGAAATAATCAACAAAGTGAAGAGACAACTCACAGAATAGGAGAACATATTTACAAACTACCCATCTGACAGGTATTAACTACTAGAATATGTAAGAAGCTCAAACCACTCAATAGGAAAAACAATTCAATTTTTTTGGACAAAAAATCCAAATAGGCATTTCTTTTGTTTTCTTTGTTTTTATTTGGCTTAGAAGGTACTGAATATAGATTTCTTAAAAGAAGACAAACAAGGCCGGGCACGGTGGCTCAAGCCTGTAATCCCAGCACTTTGGGAGGCTGAGGTGGGCAGATCACCTGAGGCTGGGAGTTCGAGACCAGTTTGACCAACATGGAAAAACCCCATCTCTACTAAAAATACAAAATTAGCCAGGTGTGGTGCTGCATGCCTGTAATTCCAGCTACTCGGGAGGCTGAGGCAGGAGAATCACTTGAACCCAGAAGGCAGAGGTTGCGGTGAACTGAGATCACCCCATTGCACTACTGCCTGGGCAACAAGAGTGAAACTCCATCTCAAAGAAAACAAAAAAAAAGACAAGCAAATGGCCAATAGGTATATGAAAAAAATATTCAGCATCACTAATCAGAGAAACACAAATCAAAACTACAATGAGATGTCATCTCACCCCATCAAAATGGCTTGCATCAAAAAGACAAGTAATAACAGTTGCTGGTGAGGATGTGTAGAAAAGGGAACCCTCATACACTGTTGGTGGGAATGCAAACTCATACAGCCACTATGGAGAACAGTATGGAGGTTCCTCAAAAAACTACAAATAGAACTACCATATGATCCAGCAATCCCACTGCTAGATACATATCCAAAAGAAAGGAAAACAGTATATCGAAGAGATATCTGCACTCCCATGTTTATTGCAACCCTATTGACAACAGCTAACATATGGGATCAACCTAAGTATCCATCAACAGATGAATGGATAAAGAAAATGTGGTACATATACACAATGGAATATTATTCAACCATATAAAAGAATAAAATCCTTCATAAAAAAGAATAAAATCCTATCATTTATGAAGAACAAAAGCCTTCATAAAAAAGAGTAAAATCCTGTCATTTGCAACAACGTGGATGGAACTAGAGGACATTAAGTGAAATAAGGCAGGCACAGAAAGACAAATATTATATGTTCTCATTCACACGTGGGAGTGAAAAAAAATTGAACCCATGTAAATAGAGTAAAATGGTTGGTTACCAGAAGCTGGGAAGGGTAGCAGGGAGGGGTTGGGTGAGTGGGGATTGTTAGTGGGTACAAAAATACAGTTAAAATAATTAAGATCTAGTACTTAGTAATACAATAGGATGACCATAGTCGATAAGTTGCTGTACATTTTAAAATAACTGAAAGTAGCCGGGTGCAGTGGCTCAGGCCTATAATCCCAGCACTTTTGGAGGTCAAGGTGAGTGGATCACATGAGGCCAGGAGTTTGAGACCAGCCTGGCCAACATGGTGAAATCCCATCTCTACTAAAAATACCAAAAAAAAAAAAAAATTAGCTAGGCCTGGTGGTAGGCACATGCTACTCGAGAGGCTGAGGCAAAAGAATCGCTTGATACTGGAAGGTAGAGGTTGCAGTGAGCCAAGATCGTGCCATTGCACTCCAGCCTGGGCAACGAGAGCAAAACTCCATCTCAAAAATAAATAAATAAATAAATAAATAAATAGTTGAAAGTGAAATTGGGATGTTCCTAACACAAAGAAATGATCAACGATTGAGTTGATGAATACCCCAATTACCATGATTTATAACACATCATATGCCTGTATCAAAACATCACATGTACTCCACATATATAACTATTATGTACCTATAATAATTAAAAATAAAGAAATTTTTAAAATACAAGGTACAAACTGGAAGAAAATAGTTTCAAGCCACACATCTGACAAAGGACCAGTGTCTAAAATATATCAAATACTCTCAAAACTCAGTGGAAAAATAAACAACACACTCAATTAGAAAATGGCCAGAAGACTTAAACAGATATTTCAGCAAAGAGGATATTCAGATGCCAAATGAGCACAAGATGTTCAATATCGCTAGCCACGAGGGTCATGTAAATTAAAACCATACTAAGATATCCTACACACCCATCAGAAAGGCTGAAATAAAAAATTATGACAATACCAAAGACTGATAAGTGTGTGGAAAAGCTGAATCACTCATACATTGCTGATGGGAACATAAAATGGCAGTTTCTTTAAAAACTAAGCATGCAACTACTATATGACCCATTAATTGCACCCATATGTTTTTATTTCTCTGGAATAAATGCCTATGTTCACACATTGTCTACAGAAATGTTTGTGGCAGCTTTATTCCTAATATCCAGAAAAAATCCAGTTGTTCTTTGACAGGTAAATGGCTAAACTGTGATGTATCCATACCATGGAATACTACTCAGCAACAATAAGGAATAAACTACCAATACATGCAGCAACCTGGATGAATCTCCAAAGAACTATGCTTAGTGAAAAGAGCCAATCCCAAAAGGTTACCTACAGTATGATTAATTTATAAGATTCTTGAGATGACAAAATTAAAAGAACAGGGGGAAGATTAGTGGTTGCCAAGGGGTTAAGAAAGGGATGGGAGTGGGAGGAAGTGTGTGCAACTATAAAAGGGCAACAAGAGGAATTCTTGTGGTGATGGAAGTGTTCTGTATCTTGACTGAAGCAATGTCAACATCTGGTTGTGATACTGTACTAAAGTTTTGCGAAATGTTACCAAGGGGGAAAACTAGGTAAAAGAATGCATGGGATCTATGTTATTTCTTAAAATTGCATGTGAATTTATAATTACAAGATAAAAATTTTTTAATAAAGAGAAGGCCAGGCACAGTGGCTCATGCCTGTAATCCCTGCACTTCGGTAAGCCGAAGTGGAAGGATTCCTTGAGCTCAGGAGTTCAAAGCCAGCCTGGGCAACATAGCAAGACCTCGTTCTCTACTAAAAATCAAAAATTAGCCAGGCACCTTTAGTCTCAGCTACTCAGGAGGCTGAGGCAAGAGGATCACTCAAGCCAGGGAGTCAAGGCTGCAGTGAGCTACGATTGCACCACTGCTCTCCAACCTAGATGACAGAGTGAGACCTGCTCTCAAAAAAAAAAAACAAACAAACAAAAGAAAAGAAAAATAAGTGTTACATATTCATCACAGAAAATTTTCAAAATGTAGATTAGGAAGATCTAATTTGGTTACTATACAAATAGACTAATAGATATGACAATTAATATATTTAGGGGCTTTTCAAGTATATTGACTACTTTTAATCACAGTTGTTAGGTAACATGGGGTACCATAAAATGGCACCGTACCTTAAGATGGGGCCGGTTCCAGGTTCTTCTCCCCTCCTTGACTGGGCACTGTCTGAACCCGCCAAAGGAGGGCCAATCAGAAGCATCTCCCACCTTCCCTTGGGCCCGCCCCTAGCCCAATCCACGTAGGCCCAAGCGACATAAAACCCAGCACACCAGCAGCCCTCTCTCTCTTCTCTTCCTTGGTGCCGCTTGATACCTCCAATAAAGATCTCTTGACCATGACCGGTGTAGTTTGGTCTCCGCCCCGCCCCTTTCATTGGTGCCGTGACTCGGATCGGGACTCCTCACCCCCCTTGGTGGGACCCCGATCCCTTTCAGGCTCAGTCCAGACCCCGGCTGGTCTTCGCTCATTCTCCTGTTCGCCAAGCTGTTTGCCCAACACCAGCCTCGTCTCAATAAGTCTTCCCCTCTGGGGTCTACCTCTCTAGGCAGGCAGGAGACCCCACGAAGCGCCTCGCCTCAAGCCCCTAAGGCCATGGTAGACCCCAAATAGCAAAACTGGCCCACATATCCCCTAGACAACCAAAGCAAATGGCCCACTTATGGGTCTCTTGATCCTAACATTCTCCAGGATCTCTACAATTATTGCGAGCAAACAGGAAAATGGGTAGAGATCCCATATATCCACGGCTTCTTTCTCCTACGGGATAGACCTAACCTTTGTCTCCCTTGCAAACCGCAGCAGCTCCTTGCCACTCTTAAACCGCCAACCTCTCCCTCTGCCCCTGACTTCGACCCAGCTGACGAACCCCTCCTACCACCACCCTCCGCCGCACCCTCCAGCCGCCACCCAACTGGAAGTTGCCCAGCCTCCCACTGCCCCCCACACACACCCTCAACCACCTACCCCATCAGCCCCGGCCTTCAGCTCCCCCACCACTCACTCAAACTCACACCCCCCCATCCTTGCCCCCCTTAGAGAGGTGGCAGGAGCTGAAGGTATTGTCTGAGTCCACGTCCCGTTTTCTATGGCTGACTTATCACAAATAGAAAAATGCCTAGGCTCCTACACTTCCAATTCTGCTTACCTCATCTAAGCTTATAGCCTTACCTTCCATGCTCTCTAACACCCTCCTCCCTGAGGAGCATAGGCAAGTCTAGGAACAAGCTCAAACTTATGCAGATGAGGTTCATCAAACAACCCCAGCCCTACCGCTAGGAGCGCAGGCAGTACCTGAGCATGAGCCCAAGTGGGATTATAACACCCAAAATGGAGTATATCAAAGAATTCCAATACCTCATCCAAGCTTAAAAATGAAAACCCGTCCGCTTTTCTAGACCGCCTTACACAGGCACTCCAATACACCAACATAGATCCTGAAACCCCAGACAGTAGGCAACTCCTCATGTCCCATTTTTTTCCTCAGAGTTTTCCTGATATCAAAGGTAAACTAAAAAAACTGGACAAAGGCCCCCTCACCCCTCAAACCAAGATCTTAGCGACAGCGTTTAAGGTGTATCACAATCGAGATGAGAAGGCAAAGAGGCAAAAGTACCAGTTACTGGCACAAGCCCTTCAAGCCTCCCCTCGATCACACGGCCATAAGTTGTTGTCTGCCCATCCATCCCAACGTCAGCCCCCAGGGCCCTGTTTCAAATGCGGAAAGGAAGGGCACTGGGTCCGAGAGTGCCCAAATCCCAGGCCCCCCAACTGGCCATGTCCTAAATGCCACCAATCTGGCCATTGGGGCATAGACTGCCCCGGCTCCCGAAGCGGGGCCAGGCCGGCCACCATCCCAAATCCCGATCTTCTAGGATTGGCCATTCAAGACTGACGGGGCCTTGGGACTTCCTTCCCGACACAAATCATCACCACACAGGAGCCCGGGGTCTCTTTAACAGTGGATGGACGTCCCATCACCTTTCTCCTAGACACCGGAGCTACTTTCTCAGTTTTAAGAGAATTTGGGGGCACCACTTCCCTCTTTGGATCTCCCATAGTCGGGGTCGGAGGCCAAACCATACGTCCAAGAGCCACTCCTCTCCTCTCCTGCACTTTCTCCAGCCACATCTTTTCCCATCGATTCCTAGTCATCCCACAATGCCCACTCCCTTTGTTAAGAAGAGACATTCTCTCTAAATTTAAAACCTCCATCACCTTCAACCCAATCACCCTCCCGCAATCCACCTCACTCATTGCCTTGGTGGCAAGTTCCATAGATCAAACTCCTGCTCCTACTCTGCCTTCGCTCCCAGCCAGCATCAACCCCATAGTGTGGGACACCACCACCCCCTCATTAGCACTCTGTCCTCCCGTACAAATATTCCTTAAAAACCCACACCACTTCCCCAGCCAACCCCAATATCCTCTCCCCATCTCCAGCCTAAAAGGATTACAACCAATTATTTTAGACCTCTTAAGAAAAGGGTTCCTCAGGCCAACCCATTCTCCATTTAACACCCCTATTCTAGCAGTAAAAAAACCCAATGGTACATTCCGCCTCGTCCAAGACCTCAGCTCTTATCCTCTATTCCTCCTAGTGCCACACATTTCTCAGACATAGATCTTAAAGATGCCTTTTTCACCATTCCCCTCTCCCCTCAGTCACAAGACCTTTTCACCTTCACCTGGACCGACCCAGACACCCAACAATCACAACAACTCACATGGACAGTCCTCCCTCAAGGGTTCAGAGATAGCCCCCATATCTTTGGTCAAACTCTTGCCTCAGACTTAAAACAACTAAATCTTCCCCAGTCAAACCTCCTCCAATATGTAGATGATTTCCTCTTATGCAGTCCATCTCTAGTCGCCTCCCAAACTGACACCACTTCCCTATTCGTTAGAAGTCTTCCCATCCCAAAAACTAAACAAGAGATACTCTCCTTCTTAGGACTAGAAGGCTACTTTAGAACTTGGATCCCCGACTATTCTTTATTAGCAAAGCCCCTATATGATCTCTCCCGAGGTACTCTATCCGAGCCTGTAGAGGCCACAGTCAAGCAGCCCTTCCTGTCACTCCAACAGGCACTACTCAAAGCCCCAGCCCTACATCTTCCAGACTTACAACAACCTTTCATTCTATATGTACATGAGCACAATGGCTTGGCTCTTGGAGTCCTAGGTCAGATGCACGGACCCACCTTGGCGGCAGTTGCATTCCTATGCAAACAATTCTGAGAGCGAACTCGGCCCACAGGGAACTGAGTTTTCTCCTTTCCCTCCTCACTCGTCCGGCCTGGGTTTCCTCCCTTCTCTCACTCAAAAAATCCTGGTACCAGGTAACCCACAGCCCTTGGCCTTACACAGGCCCATCAGTTCTTTCGTTTTGGTGACGACCAGCTCGAAGGTTCTGACTCGCAACACGGCCATCGGCTAATAGGGGACACCCTGTTCAGCCAGCCGCCATATACATATACCCCTTCCTCTCTCACCATGGGAGGCTCTGCATCCCTGCCGGCTGACTAGATCCCACCATGCGAGGGTGGGCCCCCTGCCTTCAGGCCCTGGCTGCAGCCTACCTACTACTTCAAGAGTCAAATAAATTAACATTTAAGGCAGCTGTTGTCATTACCTTCCCCCATCAACTCAAGGAACTCCTGACCTACAAAAGTCTACAAACCCTTCCCCCTTGCCGTACTGTCTCTCCTAGTTTCCTTCCTGCACGATTCTGCTGTAACTTTCCAAACATGTGCACCCCTCAATCCCGCCACCCTCCTGCCTGTCTCTCCTTAAACATGAACCCACAAACCCCTCTAAAGCCAGGCATGCCCATACCCCACAACCCCCTCAAAGTTCACATTTCTAAAATGCCCTCCCTTCCTACTATTCCTAAGGCGTAAGCTGCCACCCTCATGCCTGCTCCGAGCCCGCTCTTCTGGCTCTCCACCTCTTACATCTTCTTCTACGGACCCTCCTCCGCCAACAGGCCCCCTTCACAACCCTACTACCTGTTCACCCTCAAAGAAACCTACAACGCTAACTGGAGGTCACACACCAATGTCATCAGTTACACCCGATGCTCCATCGACGCATCCTCAGTAGACCTTCCCCTCCCTAAACTCACCATGATAGATAGCGGTTAGGACCCTTATTTCCACATGTTCCACTTTGCCATTTGCTTTCCACACCAACAATCCCTCAGTGCCTGTAAAACTGAATGGCCCCAAAACTATGAGTGTCCCTGGACCAGCTGTGTTATGAATTAAATACCCTAAAAACTGACTCCCAACAGGTTCTAGCCGAAATTAACACAACACCTCTCAGGTCCCTACTTCCAATTGTTTCTTATGTGCAAACATCAACAAACCCCCTCTTGCTGCGGTTCCACTATCTAGCTCCATAAACACAAGCAACTCCTCCCCCCCGACCACCAGCTTTGTAATCTCCCATGTCCCCCTCCTTGCCAACCTCAGCATCCCTATTCCTACCTGTTACAACACCAGCTACCACCCCCCATCGCCCCACAATGTAACATGCAAACAAACTGTCACCGCCCCCAACTTTCCAGCTCCAGACGGCCTTTTTTTTTTTTTGGTGTAATGGCTCCTTACACAAATCCATTAATTCCTCTATCCCTGGCCCCTGCATACAGGACTAGGAGCCACCTCTTTAGGATACAGCGTATCCCAATTTTCAGACTTCCAAATCCAGATGCAGACAGCCATTGAGGAAACGGCTCAGTCTCTAGCCACCCTCCAATGACAAATCACATCTCAAGCTGGTCACCCTTCAAAACTGCCACGCCATCGACCTACTCACAGCCGAAAAAGGTGGTACTTGCATCTTCTTACAGGAGGACTGTTGTTATTACATTAATGAATCCCAAGTGATCGAAACTAGCATTAAAACCTACATCAGATAAAATATAAACTAATGAATGCTAGCATTACTCCCTCCCTTTGGGAAACCCTCAAAACCCCCCTCTTAGCTTGGCTCCTTCCCTTTTTAGGCCCCCCAATGGGTATCCTCGCTTTCTGCGCACTACTCCCCTGCCTCATTAAGTTTCTCTTCCATATCTAACCAAACATTTAACCAGCTTCTCCTCAGAAACTACCAACTTTTCGTCACCACCGAGGATGGGAGAGATTCCACAGACGGGCTCACAACCTGCTAACCCAAGCCAGTCATGACAACCACCAACCGATTCCACAAATTTCTCAACGATCTCCGCGCCAACAGCTGGCTCATCGCCAACCCATCCCTGCCCCTCAACTGGCTCATGGCACTGGAGGATCTACACCTACAAGGAACATTACCCCATGCACAACCCTGACAGTTCTCCCTGTGCCCCCTCCCCACAGCGCCCCCACTCAGCAGGAAGCAGCCAGATGAACCACGATGCCCATTTTCCCCCATTTAAGAAAACAAAAAGGGAGGAATGTTAGGTAACATGGGGTACCTTAAAATGGTGCCGTACCTTAAGATGGGGCTAGTTCCAGGTTCTTCTCCCCTCCTTGACTGGGCACTGTCTGAACCCACCAAAGGAGGGCCAATCAGAAAGAAGCATCTCCCGCCTTCCCTTGGGCCCGCCCCTAGCCCAATCCACGTAGGCCCAAGGGATATAAAACCCAGCACACCAGCAGCCCTCTCTCTCTTCTCTTCCTTCTCCTTGCGTGGTGCCGCTCGATACCTCCAATAAAGATCTCTTGACCGCGACCGGTGTAGTTTGGTCTCCGCCCGGCCCCTTTCAACAGTAAAAATATATAGTTGATTATATTTTTTCCCCAACAATTTGCTCAGAGCCTCCTGAGAGGCTCTAAAGGATTACACAGGGATCATATGCTCATGGATGGCTGCCTCTGAGCCAAACCCTAGCACATCGTGGAATTGGCTTCTTCCTGAGTACCAATTTGGAACAATTAATTATAATGGTCATCTCAAGTACTGTGCTACAAGAATTATGAGGCAATCTCTGAACCCAAATCAGAACACTGTGATTGTCCAGCAGTGTCCATCAGCAGCATGGGGTTCAGCGGTACAGTGTCACCTCTGTTGGCTGGAAGAAATGTTTTTAAACCAACCTTGCAAACTACAAGGGACACTTTATTAATAAAACCCTCTGTGTAAAGGTTCTTGAAAAATCACTCATTCTTCTGTCATATCCAAATATTATGTTGCATTTTTTATCTAGCAACTATTATATATGGTTGATTTTTCTTTTTTTAGTCCACTAAATTGTACATGTAAAGACCAAACAGCTTCAGATTTTTACAGCAATTAGTTCTCCATGCCCAGCCTAGAACACTTGTTACTCCGCTGAGAGAATGATCAACCAACAAGCATTATTTAATGCTGTGTATCAGATTATATATTAGGCAAGCATTTAATCACCAATAAAGTCATTCAGTCTATAAATCTGAACACTGCTATATGCCAACACTAAATGGGAATGTGAGGTATCTGTACTCTGAAAACTCAGTCTATTGGGAGGATACTGATAACTATGAAACAATTATAATAGATAAGTGCTTTTCTAGGGGCAGAATGCTGTAAGGAACCCCTAACATAGAATGCTGTAAGGAACCTCTAACATATGACTGTAAACTGGACTTGGGGATCAGGAAGTCTTCCTGGAAGAGGTAGCATCTCAAGTGATACCCAAAGATCAAGAGGGAAGGGAGAACAATGAGGCAAGGTGAGAAGTATCCCAATCAAGAAGTCAAATACCAGAGTCCCCGGTAATCCCAGCACTTTGGGAGGCCAAGGTGGGCACATTGCTTGAGGCTAGGAGTTTGAGACCAGCCTGGCCAAAATGGTGAAATGCCATCTGTACTAAAAATACAAAAATTACCCTGGCATGGTGGCGCACGCCTGTAGTCCCAGCTACTCTGGAGGCTGAGGCACGAGAATCGCTTGAACCCAGGAGGTGGAAGTTGCAGTGAGCCAAGATCTCGCCACTGCACTACAGTCTGGGCAACAAAGTGAGACTCTGTCTCAAAGGAAACAAATAAACAAACAAAACAGAGTCCAAAAGAGTCGAGGTTAGGCTGAAAAGATATGCAGGAACTCAAGTCATTAAGACCAGAAGCCATATTCTAGAATTTGAATATTTTCCTGATTGAAACATTTTAAACTGGAGAGTAAAGATTACCTTAGGCTAGGGAACAAGACCAGAAACAGTTAACTGTTGTTAGTAGACTGTTGCAATAATCAGGTAACTAATGACAATTGCCTGCACAAGGGTAGAAGGGAGGCAGAGAAAATGAAATGTTACCAGAAATTCTAACCTGATGCTTAAGGATTAAACTAAAGTACATTCACATACATGCCAGCATCCTAAAGCCTAATACTTACACCCATTGCTGGTAGTCTTGTTTCTGCCCATTTTCTGGAGACCAGAATTCACCCACACACGTATGAAGGCTGGCAAACATCACAACCACCTCCAGGAGATGGTTTGCTGAGGGGCCAGTAAACTAGTGTTGTGGTTGCCTTGAGAGAAATCTGGGGAGGTTCACAACAACTCCCACACTGTAGTAGAATGCTCTTCAAGAGAGGTCAAACTCACTTTTCAGCAGAGAAACTTGACCTCATATGCCATTAAGGGTAGGTGAGTTTGTCCAGCAAAACAATGCTGCTATGTGCCCTAATGAACCATCATTTCTAGAAAAAAAAGAAAAAATGATTACTAAGAGCTGCACCCAAAGTAATGAGGCTAGAATCAAGCTCCCCTCCCCCTTCATCAGCACTAGCATGACTGCTGGCATGTCATACCCGAGTTGGGACTCAAGGTCACAACTTTTTGTATCCATTCAGACCCACTGGCCCAAAGCACAAGTCTACTCACAAGAGAACCAAGCTGTGACTGCTCCAATGCTACCAGCTTCCTGGATCCCGAACCACCTAACAGCAGAAACTCAGCAAGAAAACCAAGATGCAGGGAGAAGATACAAGCAGGTGGAGAAGAGCAAAGCCTTAAAATGGAGATGAGAGAGGAGAACGGAGGGATAAAGTTTTGAAGTAGGAGAAAACAAAAAGAACAAGTCCCCTGCTGAGAGCACAGGAAGGTGGAGTAAAAAGATTGAGAAGACAGCTACAATACAGCTTAAGTGGAGATTAACAGGAACTGCCAAACAACAGCAAGGACCCGGCTGAGAATAAACAGCATGAGTAGGAATGGGTCCAGTCAACAAGGTTTTGAGAATTTTCTAACAACTAGAGACCCAGAATTCAGAAGAGTCAAACTATTTTTGGCTAATAAAGTGAAGCTGGATTGTAGAATCTCCCTCCCTAATTTTAAAATCTATAAAATCTAGCAAAGATAAAATTCACCAGCAACAGCCTAATGGGCATTTCCTCATACCATAGACATCAACAAGTAGCAGCCTAAACAATTCTCACTGCTATCAAATTTGTAGAGACATGGACTGCAGAGTCATCAACTTTCCCTCTAGCAAGTGGTAGAGGGTGAGGGGAGAAAGAATGAATAGTGGCCAGGTGCGGTGGCTCAGGCCTGAATCCCAACACTTTGAGAGGCTGAGACAGGAGGATTGCTTGAGCTCAGGAGTTTGTGACCAGCCTGGGCAACATAGGGAGACCCCTTCTTTACAAAAAATAAACTTGTAAAAGTTTTTCTTGCAACAAACTAAGAAGTATTAAAAACACTGTACGTTTATTTACACCATTACTTTTCATAATTCATTGAGTCTTATTACAGGTCAATATCTTCATTCTGTTACCTTACTGGGTACATTCACTAATGTTACATAAAACTTCATGTAAAATTAAATAAGAATTAAAAGTAGAGCTAAGAACAGTCATGATCTGTATGAGAGGATTTACCACTGTGTACCCTAGTCCCTAATACGGTCATTTTTTGTTTCATGGGCCTCTCAACCTTAAATTCATTTTTATTTTAGAGAGAATAAAGGCACTCCTCTGAGCTCTCGCCCACCACATGCCCAGTCGCTGCGTCATCGGTGTGTGTTGACCCAGTGGTACCTGTCCACCCGGTGCATAGCAGGCCTGTAACACTTAGGGTGCTTCTGCGAGCCATGGTACGTGTTTCCCAGGAGGCCAACACGGCCGTCCACCACATACTTTTTGCGGGGGATTTGCAACCAAGATTGAAAGGGCTGTTTCAAGTTTTCAACCTGGAAAAAAAAAAAAGTATAAAGATCTCTAATAAGGTAGCTGTAAGGACTAAATATGAACCCATAGTTCAAAAGTCAGGCACTTCAAAAGCATAGGGAGCACAAATGAATAGAATTGAAAGTGCATAACTGTCTTTGAAAAAATTCCTAGCACTTGGCGTGAACATAAGTCACTTTATACTGTAACTTTTTAAAAAATTAATTCAACTAAAAACTTTTTAATATGCTTATTCAAGTTTATGTTTATTCTTGAATTGTCCCTCTTCCATCCCTACCTCACCACTGCCAGCCCAATCCAAGAGATGCATGTTCATGATCTCTGGGGCCACAGCCTAGAAATCTTCATTTTAAACACCTAAGATGACGGATACAGATGTTTTACAGATCACACTTTGCAAAGACATTGCTGTAAAAGAATATAGCTAATTACAGGTCTGATCCCCAAATGGAAGAAGACCTTTCTAAAAATAAAAATAGAATTAAGGGCAAATACCATAAATCCTTCCCTCAACAACCTCGATAGGTTCTTGGAAACTAATTTTAAGCTGAATGACATATAGCAGGTCTTTGAATAACATTGTTTGGTTATAACACTGAGGAAAAAATCGGCTTTGTCATACATCGTTTTACTTAAAGTCACTGTTTCCAAGAAACTATCAATAACACACATAGTTTAAAAAACTAGGGACAAAACATTTGCCAGAAATATGACAAGGGGTTAAAATCATTCTGGCATATAAAGAACCTACAATAATACATTAGAACTTCAAATAATGAATGGGTGAGTAAGAAAACTTGTAGGACAGTAGGTGCGAAAACATTTGGGCACATGGAAATTTTTAATGTTTAATTTCACTAATACTGTATTACATATGCATATCATGTTAATCAAATTATCTGTTTTTTAAATGAGAATAGCCAATTCTAGAAAAAAATGCAAAGTGGGCACTTTTACATACAGCTGGTGAGACTACAAATAAATACAACTTTCTATATGGTGTTTCGGCTGCATATTAAAAACCAGTAAAATGTTCATACTCAGTGACCCAGTAGTTCTGTGCTTGAGAGTCAAATCTCAAGAAACAACCTAAAATTCAGGCATCACTATACAAGTTACCAGCTTTTTAAAAAATATTACAACCATGTGGCAACAGCCTAGAATACCTGCCAATAATAAGTTACAAGGGAGGCAAATGAATATTAAAATTTTAATTGCTTTAACATTTAATACATAGGTGATTAAGAGAACATACAAACAAATATATACATACAGTGTTAATGAATTCTCTCTAGATCAGTGTTTTTCAAATTGTGGGTCATGAAATCAATTTAGATGCTTGAAATCAAATGAATTTAATTGGAAGTATTGGGAGCATTGGGAGCATTGCTCCTAGTAAAGATAAGCACTGTTTCATGAAACTTTTTAAATGTAAATATGCATATCTTGGAATGGGTTATGGTTTAAACAGAAGAAAAAAAATAGTTGAGAAAAACTGCTCTAGTGGCAGAATTTATAGGCCTTTGACCTTTCCTAAATCCAAATTTTCTATAAATGCCATGGTATTTTCAATTGACAAAAAAAAAAATAAAAAGCCCACTAATCTTAATCTTTGATTCTGTAGGAATTTAAGTGGAAGAAAACCTGTGGTCTTCAAATACCGTATGAAGAAATAGGACAATAAAAGATTATGTGGATCCTAAAAGCTCAGCCAAGTGTAGGGAATACATTGTGCAGTGAAGGAGACAGGAAAAGTTTTGCCAAAATATTAAGATTCTGGCTTTTAAAAATCTACAGTTTTGTTCTTTCCATGTTTTTTTGCTTCTTTGTTTCATAATGAGTGCATTCTTTTTAGAATTAGATAGAAAAAAGGTATAGAAAAGAACTGGAACACGCTTGACCTGATAAATACTCTTCGGATTGCTGACTTTAGGAATGACACGAGGTTCCTTGCTACAACTTTCTTCATCGCAGGAAGTGCCAGAGGAATCGTCTGATGAGGCTCTACTAACTGCATAACTGATTTGTTGATATAGTTCCCACTCCTCCCATCTGCCTTTAAAAGAAGCAACTGTAAATGGATGGTTTTTCTCACCATACCTAAGTAGGAAAAGAAATTTAAGTACCAATTAGAGATTCAACTTCCTACAAGATCTCCAATCTTTCCTGGAGAAAATATGCTAACTTATTTTAAAAGAAATTGCCTTAAAAAGTTGAAGGACATTATGACCTTCACCTACTACACTGTTATAAATGAGGATCTTCTGTAAGAGCTATCTTGGTTGATTGTTCAGAAAAAAACAAAGACTAGTTTCTTTTGATTCAGTTAATGAACTGAATTGTCCCATGGTAGATAACTCTTCTTCCTTTCTGATATTGCTTATAATACTTATCTGTTATCAACTACAGTTTGTAATAGATACTGCTACCAATCTATAGTTTATAATAAGGTGCAGTGATTAAAGCCACATTTCAAATATTTTGCAAAATCATTGTGCTTTCCACCTCACCCAGTTTGAATAGAAGTCTGCATTATCTAACAGCAGTTTGCATCTAAAATCTTAACCAAGAAGTATCCCTGCTGCTAACTCAAGGCTTTGGGGCATCATCTTTCATGAAGGCATGTAAAGTTGTCTAACTTAAGGTTTCCAGGTATCACACAGCACACAGACTATGAGATTACTCACCTACAGCATACTTCAAAGGGATCTACCCATATGGTCATCTCCTTCGGAAGACCCAGGTGAGAAAAATCTACATTACTTTCCACACATGCCCTTTCTAGAATGGGATCTTTATTCTGATTGTTGTTTATCCTGATGCACCTTTTTAAAAAGCGAAATGAAGACATGATGACAGACACTTTAGCAGGAGAATCACATTATGCACATACTGTTCCAATACACATAGCTCCCACCTCATCCCCACCTTCCCCTCAGCCTCCTCCACCCTCCACTCTTACAAATAAGACAACATCAACTTTTGATACAGTGGCTCAGAATGTATATTGCATCACTAAGTCACAAAATTAGTTATCTTTCATGGCAAACACAAGTTAGAAATTGTTTAATCTACCTCACATAAGGGGCTTTGCACTGTTGTTTCCAGCCACAGTGTCATCTACTATGTCTCCTCCTTTCAATTCCACGTTCAAACAAATGAACTCGAGCCCATAAAACTTTCGTTACTTAAATGCAAAAAACAAGATCACTCCATTTTCCTAGGAGACGGCTGGTTGCTTGGTGATTGTTTCCCTTTGCCATCCCACATACTATCTCTCACCTGAAGGCTTGCCCTTTAGAAGGGCAATCAGAGTGCCAGTGACTTCTGTAGGTTTCAAACAAGATCGTCATCAGCTTTTCTGCAAAGTCTTCTATTTGCTGTTTACTTAGTTTATCATGTTTTTTCACCAGTCTTGTGACAAAGAAAACTGTTGTTGCAATTTCATCTCTCATGATTCAAGAAAAATAGATAAGGAGGTCTGAATCATTAAAAGGAAACAAGAAGAAATAGAAATGTTTAACTTATTATCAATATTTAACTGCCATTTGGAAATTTTACATACCTTAAAGTTAAAGCTGAGAAAATTTGCTAGAAAGAAGTCCTTAGTAAACTAGATAAGTACATGAACACTATCAATCAACATAACAGCCAAGAACAGCAATTCCTCAAATAGCCCAGTTTTAAAGGTTTTCAAAGGGAAAAAAAAAGTCTTTTTAAAATTTTAAAGCACTGAAGTAATAAATGAAACATCATCACAACTTAAAAAAGATCCTGATATGGGACAGTAATTACCTCAAGCATCACTTTTTAAAGATATATTAACACAGAGCAAAATATTTCAGGAGAGACTAATTCCAAAATGTGGCTCACAAGTTGCATGCTTTAAGAATAATCAAACACATTATACTTGCCAACAAAAGCTCTTCAGCACCCAAGAAAAGTGGGTGAGAGTTAGAAGACCAACCGCACTATCCCTTAAGTTTCCAACTCTCACCCACACCTGTTCGTCAGTTTGGGGCTGAAGTTTATATAAGCCTGGGCCCTAAAGGCTGATGGGTGTTTCACCTTACACAGGTGCTGCCTATTGAAATGATCATATAGCTTTTTCATATGCCAATCTGGTCTCCATCCGATTGCCCCTTGGCATAAGTGGAGTGGGTTCTCTATTTGAAGTGTTTAAAATTTTCAGACTGGATCTATATTTTCTATTTTGCTATATAATCTTATCTTTCATAACACAGAGTGAGAATCAAGTGTTCTCCTTCCATATCCTAATATCGTACATTCCAATGATGTCATCTCTAACTTAGCTGACAACATATTAAGGAATTTTGCCTTAGATTTCTTACAAAACTTGTTAAGACAACTTTGAGCAGTCGTTATGTTGACTACACATTTTTTACTAAAGTGTTTATTTGTAGGATAAGTGGAAGAGATCTGAGTTAATCTAACCTCACCAGTTCTCAAAGGGTGGGTCAGTGACCATGTGATCTGGACTCACTGTGTTTCTTGTTAAAAATTCAGATTCTTGGCCGGGTGCGGTGGCTCATGCCTATAATCCCAACACTTTGGAAGGCCGAGGCAGGTGGATCACCTGAGCTCAGGAGTTCGAGATCAGCCTGGCCAACATAGTGAAACCCTGTCTCTACTAAAAATACAAAAATTATCCAGGCATGGTGGCATGTACCTGTAGTCCCAGCTACTCAGGAGGCTGAGGCAGGACAATTGCTTGAACGCAGGAGGCAGAAGATGCAGTGAGCCAAGATCACACCACTGCACTCCACACTGGGTGACAGAGCAAGACTCTGTCTCAAAAAAAATAAATAAATAAATTTAAAAATTCAGATTCTTGGACCTTATTTCAGATCTGTTGAAGCAACTCTTCTCAAGGTAATCAGTAGTTAGCAAGCTCCCCCAGGTGATTCTAATACCCACTAAGCGTTAAGAAGCACCACACCTGACATACGTTAAGTCTTTAACGCTCAGGATTAGTGATCATTCGGTTTCTTCTTTAGTGAAAAGGAATTCCCTGTCTTACAAGGAAGTCCATTTCATTTCTAAAAAGCTTCAAATAACAGCCAGACCTTCCTTTCTGTGTGGAGCCAAATCTACCTCTGATTTTCCTACATGTGCAGCCTAGTTTTTCCTTCTGGAACTACACCAATCGTGTCTAATGTTCCACCACATGATGACATTTCAAATACTACTACTCAGCCTCCCTCAGCCTTCTCTTTGTGGTGCCTAAATAGTCTCAGCTGAAGAGTTTTTCCTACAGATGCAGCTCACCATGCTGAGTACTCACATCACAATGAGTGTCAGGTGTGTGAGTAATCCTCTTTTTTCCAGCTTGCACACAATGCTCCAGGTGTGCTCCACCTCTAAAGACTAGCATGGGACTGTTGCTTCCCTCCCTCTGAATACTGTATTCCAGAACACAACCTCAGGTGGCTTTTACCTTGTTGGCAATGGCATCACACCACAGACTCACATTGAACTTGCAAGTACTCTTTTTCATTAATGCTATCATTTTGTCATATCTTTCCATTCCTGCACAATACAAAGTTCAAAAATATGGGCATTAAGATCGGATAGACCTGGGTGTGAATTGCAACTTTAGGACTCACCATCTGTGTAACCTTGGGCAACTTAATTTTCTGCCTGTGAAATGGGAGGTACAATAGTGAACTCATAAGGTTGTAATTAAGATTATAATAGATAACATTAAAGCACTTGTTCTTGAGCTGGGCAGAGGGCCTCACGCCTGAAATGCAAACACTTTGGTCCCAGGCAAAAGGATCACTTGAGGTCAGGAGTTTGAGGCTGGCCTGGGCAACTCAGTAAGACCCCTGTCTCTACAAAAATTTTAAAAGTCAGCTTGGTGTGGCATGTACCTGTAGCCCTAGCTACTCAAAAGGCTGAGGTGGGAAGATCACTTGAGGCCAGAAGTTTGAGGCTGCAGTAAGCTATGAGCTATGATTGTGTCACTGCACTCCAGCCTGGGCAACAGAGCAAAGACCCTGTCTCAAAAAAATTTAAAAAAAACTTTCACTAGTGATGAACTGAGATGAAATACATATATTAGGTAGTGTGCTGGCTATTGTAATGTCTTTGATGCTTGAGAGGTATGAGAAATGTAAGTATAAGGATTATCAAAGTTGGTTAAGGATACAAAAATAGATAGAAGAAATTAGTTCTAGTTATTCTAGTACAGTAGAGAAACTATAGGTAACAATTGTTGTATATTTCAAAATAGCTAGAAGATTTTTAATGTTCTCAACACAAAGATAAATGTTTGAGGTAATGGATATCCCAATTACCTTATTTGATCATTATATATTGTATACAAGTATTAAAATATTATATGTACCCCCAAAGTACATACAACTATTATGTATCAATTTTTAAAAACTGCTTAAAAAGACTATGCAATGGAAGGCTGAGCATCTTGATATCTAAGAATATGATTTAAGATTTAATTAAGATTAATTTAATTCAATTTAGTAAATATTTAAACATCTACTATGTACCCAGAACACATTAAAATAAACAAATGTGAAAGTAGGACCTTAATAATCTTCCAACTCCATAGTACCTTCTTTGTTTCAACTGTCCATGATGTAGTTGTCATTCCTCTTCCTCAGTGGCTGGGGTACCTAAACGGTTGCACTTTGGAATCACCTGAAGATCTTTTAAAAATACCAATGTCTGCCTCCTATCCCTTACCCCAGACATTTTTTTTTTCAATAGAGATGGGGTCTTCCTATGTTGCCCAGGCTGGTCTTGAACTCCTGGGCTCAAGGAACCCTCCTTCCTTGGCCTCTCAAAGTGCTAGGATTACAGGTGTGAACCACCATGCCCGGCCAAGACATTCTGACTTAATTGGTATAGAGTGCAACCTGCACATCAGGATTTTTAAAAGTTCCCCAAGCGATTCTAATGTGCAGCAAACGTGGAAATCATTAAGATAGATACCGCCTCAGCTGTGAAGAAGATTTTAAGCTTATTTTACACTTTTGATTGCTTAATAATGCCTTAAGTTTAACAGATTATTAGGACAAATTTGAATCATTTATTCTCATATTTTCTAGCCATTTGCTACGGTAACTTTTGCAAAGATTATTTTTTAAAATTTATGTTACAAGGGACAAAGCTGAAAATTAGGGTAACTCCTTGTATACTGCTGAAATTTTGCTTCTGAACTAAAGGCAACAGATGCATTAACAAACACAAAAATTTTTTTCTTTTCGAATGGTCAGTTTGCATTTACAATAATAGAAGGATGCCAGGTGTTTTTATAACTCTTTTATTACTTCATCTTCCCGATGACAAACTGTTCCCTTGCACTTTGAGTTGGTGAAGTACATTAATGAGGTTTTGAACCCTCTCCTAGCATTATTTTCTGCAACAGGCCCAGGCAGGCCTTGAAAGTTATGAATAGAACAGTAGAATAACAATGTACTTAGATTTCAGGAAAGAACAATCAAATAAAAAGTAAACATCATGCAAGATTTCCTTCCGTTACTTGTTTATGACTTGAAACACCTTATTTAAATCACCTCCTTTACATTAATGACAACTACACCTTCTGTTTTAATTAACACTCACTTAGTGACTATTTACTGACCACCTACTTCACAGACACTAAGTATTAGTGGGGCTGGGGGTAAAAACAAAATTCAACTTTCCTTTCAAGAGGCTTATCATCTAGAGAGGGAAACCAAATATATACACAAGTGACTAATTGGATGTAAAGTTTGGGAAATTAAATACTCAAAATTTACCCCAAGTTTCAAACACTAGTAACCAAGAGATTAATGTTATCATTGAAAGAATGAAGTTCAGTGGAAGAGTCAGTATAAAACAAATGGTGATTCATTCAGATTGAGGTATACTGAGCTTTCAATGGCAATTAAATACCCAAGTAGTGATGTCCACTGACAAGATGTTAGAATTTAGCAAAAAGACCAAGCTGGTCTGGCCTAAGCCAATCCCAGAGCTAAGTAGAAGAGAAAATTACTGCTGAAATTGGAACAACTCTCCCACTATCCTTGTGTCATGTCTAAAATTCTCATTATAAGACATTTGTTCCCTTGCTTAAAGCCTTGTCTTTCAAGGGTATCTTTTTGAAAATGTCCAATGAGCTATCCACAGTAGAGCAACAGGATGGTGTTCTGTTTGGGTGAGGGGATTATGTCTGGGTGAAGAACCACAGAAAACAAGAAATAAGAGGTTCTGGCCATTTGGAGTGAGGATGAAGAACAGAAAGGCAGTGAAGAAATATAGACATATTTTATTTCCTATTATGCCTGTAACAGAGAATCAAATGGTATAAAACATGAATATGACTGACATGACCTTGTACAAGTAATAGTTTCTAGAATTGCATTCTTCATTTTAAAACGAGGAAATTCAACTTGATGGCTAAGGAATAGTCAAGCCCCAAAGATCATCGATGAACGTAAAACTCGAAAATCTGGTTCTACATTTGTCTTCTTGGTTTTAGCTAAACTTCACCTATAAAATGAAAATATTTATGCTTATAAAAGTTTAAAAATAGACAAAGTAATTTTAAAATATCATCTGAATTGAATATTAAATTTGCTGGACTTGTGATGTAATAACCAGTCTTATAACCCCATTTCATTTCTTTAGCTTCCTTCCCTAAACTACAAGTTATATCCCTAGGCTCACCCATCCCAAATACATGTTATTGCCAAAGAGGGGAAAGATATAGATGTTTCAGCAAAAGTCCACTTCTGACAGAAAGTATTTTTTTAACAACAGCAAGAAAGTAGCACTATTTTATAAAACAATGAACCGATTCTGTAACCCACACATAAACTCAGTTCCATTATGGTCAAGCCACATGAAAGGAAGTTACATTAATTGCTGAAACAAAATTGCATTTCCCAAAACATTATCTAATGAAATTCTACAGCCATACAATGTTGATTTGAACTCAAAAGAAATTAATTTCAGTGTAGCCTGATCAAAGTAAAATTCCTTTACCAATAATACTATGCAAGTGTTTTATCTGCCACAAGCTTCTTCCTAATTTGTATTTTCTATCTGCATTACTGAGCATTCACAGTTTAAGTGGCATTATTTGAAAGACCACAAAAAATACATACATATATACATAACGTTTCAAGTTAGAAACCAAGATAACTCCTATTCAACATAGTACTGGAAGTCCTGGCCACAGCTATCAGGCAAGAGAAAAAAATAAAAGGCATCTGAATTGGAAAAGTAGAAGTCAAATTATCTCTGTTCACTGACAATATGATTGTATACCTAGAAAACCCTAAAGACTCCTCTAGAAGACTCCTTGGTCTGACTAACAACTTCAGTAAAGTCTCAGGATACAAAATCAATGTACAAAAATCAGTACCATTTCTATAAACAGTAACATTGAAGCTAAGAACCAAATTAAGTATCCAATCCCACTTAGGATAGCCACAAAAAAGAGCAAAATACCTCGGAATACATTTAACCAAGGAGGTGAAAGATCTCTACAAGGAGAACTACAAAACACTGATGAAAGACATTGTAGATGACACAAATAAATGGAAAAACATTCCATGCTATGAATTGGAAGAATTAATATGGTTAAAATAACCATATTACCCAAGCAATCTACAGATTCAATGCAATCCCTACCAAATTACCAATCTTGTTTTTCAGAGAATTAGGAAAAACAATCCCAAAGTTCATATGGAACCAAAAAAAGCCCAAATAGCCAAGGAACTCCCAAACAAAAAGAACAGAGTCAGAGGCATTATATTGCCTGACTTCAAATTATACTACAAGGCTATAGTAACTAAAATCACATGGTACTGGTACAAAAATAAACCCAGAGATTAATGGTACAGTATGGGGTTCTCTAACCTAGAAATAAAACTACATATATACAACCAATTGATCTTCAATTAAAGTCAACAAAAATAAACAATGGGAAATAGACACCCTATTCAATAAATGATGCTGGAAAAACTGGCTAGCCATATGCAGAAGACTGAAACTAATTCCCCATTTCTTAACATATACAAAATTAACTATAGATGGATTAAAGACCTAAATGTAAAACTATAAAAACTGAAACTATAAAAATCCTAAAAGAAAACCTAGGAAAACTCCTTATGGACATTGGCTTAGGCAAATAATTTATGATGAAGTTTCCAAACACAAACGCAATAAAAAACGAAGATAGAGAAATAGTACATAAACTAAAAGTTTCTGCACAGCAAAACAAATAATCAATAGGATAAAAAGACAACTCACAGAATGGGAGAAAACATTTACAAATTACACCTCCAACAAAGAGTTAGTATTCAGAATCTACAAGAAATTCAAACAACTCAACAAACATAAAACAAACCAATTGAAAATGGGGCAAAGAACATGAACAGATATTTCTCAAAAGAAGAAATATAAACAGCTAACAAACATATGAAAAAATGCTCAACATCACTAATCATCAGAGAAATGCAAATTAAAACCACATTGAGATACCATCTCACTCCAGTGAGAATGGCTTTTATTAAAAAGTCAAAAAACAACAGATGTTGGTGTGTATGCAGAGAAAAGGGAACACTCACACACTGTTGGTGGGAATGTAAATTAATTCAACCTCTATGGAAAACAGTATAGAGATATCTCAAATAACTAAAAATAGAACTATCATTCGACCCAGCAATCCCACTACTGGGTATCTACCCAAAGGAAAAGAAATCATTATATCAAAAAGATACTTGTACTTGTGTGTTTATTGCAGCACCATTTACAAATAGAGCAAAGTCATGGAATCCACCTACATGTCTACCAACTGTTGACTGGATAAAGAAACTATGGTGTATATATACACCATGGAATACTACACAATCATAAAAGAAGAATGAAATCATGTCCTTTGCAGCAACATGGATGGAGCTGGAGGCCATTACCCAAAGTCAACTAACCCAGAAGCAGAAAATAAAATATTACATATTCTCACTTGTAAGTGGGAGCTAAAGAAATGGTACATGTGGAAATGAAAATAGAGAAAATAGACTCTGGGGACTCCAAAGGGGGGTGGGGAGGGTTGAAAAATTACCTACTGGATACAGTGCCTAATATTGGGGTGATGAGTACAGCAGAAGCCCAACACCCAACATTATGCATGTAATACCCATGTAACAAACAAGAATATGTACCCCTTAAAAAAAGAAACCAAGATAACTCATTAAAAATAATTCAGAGTGTAAGAAAATGTTCCTATGTACAACACTCTATACTAACATAATAAATATGTGTAAATGTATCAGCACTCTATACCATTATAATAAAATGCTGAATTCAAAATACAATTAGAATATAGAATAATACTCTCTTATTAATGGAACATACTAATTTTAGAGTGACAATATTAAGTGTCAAAGCGATTAGAGAAGAGAAAGGATCAGGAAGAACTAAAGGTACTAGGGAAGATTTTACCCAGGAAGTAGAATTTGAGCTTGAGATTTCAACAAACTATAGAGTAGCTAAGAGCAGGAAGGACAATGTGAACTTTACTAAATGTAAGCATGATGAAATCCTTGAGATATATTCTATGAATATAGAGGAAATAAAGATAACAAATGAGGATTATGTAAAATTTTTAACTAAGTTTCCCACTTTAAAAAAAAAAAGCTTGGCCGGGCGCGGTGGCTCACGCTTGTAATCCCAGCACTTTGGGAGGCCGAGGCGGGCGGATCACGAGGTCAGGAGATCGAGACCACAGTGAAACCCCGTCTCTACTAAAAATATAAAAAAATCAGCCGGGCATGGTGGCGGGCGCCTGTAGTCCCAGCTACTCGGAGAGGCTGAGGCAGGAGAATGGCGTGAACCCGGGAGGCGGAGCTTGCAGTGAGCCGAGATCGCGCCACTGCACTCCAGCCTGGGCGGCAGAGCGAGACTCCGCCTCAAAAAAAAAAAAAAAAAAAAAAAAGCTTAAGTGCCAAATGAGGACAGTGGAAATAAAAACAAGAATAAGTAGATACAGAGTGATGTTTAAGAGGATGGCATAAAGTATTTTCATTCTTGTAAATCAATTAATTAACAGGATAATCAGTCTGTTTTCTCCTTTTGGCTTAATAGAGTTACAGAATACACCCTAGAGATCTTAAGAAGAGGAAAGTTTATTAACTTTCTTCAACTGTGCAGACTACTAACTAGCTTATTGAAACCTTAAAATTACTTTTATAAACCTGAAAATCTACCTGAGGGTTTTTGTTTTTTGTTTTCTTGGAGTTTTTTTTATTTTTTATTTTTTTTAAGAGAGATGACAGAGGCCAATCAGTAATGGGACAAGGCCAGGAAAGTTCATCTGTTTAGTTCTAGCCTAGAGAAGATCATTGATCCTTCATTGACTCAATGAATAAAGCCCTGGACAAAAAAAATCTGGAAGAGCCAATCCAATCATCTGCTGCCTATGTCTAATTCTCTACTGACCAAACCTTTGTGATGTGGTGGTGCCAATGCAGCAGATTCTCTTGAATTCGTAAGCGTATGAATTTTAAAACAGCTTGGTTTTTGTGAGAGTCCTCTCTTCTGCTTCCTGTAGGCAACCCTTCCCAAGATTTACTTCCTTCTGTCAGCCCCTAAAGAGGAGAGGGATCCTCTCAGATTTGATCCTGAGCCTTCTGTTTTCCTCATTCTATTCTCTAGAATAGAATTCGAGATTAATACATTACTGTCATCACCTACTCTGGCGTCCTTGATAGCAGGGACTGGCAGGCCAATGAAGAATCAGCCAGCAGACCTTTCTTGGAGAACTCCTCGTGACTTCAACTATCAAGAGGATAAAAGAGCTTCAATCTCTTTTCAGTTCTGGCCTGCTACCAGAGTTCTAACTCCACGTATCTAACTCCACCACAATATTCTTCCATGACCTAAAACTAAACATGCCTACACCTAAAATCACAATTATTCTCTGACTAGATTTTCCCCCTCAATACCTCTACTTGTCATCGAAGTCTAGAAGTTAATCTTATTCTGTTTGTTCACTTGAACCAGTTACCAACCAAGTCATGCAAAGTTTCCTTCACAAAGTTTCTCTCTTCATCCCGTATTTTCTACATTAGTAAATTTCGTACTGAAATTTACTAATCTCCTAAATGGTCTTTCAGTCTCCTCTGTCTCTCCCTCTTCCAATCTATGCTACTTTATGAATCCTTATAAAACAACACATTGTATACATCTGGGGCTCCTCGAGCAGAATAATGAAATTGAAACTCCCTGGGCTTTTTTTTTTTTTTTTTTGGTGAACTTCATAGAAACGTATAAGCAGGCAGGTAAGTAGGATCATGGAGGACTTTAAATGTTAAAGTCCTCTTTAATTTTATTTCCCCAGTGGTTCTCATTGCTCTTCCAATTGGCCTCATACATTACAATCTCCATAGATTTGCTTGTGTTTTTCCTTCACAAATTGCTCCTGCTACCAAAACATTCCCTCTTCATCTCTAGTATTTTTGCTTCTAGGCTCAGCTCAATCTCATCTTTTCCATATAGCCTTCTCTGTGTCCTAACCTTTGACAATTTTCCTTTTCCTTTTTCCTAAATATTGGCAATAATGAAGTTTGTATTAGTCATCAGGATTCCTGAAGCAGTTTTTCATGTAACCATCTTGATACTAAATAATTATATATAATATAAATAGAATATATAACACAAACATGTATTCTTAATCTATTACTATGTTATATTAATATTAAGATATATTCATATTACATACTAATATAATTAACATATTAATTATCTATATATACACACATTGTCCATCTCACCAACTAGACCACGTAAATCCCTAGAGATTGTTCTCTAAAGATGGAAAATATGCAACCTGTTTGCTCCTACTGAAGCCATACCTAAGAGCTCCGGCAACTTTAATTATAAAGACTATTTTGTTAGACTGCTTATGATTTACCTGAAAGATAAATTAACATTTTATACTGAAAGCCACAGTATTGATTAATCAATAAACATAAACAAGAAGCTAATTAAGAATCTGGTGCACTCTTACTAATGAGAGTACAATGAAATGGAACTAGAAATATGGAATTATAAAAACTGCTGGCAGTTCATTTTAGCTCCAAAGAAAATCTTCTCCCATAAATAGATTCAATGATTTTTAGTTCTTCAAAGGCACTGAATTGACTTCAATTTAGTCTTGCTTCAACATATAAACTAGTTTCTAGGTATACTATCAAGAAAGTTAATAATCTGACATTTATTGATCCATAAACCAAGATATGGTTTTATATTTCCTATGAGTAAATATGCATTTTAAAAAAATAGGTTTAGGCCAGGTGCAGTGGCTCGCTCCTGTAATGCTAGCCCTGTGAGAGGCCAAGGGCGGGGTGGGGGTGGTGGATCGCCTGAGGTCAGGAGTTCAAGACCAGCCCGGCCAACATAGTGAAACCCCATCTCTACTAAAAATACAAAAAATTAGCCGGACATGGTGGTGGACGCCTGTAATCCCAGCTACTCAGGAGTATGAGGTAAAAGAATCGCTTGAACCTAGGAGACAGAGGTTGCAGTGAGCCAAGATGGCGCCACTGCACTCCAGCTTGGGCAATAAGAGCAAAACTCCATCTCAAAAAAAAAAAAAAACAGGTTTAAAAAGAAGCTGCTAAAATCCAGTAATGTCTAATTAGTCTAATTCTTCATTTCTTCCTCTTCCAACATCCTTCAAAAGCTGTGGGAGACGGTAAGTTTGTATGTATTGAAGGGAGGGATATGTTGTCTCCATGGTCTCCATCTTTTTTGTTTTTTTTGGTTTTTTTTTTTGAGATGGAATCTTGCTCTGTCACCCAGGCTGGAGTGCAGTGGCACGATCTCAGCTCACTGCAACCTCTGCCTCCCAGGTTCAAGCGATTGTCCCACCTCAGCCTCCCAAGTAGCTGGAACTACAGGCACGCACCACCACGCCCAGCTGATTTTTGTATTTTTAGTAGAGACAGGGTTTCACCATGTTGGCCAGGATGGTCTCTATCTCTTGACCTCGTGATCTGCTCGCCTTTGCCTCCCAAAGTACTGGGATTACAGGTGTGAGCCACAACGCCTGGCCTGTCTCCACCTTTTCTAATTCCCAATTCCCATCAATCTCGTCTTGTATCTAGAAGTGGTAAATTAAGTCAATATAAATGTGCCAAAGCTAAAGCAGAAGATATTTGTTTTCTACACTCTTCTTGACTTCCTCCTAGTCATCAACCTTGTCTCTCCTGACAGCTCCTTTTCCATCTCCCTAATCACCAAAAGAACAGAAATTAAAACAGTAAACAATTCCCCTGAAAGGTGCCTTCCTAGTACTGTCTAAAACAAATGCAATCTTCTGTGTGGGCATTTAAAACACCACAAGCATTCTTACTTAGATTAAATCATGGGTCTCCCTGGTCTCCAGGCATGCCTAGACATGAACCATAAAGGGAATGAGATCCTTGGAGTTTCTCTAGTAACTGCAGGCCAAATCAACAGCAACCCTAAGAACAAGCATTCTTTTTTTTTTTTCAACAGAACTAGGCCACACACATTTTTTTGTCGTTATTTAAATTTTTAGTTGTACTACATAGAAAATAAACTCATTTTAAAAAGTTATTTCAGTAGGCAATGCATCTTCATGACTTTTACATATGAGTTTCATTTTTTATTACTTTTGAAGAAAAGTCTGTAGAAACCTACTTTTCAAGGCATCTAACACAACCATTGCCTTCGATGGCAGCAATCCAGCTCAGGTAAGATATTTAAGATGCAAATAATAATCATAAAACAACAATTGGGAAGAAGTGTTCGATATAGTATTGGGTAAAAGTGACTAACAATTTGGTAGAAGAGAATCGTTTTTATAACTATCTCCTAACCAAGATTTCTCTAAGTCTGCATATTGTTAATGGAATGAAGACTATTTTGCTCCTAGTTTCATGTATGTATATTTAAGTGAATGTGAGTCATTTATGTAATGTGTGCTAAAACACTGTGCCCCTCGCAAAGATAAGATGAATACAAAATACAGTTATTGTAGATGGCTATGTCTTTCACAATTTAATTCTACAAGTTAATTTTTACAATTATCATTTCCTGTGCTATATATTTTATATTTTGGTTTCTTTCCCTTCACTTTGGGGTGTACAGAACAAAGTATGCATTTGGAAAAAAAGTGCTGTCTTTCATATGCAAAGAAAATGCTGTAACTTATTCAAACATCCTTGGGCAGTTCTTTAGTTGTTTTAATAGTGTGAGTTTGGAGTTTGTATTGAATGATCCAGATGACCTGCCCCTGTTCATGTTACTTGTGGCATCTATGAGAACATTTGCTGGTTTTAGGGAATCAATCTATAGGTGGGAAGTTTTCTTTTGCAGAAACTAATTTAGAACTAAGCCTTTGGTGTCAGCAATGAGTGCTCTATACTGGGTGCATGAAGACCATATTTCTAGGGGAGGCTGCTTCCAGCTGAATTTCACAAGGTGAGGATAAAGAGAACATTCCTTATCCTCTCCTGATTAATTCATTACAGGCAAAGGAGGGGAAGGAAAGTTATCAGCAGAGATCTCCCAGAAGTCCTCTGTAACTGTCCCTTTTGCCCAACTGTCACAAGATATTGTTTTTCTGGCATCCACAGCCCTAACCCTGAATATCCAAAGGTACTCTTGCATCAAGGATCTACTCAAGTCTCACCTCCCCTGGGAATCTTCTTTGACCTATTACAGCTCTCATTGAGGGCCTCCCTTGTATTTCTATCAGTCCTTAGTTTAGTAATTTATTATATATATACTGTCTTGAATGGTATGGCCTTGATCTCAAGAGGACCACGATTTGATGTAACTAACAAGCTGCCTGGCTCACTATTTGACTAGAAGGCCCAGGCTTCGCATCGCTGCATGGCCCTCTAAGAGTATAAGGCCAAGTCCCCAACAAAGCACAAAGGTGCAGATGAGACTCTCAAAGGCATCCGCCCACCTCCATTTGGAAAATTCAAACCTATACTTTGAGGTACCTGGGAAGCCGCTTTCCCAGGGCGGAATGGTCACGGAAACTGGGTTGACTGGGGGGCTTCTTGGGGAATGAGGGAGTGGAGGAGCTCTTTGTCCCTCCTGCTAGATCAGAAAGAGAAACGTCTCAAGAATCTGGGCCTCCATCTTCTAGGCGTCTCCCTTGGAGGCCCTTCAGGGACCGCCCACAGCCCCTTCTCTCAGCCTCCTCCCCTCCCCCACCCCTCCCCCCCGCCCCGTCTCGCGCCTGCCCCGCCCCTCGGCCCGCGGGGTTCCAAGGACGGTTGGTCGCCCCCGCCACAGTCACTCGGCCGCTCAGAGCTGCGGGGCGCACGGGGTCGAGAGAGCCGGCTCTAGGGTTTGGGGCTGGGAACTGAAGCCTGGCGTGAGGGAAGTGGGAGCCCGGGCCGAGGAGGCGAAGGGGAAAGGAAAAGCGAGGGGAACCTGAGCGGGAGGGCCCTGAGAGGAGCGGGAGGCTGCGGGAAGGGGAGGCCCGGCACTCCCGGGGGTCACCGGGGTCGGGGCGCGGCTCCCGGCCTAGGAGCGCGCGGGTCGTCCCCGGCAGCGCCGCCCACTGGCCCAACTACGCGTGCTGTGTGCTGCGAGGCCGGCGGGGGTCCCGCTGGGCCCAGGGGTGTCCTCGGGGGCCGCTCGCGCCCAGCCATGGTAGGGCGTCCCCCAGTGAAATGGGGTCCGAGGCGGCCCCGACCCCGCGACCACGCGTCGGCGCTGCGGAGCGTCCGGGAGCTGCAGCCGCGGGTGCCCGGTGCTCGGTTTGTAGGCAGTGTCATTAGCTGATTGTACTGTAGTGGTTACAATCACTAACTCCACTGCCATCAAAACAAGGCACAGCATCACCGCCGCCCGGCTGGGAAGAAGACGCCGGCTCGGGCAGCCCGCAGCCTTCGAGAGAAGATGCCTGAGAAGCGCGGCGTCGGCGTGGGTCCTGCGCAGCCTGCCCCGCGAGCGCCCGCTGCAAGTGCGAGGAAACCCGCGGTTTCTCCAGATACAGTTAAACTGTTAGTTCTCTCCAGGAGTCGCAGAAGATGAAACAAGTCTCATACCAGCAAAGCAAAATCCCTGGAGGTGAAGCCCCTTCACCCATGTAACGGTTAATACTGTATGCTATGATTCACTGTGCCTATTTGCCATTGTCTAGTAGAGTATTCACCAAGCTAGCAACTCAGTTGAGCTCCAACTCAGCCAATGAATTGCCTGTCACAACGTGTGGGGGTACCAACTTGAGACTGCAGTTTTTTCTATGAGTCTAGTTACTAGGCAGTGTAGTTAGCTGATTGCGAATAGTACCAATCACTAACCACACGGCCAGGTAAAAAGATTTGGGAATTCATCCAAATGAGCTGCCTGTGCATCATCAATGTGTGTGGAGTAGAGGGGTGTTGGAAAATGCTGATTTCATCCATTGCCTATTAATTGCTCGGCCAAAAGAAAAAATCAACATTTTAGCTACTAAGTTTACAATGTATGTAATGTGTATGTATGTGGGGTGTTTTTTTTTTCAATATTCCTTCAGGCTCTTAACCAAAATTTTAGATATAATGGGGAATATGATTTTTTTCTTAGCTGATTCATGTATGTTATTATATGAACATGTGATTATTAACTTCTTGAGACTATATTGTTAGTAATATTTTGAAAGAATAAAGTGCCATAAAGACATAAATTGTGGTTATTGCCATGTGTCCATTTCCTTTGCTAAATTGGCTTTATGATGTCCATCTCAGTTCCTGCCACAGTAATCTTAACTTTTCTATCAATGAAGTGGTTAAGTTGTTCCTGCCATGACAAAAATCTCCCGGGAAAGCTACTCATACACACAGACTTGTTAATACTTTTATAAGAATACATTAACAAAATTTTTCATACTTCTTTTTTCTATGAAGGGACTCTGTTCACTCATTAAGATATATCCCTTCTTTTAAGTAATCATTTACAACTGTTGGAGTCTATGCAACTTTTAGTGGGAGTGATTAGTAAATGCAGTTACCTTTTAAATCCAGCTTGTTTCCTAAGATTTAAAGGATTCAGAATTTTAAAATCACAGAAACTGTACACATGGGCACGTATCCGCCCAGTTCAGGCCTCTAGCTCCCAAGGGCTAGGCTTTCAGGCGTGAATTCTCCAACGCAACGTTCTCAGAACTTCCACCTAGCAGGTGCTGTCCCTGGCAATCTGGTTTGGAAGTGGGGATTAGGACGATGGGGCTGAGGAATTTAAAGTTTATTTAGCTATCTTTCTGAGGGGAGGGGAGAGGATGTGGCAGGCCCACTGAGGATATAAGAAGCTAAAGTACTCCCCCACTGACTCCGACAGGACATAACCCAAAGCTGATGTTTTGGTTCTCCCATATCCAAGATTTGGACTGGTCCTAAAACGTGATCACCGCAGGGGTGGGCTTCCAACGGCCCCCACGCGCGTGGCAGATCCCAACACCTACCTAGGAAACCGAGGGCTGCCGGCAGGGGCTGGTACCAACTTGGCGGTTCTCGGAGGGGCGGGGCGGGGGCGGGGCGGGGGGAGGGGAGAGGACGTTTGGAGAAGCGTCCTTAGTTGCCATGGAAACGGTACCCAGCGAAGAACCTAGCGGCCGAAAGGAGTCCCAGGAAGTTTGCCCCCCGGGATTACTGGTATTTGCCGGCTCCTCGGAACAAGATGTCAACTTGGCTAAGCAGTTCTGGATCTCGGCGTCGATGTATCCCCCTAGCGAATCTCAGCTGGTGCTGCGCAGAGACAGCAGTCAGCGTCTGCCGGTGGCGCGGCCCGGGAGGAGCAGAGGGTCTGGTGAGTAGAGTAGCGGCCTCCTGTCAGTCATATCTGCCTCCACCGTAACCGGCCTGCAGGTATCAGAGCCCCTTCCAGGAGAAACTGCAATGGTATATACAAATAGTTATAAGTACATAGAAATGCAGGTATAAATAGTTCCTGAACCCTTCCAGCAACCCTTCCACCCGAAAAGGATCACTGGTATATCTGTTACATCTAAAAACACGTAAGTTTCTCTTAAATTATGGCGTCTATTTGGTAAACAGTATAGAATAATCTGAGGAAATGCTATGTGTTGGCTGAAAGGATAGTTTACACAGTTGAATTCAAACACGAACAGCCCTGGAGAAAGATGAAGGTGGAGTCAACATTACCAATGAACTTCCTGGACCTGTGAGCCCTTAGTGAGGCCTAGGATGTGGAAACTGTTATGCAATTGTTATAGTATAAAAAATTCAAACGCCTTTAAGGTTGTGGATTTTCCAATGATTTCTTTACTTCCCTTTTGTATTTTTTAGAAAACAGTCACTCCTCGCAGTCTTTTCACCTTGCGAGTAACAGTAAGTACCAAGTTTTATGCCTTTCAACATTCTGACTCCTAGGTTCATCAGGAAATAGACAATAAGTACAAGGGTACTACTTACACTGTGGTATAACTTTCTTAATTGCACATCTAAGTCCCTGCTCAGGGACCACCCTGTTTATCCAGAGGACAATGCCTAAATTCCTTTAACAGTTTGAACAGGAAATGTGGAAATTGGAATCTCTGATCCTGCAGATATGTT
The DNA here is from genome assembly GCF_006542625.1 of Nomascus leucogenys. Lineage (NCBI taxonomy): Eukaryota > Metazoa > Chordata > Mammalia > Primates > Hylobatidae > Nomascus > Nomascus leucogenys. Next base: position 23,371,285 of record NC_044395.1, on the reverse strand, counting down.
CTCTTTTGAGACTTTTTCTTGTCTCTGGACTCAAGCTTACTCATCCTCTAAAGATATTAGAGGTTCCCTGCAGCCATAGCTAATTAACTCAGTCTCCAACTGTTTGCAAATCTGGTTTATAAAGTTCCAATACACCACATGTATTTTTGTTTACCTTCCTACTCTATGTATTCCCTTTCAACCCATGTCCAATTTTATATCAATTTTAGTATAAAATCATAATAAAATTATTTCAGATTGAATCTGACTTTATTCCCTCTAGAAAATAGAGACATCTTTGCCGAAGCCCTAAAGATACAGGAATCTGAGGAGAAAGTAAAGTATCTCCAAAAGGTAGGCCAATATTTCAGAAGGTCATCTGATCATCATTAAATTTCTAAATAATCTTGATTTTTTAAACACATGTATATTAAAAAATCTGCTACTTCTAGTGCATCAGCTTGAGCAAATTAAGGAAACCTTTATGAGAATTTTAATTGAAAATTAAGAAATTCTTTTCAACATTGGCTATTATCAATCTCAGCAAAAGCCCAAGAATGTATAGGAACAACAGAACCAGAGAGAAATAGAAAGAGGTAGAGGCACACACTTTCCATCCAGTAAGGTCCCCAACCATATACAGTGCTCTAAGAACAGAAACAGCATAAGAGGCCAGGTGCAGTAGTACATACCTACAATCCCAGTGCTTTGGGAGACCCAGACAAGAGGATCCCTTGAGGCCAGGAATTCAAGACCAGCCTGGGCTACGTAGTAAGACCTCTATCTCTACAAAAAAAAAAAAAAAAAAAAATTTTGTTTGCCAGGCCTGCTGGTGCATACCTGTAGTCCGAGCTACTTGGGAGGCTGAGGCAGAAGGATCCTCTGAGTCCAGAAATTCAAGGCTACAGTGAGCTATGATCTCACCACTGCACTTCAGCCTGGGCAGCAGAGTGAGACACTGTCTTAAAAAAAAATCATAAGAACAGGAAAAATCAAATAGAATTGATTGTCATAATAGGTCAAAATTAAACGATCAGAGGAATGAGTCTGTCATCTAGACCTGTTTTGACTGAAGGCTGGAATTAAACACATTGGTGTAGTCAAATCAGCTGAGCAGTTCTCTTTTTGGCAACATCCTTTGTTTGCTTTTCATGATACAGGCATGGCCTTTAACTCAGCAATTAATACAGTGATTTATAGAAACACTTAGTTTGATTAATGGATAAATTATACTCCTGTAACTGTTCCTATACTGTAAAAGCAAAAATAGAGGATTCATTTTGGCTGAATATCTTTAATCATTGGACATATTGGCAAACTCTGAAAGACTTATCGGGAATTCTACATAAATTACAAAACAATGCATTTGAGTTTGTTTATCACATTAATTCACTTTGTGGACTACTGGTGATTCCCTCAAACAAATTAGGTAATTAGAAATAGTCAGCATTTTATTCTCTCTTTAGAATATTATGTACTGTATATTTATATCCAGACTTTATAGGGAGGGGAAAAGCCTAATTTTCAGTGAATTAAAAGTCATTAAAAGTCAACTTCAGTGCTTTTGGAATTTAATTTTCATTTTATTTCATTTTAGGAAAGGATTAGAAGTAAAAGGTTAAAGACAAACTATTATAAATTTCTATCAGCTTTTGTCAAACAATAAGACAATATGATGTGAATTACCAGTGGAGGTTATGCTGATAGACTGTTAGGCTAATAATCTTGGAACTGGTTTCCTTGTCTTGGCTCCTTCTATGAACTCGTCTTAATTGCTAAATTCCACAGATATTTATTGAGAACCTGCAAGTACTATACTAGCTGCTGGGGATCCAAAGATAAGATGTGGTCCCTTATCTCAAGGAGTTTACAATCCAGTGGAGGAGACAGCCAATTAAAGTCAATAATTATTATATATTATAACATCATGATAGATGTATGCACATAATACTATGAGAACACATTGAGAGACATCAAAATCAAGTGTAACAAATCAAGAAAGCTTCCCAAAGGTGCTGGGTTTTAAAGGATTTATAGTTTGTTAGACAAAGAATATGCAAAGCAATCCCTCACAATGTATTAGTTGTCTTCCTAAAATCCAAATATGATTATACTAGCCCTCCTGCTTTTTTTTTTCCCCATGACTGCCCATTTCCTTTACAAGATCAAGGACAAACTCCTTAGCATGTTCGAATTCCTTTCCAATCCAACCCTAACCTGTCTTCTCCTATCACTCTCCCCACTTTCTCCTATGCTCTCACCCCAACTCTGTATAGTTGGATCTCAACCATGCAGGCCAAGGAACACTATTTACACCTTCAAATATATGCTTGCAAAGTGATGAACAGGAAAAGTATATTATTATTATACCTAAACATGCATAGTATCTGCCAAGTTGTTCATTAAGCCTAGTGGTCCTGCACTGCAATATAGAAGATGATTCCATTTGTTGACAGTAGAAGACAAGAGGCCTAACAGAACAGTAAGGCAGTGGGAAAGAAAGAGAAGTTACTAAACTGTGCCTTCTTAGTATATGGGGAAACTTAGTCAGCACTATCTAGTACAATTCAATTTGAACAATGCCAAAATACAAAAGGGCAACCAAAAGAATCCTGAAATAACTGAATTGTCTTATAGATATAGTGAGATAACATAATTTAGTGTTCATAACAACCAATTATTGAATGTCTATTAGGTACTATACACTAAACTAAGCAATTGACATACATCAACTCATATACTCCTTAAAATAGCCCATTATAATTATCACCATTTGGCCAAACAAGGCTTAAAATGATTTTCCAAAGTCCCCACAACTGGTAAGCAGCAGAGCAGATTCCAAGCCTGCAATCCTTACTCCAAAGTCCATGAAATTAATCCCATAATAGATTCATTGTATCATAATGATTGCTGACTATGGCATTGTTCACGTATGCTGCCAAATATTCTAAAATTCAAAACTGTGGTATGAATACAAATGTGAGAAGCACTGTTTCCAGCTCTGGAACTATAAGCTGGTTCTTCATTCTGCAGTGCACTTTCATGTGTCTGCCTGAAATGCTCTTCCCCATTTACCTTCAAGGCCTAACTCAAATGCCAGCTTCCGTGAAGCCTTCTCAGGGGTTACCCAGAGACTAGCAGAATGAATAGATCTCTTCTCTGTGCTCCCACGGCAAGCCACATATCCTTTCTCATAGTATTTGTACAGTCTCTGATGTGTATTGTAGGTAATTGTGTATGTTTCTCTCTTTCCTGCTAGATTACAGGCACCATAGTATAGTAGATTTTGGAGACAACAAGATGGGTTTGGAAGCCTAACTCTGCCACATACTATTTGTTTGACCTTGAGCAAGTGGTTTAACTCCTGGGATGCTCAGCTTCCTCATATATAAAAAGAGAAATAATTTTTTTAATATCCTCCTCATAGAGTGATGTAAGGTATGTGAAGCGCCTGGCCACAGTTTACCCTCAACAAATGCACTCTATAAAGGCAGGGGTCATGTCTTATTTGCCTAACCTAGTGCCTTTTTGGTTATTGAAACTCAGTAAATCTTTGTTTATTGAATAAATAAATGCATAATTAAATGAATTAAAGAGTAATGAAGGCCCTATATATTGATATTTCAATTTTGTTTAGCTTTTCCACATAGACTCATCTGGCAAATTTTTCTAGGCTGATAATCTTTACAAGAATACTCCCAAAATCTAATCTGTTAGCACATCACCTCTCCCTAGTTCTGCTTTATCTCATGGGTTATGGATATAATGGGAGGAAACGTAACTCCCTGTAATTATTGAAACAGAATCTGGTTTTGGATACCACTTTTTTTCCTAAAACGATAATGTTGTCTCTGCGTTGCTGCCACCACCATTCTAGAATTTTTAGCTTGATGTTAGAAAATAGATGAGGGGAGGGTAAATTTTTAACTAACAAAACATTTACAATGATCTATTTAAGAGAATCTTCTACATGTTTTGAACATATACATTGATAAGTAAATTCCAGGTATAATTTTCATCTTAAATTGGGAAAAAAGATTACCCATAAATTCTCTTTAAGGTTTATTCTTCCACTTTCTCCTTAAAATTAATGAAAATCTAGAAATTAATTTCTCTCTGAAAGTACCTTTTTAACCCTCTCTCCTCAACGGATATTGATTTTTCAGTTGTTACAGTTTTTTGCACTTGAATATTATTCTCCATTTTGGAATATTTTCCAGGTATACATTATAACAAATGATTTTGGTTAGTGATCAAAATGCTATTAATCACAACTGCTATTTCTGTGATGGATATCCATGGCAGGAAATCAAAAACAATTGAGCCTGTCAAGATTAAATGGCTTACTCTGTCCATAAAGGAAACCTCACAGCCCCACACTGGACCATCATTCCTCCTCTGAGAGTTCTAAAGTAGTCTGAAAACATTATAATAAGTGGATAGTCAGCTAATTCTTTGAAATCATAAAACTAATTTGCTTTTTAGTTTTGCCACCTTTAAGAAAGCTCTTTAGCTGATTATCCCTTTATGAAAAGAATTATAAATAATTCATTTGCTGGGAGAAGGAAGAAGAGGTCAGAGCAGTATTTGAAGGCATATATGTAAATGACAGATTTGGAAATTATCTGTAATCAAAGTTTTAACATGAATGAATATAAACCAAAGGTTTTTACAGGAAAAATATGCAATCTGCAGAACAATATCCCAGGTATGCTCCTTATTTGGGTATGGGTTTTTAATCTGTTCTATTACACATTCTACACAACCAATAATGTCCATAGTATAAGTCTTCCTCAAAACTTTGTTATATGTCACTTCCTTGAACCAGAAGAAGCAAGTCATGCTATGATGAGAACATGACAGTAGCCTTCTTTCCCATGATTTCACTTTCCTTGGTTTCAGCTACCTGCAGTCAACCATGATTCAAAAATATTAAATGAAAAATTCTTGAAATAAATAATTCATAAGTTTTAAATTGCTCGCCATTCCAAGAGTGTGATGAAATCTTGTGCCATCCGACTTGGGATATGAATCATCCCTTGGTCCAGTGGATCCATGCTGTAGACACTACGTGCCTGTTAGTGACTTAGTAGCCGAGAGAGAGATCGCATTCACATAACTTTTATTACGGTATATTGTTATGTGCTCTATTTTATTATTAGTTATTGTTAATCTCTTACTGTCTCTAATTTACAAATTAAACTTTATCATAGGTAGTATATATAAGGGAAAACATAGTATATCTAGGATTCGGTAGCATCGGGAGTTGCAGGCAACCACTGAGGGTCTTGGAACTCCATCTACCAACATTGCCCTTTAAATGAAATTCATGCTGCAGCCATTTTGAACCACTTGTAGTTCCAAGAACCCAACAAGGTGTTTCATTTTTCTGTGACATTGAACCTACAGTTTATTCTGCCTGGAAATGCCTTTCTCCCTTTTCTTCCCATTTAGCTAATACTTACTTGTATTGAACTGCAATCTGTATTCTCAGAAGAAAAAAAAAAAATCTTAGAACTTCAAAAGGTTGTATTTTTAGACACTGAGTCATGAAAGTGGAAAACTTTTTAGCATTATCAACTGTTGGATTATCACTTTCAAAGTAGTGAAAGGGATACTTTGAATCATTATACGTCAACTTCAGAGAACCAAAGCAAAAATGTAGGGAATTTCCTCAGTGTCATTGCCAAGATGCTCAGATAAAAGAAAATCCTCTTTTGTGTCAAAATGATAGGGATTGGCTTCCGAGACAAACCTAAAATTTCCCAGTAAGTGTTACCTGGCTTTTGATTTTGCTTTCCCACCCTAATATAATATTTATGAAATTCCTTTCCTCAATAAAAGGAATACCAATAGGAAGTGGTGGATTTCCCCTTCACCAATAAAAGTTGTTTAGTCATTTAAATTCTTGTTCTTCTCTTCCTAATTTGTCAAGGCATTCAACTGGAAGAGTCATAAAAACAGACTGTGCATTTATAGTAACAAGCAAATATTTTGATAGTAAATGATAATTAAAAGATGATATTAATATACATATGTTTTATGCTTTTATATCACCCATAAGTACCACTTTGTTTTCAAAAGTTATTCAATGTTGGGGAACATTTTCAGTTGACAGATGAGGTTCCCCTCTAAATCTTCTTTAGTAACATCTACAGTCCGTAAAATCATAATTGGAAGAGGAATGAGATTTGGGATCAAACAGCTGAATTCGGCTACTCTGGGCACACTGCCTACGGGGTAGCCCTGCTCTGCAAAGAGTAGGAAAAAAAATGCTGAATTCATTTGTCCCATATAGACCCAGCCTCAGAGTTCCACAGGGACATTCTCCAAATGCATCTCTTTCTCTTTTTTCCAGAGATCTGTGTATTATATCTTCTATACATTTCACCTTAAGAACAAGATGAAAACACTTTAAATGCTGAGATAATATTGGGGAAGGATCCACGCTCATTATCTGTATAAAACGTAATTAAATGAAACTATTAAATGCAAAATGAAGCAAAAAAGGATCATGTACATTTTTCCTTTTTTAAATTAATGCAGAACTATTAATTTGGTTCCAGTTACATGAATCCTTATTGTTCAAATTAGTAAACACTTTATAAGCAGCAGGGCAAATCAAATCGAGTTTATTGAAGAACTGGAACGATTCTGTAGATCAGGTAACTCAGACAATAACCATGGCACATCTGAAATTAAAGTCATTATCCACCTTTGTACTTTGCTTCTATCTAAGGCAAGATGAAAACGTTCTTAGGCAATTATATCAGAACCAGATAATAAATGATTGATGTATCTATATTTACTTCATTTTGTCATTTTCTGTGATAATGTATTCTAGTCACATAAAGTGTGGTCAAGAAAGCCTCAGAGCCGGATGATACAGTCGTTTGTCTAGCTGCCTCTTCCCAAGCCACTTGGGCAGTTCCCAAGCCACTATATTGGCAATATAGTAGATCCTCATTATTCATGGATTCCTTATGTGCAAATTTGCCTACTAGCTATAGTTTATTTACAACGCTAAAATCAATACCCATGGCACTTGCATGGTCATTTGCAGACATGCAGAATGTGGTAAAAAAAAAAAAAAAAAAAAAAAATTGAGTCTGGGCACGGTGGCTCATGCCTGTAATTCCAGCACTTTGGGAGGCCAAGGAGGGCGGATCACCTGAGGTCGGGAATTCGAGACCAGCCTGACCAACATGGTGAAACCCCGTCTCTACTAAAAATACAAAATTAGCTGGGCGTGGTGGTGCACGCCTGTAATCCCAGCTACTCGGGAGGCTGAGGCAGGAGAATCACTTGAGCCTGGGAGGTGGAGGTTGCAGTGAGCCGACATCGCGCCATTTAGTCTGGGCAACAAGAGTGAGACTCTGTCTCAAAAAAAAGAAAAAAAAATGAGTTGTTCAACACACACGTTCACAGCTGAGTTTGAACAAGGTGATGTTTTGCCTTTGTGTTTCACTCTCATAACTCCAAACAAGAGTCTTTGTTATTTCATGCTAAGTGTTCTTTTTTTTTTTTTTTTTTGTGCTCTTTTTTGGTGACTTTGCTGTTTAAAACAGCCTTAAAGTGCTAATGTTCCTAAGTGCAAGAAGGTTGTGATGTGCCTTATGGATAAAATATATGCATTAGATGAGCTTTATTCAGGCATGAGTTAGAGTGCTATTACCATGAGTTTAATATTGATAAATCAACAGTATATTTTAAGGTGTCTTTAAACAGAAACACACATAAAACAAGGTTATGTATTGTTCCATTGATGAAACATTATGACCAGCAGCTGGCAGGAACCTAGGAACAATGGTTTAGTATTCACCGATTCAGTGTTTGCGGTGACATTCTAGAACATAACTATGACAAACAATGAGAATCAACTGTACTCCTAAAACTGGTTGAATCACAGTTTAATATACCAAGACTTTCACTATCTGCCTTCTGCCATACCTCCCCAGCCTCATCTACCCACCATTACCCTTAAGTGCAATTCATATTACAGCCATTTTGAACCACTTGTAGTTCCAAGAACCCACCAAGGTGTTCTGTAACATTAAACTTACAGTTTCTTCTGCCTGAAAATGCCTTTCTCTCACTTCTTCCCATTTAGCTAATAACTACATTTAGCTGTTTACAGTTCAATAGTCATAGTCAAGCCTTTTCTCACTCTCACATATCTCCTAGTCTGATATAAATGCCTCTTTCTTTAATTCTCTAGGACCCTGGGTATCCCCGTCATCATCCTTGAAATATAGTACTGTGGTGTCATTGATCTGTTTCTCCTGTAGGTTCCAAGTTTCTTAAGGTGAAGGACCATGGCTTTTTTGACATTATAATCACAGAGCCTTACAAATAGGTGATCTCCTGACATACCAAATAAATATTATGAATGAATAAATGGATTATCTAACTTGTCTGGGCCAAATTCTGCATGATAGCCCAGTTCCTTGAGCTAGATGTCATATAAAGTATTCATTTAATAGGAAAACTTGCAAGAATAGTATTAAGACGCAGAGGCCTCACAGACTCGTAGGTGCTGAACACACATGTAGTCAGTTGAACAAAAGGATGTGGGAGCAACAGAAAAGAATGGAAGTACATTGTGCTCTGTAGGTCACAGAAGAAAGTCACAGTAGATGAGCAGAGCATTGCATGTTCTCCAAAAGAAGTGATTCCAGAAAAATTTGATAGACGTTTAAAAACAGTATGCCAAGGTTTAACAGCATGTAAGAGAAGCCCTGCCATGGGCATTGGAATGTAGGGTCAGGAGTGGAAAATAGAGCAGAACCCCTGTCCCAGAGAATCTGGAATGCTAGACAAGAAATTGAGACTAGGAATTGGACACAGGGGACAAGATAATATTCCATATATTAGAACTTTGGTACCAAAGAGAGGCTTGGCCAAAAAAAGAAGGAAAGAAAACAAAGTCCTAGAAGCATATACCCTTCCCCCAACTCCAATCACATTGCTAAATGCTTGTGTCATTCTTTACTGCCATATGTAGAAAACCCAGAAAGTTTAGAACCATCAATATAGGAGACAAATTGATCTAACTATGATTATTTTGACTTTCTTGGCCAAGTCAAAAAAATATTCAAAAATCAGTTTACAAACAGTTGATTTTATTGTTGATATAAGCTTTGATGAATAGGTTTTTAAAGAAAATATGCATATTTTCTTTTTCTTTTCTTTTTTTTTTAGACAAGGTCTCCCTCTGTCACCCAGAATGAAGTGCAGTGACGTGATCACGGCTCACTGCAGCCTCAACTTTCTCGGGTTCAGGTGATTCTCCCACCTCAGCCTCAGCCTCCAAAGTTTCTGGGACTACAAGTGCACACCATCACATCCAGCTACATTTTTTGTATTTTTTGTAGAGGCAGGGTTTTGCCATGTTGCCCAGGCTGGTCTTGAACTCTTGAGCTCAAGTGATTTGCCCACCTCGGCCTCCCAAAGTGCTGGGATTACAAGCATGAGCCACCACACAGGACAGGAAAATGTGCCTATTTTCGTTGTAAAAGTAATTTAGCAATTTGTTTCAAAAAAAAAAACCCTAAAAGTTATTTAGGATAGGGTATCTAAACTTTGAAACTTTCATTATAAAGGACACATTTTTAGAGCACTGAATAACTAAAAATATAACGGTAGTTCTTAATTGTGGTTACATTTTATATATTATCTTTGCATTCTCTGGAGTTTCTGGTCATAAATGCTGCCAATAGATAAAATAGCTGGTAATATAAGTATAGACATTAGTCTGTATGTGTGAGGTTGGATTGGACATTGTTTAGGTTTTACTCCAGACATGTGGGCGCTCTGCACTGAAATCATGGAGCCAAGCTGAACTTTATAGAATGTTGGCCAGAAGCAACTGAAAACTCTGTAGGCTTCAAAAGAAATCTAGGCAAGTTAGAGGTCAACACTGAAAAGGCAATGTCAAGTTCAAGCAAGAAGGGCCAAGCAAAGACATAAACGGTAAGATGAATCATGGGCCCAAAAGATGGGAGAATTTTGTTTGGAAGAATTGTGCAAGATTCATTCAACAAATATTTATTGAGCACTTCTATGTGCCTGGCATTGTGCTAGGCACTGGCATACAATGATGAACAACAACAACAAAACATGTTTTAACCCATTTCCCATTTAGAAAAAGAAGTGCAGGTCGCTGCCAGCACAGTGTTCTTGGGGCAAATGGGAAATGGCTCAAAGATACGAACTTTGCCCTTATATGAAATTTGGAGTCTAATCAGGGAGATAAATATTTCTGAAAGAATTACAGTGATGTTAGGATAATTTAATAGGATGGTATTGATCCAATCAAGGGAATCAGGGAGGATTTCTACAAAGATTAACCAGACTGAGATTTGAAGGAAGAGTGGGCATTAACTAGGTCAGAAGGAGGTGGTGGGGGGAACATTGGAAGAGCATTCCAGACAGCGACAACAGCATGTGCAAAGACCCTGTGCTGGGAACAGGCACTGTGCATGTCAAAAGCTGAATGGCCAATGTGCTAATGTGGGAGGAAGGTTAGGCTCCAGTAAGAACAGTAAGAAGCTACTGCAGGGCTTAAATTGGGGAATGAGAATATCACATTTGCTTGAGACAGATAGGAAGATCGGAAGACTGTAATATGGAGAATGTATTGAAAGTGGCCAGAGCGGAAGTGGAAAAACCAGACTGGAGGCCATCACAAAACTTCAGTCAGGAGGTGATGCGATGTGAATTAGGATCATGCAGGTAGATGAGAAAGACCAGATAGATTGATGGGATAGTTAGGAAGTAAAATAACTAGTATTTAGGGTTATATACTGGATATGGGAGGTGAGGTACAGCAAAGTATCAAAGATAACTCAGTTTTCTGGCTGCTTGCATAACAGGATGGGTAGTGTCATTCTCTGAAACAGGAAACATTAGATGAAGATCAGGTTTGGGGGGTTTTGTTGGGGAGGGGCTACAAGTTTAGTTTAGACTTGCCTAGTTTGAGATGCTTTTGAGAAAAGCAAGTGAACTGTCAGACAAGCCTGTGAATATATGGGCTAGAAACTCAAAGAAGAAGTATGAGCCAGAGATGAAGTTTGAGGTCATCTGTGTGGGGAATCCCTAACCTCTCCTTCTTAAGTCATTATGGGCAGAACAGGAAAGACATATCTGAAAGATGAGGTCAGTATCATTCACCCACTCATCATATCTGTATAACCAGCAACAATGAAAATCTTCAAGACTCAGTAGTCTTTGCTAAGGAAAAGCTTTGATAATTATTGCAAATTGAATCATCAATAACATATAATTCAATCATATAGAGTTATCCTCAATATATGTATACTTTGTTGAATTTTAAAATGCAATGCTCATTTTATGCTATTTTCTCAATGTTAAAGTACAAATCTCACTTATCACTTTTTTAAAATAAGTGCGTTTTAAAGCAATATTAAAGCAGTTTTTTACATCACTTATACTTCTGCTCTGCATGCATTTTGTGTGTGCATGAATGTTTTAAAATGTACGTTCTTCAGGCAATTATTATTGGTAAAATATATGTAACAGATCTAAGAAAATATATGTAACAGAACCAAGAAAATACACATTTTTTCTTCCTCACAACAGATAAATTCATACTTGATTGAAATCTGCATTTAAGAAAAATTGTATTGACTCCCTCTTATGTAATGACTAATTTTTTTCTCATTTTAGTAAGTTGTTATTTTTCAAATGAAAAGTATATAGGTCAGACCTAGGAACTGAGCCAAGATCAAGCAATTTCCAGGAGGTATAGAAAGATGCTTAGATCTGCATCTTTCTCCTGCAAGTCAGCATTCTTCCTTTCTCTGATTAATAATCCTGTAACATCTTCCATCCACTCCCATAGATTACTATAGTTAGGTCTATCTTTTAAAATCAGATTATACTGGGGAAAGCCTTCTCACTGATTATTCAGCCTGTCTTTTAAAGTGCATAGTAGATAATTAGAGGTCCAACAGTTCTGTATCTTACTATTAGAGTAGATATAAATTTCCTATATGGTAGTTGTAGAATCAACATAGCAGATTTCAGTTAATAGGCACAAAGAATGGTAGTAAATTCATAGAGTAAATTCATAGTTGAAGCACTCTGTTATCAAAATCAGCAAGCCAAGGTGCATACCGCTTTTTGAAACCAGGCCCAAATATGAGACTTTTTAAAATGACAAATCAACAGAAACCTCAAGTCAATCATAATTCTCACCTTCCTCATGATTGCATTTGTAACATAAAAATGAAATGGAACCCACTGAGGAGTGACATTCTTGCAGAATATGAACTGAAATTCCCTAGCACACCTATAGACAGTTAACTCTCAATCACTGGGATAGAATTAAAAATTAAGGCTAGGTATGGTGGCTCATGCCTGCAATCCCAGCACTTCAGGAGGCTGACCAAAGTGGGAGACTGGCTTGAGCCTAGGAGTTCAAGACCAGCCTAGGCAACACAGGGAGACCTCATCTCTACGAAAAAAAAAATCGTTTTTTAATTAACTAAGCGTGGTGGCATGTGCCTGTGGTCCCAGCTACTTGGGAGGCTGAGGTGGGAGGATTGCTTGAGCCCAGGAGGCAGGAGGTGGAGGTGGCAGTGAGCCCTGATCGTGCCACTGCACTTCCACCTGAGTGGCAGAGCAAGACCCTGTCTCAAAAAAAAAAATTAAATTCTGGAGCCTCAAGGAAATAAAAATCAGATAGTGTTCTCAATTTCTGTTAAACCATAGAACCTTGGCTCTGCCTAGGTAATATTCTGAATTTGGAATGTAATTCCCATTTTATAATTAATTTATAATTTAAAATCCTTGCATAAATATTTCATTTACACTACGATCTTAGAAAGCTCCTCAGTTTATAAATACCACTATAATTCAACTATCTTTACCCTTTAGCCACATTTTGCAAAGAGCTACATGATACCTTCAAATAAGTAAATTAACTGTGATCAAGGCTGAGCTCAAGCTGGATTAGCTCCACTTGCTGTATTCCTATAAGCATGTATTTTCTACAAGAATAAGAATGTTTCTTTGAGAGCAGAGACTCTATTTTTCTTCTTCAGCATGGTTGATGCTAACCATTTTTAGAGTAAAGATGGAATGAAGAAACCATTCTGTCACTGTGTGTGTGTGTGTGTGTGTGTGTTTGAAGTCTGTGTGTGTGTTTGAAGTCTGTGTGTTTGAAGTGTGGCAAAAGAAGCACAGGAAATGACGTCCAACAGAACTGGAAATGAGTTTGAATCTTTGGCTCTGCCAGTTACTAGTTAGTTAAGTCACGCTGATAAAAGTTGTTCATTTTTACGTGGTTGAGTTTCTTCTACTTGTAAAGAGGTAATAATAATAACAATGCCCACTTCACTGTGCTATAAAGATAAAATGAGATAACTTATAAGGAACTCACACAAGGCCCGACATCTAGTAGTTACTCAGTGAAAGTTTGTTTTTATCTTCTCTGCTTCCCCCTCTTCCTTTTTTTTCCAAACCCATGATTGAAAAATAAAAATTTAGCAGGTTCAAAATAAGCATTAGCATTAAATGGAAATGCTTTGACTAAAAGGGTAACTCTCAAAGGATGATGACTAGATTACTAAAGGCATGATCACTCAAGTATCCACATCCTGATTAAAAGACACAAGATTGGCTTGCTCATAGTGTTAAAATGAGACTCATATTATTTTCCCTTAATCATTTATTTTTGAGATGGAGTCTCACTCTGTCACCAGGCTGGAGTGCAGTGGTGCAATCTCAGCTCACTGCAACCTCCGCCTCCCAGGTTCAAGCGATTCTCCTGCCTCAGCCTCCCAATTAGCTGGGACTGCAGACATGCACCACCACGCCCAGCTAATTTTTGTATTTTTAGTAGAGACAGGATTTCACCATGTTGGCCAGGATGGTCTCGATCTCCCAACGTTGTTATCCACCCACCTCGGCCTCCCAAAGTGCTGGGATTTCAGCCATGAGCCAACGCATCCAGCCCCCTTAATCATATCTTTAGTTATTGCCTGAAAAAGAAAAATTACCACTGAAGCTATATTTTGAAATTTCAAAGACAGAGCAGAAATGTGTGGGCAAAGTTAATTAAACCTTTGCAGATAAATAAAAAGTAATTACATTTATCATAATGCCTCCCTCTGCAAGTATAGATTAAGAGATGAACATCATAATGATTCTGAAAGTCTAGAAGTGGTCTCAAATAAAACCCCATTGAAAATCAACTGGGAAAGGAATTCTCAACCATATACTGGCTTTACAACACTTGTCGGAAACCTATGAAAAGGCTAAATTACTGAAGCTGAGACACTATTGGAAGCGATGAATAATACAGTGACTATACCCAAGTTAACCCAAGACGAACCCAATTGATTAGCCAATGGTAACTGAAATTAGTTGAGGTGATAAAGATGGTCCTACTCTGCATAAGCCTATAGGTTTTTTGCCCGTTTACTTTTTGTGTTGGGTAGATAAATTGGCCTATTTGTTATTTCTTAAATTATTTTGGTAGGTTTTTTTTTCTCTAGGAAATTGTTCATTTCATCTCTATGTTCAAATTTACTGGTGCAAAAGACTCATAGTGTTTTTAACACCTTTTTAATCTCGGCTGTAGCTCTAGTTATTACCTCTTTTCATTTCTAATCATTTGTATCTTTTTTCATAAGTAATTATGCCAAAGTATTATCTATTTTAATAGTCTTTTCAAAAAAAAACCAACATTTAGCTTTATTGCCCTCCACCATATTTTTATTTTCTAGTTATCCATAGTTGATTTTTATTACTTCTTCCTTCAACTTTGGGTTAGTTCTTTTCCTTTCAACTTCCTTCTCTTTTCACTTTAACTGTCCACTTTCTTTCCTAATATACAAATTTAAAGCTATAAATATATACCTCAATGTTCTATTTTAGCTGCATCTTATAAGCTATATAGTATTTTCATTATTATTCCATTTTAAATATTTTACATTTCTATTCAGATTTCTAATTTGTCCTATCAATTATTTAGAAGTATGCTTTTTAATTTCCAGTGTATGAGGTCTTTTTATGTTAACTGTTTTTATTTCTAACTTCATTATATTGAGGTAAAAAACATAGTGCCTATTTTCTATTAAATCAAGTTTAAACAGAGGTATCTTTATGTCAAGGTTCTCAACATCCCATTAACCTATCCTACCCTTCATCTCTCTAGTCCTCAAAGCACACACCTTGCTTCAGTCAAGCAAGGCTTATCACCATCATTAAGCATCTTTAAGCTCATTCCTACTTCCATGTCTCTATTTATTTTTAAGTGGACTGCTATCTTCTTTTCATCCCTGTGTATAATTTTTTAAATAATTTCAATTGTTATTTTAGATTCAGGGGGTACATATGCAGGCTTGTTCCCACACATATGGGAATATTGTGTGATGTGGGTATGAATGATCCTGTCATCCAGGTAGTGTGCATAGTACCCAATAGGTAGTTTTTCAGCCCTTGTGCCCCTCCCTTCCTAACCCCTCTAGTAGTCTTCAGTGTTTATTGCTCCCATGCTTATGTCCATGTGCACCCAATGCTTAGCTCCCACTTATAAGTGAGAACATGTGGCATTTGGTTTTCTGTTCCTGCTTTATTTCACTTAGGATAATGGCCTCCAGCTGCATCCATGTTGCTGCAATGGACATGTTTTTGATCCTTTTTGTGGTTGTATAGTATTCCATAGTGTATATGTACCACATTTTCATTATCCAGTCCACTGTTGATGAGGACCTAGCTTGATTCCATGTCTTTTGTGCATAATGTTTGTGTTATAATCATTTTAAGCTAGCCCACAGCTTCTTTAGCTGCCTTTCTCCTTTTGATGAATTATTTTTAAGTCCATAGATTATTTATTTTGGAGCTTCTTTAAGGGTCTTCTGAAATTTTTACATGTTTAAAATATTAAAACTTATATTAATATTTTAGATTTAGCAGTTGGATTTACATAAACATCATTTCCTTTGTGTATTTTTTCAGATTTTCTGATGCCTATACCATGTACATCTATTGCACTTAGAATCCATGGAAAGAATTTTAAATGTTTTTAAATTCTCATTTGAGTTAAAACATTTCCCTCAGTACTTCTTAGTCTATCTTCTTAATGTTTTTTTCTCTCCAAATATCTGCTCATCTCCCTACATAATATTTTTGAGAACTAACTGCATGCACTAAATATATTTTGTGTGCATTGCATCTTACTCACATTCTTATTTAATCCTCAGAATAATTCTGTTGAAAGCACAATGATTGCCCTCATTTTACAGATGAGGAAGCTGAAGCTATAACGTGACTTTTTCAAGGTCACACATCTAAACTATAGTATAAGGGTTTGAACTCAGGTCCATCTGACGGTGAAGCCAAGGGGCTTAACTACTATCCCATACTGATTTCAAGAGTTCTTTGATTCTCTATGTGTTGAGATGATTGCCAAGTATCTAAGCAAAGAACTGATCCTGGAATCAATTCAATATTCTTGTAAGACATTTTTAAAATTATATTCAGTAATTCAGCTTTCATATTATGGTAATCAAGAGAAAATTTCTTCTGGCTATGTAGATAGATAATCAGAGAAAAACACTACCTAATTTTTTTTTTTTTTTTTTGAGATGGAGTCTCACTCTGTCACCCAGGCTGGAGTGCACTGGCACGATCTTGGCTCACTGCAACCTCTGCCTCTCGGGTTCAAGCAATTCTTCTGCCTCAGCCTCCTGAGTAGCTGGGACTACAGGCAAGCACCACCAAGCCCAGCTAATTTTTGTATTTTTAGTAAAGATGGGGTTTCACTCTATTGGCCAGGATGGTCTCGAACTCCTGACCTCATGATCCTCTTGCCTCAGCGTCCCAAATACTGAGATTACAGGCGTGAACCACCACACTTGGCCCCTGGTGTTATTTTTGATGAATGTTTCAGTCCAAAAATTTCAATCACAATCCACGAAAGAAATGCAGTTTGTATATGGGAACCAGGTCTTGAGAAGAAAGGACCTTTCTTCTAAAGTCTAGTGTTTATTAAGAGCTTTTTTCATAATTGAATATTAACTGAAAAGAAAGTTGATAACACACCAGAAAATTCGTGGTCAGAAGAATTTGCACAGCATATTTAATAACAAATCATATCTTTAACATCTCTCCTTGTTTCTCCTTTCCTCCCTCAAACTGTATTCACCAACTGACCCATAGGTCAAAGGTTGAATCGTAAGAATTCCTTCATGCCTGTACACAAAAAGCAGACAATCTATCCTCTTTTTTCTTACTTTTTTCAAGATTTTAAAAGCACTGAAAGAAAAATTTTCTAATAATAATAGTGTTATAATAGCTACCATTTATTAAATATTCACCATATGTCATGCATTTCATTAAGCAATTTTTATCTCCAATTTTCACAACAACCTTCCTCACAGATTAGAAATCCACAACTGGGATTGTGGATTCTTTGGTTTACCCAAGATCACAAAGCTCTAACTTACAGGTCAGTGATTACTGCATAGTTGCGGTGGGGAAAGGAGGAACCAGGCGGGAGAGTTAAGCTAGAACTTGCTATTCAACACACAGCGGAACTGGGATTCGAACCAAATGTATTTGACTCCACTAATACATATTGCCACTCAAGTCGTTTGGCTCTGAAGAGCCAAAAAGAGAGAACCAGACAATTTAACTCTTGAGGTGACACTAAAATTCATTAACCATCTATGAGACATTAAATGTATATGTTATATCACATCCTAATTTTCTGGAATCAGTATTATTTCACAATTTATTTTTTCAGGAATAGTATAAATATAAATCATAAATAAAATATATAAGTATAAGTCAATAGTCAATGGTTAAAGATGTTATAAATATAAATTCTGACCCCCTTGTATTAACAATTAATTGAATAATTATAAAGTCTTATAAAATTCCATTAACAAGCCCAACCAAAACACTATAATTAGAAATGAAAATTTTTTGTCGATATGAAATTAAGAAGTAAGTTATGCTTCCTTACTAATAATATAAGTTATAAGGATCTTCTCTTACCACTGAATTGTATTTAGCTTTCCTGGCAGAGATTTCCTAGAATATTCCACAAGGTTTTTGTTTAGATGACACAATTGTTTACACTAGTTTTGTTATTTATTTCCAGGAAACATGTCCAGGAAGCAGAAATCAGCTCATATTTGAAATATTTGTTTATAGTGCATTATGTGATATGTGATATTTAAAGGCACCAAAGTCTTTTATATTAAAAAAGAACTTGAAGTCAAGGAAAAAAATGAATGAATATATTTGTTATTCTACTATTATTTTTGAATCTTGTAACTAAATATTTGTCTTTCTATATTAGAAGCACAGGACAATATAACTTGTCCATGATTTCCCAATAGTTACACGGAAAATAATCATATAATTTTGTTCACAGGGGATTTTTAAAACTAAATTTACCCACTGTTTAATTTCAGTTTCCAAAACTTTTTGTTTTTTGCTTAGGCCAATAATTGTGGATTACACAGTACAATGATTGCATTCATACATTATGACTCAATCAACTCAATTCAACAAAAATTCATTGAGTATCACATACAAAGCACTGCTAAGCTCTAAGGAAGGATAAAGAGATGAGTAAGGTTCTGAAAGAGGCATGGTAGCAACTAAGAGATAAAGCAGGAACAGTAAGATCAATACGATAATAAAGGTATAAAGTGCTATGTAATCACAGTATGACAGCAATTAATACTGATTGAATACATGTGTAATGGAAAAGTTGGAAAAGAAACTAACATTGGATACCTGCATTGAAAATATCCCAGGTCTTTAAGGACATTATTTTACTCAATCTATGCAAGTTGACAGATATTGTGAAACAGTTTTCAAACATACTCTGAATTTTTTTCTTTCAGTAACTATGATATATGGTGCCTAAAACTCAAGTAAAACGTAGAAATCCTACCTCAAAATAAATAAAATTAAAATTTTGTAGGCTTATAAAAGGCAAGATTCATACCACTTAAACAGAATGATGCAAAGCCAAGGCACCCAGTTCACCAGCCCAGACACTGATTACAGCTGCCCAGCGTGGGCCCCTTCTCTGTGTGTCTTGATGGATCACGCCTGAGGTTTCTAGCTTCTTTAGCAGATGAGCCATCAGGACTGGGGAACCGCCCTGAAGAAGTACTTAGCCACCCAGCACCTTCTGGGGCTTTGCACACGCTGTTTCCTCTGCCTTAAAAGCTTTCTTCCCCATCTTGTCTCCAACATTATCTGACGACTACCACTTTCAGGTCTAAAGCATGGACATCACCTCTCCTGGGACGTCTTCTGAGTCCCCACCCCTACTCCACATACACACCTTTGTCTTAATTAAGGGTCCTTGATCTTCAGTTTGTTCATTGTACCCTATATTAACCCCACATAGCACACTTGAAACTACTGTCTTCTGCTACATAAGGCTGCAGTCACCTTACAGGCAGAAACTGTGTTATGTTCAGCCACTAGCACATAATGTTACATCATAGGCGCTTATATTATGAGTTGAAATATGCGCCCCCACATGCAAAAATTACATTGACGTTCTAACCAGCAGTACCTCAGAATGTGACCTTATTTGGAAACAGGGTCTTTGCAGATGAAATTAGTTAAGATGAGGCCATAGTGGAGTAGGTTGTGCACCTAATCCAGTCTGATTGGAGTCCTCCTAAGACAATTGCCATGTGAAGACAGAGACACAGAGAGAATGCCATGTGACAACAAAGGCAAAGATTGGGGTTACGCAAGCCAAGGAATGCCACAGCTTGCCAGCAAACCACCAGAAACTAGAAAGAAGCAAACAAACCCTATAGGTTTCAGAGGGAGCACGGCCCTACCAATACCTTGACTTCGGACTTCTAGTTTCCTGAACTGTGAGAAAATAAATATTGTTTTAAGCCACACAGTGTGTGGTACTTTGTTACAGCAGCCCTAGGAAGGTGCTCAATAAATTTAGATAGATGACAGAATCTGCACCTGGCTATGACAAATCTGTGTCTATTCTCACTTCTTATTTCTTTCTTGCAGCTTGATCTAAACAGAATTTATGTGATTTTATCTGGCCATTTGAAGTTACAAGTTTTATTTGTTAGATGTTAGACTATCAGGCTTTTCTTTTGTTCTCAAATACACCAGATGTGATTTTCTGCCTGGCTATCTCCAAAACTTAATACAGATGAATTCTGTGAAAAAAAAATGGAACCATATTTGCCTATTTTTATAGTTTATATATTGATAAATCTTCATGCCTGCACTAAGTCAGTTTTTTGCACTTAGGAAAACTTACCTGAGAATGTGCAGGTCTCAAGATCTAAGCTAGAAATAGGAGAGATGAAGGAATAAGGTTTAATTGCCCTGTGCAAGCGGCATGCTGTTTGAGCTTGCTAATCCTGCTTCTTGCCACCATTAGTGGCAATTTAGTGTGATGGTCAGTAGCTTGAACGTTGTTGCTAAATGGAGCTAGGATCAAATCCGGTTCTGCCACTTAATAGCTTGGGTAAGTTATTTAACCTTACTAAGCTTCAGTTTCCTCACCTATACAATGGAGTAATAGTAGTGTCAAACTTCTGAGTTATTATAAGAAAATAATGACATAATGTCTATAAAGCTGTTAGCATAGCTCATGTGGTAAGGTCTTAATAAATATTAGTTGTTTTTTAAAAGTTAGTCATTATTAGGTGGGGAAAAAATCCCTCCATTTAGGATCAATTATGTAAAGCAGCATTTTATTATTTCACAATAAAATTTTGTAGCATTTTAATATTTTACAAAAGCATTTTGTAAAGCAGCATTGTCTTGAATAAAAACAGGATTTTGCCACAAACAAAAATGTATAAATATATCTTAGGAAAAAATATTTTAAAATTCTGCCAATACAAGATGAAAATGGAAGAATTCTACCTTCCATAGGCACAAGTCTTTATTATTGAATCAAGACACCCACTTTTTTCTTTCTTTAAACAGGCTAAAACAAGAGAAGAGATTCTCCAACTCTTAAGAAAACAAAGAGAAGAAAGGATCACGGTGAGACCAATAGTGAGGCATTTGGATAATCTATCTGAATGGATGAATTGTGGCAAATTTGCAGAGGTTTTATAGATTGAACCCTTAAATCTAGCTAGCTATAGTCCAGAGCCATTGATATACCAGAGTGGGGCAAGGTATAGACATTACATAATTTGGCAACCCTTGATCAATCAAAGCTATCTCCAGAGTTTGCAGCCCTCCTGGCATAAGAAATGAGGTATTATTGTCAGTGGAGTTTACTGTTCACATATTATAAAGCTGTAAGATATTAACATGGGCTATTTCGGTGCTAATATTTGTTTACAATGATTAAGATTGCCTAGATCATACAAAAATAAATGTTAAATGAAAAGAAACAAACCTAATAAAAATAGTAATAGTATCATGTAAACTTGTGGATGTACAAAACAAACACTCCTGAATAAACCCCAAACTCCCTAATGTACAACATTTCTGACCCCACAGTTTCCAGATTTAAGAAGCTAGTCTTTATAAACTCTGTGATGATTTTACCTCAGCTTTTTTTCAAATGAGTAAATTGCAATCAGTGCAAGAAGTAAAATTTTACCTTTTTGATTTTTGTTTTGTTTTGTTTCAGAAAGAACTGATTTCCCTTCCGTATAAACCAAAAGCCAAAGAACACAAAGCAAAGTAAGTTTACCTATGTCAAAAATATTCTCTTACCTTTCAACTTACTGTGTAGGGAAGCACTTCTTTTTTCTTACTTTGCCACTTACCCTTAAATCTTCTAGAAACCCACCCCTGTGTATTACAGATTTCTTGCCTTGAAAAAACTTTCTTCTCCGCATAGCTATTAAAGCCTGTGTACGAACTTGTCTGTCTGTGGAATATGCAAGCATAAGTTAGTGCAAAATGGAAAGCAGCTCAGCCTTGAAGCTCTGTGCACATTCTCTGTCCCTCCCTTCTCATCCTGGGCTATATTCACCCACCATCATGCCCTCCTGACTCCACTATCCCCTATCCACACTTGGCCCACTTCTTTAGTGAATCAGCAGGTGTTTGTAGCTCACCAGCTCTGAGTGGGCTAAGGTCGCTAAAACTAAGTTCATGTAGCAAACTCTCAATGATAAGGGAGTAGCCTTATCTCTGGAATAATGCTAGAGCAGGACTAGGAACAGTTTAACAGTCTAGAAGAGTTTAAAGGAAATAAGCAAGCAACAGTTAATCACTAACGCATCCCTAATAAGAAATCTCTCCATTTTTGTATTATGACTAAAAACCAATGTGGCTAACTCAACATTAATTTGACAAATATTTATTTTGATACTACATTCAGGTAGAAACAGAAAGTGATAGAATTTTGATTTTTCTCTCATTGGTATTGAGGCTAACTGCCTTTAATGCTATCAAAGTAATACCCTTAAAGAAGAAAGACTATGTCTACACTAATTTTTTAAACTTCTGGAAAAAAAAAATAGAAAGATCATTTAATCACCTAGCTATATCATCTACACAATGCTCAGCAACCTAATTTCTCGCTTTTTAACCAGACAATTTGACTTAGCTTCTACAGATGAAGCAAAACTAGCCCAGTCAAGAGTGACTTAACAATACCAAAAGTGGATGAAGACTGCTACTTAAATAGCATCAATAGATATGTCTGGGTGCCTTAGATTTCTGCATGTATTTTTACAGAACATTCCTGCTACTACCCATGTTGACTCACCTAATAAAACATTTCACAGCTTGGACAGATAATTCTCTTAATAATTTAAATGCTTACTTAATTCCTTTTGTAAATTAACTTTGTCCTGCATCCTGAAGCCTTGAATTTCATTCTATTCTGCTGTGATTATCTTCTTACTATTAAATTCTTCTAGTTACTCTTTTTTTTTTCGAGACGGAGTCTCGCTCTGTCACCTAGGCTGGAGTGCAATGGCGCGATCTCAGCTCACTGCAACCTCTGCCATCCAGGTTCAAGCAATTATCCTGCCTCAGCCTCCCGAGTAGCTGGGATTATAGGCGCCCACCACCATGCCCAGCTAATTTTTGTAGTTTTAGTAGAGACAGGGTTTCACCATCTTGGCCAAGCTAGTCTTGAACTCCTGCTCGTGATCCACCCGTCTCAGCTTCCCAAAGTGCTGGGATTACAGGCGTGAGCCACTGTGCCTGGCCTCTAGTTACTCTTTGTACATTCTTTGGGCAACTAATCATGCATTACTCTGTGCCCATATTTTATAATTATTTAACTCTTATTATTGCTTTCATTCTTTAACTTTTCTCGTATTTTTTGTATTGTCTGTAACTATACTGTAAGCTCCATGAGGAATTGGGTCACCCAAAGTGCCAGCATACTGCTTACATGTTGGACTTCAGAAAATATTTATAACAAAAAGTTTAGTTGAAAAATATCATGTAATTCAATGTTAGCCAATTTAGAAAGCGATGTTTGCATACTATACATTAATTTATAAACTTCGAAAACTATTCTATTAGACACAATTGTAAAATAACTCCCCTACATACACAGACTCCCCCTTACCATCCCTCCTTCAACAGGTCTTCTTAGTATAATCCAGGTCCCCTTCTGTTAGAAAGAAGGAACCGGAAAATGTGTTCATAGTAAGGTTTTAGTAGCAATATGTTTATTATCCATCCCAGAATATTTGCATTTTAAAAGAAGTCTGAATAAATAAAATAATGGGTAAACCAAAGAAATCAATTACCAATGATGAAATCTCAGGAGTCTCACTCTCGAACAAATAAAACACATTTAGGGTAGGAGGGCTCCTGTACCTCCAAACCACACTTCACAGTATCATAACCACTTCTCTCACATACAAGTTTATACTTGGTTGCAAAACCCAACACATAGAATCCACAACAGCGAATTTTTACTGGGAGAACTTTCAAAAGTTGTTTGCATGCTACATCATGTTCACAATGGCAGAGTTCTATGTACTGGAAGTGACTGATATTACTACCAACAGGAAAGTGGTATCAGAGTCAGACAAAGAGGACCAAGAAGAAGTCAAAGCTTTGGACTGATTTGCTTGACACATGGCAGAGGATGGCTCACTTATACCTTCACTTTGGAAACAACCTTCTCTTAGATCAGGAACATCGAGATCACCGGCAACATTATAGTAGACAAAGAAATACAAGTTAAATATGCAGATTTCCAGGAATTTTACCAGTTAGTGAGTACTTGTGTTAAAATAAAGAACTAAAGGTTAAATATGCAGACTTCTATGAATTCTACCAGCTATTGAATATTTGTGTCCATTTACTTACTGGGTACTACTGTTTGACACCACATCATACATCTCTTTCATCTTACCACATTCTCAAATTCCTATTTATCTTGTTTTCATTTGAAGGGTATTTCCAGAATTTCTATTCTAGACCTATATTATGAATATCAGGTAAGCAAGAAACAGGGGCTTTATGTGTCTTAACTTGTAGACCACCAGTAAAAACAATCAGGAAATAGGAATGAAAGGGCAGTTTTGAAAACTTCAAGTCTACTTGCTTTAATAAGAAAACCACTTAGCAAAATTTGGTTTGTTTCATTTCTGGAACATGTCTGAAGTCAGAAATGAGTTGCTTCTACCTCTGAGAATAACTGGCGCCACGTGCCTATGTTTTACACACATACGTAAACCCAGTGCCAACCCCCTCACTTTCATTCCCTTTGCCATGTAATGGAAAAGAAAAGATTAAGGATTTGTCCCTTCTGCATTGTCCAAATGGCAGTCCTACTCAGGGTTAGATGCTCTTCCCCATCACTCCTTCAAGAGATCTTAGCATAATCCAGGCCCCCTTCTGTCAGAAAGAAAGAACTGGAAAGTGTGTTTATAGTAAGGCTTTAGTAGCAATATGTTTATTATCCACCCAGGAATATTTGCATTTTAAAAGAAGGCTGAATAAAAGGAACAATGGGTAATCCAAGGAAATCAGTTACCAATGATGAAATCTCAGGAGTCTGACTCTTGGGTAAGCAACATATATTTAGGGTAAGAGGGCTACCCAGAGTTTGCAGCTCTATTTAGGACCACCATTTCCATCACTGCTGGCCTCCACTTGGAACTCTTGGACACAGCTTTCATAAGACGCAGCCCCCATCCACTGTGCCAACCGAAGACTGGGTGGCCCATTGGTCAGAGCTTAATCACAAGGACACATCAGGTTGTGAGGGAGGCTGGAAATCGTCTTTAGAAAACGGGGAGGGGGCTTCTGTCTAATTAAAATTCAGGGATTCTATCGCCAAAAGTAGTGGAGAATGGATATTAGGGGACAATGACAAGGTTCTGGCACAACACTACTTGAAGAAAAATGTTTGGAACAAAAGGAAGGTAGTCAGGCCTAGGAAAGGAAAATTTTTAAAGTTATAAATTGGCAGCCCCATCCTAGCACCAGCAAGAATAAAAGGTACCCTGTCTGGTTGATGTATTTGTCTGCCTGGCAGGGAGGTCTTTGTCATGAAGGTGGACACAGCAGGCTATCAAAGCCTAAACTATTAAATCATATAACTAATTCTTTTCCTTCTGATTCCATGCTGATAAATCTTTTTGCCCAGAGGGAGAGAATGTGTTCAACAGGCCAATGCAAGCATTAGTTTACCTGACAATTCTATTTCTCAATGTGTAAATATATTTGTCTCTTAGATTGGGTTTGAGTATGTTAAACTAGGAATTGTACCCTTGACCAAGGTAATTTTACCAAGAAAAATTCTACTTTGTGAACTTTCTTGGCAACCAGCCTTCCCCTAGTGATACCTCCCTACATTGCCAAGTGTAATGGTTAGCTATTGCTGCAAAAATGCTGCATAACAAAGGAGTCTAAAACAACATTTATTATTGCTCACACATCTGCAGTTTGTGTGATCTAGTTTGGCTGATCTAGGCTTAGCCAGACAGCTCCGCTTCAAGCTACAGCACCTAGAGCAGCTCTGCCTCTTACTGCAAGTTTGTCAATTGCCTGAGGTAGCTCTGTTCCATTTGTCATCCTCTTAGGGATACACATAGACCAGTGGGATATCTAAGGTATGTTCCTCTCAGAGAGTGGCAGAGAAGAAAAAGAAATAAGAGGCCTTTCTCGTCTAAGCTCAGAAATGACTCATTCTGTTAGCCAAACAAGTCAATCATACGGTCAAACACAAAGTCAAGGTGTGGGGAAATATACTCTGCCTCTTTAATAAGAGAAACTACAAAGTCATATGGTAAAGGATACGGGTACAGGGAGGTGTGGAGAATCGGGGCTGTTATTGTAATCTACCAGGTTTGGTTGACTGTATACCCTAACAAAGTCCATCTGAACCAAGGTCCAGGGTATCAAAGCGAGAAGTCGGGACGTGATTTAATTATGTGGACCCAATAACAGCTTTTTAAAGTTGTAGCAGATGTTATAATATTAGAAATAAATCCTTTTCAATTGACATTAAGTGCCTAGATATCTGAAAATTTACATATATATTTGCCTTATCAAACACTCACAAAACTCTTAAGGCAACTGTCAATGTTACCAACAGTTAAGTGAAACTTAGGCAAAGGAACTTGCCACAGGCCACACAGACATTAAATGAAGAAGAGCAGAATCTGAAACAACCTCAAATGCCAACTCAAGTTCTTCTTCTCACCGTAACAGTTCTCTCTGGTTGTTTTGATAACCAAGAATTTCTAAGAAGAATGTGTGTTGGATGTGACATTGACGTATTCTAACTGGGACATAAGGAAGGGCTATAAATGATCTTGCCATAAAGGTCAGGCCTCATCCTGCCACAACCGCTGTTACGTGCCACAGCAGAGCTCCCCCATAGTCTCAGCTGATACTGAAATTCATCCCACTCCCCTCTCACCCCCAGCTTGTATTCAGGTTGTTTGTCTAGAATTGCAGTGGCTAGAGGCCTTAGAAGCATCACTGCTTTCTTAGCTGTTTTGAAAAGCAGAACAAGTACGTAAGAAGCAGCAAGCTGGAACCAAAATCCAGAGGTCGTGGCCCAGATGGGACTTCAGCTATGCTTCACAGCAGCATAGTGTGGCAGAAAAGGCAGAAAGTCAGATTCACCTTCTGCTACTTAGTGCCTTAATCTTTGGGCAGATGGCTCACTCTATTGCTTGACTATATTTAAAAGCATTTTGTTTACGAAACCAAAGTGAAACACACCTACTTTGGGAGTTTATAAGAGGAAGCACACATTGAGGGCAAGGTTAGGAAAGCTTTTCCTGAGATAATAGTTTCATTCTTTCCTGGGGGGGCGAGGGGCCAAAGCTGAACTCCCTAACTATGACCCCCCAACTCCCAACCTTTTTCCTGCAAAAAACAGAATCATTTCCTTCCTGGGATCTGGGACTTTTGGCTTCTGGTAGAAGCTGCTCTCCTTTCAGCCGGGAGTGCTCCAACTCAGCCACGTTCTTTGGACGCCATCCGCGCGGTGTCCCATAACTTTCCTGGCCGGTGGGCACACTGCCTGCGTGAGTGTTTGTTCTCTGCATCGACCATTCCCTGCTCAGGTGTCGCCCTTCGTGCCGGGACTGCGGCCTGCTGAGCCCCAGATAGGAGTCCAAGCATCGCCTGTCCCTCCAGCTGCACCCGCACAGCTGGCAAACTTGGCTAAGGTCAGGGGGAGAGGAGAGATGAGATGTGGTGCTAGTTTTAGGCACACTGGGCTCGTTATCAGATTGCCTAGGAGCCCGACTAGAGTATTCCTCCGCCCAGCGCCTCGGGCAAACGCGGGATCTCCCAGGGAAGCTCGGAGGGGGACAGAGAGCTGGTCCCCCTCTGCGACTCGCCCCCCTCTGGCTGGCCGAGTGTCTGGCGCCAACCTCGCTGGAGGAGGCTGTCGGGGGCGGGCCAGCCAGCGGGGCTGCCCTCCCCGCAGTGACGTCCCAGGGGGCGGAGGGGCGACCAACTAACTCCGCGCCCTCCCCCCTCCTCCCATGCGGTCCGTCGGTCCTCGGGAGATGCTGCTGCCGCGGTTGCAGTTGTCGCGCACGCCGCCGCCCGCCAGCCCGCTCCACAGCCCTAGCGCCCGGGTGTCGGAGGGCGCACCCGAGTCGGGCCATGAGGCCGAGAACTGCGCTACAGGCCGTGGTGCTGGCGGTGTTGCTGGTGGGGCTGCGGGCCGCGACGGGTCGCCTGCTGAGCGGTGAGTGCGCGAGCTGGGGCGGGGTCTGGTGCCGGGGTGGGCTCGGCCGAGGTACTCACTGCACCTCAGCTGCTGCTGACCCTCTTCTGGGCCGCTACGCATGGGACTAGGGGGCCGTCCCATGCCCCACTCCCAGACGCAGCCCTTCGGAGTCTCCTGCTTCCAGGGAGCAGTCGCACGGCGTCTGAGACCCGCGCCAGTTCCCGGAGCCGCGCAGTTCCCTGCGCGTCCTGGAACGCTCGAAGCCTGTTCCCAGTCTAGAGTTATGGGGGGTGGGTTGGAGGATGTAGGAGAGGTGGGGCAGTGGGCAAACGTGCCCCAGTGGGTGCCCCTTTGGCCCGCTCCTTTACACGCATCGAGTCAGTCCTTGGGACCACCCCCGCGGGTCAGGCTTGCCAGCTGGCCCCTGCCTACCGCCCGCTCCAGGAGGCGGCCGCAGAGACAGAGGGGTAGGGAGGCTGGATCCGCGGTGCCGTGGGAACCCTGCTTGTTAGTCCTCGTCTCTTCTAGGGGGTTGGATGGCTGGGTCCAGCGCGTGGAATGAGAGCGCTTAGAGATCGGGAAAGAACTCCAGTTAGTGTGGGACGAGCCCCGCCTGACTCCGGGGAATGACTCTCTCTGCTTCCTTCCTCCCGTTGTGTCACTGCAGCCTCTGATTTGGACCTCAGAGGAAGTACAGTGCTCTGGCTTCTGGCCTCTTTCAGTTGTTCTGCATGTCGGGAGGAGAACATCCGTGCCCTTTTCTCAGATCCCCTTTGCGGGTGCCAACAGCTTGACCAAATGGGACAGAGGAGACTGGGAACCTCCTCCTCTCCGGCATCCCGGCTTGCGAAACTAACTTAAAGAATCTAAAGTTGGTTTCAGGATGGGGGCGGGGCGTGGGGAGGCAAAAGAGGTGGGAAGCTGAATTGAGCTGCTTGGGTTAGGGCTGTGTGGGCTCTGTCCTTGGTCGGGGGGAACAGAAGGCTCTCCCACACTTCCCCTTCCTGCAAATGAGAAGAGAAGGACATTTCCTGAAGGCAGGAGAACCAGACAGGCCCGCGGGCCTCCTTCCAGCTCTGACTGTCTCTGGCACTCACCCGCAGACTTGGGATGTGTGGCCAGGCTGGACCATACAGGAAACTCGCTTAAGGTGTTGTTTCCCTTGACAATCCAATGTGGAAAGTGGGGGTTGTCAGGAAATTCAACTCCAGCTTATGTTATGCCGGTGGCCAGGTTGGATAAGTTCCTCGGGGCTCATTTGCCCCTCCTCTGCTGCCCAATTTGGAGCCAGCTTTGAAGAATCGCAAAAGCGTGGCTGGCCCAGCCCCCTTCCCGGAAGGGCATCCCTGCCTCAGCCTCTCTGAATGCCTTCTTGTAAGAAGGTCTGGCTTTTGAGCCCTCCTAATGTGCTGCTGGACCAGTTTCTCTATTATCAGCAATAGCCAAATAATGACAGGAAAAGGGAGAAGATGTGGAACTCATAACTTGTTGCTCATTGAGAATTCCTTTATGAAAGCGATGAGAGAAGAAATAGAAAATGAAGACTCACTGGAGCTTTCTGGATAATCTGTATGTGCTCTTTCTCATTTAGCACTAATCATATAGTTATCTGTCTGTGGCCCCTTGCCCTATATGCTGGCCAGTGTTGGGAATAATGAATGCTATCTGGCTACCTGCGCAGCTGCAAAACAAGTTGGGAAAATGAGAACATTCCAGAAGTTCTGGGAGGAGGTTCCCAAACCAAAATCTTTTACCCCCGGCACTGTGGCAGCAGTTCGCACCCACAGCCCACAATGTGGCTTTCTCTTTGCAGGGGGACTACTCCCCGTGTTGATGTGTGGTTTTCACTTTGAACATTTGAATCCGGAAACATATGCTGTGTGCTACTGTGGGTTAGGAAGTAGCCTTTGTTCCTGTATTCCCAGCACCTCGCACAGTGCCAGGCACAGTGTGTACACTCAATAAATGTTGATTGAATGAAAGGAGTGATGAGGCTAGTGTCTCCGTTGCAGCGAGGCTTCAGTCACACAGACACAAGCTAGAGCAGCGTGTACTGTGAGCGATTTGTTATTGGCTCCTCAGTAAAATCCCATCTGTTTGTCTGAGATGATCTTCAGCCCTTCAGGGAACAGTCTGATAAGACACATTACATGGGCTCCCAGTAAAACATGAGCTTGGGGTGCAGCGGGGAGCTAGCAATTTAGTTCACTGGTACCAGCATGATTTTGTAATTAGATCTGGGCTCTAACTCTGGTGATGCTGATGATCACTGTGTGATGTTGGCCAAATTACTTAACTTCCCTGAGCTCCAGTTTTCTCATTTGTAAAATAAGCCATAAACAGTATCTGCATCAAGGGACTATTATGAGGGTTACATGAGATAAAGTATGTGAGTAAATGTTAAGCCCTTACCATAGTTTATGGCACATAGTAAGAGTTCAGTAAACCTTAACTGTTGTCTGTAGGTCAGAAGGCTGACTGTCAGTAGCAGAAAACCCCGTGCATCTGATGCGCTTAGCTTCTGCTTACATCAGAGACTGGGCAAATTCTCAGTCCTGCTGCACAGGCAGAGGGTTCCAGAATAGAGGAGCCCATGCCTGACTTCAGGAAGCCTCTCTTACCTTAAAGAATGACCAGAGACACCCCTTTAAGCCACATTATCCCCTGAGACTCCCTAATGAAAGTGTTATTTGTGTGCCTTTCAGTGAAACCATAAATCTTCATCTACTTCTAAAGGATAGTCAAAATAAAACATTTGCTTTTTCGCAGTGGCGGGTGCCTGTAGTCCCAGCTACTCGGGAGGCTGAGGCAGGAGAATGGCGTGAACCGGGGAGGTGGAGCTTGCAGTGAGCCGAGCTAGTGCCACTGCAGTCCGGCCTGGGCGAAAGAGTGAGACTCCGTCTCAAAAAAAAAAAAAAAAAAAAAAAAAAAAAAAAAAATTTGCTTTTTAAGGTTCTGTAATGGAACAAACAAAACATGATGTCCCTACACAATATAGGCATCAGAGTTTAAGTCACTACATCTCCGTGCTGGAAGGAGTATTAATTTGCTCTGAGAACCCCAACTGACATGATAACAGTCTACTGATGAGTAACCAAAATTCCTACCCAGGGATACCTTCCTTCAGATGCCTCCACGCATCCCTGCCCCAGTATACTTTTTGAGACACTGAAATAGATTGGCTTCTTTTTTCTCTAGGGCAGCCAGTCTGCCGAGGAGGGACACAGAGGCCTTGTTATAAAGTCATTTACTTCCATGATACTTCTCGAAGACTGAACTTTGAGGAAGCCAAAGAAGCCTGCAGGAGGGACGGAGGCCAGCTAGTCAGCATCGAGTCTGAAGATGAACAGAAACTGATAGAAAAGTTCATTGAAAACCTCTTGCCATCTGATGGTGACTTCTGGATTGGGCTCAGGAGGCGTGAGGAGAAACAAAGCAATAGCACAGCCTGCCAGGACCTTTATGCTTGGACTGATGGCAGCATATCACAATTTAGGTAAGTGTGTGGAACCCACAGCAGCTGACTCACTTGACATAACTCAAAAAAGAGGCAGGCTGGATCCACAGTGCCGGATCAGTGGGGAAGAGAAGACCAACCAGGCAGATCTCTAAAGGGGAAGTAGCACCAGAATAGCTGCTGACCTAAGCAGTGCAGGTGGTGAACTCAGCCTTGATTTGGGCCCAACCGATGTCCAAGGAGCTCTGTTCAGGTGAGTGCAGCCCAGCAGCCTTGTTTCAACAGCATACAATGCTTGAAGCCAGCTGTTCTGGCTCTCTGGCCTTTTGGACCAGAACCTCATTGAGAGACTGAAGATCCATAGGGCTATGACTCAGGATAGGACTCCAGTCCACAGGGAATTGTAATAATGGGCAAGAAATCAGAGCCAAGATCTAACTCTGTGGACTGGCCAAAAGTGGGGACCTCAGGAAGCCTGCAGTGTGTACAGCCCTGCTAAACCCACAGCATCAAGACTCACTCATCCCCAACCCTGGAAGCATTACATTGCCATCATCCCTCCCTAAGAAATGCAATGACATAGACAAACATTTTAAAAATATCAAAATTAAGAGACAGACATGAGACTAGGAGAATGCATGTAACAAATCCAACAAAAAGTTAATAACTTTTTATGATAAAGAGTTTATATGTCAATAAAATACTAAGAACCCAAAATATAAAGAGGCAAAAGACCTGAGCAGACCGTTTATAAAATAAAAAATCTAATGGTAAACAATCATATGGGGAAAGGTCTAGACTCATCAAAAGAATGAAGATTTTAAAACATATTCTTTAATATATACCTACTATGTACCCCCCCAAAAATTTACCAACTAAATATATACATATATATTTACCTATTACATTTAAGGTAGCACATCAGCATCTATGTTAGTCCACCTATTACTAGGTGCTGATCAGGTGCACATCTTCATATAAGTTCTGGGAGTAACTCCTCCAGGATTCTCATGAGCCTGTCTTCCTGGGAGAAACTTCAGAAAGGAGGGTTAGTGGGATGAACTACACTTCCCATCACTGCAGCTGGTCCCAGGGCCACAGATGGTACTTATTGACCTCCCTACTCTACTAGCCAGTCCAGATTCCTTCACCCTCTGCTGGTCTCAACGGTTGACCTTGTGGCATGATCCACATCCTCATATCTGAAGAATCTGAGGCCCTAGTCACCTTGCCCTTATCATGCTGGAGTTAGTGCACTTTTCCACTGACCATCAAAATTGGGCAAGCGAATTCCAAGAGGTACCCGAATAGATAACTCCTTGCCCATAATACATAACAGCAGGCCTATCTCCTCCGATGGTTAGGGTCACTTACCTCCTGCCAAAACAATGTCTTCTCTTTTTCTCTGCTGGTCCCTGGACGCAAAGATCCCAGAGTGTCCAAATGACGGTGATAACTCATCGTTTAATAAGATTCTTGTATCTTCTGACAGTCCCCTGTGGGAACAAGGACCTCTAAACTTCCAGATCCCAGTGTTGCAGAGACAAGAAGCACAAATTCCAAAGTGGGTTACTGCAAGTGATTCTAAAGCGAGGCTACTCCTGCTTCCACCCCTCGGCTCCCAAACCCATGTATTCTTATTCTTGGGAACACAGGACTGTATAAAGGGCACGTGAGTTATTGCCTCTTTCAGAAGTCCCATGTAGTCAACTTGCCACCAAGTGCCACGTTGGTGTCCTCAAGTGTTGGTGCTGTGTCAGAGACTTAGCATTGGTTTCTGTTGCTGGAAGTTGAACATTCTGCAGTAGCAATAGCTAGATTAGCCCTAGTGAATGAGAGCCAATCTGTTGAGCCCATCCATAGCCTTCATCTCTGCCACTACCTGTTAGTATCTATTGTACTAGCACTGGGGTGGCTGATAACAGGCTGGCTGGCATTACCTAGCTGAGTTATTTGTCTCCCTGCTTGTTCAGTGCCTCTTGTACAGTAGATGTTTCCTGGTGGTCTTTAATATCTGATGGAAAGAGTTGCATATTTTATGTTCACTCCTCTATGTATAGTCACATCCTTCTGTCCAAAACTTCCTAGTCCACAATCTTCCAGTCTGTTTCCATTTAGACCCTTGATCAATTGGGCATGCTATTTACCTTACCTCTAATTCTTATATATTCTAATCTCCAATAATTTCCCTCTCCTTACAAAGTGGTTAACTAGATGTACCAACTAAAGCTCTGGCCATTGGGAAGATGTTCCCTTACTGGTGTCTTTCAAGGCCACCTCAGTGGGACTGCAGTGCAGCTGCTGTCCATTTCACTGTGTACTCCCATACTTAGCTGACCTACCCTTGAACCAGGCTGAAGCTGCCTGGATCAGCTAGTCACGAGAGATTCCTCCATGAAGTCACAGGTGTGAGCTAAGGAAGAGGCTGTGGTACAACAGTGGCAGATGTCATGGAAGTCTGCTTTACCTGCTCATGCAGTGCTCTTTGGTCCTGGATATACCTCTTCCATCTTACAACAGATCAATTCCAGGCTTGCCTAATCTCCAGTTAGGTGTGTCTGACAGTTCCTCGCTCATGATGGGCAGGTTGTTGTGCTTCATGGTCTCTGGTGCTCCCTCCTTGCCTAGTAGCCAGCCAGGAATTGTTTCTCAAAAGGTGACTAATTTTCAGCTACAGATGGTATGGCCTTGCTTCAAAATCCTAACGGTCTGCATGTGATTCTGTCATTGAGGCTTGTCACAAACTCTATATGGCATAATTTTTCCCACCAGACATCTCTAATAATAGGAGCTCCTGCATCATATGGCCCAAGTGGCAAATCTGCTTGCACATAGCCTAGATCCACTTCAGAGTTCTTTTCTGCTGTGACTCCTACTCAAAATGGCTGTATTCCATGTCACTTGGTTTATGGGCCAGAGCAGTATTCCCAGGTGTGAAATATGCTGCCTCTAGAGCCCAAAGAGACCTACCATGTGCTGTGCTTCATTCTTCAAATTACTGCAAGATGCAATAGTTTGTTCTTTAATTTGAAAGGGATGTTCTGGTATTCCCTAGATCACTAGACACCCACACATTTTATTGAAGTGGTAGGCTCCTGAATCTTCATAAGATTTATCTCCAACCCTCTGGAGTACATAAGTCTTACCAAGGCATCCAGTGTACTAACCACTTCTTGCTCATCTGTTCCAATTAGCATGATGTCAGCCATATAGTAGGTCAGCGTGATTTTCTGCAAGATGTCTAGGAAATCCAGATCTCTTTACACCATATTATGACAGAGGACGGTAAAAATTAATATAGCCTTGAGTCAAGACCATAAATATATACTATTGTCCATCCCAACAAACTGTTCTAGATTATCTTTCTGATACAGAAGGAAAAGAATGTGTTCACCGGATCTGCATACTAGGTACCCAAGGGCATGTTAACCTGCTTTAGCAAAGACACCACATATGGCACAGGCAGCCACAATCGGACTTCCATTTGGCTGAGTTTGTGCTACTCTATGATCACCTTCAGGATCTGCCTGGTGTTTTCAGGAGTCAGACTAGTGAATTAACTGGAGATACGATGGGGAACACCACTCTTGGATTCTCTGGGTCTTTAAGGGTGACACTACTACCTGCCATCTTTCCCTGGATAAGATATTTTTGTTTATTTATTATCATGGCAGGGGTGGGGAGGAGTGCAGTTTCAAAGGCTTCCCCACTTGGCATTCTCCACCGTGATAGCTCTTGCCCAACAGGTAAGTAGACCAAGAGACGACGCAGCTCAACCTGCCCATCATAGGCCAAGGAACAAATGTGGAACTGTACCAACTAACAAATATGTCTATTCAATTCATATATTTGGGGACTGGGGAATGATGACTGGCTGGGTGCAACTACAAGCTGATCCTGGGCCAGACCTCTATTTAATACCTGTCCCAGACCTCTATGAAATACCTGTCCCCAGTATGCTCCCACTCTAATGGGTAGCTTTGATGACACTTAAATCTGAGTATTAATGTCAACTTGCACCCTGTGTCCAACAGCCCTTGTAATATTTGGATATTCCCTCTTCCCCAGTGTATGGTTACTGGAGGAAATAGCCATGGATCCCTTTAGGGAAAAACGGGAAGTTACTACAATGTGCACCTGCCATGGTGTTGCAAGGTCCTTTTTACTGGAAATGTGGCCGCTCTATCAGTGAGTTCTGGGTCTGAAAATTGGCTCAAGTACAGAAATTATATGCCAGACATAATATTCAAGCTATAAGACAAGATAATATAAAGCCATAAGGCCAGTGGGGAGGGGAACAAGGCAAGTCAGGGTAGGAGGCCCAACAGGGCTGGAATCTGGACTAGAGATAACTAATGAGGTGCCCCCAGCTGTCCAGGCA
The DNA here is from genome assembly GCF_006542625.1 of Nomascus leucogenys. NCBI lineage: Eukaryota > Metazoa > Chordata > Mammalia > Primates > Hylobatidae > Nomascus > Nomascus leucogenys. The sequence goes on along the minus strand of NC_044395.1, from coordinate 23,335,336 downwards.
TAGTGTCCAAGGAGTGTTTATTGTAAGCTAAGATATTTTCCAGGAAATTCAATCCAGTGAGTGCAGCAAAGGATGTTCCTTTTAGTAGACAACAATACAGGACTTAAGCAGAGCCTTACTATGGCGCTACAGGGAGAGCTGTCTCTTAGCTGTCTCTTTCCTGAAGAGGGCTCTGACAAGAGCTAAGCAGAGCAGCATTGCCTGCTCTGAGCATCAGAGCAAGATCTGAGCCCTAGAAGGAAACAGCTCAGGTGACTAACCAGGCAGGTTACAAAGCCCAGCCCTGAGTCAGCACATGGGGTGGGTACTCACAGATGTAAACGCTCCGTAAGATCCAAGGCTTTAACCTGGCACCCACATATCCAACCGGGTGGCAGCACCATTTACTTTCAAGTGCCACTGGATAGTAGTGTAAGGTTGCTAATGCACCCCTCTAGGGGGCTAGGGAGACAAAGACAAGACATCTGGAGGTAGAGGCTGAGGGGCTCATCAGCCTTATCAAGTGGAAACAACTTAAAAACTGAAAAAAAAAAATGGTCCTCCTGCTTTTGTCCCCAACCCTTCACCTGTTTTGACAGCCTCTATGTTTTCGAATGTCTTGCTCATGTGCTTCAATTTCTTATCTACTTCCCAGGGCTGAGAAGGCAGTTGGTGGCTGTTGAAAAGCATGGAGAGACAAGAGCAGGGCAAGCTCTGATGAGATAAGCCATGTCTCTTCTCAGTGCATCTGAGATCTAAAAAAAGACAAACAAACCAATTAGCAAAAAGCAAGAAAGAAATAAGATTGTCCAGACTAGCCCTGCTAGCTGCTTTTTCTCATAATTACTTTACAGACATCATATGGTGGCATGTTCCTCCCTGCAAAGAGATTGTGGCAAATGTCAGATGATTGATTGTGATGTCCACATGAGAATGCGTGTGGTTCTGCTTACTGGCAGTACTTCAATTCCTCCCTCTCTCTGTATCGTGTTCTGAGGCAGAATCTTATGTTTATGGCTCAGTGAGACTTGATGGGAAAACAAAGGCTTTGAAGTCTCAGGGGATCCTTCTCCAGTTGCCTCCACTGCTGATCCCTTTCCTACAGGAACTGGTATGTGGATGAGCCGTCCTGCGGCAGCGAGGTCTGCGTGGTCATGTACCATCAGCCATCGGCACCCGCCGGCATCGGAGGCCCCTACATGTTCCAGTGGAATGATGACCGGTGCAACATGAAGAACAATTTCATTTGCAAATATTCTGATGGTAATGAATCCTCTCCAAGCTATGCGGCTGAATTCTCAACCTCTCTCATTTCATGAGCAGCTGCTGGTACCAAGAATTTGTCATGTGGTCTCTGAGAAAGCTTGTTGCAAATGCCAGCAACATAAAACCTTAAGAATTCTTGTAAAGGGCAATGTAATGACAACTCCTCACTGAGGAGTAATCCTAGCAAAGGAAAGGTTATCAGATGTTAAGAGAAGGGATGAGAAAAAGAAAAGGTCTAATTTATGTGTGATAAAGCAAGTCTTACGAGAACATCAGGAAATAAGCCCTTTAAGTGGACAGCCACAAATTATTACTCTTTCCACATGTGAGGTTGGCTGTAGGGGCTTAGAATAAGCTGGCCATTGCTCCTACAAGTCTTCTAACAGCCCAGTGAGATTATTTTCTGGGGTTTTAAGGAAGCATGATACATATATAAATGATAAAGTACACCAACTGCAATTTCACTGGGCAGAGATAGTAGGTAATTTGATGAGCAGATTTAAACTCTCAGACCACCCTGTATTTAATGCCTTGCAAATTCAACTTACATTTGCTACCAGATCTGTTAGGGTTTTGAACTGGCTACAAGCCTGTAGTTTCACTATACTTGGGTTTCCCAGACTTCTCCATTATAACTGACAGATTTGAATTTGAACTGATTCTTAATCTGCCCTTGAATTTTCTCACCTCCCTAAAGCCAACTGCTTCGCCCCAGTTCTGCATTCTTTCTTGAGAGGAGTAGAGTGACTTGTTAGTTATATCTAGTTTGGGACTAAGTAATCCTGTCATTTTAAAATTGTTTGAACTGGACTATGGTTTGGTGGCAATTTTTGCTGCTAAAAGATGTTATTCTCTCTCTTTGTCCTCTCGGATGAATTCTTCTCTCCAGTGACCTGGCCCTCCCCACCATACAGCATTGTCTCAGGTGGGATTGCAAAGACCTAGACTGACTTAGCAAGTCACCTTTATAAAGCAGTGAAAGCAAGGCACTTGTTACATACTGGCTTTCCATCACTTTTGTTAATTATATTCTATTATTAATAGCTCCATGGTTTAAATTTTTGCACTTCCTTTAATAGTTTTTGAAATGTGAGATTTTGACATTTGCTTTAATATCCTTTTATTTTGGAGTTGGCACCTTTTTAAAAAAAATCATATTCTTCATTACTTTTGTTATTGCCTATATTAGTTACACTAAGTCCTGGCAGGAAAAAGTTGGCACACACAAAGGGTTTAATGAGGAAAGTGTAATAAAAAGGACATTTGCTGAGGTGTAGGCAAAGAGCAAGAGATGGTAAAATATCCAGGGACTAGCTACAATGGGGAACTGTTACTTCCAGGCCTGAAGGAGTAAAAGGAGGGAGTGGTTTTAGCAGAACCCGGGAAAAGCTTGGGGTCATGAAACAGGACCCGCCCCACAGGAGCTATTACCACAAAATGCAGCTACTATCAAACCATGCTGACGTGGGATGGGGACATGGGGAACAAATACTGAGACTTCTCTTTCCTTCTATCCTCTGAACTTCTGCCTTTGCCTCTCATTGTCTAAGTCCAATCAGAGACCAAAGAACAAGGGAACAAGGAAGCCCCACTGAAACAGTTTATAGACCTCAACCTCCCAAGGCACAGAGAAGGACAGAGAATGGATCCAACAGAGGGATGTGGGCACATGGAGAAAAACTGACACACTGCCTGTTTTTGGCCACCCATGCCCAGAATAGTTTACACACCTTAGCATGCCAGAAGAGGATCGGCACAACCAGACCCTTGCTGACCTGTCCAGCTCAATTCTCACCACTGTAACTCCTCTCCTCATCCTATTCCAACACCTTTGTACCAAATGAAATTCTCCAAGAGCTCTTAATTTCTGTTTCCTGTGCTTGAAACACCCCTTTCCCAGCCAACTCATTCTCACCCTTTGGCTTCAGATTAGACAACACCTTCTCTCCTAACAGCTAAGTGCAACCAGTGATCCTGGGTTGGATCCTGGACATGATGTGATGATTTCCTATAAATGGCATTATTAGGAAAATTGGTAGAATCTGAATAAGGTCAGTAGATTAGAAAATAGTATTACATCAATGTTAATTTCTTGGTTTTGATCATTGTACTGTGGTTATATATGAAAAGGCCCCTTTCCCTTTGTAAATGTGGACAGAAATCTTTAGGAGTAAAGGGGCACCATTCTGGCAACTTGTTTGCAGGAAAAAAGTTATGGATGTGTATGTGTGTGTATATATCTATCTATCTATATATATATATATGCATGTATGCACACACACATAAACATATGTGTATGTGATACAAAGATAGAAAGAGGAGAGATAAGAGGGAGAATAATTAAGTAAATGAAATGTGATGAAATGATAAGGTGAAGGATATGGGATAATTCTTTGTACCATTCTTGCAAATTTTCATAAATCTGAAATATTTCAAAATAAGAAGTTAAAAAAATAACTTCCTTTGCAAAGCCTTCCAGAGCCCCTCAAAGCTAGGTTTGGTGTCCCTCCTATAAGGATCATAGCACCTCACACACACAGTACTTTAACTGCCTATTTATAAGGCTGTCCCCTTCACTACATGATTGGCATGAAGTCTGGAAACTTACCTGTTTAACCACTTGATGGGCTGGGGAAGCTCACTCCTGTGGTTCCAGCAGGAGAGCGCATCATCCCATTATGTCACAGTGGCAAGGAACTGGGTGAATGATAATATATAAAACTAGATTTGAGAAAATAATCATGTAGAGTAGGCAGCATGCTAGCCATAGCTGAACACTTGCCTACTTCTGGGGTATGCTAAAGGCACAGGCATATTCAGCGAATATCAGAAACACATCATGAGGCAACGCAGATGCACATGCAGGGATTGATGGGAATGCTGCAATGATGTGCCGTGTTTAACTTTGCACCGTGGATTGAAGTATGGAGGGACAACAGTATGAATAGATCATGTGTTGAATAGATCATGTTATTACATATTCCAGTGTAATATCACAAAATCAATGTTCATTAATATTTTCCTGTATTTCCAGATTTTATGGCTATCCTGTAGAATATAAGCTCCTTAGAGGGCTGAGATTCTTTCTCGTTTGCTGTTTTATCTCCGCTACCTAGCACAGTTATGTCTCGTTACTGTTTTAATTTTCATTAGAATGTATTTGGTTGAAATTCCTTTACAGCTACTTATCAGCTGTGAGATATGGGTAAGTGACTTAATCTCCCTGAATCTTGGTTTCCTCATGTACAAAACCAGGATAATAATAAGGCCACCTCCCATCCTGGCTAACACCGTGAAACCCCGTCTCTACTAAAAAATACAAAAAATTAACCGGGCGTGGTGGCAGGCGCCTATAATCCCAGGTACTCGGGAGGCTGAGGCAGGAGAATGGCAGGAACCCAGGAGGCGGAGCTTGTAGTGAGCCGAGATCGCGCCACTGCACTCTAGCCTGGGCGACAGAGCAAGACTCCATCTCAAAGATAAATAAATAAATAAACAAACAAACAATAATAATAATAAGGCTGTTATCAAGATTAATTGAGTTTGATTTTATAAAACACTTCGAACAGCCCAGGCACGGTGGCTCATGCCTGTAATCCCAGCATTTTGGGAAGCTGAGGCTGGTGGATCACTTGAGGTCAGGAGTTTGAGATCAGCCTGACCAACATGGTGAAACCCCATTTCTACTAAAAATGCAAGTACAAAATTAGCCAGGCATGGTGGCACATGCCTGTAATCCCAGCTACTTTGGAGGCTGAGGCAGGAGAATCGCTTGAACCCGGAAGGCAGAGGTTGCAGTGAGCCAAGATTGTGCCAGTGCACTCCAGCCTGGGTGACAGAGCAAGACTCTTGTTACAAAAAAAAAAAAAAAAAAAAAAAAAAAACCACTTAGAACAGTTTCTCTCATATAGTAGGCATTGTATAACTGGGTTTTTTAAAATAAATGGATTTACATCACCTATACACACACACACACACACACACACTTATGGGAAGATGACTAAAAGTTTTTGTCCTTTCTCAGTGAAACTTCAGAATGGGCTTGATATCCTGGCCTTAGGACTGTGATTTTTAAGGTCTTTCCCTTAAAGACTCTGTCCCTACGAACACCAGAGCATCTAATTGGCATAAGAGACTCATTGCCAATATAACAGGTGGACACACTCCCAGTCAAAAGCAAAAACATTTGATGTCAATTATCTGTACAACCTGATATTCTCAAGACACTTTGAAATATGTACAACAGCTCAGAGCTCTAGATCAGCAGCCTCTGCCTTGGTGCTGGCCAGTGGTCTACTGAGCCCCTAAGCCACTTTCACTACTTGGAGATCAGTGTTTGTTGCCCTCTAAAACATCCCTATTATGAACTGATAAAATGTCTTAGACTGCTTTAAAATAATCCAGGCCAGGAGTGCAGGGGAGAGGAGTAGGGATTATTGTTGAAACTAGATGAGCCATACATTGATAGGAGTTGAAGCTGCGTGACGGTACACGGGGTACATTATACCAGTTTTTCTACTTTTTTGTATATTTGGAAATTATCATATTTAAAGGTTTTTAAATACTTTTTTAAAAATAAAAAAGCACCGAAATAAAGCTGGGGAAGGTTAGTCTTCATGCAAAAGAAATTATTTTGATTTACTAGCCCAGTTCCTGATATCTGATAACAACAAATAAAGTTTATCGGAGGACTGAATCAGCAAATAAATGGATGCCATGAGGCTGTGGTTGATTTCATTCAGATGCCATAAAAATTTACTTATTAGTTTTGTTTTTGTTTCTTTCTACTACAGAGAAACCAGCAGTTCCTTCTAGAGAAGCTGAAGGTAAGCCTGTCACTTGAGATTTGGGTTAACTGGGGCTGTTTCATAGCCCCTCTTCACAGGTTTAAAGCCCTATGTCCTTTGGACCGGATTATTCAACAGAAAAACTACTGGTATTAACTCAGGCATTTGGGACAGGTATACACCACACCCAGCCATGACAGCTAGTTTAGTCATCTCATTTTCTAGTGTTCTTACCGCTGAAAAGCAACAGTTACAAATTCTGTTTGGGGTGTTACTCGTCATCACTGACAATATGAAATGAAAAATTTAATCTAATGAGACCAAAAAAAATGAGCCAAACTGATAATTTATGGTCCTAGAAGTGAGTCCTTGGCCCTTCCCCTTGACACCTTGGTATTTTATGTACCTTGATGTCAGCTGCTTCTTGATTGTTTTGGTACTGGATTCTTGACAGCAAGGGTCTCACCAAAAATACAAAGACAATTTAAACCTCTAGTGCAGCAAATTCAACCCTTTACTTTTCTATGTTGATAGATGGTGCTGGCAAAATTGCTACAGCTTTTTTGCATCCCAATTTGAACATGGTAGGACCTCAAAGAATACCTGAATTATGCCTTTCTTCACGTTCACAAATCCATGTGTCTCTCTCCAGGTGAAGAAACAGAGCCGACAACACCTGTACTTCCAGAAGAAACACAGGAAGAAGATGCCAAAAAAACATTTAAAGAAAGTAGAGGTATGTACAAAATTCTCCTGGGAAAGATGAATAATGAGGCTCCCTTGATTACAAATTACTCATGGTTGAATTCCCTACTTTGTTCTTTCCCACAGCTACCTAAAAATAGAACTAGACAGGGCCTGTGTGGCTTTGCAAAAGCTGTACTAAATGCTAGGTTTCATCAATGAAATATGCAGACGGAACTATCCTAAGATGACTGGGGAAATCAAACAGCAGGTGAAAAATTTGCTTGAAGACGGAGCCTTAGGAGCCACTCAGAGGTCATGCGGGGTAAGGTGGAGTGAGGACTGAGAGAGAAAATGTAGAGAAATAAGAGCAGAAAGACCCAAGCTGTGATGCATAACATCTATGATTAATATTCATCTGCAAAACAAAGAGAAGAAATAGCCAAAAACATTTAAAAGGTTAAATCATAAAAGGTAAAAGAAAATAGGATAATACATTGGAGTGCTAATGGATTTCAAACTCACTCTCGCCCTGAAGTTCAATAAGGACATCTGAGTTTTTGTCACTGGGCAACTTTTAAAAACCACTTTACTTCTCTGTGCTTCAGTTTAATTATTTGCATAATGGAAGTAATAATATTTTTCTTACCTACCTGAGAGCACAACTGTGTCCATAAAATGAAATAGGATATTGCAATAGTGCAGTTCAGTTCTGACACTAAATTCCAGAGTTGGCACACACCCCAGATCATGAGCACAACTCATAACAAGACTGCCCTCACTTCAGACATCGACTGCAAGTTTAGAGGTCCCCAGGCCACCTGCATTTCTGACCAACTGGCTACAAACCCAGGAGTGCCCATGACCCCCACCTCTTAGGTTTGATAATTCACTAGAACAACCTACAGAACTCAGGAAAATAGTATGACTAGATTGATTGTATGGGATACAAATCAGGATCAGCCAAATGAAGAGACACATAGCAGGACGTCTGGGAGGAGTTTCTGTGTCATCCCCCACCCCATGGAATCAGGATGCATTAGCATCCTGGCACATCAGTGTGTTCACCAACCAGGAAGCTCCACAGAGCTTTCGTGTCCAGAGGTTTTATTGGGGTATAATTGCATAGCAGTCTCTAGAAGAGTTCAGGCTGCTATCACTAGGCTCAAAGCCCCAACCCCATCATCAAATGGTTGGTCTTTCTGGCATGGCCAGCCCCCATCCTGAATCATCGCCTTATAAACTCTCTTATGGTCTGAGGGGCTCATGAATAACAAATTCACTCCTATTACTTGGGAGAGTCCAAGGATTTAGAGCCTCTCTCCCAGGAACCAGGGACAAAGGTCCATCAGATTCTTTATTATATGACATATATGTGAAAAAAGTACAAAGTGCTCTGCAAAGGTGGGTGGCATTTCTATTGCTCATTGTTATTATGGTGGTATTTAAAGTGGGTGTTGAGGGTTTACGGTTTTTAGTGGTGGTCAGGTTTGCAATCTCACAGAGAAAAAAAGCCAACAGCCTCTGGATAGTCAGGAAGCTTGGGTCAGTGGGAGTAGGAAGAGGGTTAGCCTCCAATCCTTGATTCCTCCCAAAGCCACTTGAGGGGAACATCTTTGGTTCTAAGTTTTAAAGGACTAGAAAGTTCAGAAAAGTAAGCCTCTAAGTGCTCTTCACAGTCATGGCTCATGGACCCAACTGAATCCAATTGGTCTTAGAAATGTTGGAAAGGTTTCACACTGTAATTTACTTGCTTCCTGTGACCTCTTTCCTGGTAATGACACTGAGACTTCTGGCTCGCTTCTTTTTCCCTCTCTTTCCCCCATCCCATCTTGGGAACTCCACGACTGTCCTTAGAGGCAAAAGCATCAACACTGCCCCAGTGGCCCCTGCTTTACTAAGGGAGGAAAAGAAAAGAGGGACACTCTTTTCTCTGAAGAAAAAAAAAAAAAAGACAAAAAGCTTAATTAACAAAAGTGCCCTTCTGATATTTGGAAGACCCAAAAATTTAAACTGATTTTCATTATCACTTAGGGTAATAGGACTGGTAGAAAATGCTCATTCATCGAAACCAGAAGACTCTTTGCTAACTGGCTTGATGTGTCTCAATCACTCAGGAATGAGCTCTTTGGAATACTCTGTGTTGATTAGGCTTTTTCTTTGTTTTGTTTTTTAATTTCAATAGATTTGGGGGTACAAGTGGTTTTTGATGATTATGCTTTTTTTAAGCCTGGTTTGAAGCACAGAAAAACAAAACAAAAAACAGCCAATGCTGATCATGTGCCTTCTTTCTTTTCAGAAGCTGCTTTGAATCTTGCCTATATCCTAATCCCCGGCATTCCCCTTCTCCTCCTCCTTGTGGTCACCACAGTTGTATGTTGGGTTTGGATCTGTAGAAGAAGGCAAGTAAAACCTTCATTGTGTAAACCTTTGCATCTTCTGCACTCTTTGAGATTTGGATATTGCCCTGTTTACTTCATTAAAACCCATGGCAGCGCCAAGAGTATCACCATTGCAGATTGGAGAGCGGGTTCTCTGACAGGCCAGGGCATTCAGAAATACTAGGCATTTGTGCTTAGTTGTGATTAAGAGAGTGATCTTACATGCTTTACTGTGTGCATGTGGAAGATTTTAAAACAACTTGAAGGGTGAAACTGCACTATTCACCTCCCATTCACTCACACGTCACCCAGCAAAAATGCTCTCATGAATGTATACCCTCACTCTGAAAATGTTTGTGGACTGAGTGAAGGAATGAATAGTGAGCCATATGAAAAATGACTGTTGCAAAGCATTCTGTTAAACATCTGAAACTAAACCACTTAATTCAAAATGAAAGAGCCAAATTCCTTTTAATTGCCTTTTCTTTTAATTCAGTACACAAGTATAGAGTGCTATAAAATAGCTACACTAGGTGGCATCAACAATTTCTGTATATGCTCAGGATCATGTGCCACTATTTTTTTTTTTTTTTAGTACTGAACGCTCTTCTCAGTTACCTTTTTATTCTCCATCATCATGGTATACGGAGATGTCTAATATTCCCATTTTACAACGGGAAAACTAAGGCCCAATTTAAGATTTGACTCCCTTTAAAGACCAATTTGAGATGAATTAGTAAGATTCCAGTGTAAAATCTATTTCAGTTCATTGTAACTTCCTTATAGGATTATTATAAGGATTAAGGCAGTTAATACTTGCAGAATAAGTATATACTAAGCACTTAAATGTTACCTATTATTGGGATTATTTTATTAGTTATTTCCTTTGAATCTAAAAGTGGAATTTAGTTCAAAAAATTACAAGCATATTTTCCAGCTGCCTACTCTGCCTACTCAGTTGGTTCTTGATTTCCTTTCCTGACTCTCTGTTTTGCACTTCACCAGGATTTGGGAATTGTGACTGTAAAGCTGGGGTGTCTGTCTATCCCAAGGGTTTTTAATCTTTTTTGTGCCCTGCAGCAGTCTGGTGAGGCCTATGGACTCCTTCCAGAACAATATTTTATTTCATTTATTATTTTATTTAAAATATATATATATATATATTTGAGATAGAGTCTTTCTCAGTCGCCCAGGCTGGAGTGCAATGGTGCAATCTCGGCTCACTGCAGCCTCCGCCTCCTGGGTTCAAGTGATTCTCGTACCTCAGCCTCCCGAGTAGCCGGGATTACAGGCATATGCCACCATGCTTGGCTAATTTTTTATTTTTAGTAGAGATGGGTTTCATCATGTTGGCCAGGCTGGTCTCGAACTCCTGACCTCAGGTGATCCGCCCACCTCAGCTGCCCTAAGTGCTAGGATTACAGGCATGAGCCACCACACCCAGCCCAGAACAATATTTTAAATGCATAAAATAAAATACATTGGGTTGCAAAGGAAGCAATCATACTGTTATATAGTTTTGCAAAATATTTCCAAAAATGAATATGTGATTAGTAATACATGTACTCCTTTATTAATGCTTCTTTATTTAGTGCTGGGTATAATTATTATAATTTTGAAGTAGAGATGAGGTAAAATATTTCAAGGCATCTATAACTGTGATATGAAAACATCTATAATTCCTAGTAGTGATCAAGTCAAAGATATTATTAATCCTGCTCTGTTTTATCTCTTACATTCATAATGGAAGGACATGCTAAATTTCACTTATGGATGAGTTGTGTTTTTTGTTGTTTTGGTTTTATTTTATTTTATTTTATTTTTGAGACAGGGTCTCACTCTGTCGCCCAAGCTGGAGTGCAGTGGTACCATCACGGCTCACTGCAGCCTTGACCTTCCAGGTTATCCTCCCACCTCAGCCTCCCAAGTAGCTGGGACTACAGGTGTGCGCCACCATGCCTGGTTAGTTTTTATATCTTTTATAGGGATGGGTTTTACCATGTTGCCCAGGCTGGTCTCAAACTCCTGGGCTCAAGTGATCCACCTGCCTCAGCCTCCCAAAGTGTTAGGATTACAGGTGTGGGCCACTGTGCCCAGCTGAGGTTTTTTTTTTTTTTTTTTTTTTTTTTGTAATGTGGTATTTTTTCCCTATTCAATTCTATCCCTGGACACTCCAGGGACTCTGGGGACCCCAGGATAATAACCCTGCCCACACTTGGGCAGCAGTGAATGACAGATACACAATCACTTTGAACATAACATCTCCCTGTTTGGTTCCCTCCCACTCCGAAGCCCTGGCCTGTAAGTTACATAGACGAGACATGCAGCTGGGTGACTGCCCAGGGCTGCTTCCTCTGGTCTCAACAGGAAGCACAAGGGTATTCTCAATCACCAGGTCTAAAACACTCAGCCCTGGTTTTCTTTCTTCCTAGGAAACGGGAGCAGCCAGACCCTAGCACAAAGAAGCAACACACCATCTGGCCCTCTCCTCACCAAGGAAACAGCCCGGACCTAGAGGTCTACAATGTCATAAGAAAACAAAGCGAAGCTGACTTAGCTGAGACCCGGCCAGACCTGAAGAATATTTCATTCCGAGTGTGTTCAGGAGAAGCTACTCCCGATGACATGTCTCGTGACTATGACAACATGGCTGTGAACCCATCAGAAAATGGGTTTGTGACTCTGGTGAGCGTGGAGAGTGGATTTGTGACCAATGACATTTATGAGTTCTCCCCAGACCAAATGGGGAGGAGCAAGGAGTCTGGATGGGTGGAGAATGAAATATATGGTTATTAGGACATATAAACAACTGAAACTGACAAGAATGGAAAAGAAATGATAAGCAAAATTCTCTTATTTTCTGTAAGGAAAATACGCAGAAGGTCTATGAGAAAGCTTAGATCAGGTCCTGTGGATGAGCATGTTGGACCCCCACGTTTTGGCTGTATCCTTTATCCCAGCCAGTCATCCAGCTCGACCTTATGAGAAGGTACCTTGTCCAGGTCTGGCACACAGTAGAGTCTCAATCAATGTCACTTGGTCGGTTGTATCTAACTTTTAAGGGACAGTGCTTTACCTGGCAGTGATAAAGATGGGCTGTGGAGCTTGGAAAACCACCTCTAAGTTCTGTTTTCCTTGCTCTATACAGCAGCACATATTACCATGCAGACAGAAAATCCAGAATCTTTTCAAAGCCCACATATGGTAGCACAGGCTGGCCTGCGCGTCGGCAATTCTCATATCTGTTTTTTTCAAAGAATAAAATCAAATAAAGAGCAGGAAACAAGAGTGTACTCTGTGTCTACAGCCCTTCCTCTGCATGTGGCCACAGGGGACCTTTTTTTCTTTCTCCTGACATCCAAACTTGGAAATATCTAACTACTTTCAAAACTAAAAATGAGGCCAGGCGTGGTGGCTGACGCCTGTAATCCCAGAACCTTGGAAGACCAAGGTTGGAGGATAGCTTGAGTTCAGGAGTTCGAGACCTTCCTGGGCAAAATAGTGAGACTCTGACTCTACAAAAAATTTAAAAATTAGCAGGGCATGGTGGCATGCGCCTGCGGTCCCGGCTACTCAGGAGGCCGAGGTGGGGGAATTGCTTGAGCCCAGGAGGTTGAGGCTGCAGTGAGCTAGGATCACACCACTGCTCTCCTGTGTGGGCAACAGAATGAGACCCTGTCTCTAAACAAAAATATTTTTTAAAGAAACTAAAAATGAAATTTGAGTCTCAGCTTCTAGGCTTATGTACTCCCATCCCTGATACTACACATTGTTCTGTTTGTGTGTTTGTTACTGCAGCATCAACATAACATGACTAATAATGATGACAGTTCTACCTTTGGTTGACAGACCTCATTGTTTCAATTGTGTTTGGCCTCAAATTCAGAGAAAAGTTTCTCGGCCCAGCATCAATCATATACACATTGGAGGTCTGAAGGCCATTATTTAAATCACCAGCAGTTGCCCTCAATCAGCTTCATAATCTCATATTTTAACCTTTCCTCATACGTCTTATTTTTTAATAGCTCAGCAACTTTGCTTCACATATGGGGCCCCAATCTCTAGAGTTAACTAGTCTGGGTCAAAGCAGTATCGAATGTAGTGGATTGGAATCCCTGCCAAATTATCTGCCCTACTGGGGAAGTGAATATACGAGGAAACAAAACTCCCTGCTTTGGGAAGTGTGTTTTGTGGTTACATTTCAGGCAAAAACTGAGCACACGGTCCTGAAGGACTGATTCGCTGCTCTAAAATGCCCAAGGTTCCATTCTTGCTTCAGACAGCCTCGCTCTATCATCTGCCCTGTATCCTGCACTGTGCCCCACAACTCTGGCCCTTATGACACTGCAAGCTTCGCAAGTAGGAATCCTATCTGCTGGTCAGCATTGTACCTCCTGCAACCCATGGCAGCACCTTGCAGGGTAGGCAATCAATGTCTATTGAATGGATGAACAATGCATCTTTTCAGACTGATGTCAAACAGTTTGAATATTTCAGCTTAAAAGTTTGTTTTTCACAGTCCCGCTAGGTGGAGGAGGTAACGAGTCATTGTAATTGGAATGCCTCCCAAGAAGGAAGCATAGTAACAAGTAAACAGATGCTGGTGAATTGTGCTAACAACTTACTTTAATTATGTCACTCATGCTTGAACTGAGGACCCACTGTTAATCTGTAAAGGGAGTAAGGTTGTAATCAGAACAGACCCTCAGCATCTTCCCTTCCCTTTTTTCATTAATGTGTTGTCTCTTCTGGGACCTACAGATCTCTTCTGTGTTTGTACACAGCCAGTCTTACCCTGCATTTTAATTATTCACTTTCTTTTTTCCTCCTCAGGTTTACTAGCCTGTTTACCCAACTCCATTTCTATCTCTATTTCTGTCACTTATGTAACAAATATTTGCTAAATGTTAAGGGTTTGCTACGTTCCCGTTGAGCTTATTCATTAAGCTAGTATCATATGGAAATTTAGTAAGCTTGTTTCATAATTGTTATGATTTGAATGTTTGCCCCCTTCAAAACTCAGGTTGGCCAGGCATGGTGGCTCATGCCTGTAATCCCAGAATTTTGGGAGGCTGAGGCAGGAGGATTGCATGAGCCCGGGAGTTCGAGACCAGGCTGGGCAACATAGCGAGACTCTGTCTCTACAAAAAATAAGAAAATTAGCTGGGCGTGGTAGCACATGCCTATAGTCCCAGCTATGCAGAAGCTGAGGTGAAATGATTACTTGAGCCCAGAGGTCAAGGTTGCAGTGAGCTTTGATCACGCCACTGCACTCCAGCCGGAGTGACAAGTGACATCCTGTTTCAAGAACAAACCAACCAAGAAAAAAAGACAAAAAAACCTCATGTAGAAACTTATTCCCCAATGTGGCAGTATTGAGAGGTGGGGTCTTTAAGAGATGATTGGGTCATGAGGGCTTTGCCCTCATGAATGGATCAAGCCATTCCTGGATTAATGGGTTTTCACAGGAGTAGGACTTGTGGCATTATAAGAAGAGGAACAGAGACCTGGGCTAGCACCCTCGGGCCCCTCACCATGTTATGCCCTGCGCTGCCTCAGGACTCTATAGAGAGTCTCCGCCAGCAAAAAGACGCTCCCACATGCAGCCCCTCAACCTTGGACTTCTCAGCCTCCAGAACTATAAGAAATACATCTTGTTTCTTTATAAATTACCCAGTTTTAGGTATTCTGTTATAAGCAACAGGAAATGGACGAAGACAACCATTTAAAACCGTATTTCCCAACCTTTTTTTCCACTGCGACACACATGACAGATAAAATGTATGTATCAGACAACCACTTGGGTCTCTTCACTCCACAGGCATTCCTGTTTGTTTGTTTGTTTGTTTGTTTGTTTGTTTGTTTTTTGAGACGGAGTCTCGCTCTGTTCCCCAGGCTGGAGTGCAGGGTCATGCGATCTTGGCTCACTGCAGCCTCCACCTCCTGTATTTGCAACTTTTCTTAGTTTGAAATTCTTTAAGGAACAGCATCTGCAAACACAGGTACTGGAATGGTTGGTAACATATTACTTGCGGCGCACCTTCCATCTAAGCTCAGCACACAGTTTGCCATGATGTTGGAGTTGAGAGCATCTGAAAGCCTCTGATCCAAGATAAAAATAAATCGTTGGTAAAGCTGTCCATCAGTACCCAAGACCCAGGCTCAGGCCCAGGACCCCAAACCCCACCTTTGTCATTTCCTTGCAGGCTACAGGGAGCCGTGATGAGCCACCCCACAGAAGTGAACCCAGAGATTCCTTTCCTCCACAGTTTCCCATCCCTCCCCTGTGAGAACACAAATAGGTTGTGTGATCTAAGGTGACTTCCAGCTCTAAAATTATTCAGTATGATTCTTTTTCTAATTTGTTGAGCATGTTATGCCCACATTACTTCTGAGCTTGTAGTAAGACACACCTAATGGTGGACAGCAAACTGAAGACAGAAGTGTCAAATGAGGTCTAGGAAACTGCAAGCCCAGAGATGGAGAAGCAACAAAGCCAATTATTCTGTACAGCCCCTTCCTTCTTTCTTCCAAAGAGCAGTAAATGGTATAACTAATGGCTAAAGAATCTTAAGTTATTCTTGAATCTTGAATTTGAACAGCAGAAATAGTGACTAGAATGAGTCTCCAGAGCCAGGGCACCAGGAGAAACCGGTTTTTAAAACAGAATAATACCATGTATAGGCTGGGCGTGGTGGCTTACGCCTGTAATCCCAGCACTTTGGGAGGCCGAGGCGGACAGATCACAAGGTCAGGAGATCGAGACCATCCTGGCCAACGTGGTGAAACCCCGTCTGTACTAAAGATACAAAAATTAGCTGGGCATGGTGGCACGCACCTGTAGTCCCAGCTACTTGGGAGGCTGAGGCAGGAGAATCACTTGAACCCGGGAGGTGGAGGTTGCAGTGAGCCGAGATCACACCGCTGCACTCCAGCCTGGTGACAGAGCATGACCCTGTCTCAAAAAAAAAAAAAAAAAGGGCGCACACACACACACACACAATAATACCATGTATAACAAGGGTCCCCAGTCACCAGGCCAATGACTGGGATCCGTCCCTGGCCTGTTAGGAACCAGGCTGCATAGCAGGCAGTAAGCGGCCAATACTGCCTGAGCTCTGCCTCCTGTGAAATCAGTGGCAACATTAGATTCTCACAGGAGTGCGAACCCTACTGTGAACTGTGCATGTGAGGGATCTAGGTTGTGTGCTCCTTATGAGACTCTGACTAATGCCTGATGATCTAAGGTGGAACAGTTTCATCCTGAAAGCCTCCACCCTCATGGAAAAACTGTCTTCCACGAAACCTGTCCCTGGTGCCAAAAAGGTTAGTGACTGCTGATGTATAAGGTTTTAGCAAAATTTATATCCCTTCAGGGGATCAAAGTTTGTGCTGCTCTCTTCCCTGTTTTCATCTGCCCTGTGTTTGGATTAAAGTAGGATCAAGGCCAGTCGCGGTGGCTCACGCCTGTAATTCCAGCACTTTGGGGTGCCAAGGTGGGCAGATCACCTGAGGTTAGGAGTTCGAGACCAGCCTGGCCAACACATGGTGAAACCATGAAACCCCGTCTCTACCAAAAATACAAAAATCAGCCGGGCATAGTGGCTCATGCCTGTAGTCTCAGCTACTTGGGAGGCTGAGGCAGGGGAATTGATCGAACCAGGGAAGCGGAGGTTGCAGTGAGCCAAGATCACGCCACTACACTCCAGCCTGGGGGACACAGCGAGACTCCATCTCAAAAAAAATTTTTTTTAAACATAAAATAAAATAAAATTTTATATATATATATATAGTAGGATCAAGCAGAATTCACCATTGCTTGACAGCATTGGTCTATTAGGGAAAACGCCTGTCAGCGTTTTTGCCTGATGCAACTTTGCCAGGAAGTTCGAGGCTGCTTTGTTTTCACCACCAGGTGGCAGTATTAGGCTGCCACAGAAATTTTACCTAATTATAATGACCAATTTCTGGCAAGCAACTGCAAAGAGACGGGGAGGTAAGGATATATGGAGAAATAAGAAAATACAATGCAGGTTAAAATCCTGGGTTCTAGAATCAGGTTGTTGAGTTTCTAAGTTCTATTACTCCTACTTACTGGCTGTGAAATCTTGAACAAACTACTTCATTATTTAACCTCGGTTTCCTGATCTGTAAAATGAAGATAACATTACCTACCTGGAAATGTTGCTATAATAAAAATCACAAAATATGCATAAGGCGCTTGATGCATTTTGTGGGTTGAATTTTGTCCATCACCACTACCCCCCTCAGAAAAAGTATTGAACTCCTAACCCCAAATCCCTCAAAAATGTGACCTTTTTTGGAAATAGGGTCATTTCGGATATACTTAGCTAAGACGAAGTCATTAGCACGAAACCCTGTTCCAATGACTGGTGTCCTCAAAAAAAAAAGAGGCAATTTGGACACAGAAACACATACAGGGAGAGCGCCATGTGAAGACGAAGGCAGAGATCATGGTGATGCTTCTACAAGCCAAAGAATGCCAAAGATTGTTGGCGAACCACCAGAAACTAGGCAAGAGGTGCGAAACTGATTTTCTCTTACCGTCCTCAGAAGGAACCAACCCTGCTGACATCTTGATCTTGGACTTGTACCCTCTAGGACGATGAGAAACCATTTCTGTTGTTTAAGCCACCCAGTTTGTGGTACTTTGTTATGGCAGCCCAAGCAAACTAATAGAACAGATAAGCCCTCATTAAATACTAGCTAGTATTAGTCCTGTACTCTTTTAATCTAATTGTACTGAGACAACAATACTGTTTTTACTGTAAATTAAAGCTCACTTTCCAGCTATCATGGGTTTATATATCCTGCCCTCCCCCACAAAATCATGGCATTCTGTGGAGTGACAGAGGGCAAAACTAGGCAGACACGAAAGTCACAGGGAGGGGGATTTCCATGACATGCAGGAGGATGCCTGCTTACAACGAACACTGTAAGGCCTTCACCCCTCCAGAGGCTCACGGAGAGACCACATGAGCCCTTGGGAGAGGGAAGGATTCCAAGCCCCCAGGTGCAAGTTTTCGCTGATCATTGTGCTATACGGAAGTGATATAGGTGTCAGCTCTTATTGCCAGAGGGCTCTTATTCCACCTGCTGGTGGAAAACAGGTTGGATGTCATAACCTTTAAGACCCCTTCATCTCATCTCAATGCATACATTTCAGCCACTTTCCTTTGAATATATAGAAGCTTGGAACAGAAAGTGGGCAGAGCAGGTTGGTTGTAGTTTGTTTCTTTTTCTTTGGTGGGATCTGGAATCCCTAACAGCTAGTTTTACTACAGACTGAGATCAGCTAGGTAGGATTAAGGCTGAGGAACTGCCCCTAACCCCCTACCCCATGCCACACACCTCCTCACTATTTAATCACCACACCCCCAGCCTCCAAGGCAATGAATAAGAGTGTTGAATAAATTGAGCTGGAATAGGCAGCTCTGAAAGTTACCACATTTGGCAGACAATTCATCCCAAATCTTCCCTTCCTCAGGCTCAAAAAGAGACTCGACCTTGCTGGGTGGGCTGGGTGCTGTCCACAGATAGGGGCATTTGGAGCTGATTCTATTGTACGTATGGTAGAGAAAACAGGAGGGAATACAGTTGGCCTTTTGCATTCCCAGGTTCTGCATCAAAGGATTCAACCAACCATGGATGGAAAATATTCAGAAAATACAAAGCAAAATGAACTTTAAGAAAAAGAAAAAATTTAAAAAAAAAAATAGAAAATATTTGAAAAAAAAACCAGAAAATGTTATGTTGTTGCTGGAGTTCAGCCTAGATGGTTACATTTGTACTGAGCATATACAGGCTTTTTTTTTTTCCTGTCATTAATCCCTAAGCAATACAGTATAACAATTGTTTATGCAGCATTTACTTCGTATTAGGTATTTTAAGTAATCTAGAGATGATTTAAAGTATACTGCATATAGTGGCTCAGCCTGTAATCCTAGCACTTTGGGAGGCCAAAGCAGGAGGATCGCTTGGGCCCAGGAGTTCCAGACCAGCCTGGGCAACATAGGGAGACACCATCTCTACAAAAAAAAAAAAAAAAAAAATAGCCAGGAGTTGTGGTACACATCTGTGGTCCCAGCTACTAGAGAGGCTGAGGTGGGAGGATCAGTTGAGCCCAGGAGGTCAAGATTGCAGAGAGCTATGATTGCACCACCACACTCCAGACTGGATGACAGAGCAAGACCTTATCTCGAAAAATAAATAAATAAAATAAAATATATGGCAAGATGTGATGAGGTTGTATGCAAATATTATACCATTTTATAACAAGGATGTGAGCATCTGTGGATTTTGGTATCCACCGGCCCTGGAACCAATATCCTGCAGATACTCACAGACAATTGTATTGCCTGCCAGGGTTGCCCCAAAAGTCCCACACCCAGGTTGATGCCACAAATTGCCTCTAAGGCAGATCCCCACTCTCAGGATGGACTGGAATTTTAACTAAAAGGAATTCTAGATATGGTGGTTTTATTTGGATCCCGATTTGAACAAGCTAATCAGAAAGAGACATCTTGAGATAATTGGAAAAATCTGAACATAAACTGAGTATTAGAGAAAATTAAAGATCTATTTTTGTTTTCATTAGGAGTGATAATGGCATAGTGGTTTTATAAAAGATAAAAGGCCTTATCGGTTAAAGATGACAATAAAATGACCCAATTTCGGAAGGGCATGGTGGCTCATGCTTGTAATCCTAGCATTTGGGAGGCTAAGGCAGGTGGATCACGAGGTCAGTAGTTCAAGACCAGCCTGGCCAACATGGTGAAACCTCATCTGTACTAAAAATACAAAAATTAGCTGGGCATGGTGGTGTGCACCTGTAATCCCAGCTACTCGGAGGCTAAGGCAGGAGAATTGCTTGAACCTGGGAGGTGGAGCAGAGATTGCGCCACTCCACTCCACTCCACTCCACCCCACTCCACTCCGCTTCACTCCAGCCTGGGCAACAGAGCAAGATTCCATCTTGGGGGAAAAAAAAATGACCCACTTTCTTGGGCCTGTTTTAAAATATGCTATTAGGTTGGTGCAAAAGTAATTGTAGTCTCTGCCATTACTTTCTCTTTTTTTGAAATGGAGTCTCACCCTGTTGCCCAGGCTGGAGTGCAGTGGTGCAATCTGGGCTCACTGCAACCTCCACCTCCCGGGTTCAAGCGATTCTCCTGCCTCAGCCTCCCAAGTAGCTGGGATTATAGGTGCATGGCACCATGCCTGGCTAATTTTTTTTTGTATGTTTATTAGAGACAGAGTTTCACCACGTTGGCCAGGCTGGTCTTGAACTCCTAACCTCAGGTGATCTGCCCGCCTTGGCCTCCCAAAGTGCTGGGTTTTCAGGCATGGGCCACCAGGCCCAGCCTGCCATTACTTTCAATGGCAAAAAAGCGCAATTACTTATAGCAAGAAAAAAGGTAGAGAGAAATGAATGAAACAAGATCAGCAAACTGATCTTGTTTTTTAAATAAGTGAGAGGCACATGGTGGTTCATTATATTATTTTCTCTCAACATACATTTTTATGTATGTGTGAGTTTCCATTAGAAATTTTTTAAAATAAAAAGAATGGGAAGGGGGAAAGAATCGCAGATCTTTCTCCTGCCGAGGGAAGTTCTTCTGTTGGGGTGTAAAGGAGAAAGGCTTAGAAATTCCACTGAGTTTCGGGCTGGGCGTGGTGGCTCACGCCTGTAATCCCAGCACTTTGGGAGGCCGAGGGGGGCAGATCATGAGGTCAGGAGATCGAGACCATCCTGGCTAACATGGTGAAGCCCCGTCTCTACCAAAAATATAAAAATTAGCCGGGTATGGTGGCACGCACCTGTAGTCCCAACTACTCGGGAGGCTGAGGCAGGAGAATCGCTTGAACCCGGGAAGCGGAGGTTGCAATGAGCCGAGATTATGCCATTGCACTCCAGCCTGGGCGACAGAGCGACACTCTGTCTCAAAAAAAAAAAAGAAAGAAAGAAATTCCACTGAGTTTCTCCTCACAGAAAACAATAAAGTGGCTTGAAGAGAATACTACTAGAACTAGTTGATCACACATGTATCCCACTTCTACTGTCTCCCAGGGCCTGGGATATGATAAATAAGAAGAAATACTAATTCACTGAACACCCACTCTGTGCCAAGTACTTTCACAAACATCATCTTTGTTAATCCTCATAACAATATTGCTCAGGTAGATGTGATTGTATGAATGAGACAGAAAGACCACCCAACCAGTAAGGGGCAGGGCAAAGAGACCTTTTGGTTTTGTTGCACATTCCACAAATCATTCCACAAATAGCCAAGCTGTGTATCCCACGGTGGAGGCAAACGGGGACGTAATTGTTTTTTTAATTTGTATTATTTTTTCTATTTATAAAAGCACATGTGGAAATTACTTGCGTTTTTTCACATAAGCCCTCCCATTTTTTCAGTGACATACGTGTCTTAAATACCTTCTGTGTTTCCAACACTGTGGACACAAAGATAAATAAGGCCCTCCCCTCAAGCTATTTACAATTCAACTGGGGAAGCAGAGCTGGAAATAAATGTCACTGTGCATTACTTGCTCTCACAGGGGGACATCACAGAGGCAACTAGCACGCACAAGGAGGAACCTGATGTCCTACCTCCTCCACTTTGCCCAGCCAAGAGCTTTTCGAAAGTCCCAGCAGCCCATGGAAGTTTCCCCAAACCCCTGGACAAAACTTGCCCACTCTTGTTTTCTCCCACAGCCTGCAGCATACACTTTACTATGGGATCCTTCACAGTCGAACGCACCTTAGAATTCACTTCTTTCCTCTGGGCCACCCAATTGCAGGAACCACCTCCTATTCATTGTTGTGACCCCCGGCTCTTAGGGCAGTGGCTTGCACTTAACTGGCAATCAATAATTGCGTTAAATTGAGACAAAAACCTTTCCTGGCAAGTGCCACCAGCGTTAATTTTCCACCTTCCTAACTGCCTTTCGATTTGTCTTTTCCTTATTTTACTACTAGAAATATTCAGTCTAGAATCTCTTCACAGAAATCAGTGCTTTTTAAAAATGTCTACAAAATAATCAGACATAAAGGAAAATGCAAAGATTGAGTCACTTTCTATCAAATATTGTTTATTTCATGAAGTCCAATACAGAGAGATTCAACATAAATATTTACATTCCACGAAGTTGCTCTGCTCTAGAAAACAACTAGCCAGCCCATGTTTTTGAAAGACTGTTCCATTCTGTTTTGTTTTCGAGAAAGAAACTGGCCTCCCTTTTGGAAGAGATCACGTTTTCCCACCCCGTTATTTCTAGAAAGCAGCTTGCTCTAAATGGCTTTTCCAGGGTCAGTGAGCCATTGAACAACCAATAAGTTCTCAGCATCTTGGCATCAGCTCTTTCTTTCTACCAATCTGTCCTTTCTCTGTGTCCCGCCTCCCACCAAGACAAGCTAACTTCATATTTTCCTGCTTTTCTACTAAACATAGTGGTGAATGTTTCCTATGTTGATAGATGCCCACAAAAACAACAAGTCCTTATCACCTCATGAATTTTAAGAATCTGCTCCTGGATACAAAGATGTGTCATCCATTATGTGCTGCCAAGGGAATGAGCAGGAAACCAGGCGAAGGAGAGAGCATGAGCCATGAAGCCAGTCCCACCTGCCCTGTGGATTTATAGGCAATCACTTTAGTAATAGGCACAAGGTGGCCATTTATAAGGTTATAATGCATCTCCTAAATGGACAGATGTCCCAGCATCTTCCTGCTGATCTAAAACCATCAATGACTCCTTACTGTCTACAGAATTCAAACTCCTTAATCCAGCATCCAGTGGCCTCGATGATCTGGTCCAACTACCTAACCTTACCACCACTCCTGTAATGCCAGTCAAGACTCGCTCTCCCACAAACTCAGCATGCATTTTCCCATTGCTGTCTCCACTTGTTCTCTTTTCTCAGCCTGGCGTGTCCTTTCCTCACTTCTTTATGTGATACATCCTACTCATCTGTGAAGATTCAATTAAGTGCCACATCCTCCTTAAAGCCTCTTTCCTCTTCCAAAATCCTTTAGATCTTGGCCTGTTCCTGCCTTTCTCGTGGTTCTCAGTATGTTTTGTGTATAGGAAGGGCATGAAACAACAGCAGAAAATACCCTAGGACCTAGAAATAAACGGGCCATATGAGAATTTAACCATGGAAATCCATTTGTACATGGACAATGACTTGCAACTGAAAAAGTGTCTCCAAGACATCTGAGCATGACCCTCAGGTGAAGCCTGGCTTAGGTCTGTAGTTGCTGCAGAGTAAATGGTATTCATGTGCCTATTCAGTGAATCAACAAATACGTACTGAGCACCTGCTAAATGACAGTTACTGTGCTTGACAGTGGGTATGTGCAATGGTGAATAAGATACAGCTTCTACCCTCATGGCAGTTATATAGTAAAAACCCAGATTAACATCAATGACTTACATGATGATAGGGCTGTGATAGGGATATGGGCGAGCCCAGGATGCAGATACTTCCTAGAGGAGGGGATGCCCAAAGTGAGAAGGTGGCACCTATGCAGAATTTCAAACAGTTCAGCATGATTGAGCTGGGAGTGTTGGGTGGGTGAGTGGCAAAGGGTGAGGGGTGACAAGACTGAAGGGGCTACAAGGAGCTTGATAGTAAATGGATTCATAAGCCTTGCTGAGGAATTTGGACTTCAGCGTCAGGCTGATTATTCGTCATTTGCCATCTCTCACCAAATCCCTGCCCACATCCATTTTCTACCCTACTCTGACCTCCTCTGTGCCCTAGCAGGATGACCGCTGCAGACTGCATCACCCAGCTCCCTTGCCAGATGGTTTCCTGTACGATTTGGGCAAGAGAGGCTCCAGCAGGTCCGCTGTGGGCAGGAAGAGTGAAACAAAGGTTACAGTATTGCTTCTGCTTTCCCTGCATATCAGTAGCAGTAGTTGCACCCTCTGCAGTTCAGTCTCTACCAGTTGGCCCTTTCTCCAGCTCTCACTATAATCCAGTAACTCTACTTTTTCTCCTTGTCCCCTTCTAGGGTGGTAACAGCTTCCTACTGCTGCTAACAAATTCATCCATAGTTTGCTTCCTTAACCCTATCCATGTATCTGCAAGTGGTACTTTCATTAAAGTCTCTTCTCTTCATCTGAACCATCCGAGATGAATTCCGTTTTCTGACAAGACCCTAACTGATACAATCCTGAAAGTTATAAGGAGACATTGAAGTGTAGGGAGTCACAAAAAAAAAAACAAAAAATATGGCAACCAATGTGTACCTCCAACACTACTTAAGGGACAAGGCCCTCAAATTTTAGCCAATCTATTCCCAATGGTAGCGCCCTGTGTATTGCAGAGATGCATGCATCAGCAATCAGACCAGGAACCTCTGAATCATGCAACTAGCCCCCAGTTCTGATGCAAGATTGCAAAGGCAATCTTATAAACATAAATTAGCTTCTTGCATAGATCTAACAATACAAAAGGAAATAGGACATAGGTGCTTTGGTCTGCATGATACTTATTTCATTATAGACACCACCATGAGCCTGGGTGCAGTGACTCAACGTCTATAATCCCAACACTTCTGGAGGCCAAGGCGGGTGGATCACCTGAGGTCAGGAGTTAGAGACTAGCCTGGCCAACATGGTGAAACCTGTCTCTACTAAAATACAAAAATTAGCTGGGCTTGATGGTGTGTGCCTGTAATCCCAGCTACTTGGGAGGCTGAGGCAGAAGAATCGCTTGAACCAGAGAGGTAGAGGTTGTAGTGAGCCAAGATCGCGCTGCTGCACTCCAGCCTGGGCAACAAGAGAGAAACTCCGTCTCAAAAAAAAAAAAAAAAAAAACCACTATTATGAGTTTGGTCCCTATAACTTTATCTCCAAAGTCCAGTCCATTCTAAGACTCTGCAAAGAAACTGGATCTTCAAATAAACTGGATATAGGTTATTTGCCATCCCAGGACCCCTATGTGTATCTGCTGCTCCCTTTCTTACAGTATACCTTCTGCTCCATTCTGCTTTGTCTGAACTCTAATTTGTCTTTTACAGCTTGGCTTCAAGGTTATTTTCTCCATTAGCCCTTCTCTAACCCCTGTATTTATCTGTCTTAATTTCAAGGAGCAACATGAAGTCAGGAACTTTGTTCACCTCTGCACCCCCCGCACTTAATTTAATGCCTGGCCCACAATTTGTCTTCCTTATTCGGTTGAAAGTAAATTGAAATCACCATATTTGCCTGATTCATTTTTGTATCTTTCCAGAATGCGTAGAATAATAGTGCCTTGCACACAATAGACCAATAAATATTTGTTAAATATATAAATTACAAAATGTAACAAGTGTATTCTTTCTTCCTATACTTCAAGGGAACATACAGTAAATAATCATGATACCAGAGCTAAACAAATCCACGGGAACTTCCCAGGAAACCAAAACGTGCAAATGTGCCAGGAGGTTTTACAGAGTAAGTCCATATGGGATTTTAAAAAAACAACACAAGTGCTGTAGGACTTTATTGTGAATTGGATCTGCCAATATCAGTGCTGAAGAAGCCAACCCTGAAGCCAAATACCAGCATTTGTTTCCCAAACACTGATTAAAACAAATATTTTTCAGTTGCCATAGCTTTTGGATCTATTTTTGACATGCACGCTGAATGCAGCAAATAACATGGAAACTCTGGCTCCCTTCATTGCTGCTTGACATTGAGGACTCTAACCTCACTAGTGAGGTCAGAAAACACCAGCTACACAACCACAAAAGATACCTTTCCTTGCTCCTAGGCTGCCAGCTGCAGTACTATCTTTGGGATGGTTCATCATGTCTAGTAGCTGCACGTGCTTTAAAACTGAACACAGCCTCAATACAGCCTTTAAGTTTGGAAACTAGTTAAAATTAGACTAAGTCTTGTGTCTTTATAGGAAAGCACTGACAATACGTCTTTGACACATAGTGTAGCCCCAATATACAATTTTAATTTTTTATTGTGGAAATTTAAGAACATATACAAAATTATAGAGAAGATTAAAAGGATCTGAAGTACCTTTCACCCAGCTTTGACAACTATCAATTGTGAAAGGAGAACTCAGACACAAAACTATTAAGAAAATAATTTTTACTTTCACTATTCTGTAAGGCAGATCATACTTCAGAACAACTGGGCTATCTAAACAAAGAACACAGCAGGATTTTAGAGAAAAACACAAGAGCTTACCAAGTTAGTCTCTTCCTCACATGACTATACTATCTGCAAAGGTTGTCACCTATATGTTGATATTAATATTGCAAAATCAGGAATTAAATTTTTTTTTATTTTTTTGAGACAGAGTCTCGCTCTGTCGCCCAGGCTGGAGTGCAGTGGCGCAATCTCGGCTCACTGCAACCTCTGCCTCCCGGGTTCACGCCATTCAATCAGGAATTAAATTGTTTGCATTAGGGTGGCAGCTTACAAAAAGGGCATGGTCTTCATTTAGAGAAAAGTGTTAGGGTGTTTCTGCCCGTTTTCGTATTTTTAAGAAAGTCAAGTGTTTGGGGTTTTGCGGGGGCAGGGATGGGTTTTTTGTTTTGTGTGTGACTATGCTATATAATGCGCTAAGTCAAGATGGCAACAAGGCAAGATATCATTCCTGCTTCCTTAGCCCCTCCTTCTGGCCAGGGGCTGCCACAAGTGTAGATAATTTGACTACACGGGTTTGTTCAGAAATGTTCTGATCCATATTATTAACTTGATGGGTTTTTCTCTTTGACCAGTTTATATAGTTGCCACAAAAGGTGCTGATTAATACTAGGAGATTTCTTTGCTGTATGGTTTTAAAAATTAAAGCCTTAAAATACCAAGGATTGGAGAATTAACTTCTGTCTAGAGGCTTCACAAAGCCCCTAGCCAGATTTTGATCACATCAGTTTCGCAGATGATTTTGAATTGCTGTTCTCAATCAGCTTGTCCTTTCTAAGTCTAGGAGAAAAAAGGCATCCAGTTTGCCTGGACCACGCTTTTCCTCAGGAACTATATAACCAGGATGTTCTTCCTTCTCTGAGGTCCCCAAGTCTGTCAATGTTCCTGCTCTGGCAGCAAGTGGCGTTCTTTACTAACTGTAAGGCTGAGATTTCACTAGCCAGAGAGCAGGTACAAGGTAAATTTCCTGGGAGGATGTTATGGGCATCATTTCCACATATCAAGTACAGTTCCTGTGTCTTTTTTTTTTTTTTTTTTTGGGGGGGGGTGAGCGGGGATGGAGTTTTGCTCGTCGCCCAGGCTGGAGTGCAATGGTGCAATTTGGCTCACTGCAACCTCTGCCTCCTGGGTTCAAGCCATTCTCCTGACTCAGCCTCCCAAGTAGCTGAAATTACAGGCATGTGCCACCACACCCAGCTAATTTTTGTATTTTTAGTAGAGATGGGGTTGGTCTCAAACTCCTGACCTCAAGTGATCCACCTGCCTCAGCCTCCCAAGGTGCTATTACAGGCGTGAGCCACCGCGCCCGACCCAGTCCCTGTTTCTTAAAGTCAGCTTATCATGCCTCATTAAGTCAGACTTGTTTTAAAATGTGACATTTCTTGCATGGTAACTGTGACAAATTTTCTTTATCTAACCCTATCCCAAGACAGAGGTGTACTGACCCTATGTAAATAATGACATGGTCATAAAAAATAAAGTGAAGCAACAAATGGCACTTCAATAATAACCACTATTACATGCAGTTTTACAGACAAGCCAATCAATGCGCGTCACTCTTTCTCGGAATCATTTTTCTTAGATTTTTCTCTTATTTATTCACTTATAATCTATACCCTAAGATATTTTATAGATTTTTTTCTGAATTCTGAGACATCAGTTGTAATGAGATACCATTTAAAGAATGTTTTGTTCCACTTTGTACAGGGTTTGCTTATTAAATCGCGAATTAGTGATAAATCAAGAAGAAAGAAAAGGGGTGTTGTTCTCATTTGCCAAACAGAATATAGATTAGCCCCAAGTGAATTTTCATCTTCATTTCTTTCCATCCTGCATCATTAATTCTTGTTTTCTGATCTTGGTTTAAGTAACCCTACTATCACAAAGTCATCTGCTTTTGGACTAAATAAAAGGTCCTAGAAATGCTCCGTTACACAGTCCAACCATGGGCTTCTGGTGACAGTGTCAGCTTATACTGGAAAGCCTGTGTCCATGAATCTGTTCTATTTAGTGTCAATAGTTAAAAGAACCTATTTGAGGCCATTGCTGAGGTTATGATCCCTTTGATGTTTCTTCCAGAGACTCCATTATTGATTTATTGATTAATAGCAAAGGTGTTTAGATAATTGCAAAGGAAAAGAAGAAACTACCTATTCACGGCAAGACTGAATGGCTTGGGTTAATTTACTATAATAATTAACAGTATCTACAATAAGAAAAATGAGACATAATGTACAAGTATTTTTAAAGGATTTAATCAACAATTGCTCTGAAAGTAGTAACATCCTATAGACAATAAAGGCATTGACAGATCTTCAGGACTTTTTAATTTATCCCAATGTGTATTTTTTGGTAACCAATTGACACAGGTATTTTAAAACAGAAAACGTTGAATAAATCTTGCTGACAGTTATTGTGCCAGTCTTCACACATTACCCTGAGTATGCTTTATCCATCCTGAAAGACTACAATTGCTGAAACATGTTCATTTTAATATTAATAACATGCTTTGTATATAATTGACCTACTATTAATAACATGCTTTGTATATTTTTGTATATAATTGACCTAGGGAGGTTGGTTTGCCAGCTGTTCCCATACTATGGGTTTGGCAAATGCTCTCCCAAATACAGAGAATTCCAAGTATATTCAATGACTTCCGGCACCCCTCCTTCTACAAAATGAGAAAATAAATCTTTGGTGTTGTCTAAGAAAGAAACCTCAAAGACAGTTTGGTTGTAAAAGATATATTAACAGTTCTATTATTCAGAATATGAGAAAAGCCAATCTAAAAAGTTGTCAGCCAGGCACGGTGGCTCACGCCTGTAATCCCAACACTTTGGGAGGCTGAGGCGGGCAGATCACGAGGTCAGGAGTTCGAGACCAGCCTGGCCAACATGACAAAACCACATCTCTACTAAAACTACAAAAATTAGCTGCGTGTGGTGGTGGGCACCTGTAATCCCAGCTACTCAGGAGGCTGAGGCAGGAGAATCTCTTGAACCTGGGAGGCAGAGGTTGCAGTGAGCTGAGATCACGCCATTGCACTTCAGCCTGGGCAACAGAGTGAGACTCAATCTCAGGGAAAAAAAAAAAAGTTGTCAAAGGAGACAAGATGGGAGTATAAATCATAAGTGCCTAAACATGGGAAATGGTTACAATCTTTGTTATGGTGACAATACACACTAGTGTATAACAATATTAGGAATTGTAGTCTTTTCAGAAGTAGATTTTGTTTAAAAATTATTTCAGCAAATGATTTAAAAATCAGACAAAATGTTATCAGGCTTCAAATAAGTATATTTTAATGACACCTGGAATCTCTGCTAGTTGCACACAGAATAACTTTTTGTTATTTCTTGTGCTATGGTTTGGCTCTATGTCCCCACCCAAATCTCATCTCAAGTTGTAATCCTCATGTATTGAGGGAGGGACCTGCTGGGAGGTGATTGGATCACAGGGGTGGTTCCCCCATGCTGTTCTCGTGATAGTCAGAGAGTTCTCATGAGAGCTGATGGTTTTATAAGTGTTTGGAAGTTCCCCCTTTGCAGCACTTCTCTCCCTCCTACCACCTTGTGAAGAGGGTGCCTGCTTCCCCTTCACCTTCCGCCCTGATTGTGAGTTTCCTGAGGCCTCTACAGCCATGTGGAACTGTTAGTCAATTAAACCTCTTTCCTTTATAAATTACCCAGTCTCAGGCATTTCCATTTCTTTTTCTTTCTTTTGTTTTTGTCTTTTGTTTTGTTTTGTTTTCCAAGACAGGGTCTCGCTCTGTCACCCAGGCTGGAGTACAGTGGCACAATCTCAGCTCACTGCAACCTCCACCTCCCGGGTTCAAGTGATTCTCCTGCTCAGCCTCCTAAGTAGCTGGGACTACAGGTGCGTGCTACCATGCCTGGCTAATTTATGTACTTTTTGTAGAGATGGGGTTTCGCCATGTTGCCCAGGCTGGTCTTGAACTCCTGAGCTCAGGTGATCCACCTGCCTTGGCCTCCCAAAGTGCTGGGATTATAGGTGTGAGCCACCACGCCCAGCCTCATAAGCATTTCTTTATAGCAGTGTGAAAATGGACTAATACACTTGTTAGTATTAACAAGTTGAGATCGTATACTCAAAGCTCGATGTTCTTCTGTAATACTTGACTTTCTCCTCCTTATCACTTCAAGTTCCCTTTGCTCAATAAATTTAATATTCCATTATTTAGACATACAAAATGCATTTAAACACACAAAAATAAACATATATCCTTAAATGGCAAACATGAGGCTTTAAATTTTAACTTCAAAATATATTGATCTTACCAGAATATTACAAGGTAATGTTTAACCACATTAAATTTACCATCTTAGTAAAACTATAATGCTTCTCTTGAAAAACAAAGGGGGCCAGGTGCAGTGGATCACACCGGTAGTCTCAGCACTTTGGGTAGGCCAACATGAGCAGATAGCCTGAGTCCATGAGTTCGAGACTAGCCTGGGCAACATAGGCCCCATCTCTATAAAAAAAAAAATTTAAGAAAAATCAATAGACAAAACATATCCACTATCTTGTATATGCATCTGTATCTCTTTGCAACAACTGTATAGCCTCAACCACTATGCATACTAGTTCCAACTTTCAACTGAAATAATCAACATCTGCTCCCTCAAAGGCCCAGAGAAAATGGAGAGGTGAGCAACTAAGAACAGTCCATTGCACACAAATACCTAAGAAGAAAAGCAAGGCTCAGTGAAGTCCTCCTGAGTCCCACAGGCTCTATCACATATACATTTCACATTTTTCAAAATGGAAAGCATGAACATGTGAACTAATATACAACCCAATTTTTTTGTTTTCTTACAGCACATGGCCAGTCTCATTCCATCTGAAACCCCACCCACTACCAACTCAACCCCAGGTTATTTTGAAGCAAATCCCAAACATTATCTCATTTCACTTGTAAATATTTCAATATAAATCTCTAAAAGATAATTTTTTTATCTTTAAACATAATCATAATAACAATTATCTAATGCAAAAATTAATTCCTTAACATCATAAAATATTCAACCAGAGTTCACATTACCCTAATTCTGAGTATTTTCAACTTCATTATTTAAATCAGGATCCAAATAAGGTGCAATACATTGCAACTGAGCAATATGTATTTTAATTCTACTTTAATTTATAGGTTTCCCTTCCATCCCCTTTTTCCTCTTGCAACTTTTTATTAAAGATACCAGGTCATTTGGCCTGAATTTGCTATGGTGTCACTTACAATGTTCTTTATCCCTGTGTTTCCCGTAAATTGTTAGTTGAATCTAAAGGCTTCATCAGATTCAGGCTCAATCTTTTTTGTTTGTTTGTTTTGCAAGATGTGTAGAAAAGACTATAATCTTGTCCAAAAAGGGGTCTGGGCTTTGCCCTCTATTTGGGGAGGTAATTTCTAAACCCTTGGAATTTCATGATAGGAGTGGTTTTGTTTGTGTGCAGGCCTTGGTTAAACTGGATAGTGTAATGGTGTGATAACAGAGTGGGAGGTTTGGGTCACACATACTCGGCAATCAGCTCTGGAGGGCCTGGAGATGGAGAAGTCATGTGGGCAGCCAACCAAATAAATCTCTGGACAGGAAGGCTCAGGTGAGTTTCCCTGCTTGGCAATAATCTGTGCATATTGTCATACATCAATAATGGGAAAGTAATGGTGTATACAACTCCACAGGGAGAAGATAACTAGAACATCCATATTTGAAACTTTTCTAGACTTTGCCTTATGTGATTTTTTTCCTGGACTACCTTTAATCTGTATCCTTTAGCTGTGATAAACCATAGCCATTAGTATAACAACTTTTAGTGACTTCGAGTCCTTCTAGCAAATTATCAAAACTAAGTGTGGTTTTGAGAATCCCCAAACTTGCAGTTGATGCCAGAAGTAACAGCAGCCTTGTGAACTGCTCCCAACACTCCCTACAATACCACTGCACTGTGGTGATGTCTAGCAGGAGGTCCATGATACCCAGTTGTTTCTTTTTCTGCTGTTCTTAGCCACTGATCATTGCTTCTTTGAAAGAGGTCATTACCTCTTTGAAGACTACAAAATCATGATATTCTACTTCTATCCTTTCTCTTTTATTAACTTGAGTCTTCCCCTTCCTCAACTGTTTGGTTATCTGATATAGGCAATATAGGAAACACAGGAAAAAATGCTTATTTTATTTACCAGTTTTTAAAATTAAGAGGTAGTTTCTTGCATTCTTCAAAGTGACCAATGACTTTTCAAAAATCTTTATGTCATGAATTTAAGCATCAATTTATTATAGATGTTCGTCTTTGAACACCTGTGGCCAAGGAGAGAGTATGTAAATTAACTCCTGTCCTTTTGACATGATCCTAGTAATCTTTCATAGCATGTTCCTTGCTTTATGGTATCACAAGATGTTCCAAGTTTATCTGGCATATCTTCTGCTTCAAACCTGGAATCAGCCATTTCTCTAAGACCTGTCTCAAGTTGGGTTCTTCCAGGAAATTGACTCTGAGTTGAATATTTACATGCAATTAAGGGACTGCCCTTAGAATTAACACCTATGGGGTAGGGGCAAAAGTAGGACTGGGCAGAGAAAGCAGTGGAACCACAGTATAGTCACAGCCAATTCCACAGAGAACACTGGAGATGGTCTAGCCCTGTAAGATGTCCCGCTTTGAGGCAAGAGAGCCTGACCTTTATTATCTACATTAACCAGTCATTAGATATGGGCTGCCTCTGGGGAGAACGGTATAACCCTGGGTGAGGTGACTCTCTTCATGTTAGGGCAGTGGTTCTCAATCAAGGCAATTTGTCCCCTAGAGACATTTGGCAATGCCTAGAGACATTTTTGGTTGTCACAGCCATGGGTAGGGTGCTACTGGTGTCTAGTGGGTAGAAGTCAGGGATGCTACTAAACATCTTCTAATGCACAGAACAGTCCCCAACAACAAAGAATTATCCAGTCCAAAATGTCAATAGTGCTGAGACTAAGAAACCTTGGTTTAAGACAATGCCCAGAGAGTGATTCAGGACAGCCAACAGCCACCACTGTTCCCAGCATCCCAGGCCTCAGTTCTGAATGGAGAATCTGGGTGGCAAACCACAGCATCCACTACATGTCTTGGTTACTTTTAGAGAAAACTAGTAAATAGAGATCTCTGTCTGGGAGCTAGGAGTGCTTGTTGCTTCCAGTTTGATCTCTATTTCTAGGCCTATTCAGGGGAGAGAACCAGGAAATTATCTTTTTAATATACATCATTCATTATATCAATATTTCTAATTCAAAATCAGACTCTGATATAATCCTTCTATTTTGAGAAGCTTGGAACTTGTTGACCCTAAGAAGTTTTCTGAGAACCATCTCAGTAAACCATTTTTGAATGTTATTAAGTTTGCATATTAGGGGGTTACAAAAGTAAAGGAAAACTTTGCAGGAAAATGTTCAAAACAATCCAGAATATTGGAATTAGAAGGAATCTAAGAGATCATCAAAACCAAAACTCTGATTTTACAAATGAGGAAAAGGAGGCCTAGAAAAGTTCAGCAGACTTAATCTAAGGTCCATAGCTGCTTAGTGCCCTAACCAGGACCAGCATCAGGACACTAACCCCTCATATTTGTTTCTTTTTTCCTGCCTCGGCACTCTGACTCTTCTCTCTAGTATTAACTCTCCCATGTTGCCGAAGAAAATAGAGCAAAGAGGGACAGAAAAGGAGATGAAACTCACTCCTTTTTCACAGTATACCTTGGTGGAACTGAGAACTCAGATCTGTATGCAGAGAACTGAGCACAGATCTGTAGGAAGGAAGTGCTTTCTTATCCACTGTTAGTGGAAACATCTGTTTGGTTGTTTTTCCAAAGCACTGCTAGATTGTGCTGTGCCTTCCACATTCTCTCCTGCACTCTTACTAATGAACAAGCAGTTACACACCAGCAAGGTTGGCCAAGGTTGGGACATCTTAGCAAAGAAAAAAGAGCTCAATTAACCAGTCCATGCAGGGACAGAATGATTGATTTGGTCTCATTAGTAGCATACACAAAAACAATCAATTAAGCTGGCAACATGGTGTAATGCCTTTTCAAATGAAGGTAACCTTTTTTTTTTTTTAGTCAGGGTCTTGCTCTGTTGCTCAGGCTGGAGTGCAGTGACTGGTGTCATCACACCTCACTGCAGCCTCAACCTCAACCTCCTGGGCTCAAAAGATCCTCCTCCCTCAGTCTCCCAAGTAGCTGGGACTACAGGCATGCATCACCACGTCCTGCTAATTTTTGTATTTTTTTGTAGAGATGGGGTTTTGCCATGTTGCACAGGCTGGTTTCAAACTCTTGGGATCACGCCCGCTTCAACCTCCCAAAGTGCTAGGATTACAGGTATGAGCCACTGCGCCTGGCCAGTAGGAACTGTCTTCTTTGAATCCTTTCCTAGGCATACTAATCTGAACTCTTCTTGTCCTAGTAAGTTGTTTATTATTTCTTCCAGTGCTTCCTAAACTTTTCCACTGAAGTACTGACAGAGAAGAATGAAAGCTATACAACACACACACACACACACACAGGCACACACACACACACCCCGGTGTGTACTCAAAGCCATGGGAAAGTGACCCAAAGCAAAATTATTGGGAAATGCAAAATTTTTCCAAAGTCCCGTGTTTATCTTAAATATTCAAGTCCCACAACCTACTCTGTTTTTCTTAAAGAAACAGAAGTTTAAAAGAACAATTGATATTCCAGAACATGCAGTATGTTTAACAAGGGCTTTGAGAAATCACTTCCCCTCCCAAATCATGACATACCTCTTGTAACCCCATTTAAGAAACCCAAATTGAGAAATCACTTATATAATAGATTTCTATTGCTCTGAGGTAGAATTCATACTCTTAAAAGTAGTTTGCCTTTTAAAAAAAAATCTGCATTCTATCTACTTATGAAGTATCTATTTTTTTTTTGTTTTCATTTTAGCAAAATCACTAGTTGTTTGGGTTTTTTTTTTTTTAAGAGATAGTGTCTTACTTTGTCACCCAGGCTGGAGTGCAGTGGTGCAATCACAGCTCACTACAGCCTTGAACTCCTGGGCTCAAGCAATCCTCTCACCTCAGCCCCCCGAGTAGCTAGGACCACAGGTTCGTGCCACTACACCCAGCTATTTTTAAAATTTTTTTTTAGAAACAGGGTCTTGCTATGTTGCCCAGGCTGGTCTTGAACTCCTGGCCTCAAGCAATCCTCCCAACTCAGCCTCCCAAAGTGCTGGGATTACAGGTGTGAGCCACCATGCCTGGCCCAGTTAAGCTGTAATAATCAAGATTTTCAAATAATTTGTGTTTTATCAACAGCAGTGATAAAAAAGATTAAAATTAAAATATATGTCTATTCAAGCTGTATAATTTTTATATTTTTATCAAAAGTATAAATATAAAAATTTTAATGTGAAATTGTTTTTCATACATTGTTAAAAAGTTATCTTTTCTAAAATATTCAAAAGCATTTATTAAAATTAAAAGGCAAAATATAAATTAAAATTCATAATTTTAAAATGGGGATACCACAGACTGCAAGCCTTTATTTTTATTTATTATTATTTATTAATAATAGTTATTAATATTTATTTATTTAAAAGGCTGGAGTGCAGTGGCACAATCTCGGCTCACTGCAGCCTCCGCCTCCTGGGTTCAAGCAATTCTCCTGCCTCAGCCTCCCAAGTGGCTGGGATTACAGGCACATGCTGCCATGCCCGGCTAATTTTTCCATTTTTAGTAGAGACAGGGTTTCACCATGTTGGCCAGGCTGGTCTTGAACTCCTGACCTCAGGTGATCTGACTGCCTCAGCTTCCCAAAGTGCTGGGATTACAGGCGTGAGCCACCGCACCAGGCCCAACCTACAAGCCTTTATGGCATTCAGATGCAGCCACCTGCTGTTTTGAGGACATAAGGCAAGAGATGTGGAGAATGTTTTCCTGGGGCCTAACCAGTGTTAGTGGTAAGAGTGGACATTTTGGCTTATGGCCATGCTGTGTCAGCGGTGAATGCCAAACTGAGAGAGGGGTCATGTGCTCTTTAATAATGTGTGGGTGGGTGGAGGGGTTGTGGGTGGTTTGTGATATGCAAGGCCTTCTAAGCCCGGGCAGTTTTCACTTGTCCCAGTCTGAGGACAGTCTGAAGTCTTCAGAATATGAATGCATAATGGAAAAGGGAAAGTGGTTTGACACCCCAGCCCCACCCTTCACCGATCCAGAGAGCATACAGAGTTTACAATATATTACCTGCCTACCCAGTGAAGTTAGTATATAAAGCAGATATGATTATTACTACTTTACAAATAAGGAAACTGTATTAGTCCGTTTCATACTGCTATTAAGAACTGCCCGAGACTAATTTATACCAAGCGAAGGGGGAAGAGCCCTTTATAAAACCATCAGATCTCAGTCAGGTGCGGTGGCTCACGCCTCTAATCCCTGCACTTTGGGAGGCCAAGGTGGGCGGATCACCTGAGGTCAGGAGTTCGAGACCAGCATGGCCAACATGGTGAAATGTAGTCCCAGCTACTCGGGAGGCTGAGGCAGGAGAATCACTTGAACCTGGGAGGTGGAGGTTGCAGTGAGCTGAGATTGCACCACTGCGCTCCAGCCCAGGGTGACAGAGAGAGACTCCATCTCATAAAACAAAACAAAACAACAGCAACAACAAAAAACCCATCAGATCTCCTAAGAACTCACTCACTATCACAAGAACAGCATGGAGAATACTGCCCCCATCATCCAATTATCTCCACTTGGTCTCTCCCTTGACACATGGGGATGATGGAGACTACAATTCAAGATAAGATTTGGGTGGGGAAACAAAGCATGACCATATTAGAAACTGAGACACAAACTAAAATGAAGTGACTCTCCCCTGGTTAGCTAGCTACAACATGGTGGATCCAAGAGCAGAACTCAAGGCTCCTGGCTCCTTGCCCATAGAAGCTGGCTGCCTCGCGTCTCACTTCCTGATGCTCAAAGTTGCTTCTATATTACTGTCAGGGTTTTGTGGTCAAGTAGTATGTGAATTGAAAAGAATAAAAGAACCATATTGTTTAGCCCTTTTCAGTGTTTAGGGATTTGGAGGTTCAGAGGTGGAGGAAAAGGGAAGTCATTTTAATAGATGTTTTCTGAACCTGATCATTGAACTCCAACATCTTAGAATCAACATATCCTGAAATGTTTCTGGTCAAATAGTGATTATGGGCACAACAATAAAATTACTGTATTTAGTCTTCTGGTGCGTGGTCAGCATCTTCTTTTATCCTTTTGATTTGGATTTCCTTGGGCTACTGAATGGGGATGTTTTCTGTTCTTACGTGGCAATTTGAGAGGGGTAGCTAAGTAGCATAATTGTTATTTACCATGTGGTATGCACTATTTGGGAGTTGGGGGCTGAACCTGACAGAAAATTAAATGTGATTTATGCCCTCAAAAGTCCTCATTTTACTCTGATGAATAGATCTGACATGTAAACACAGGAAGGAGAGGAGAGCACCACTTTTAGGGGAAGTGGATAGAGAGATACACAATAAGACAGACCTCTGTGAGAGTACCTAATAAGTTTAATTGGATGATGAATTGAAGAAAATTAACAGATTATTTTTAATTTTCACTTTTGGGTATAAAGCAAAGGCTACAGATGCTGCCTCTAAAACTGATCTCCACACCTCCAATCTTATTCCTCCAAAGTTATGGTATAAGTTCAGTTATATGGCACCTGCCCACAAGCCAGATTCTTGGTGACATTTTATCTTCTTCACACACAAAAAAATATATATATACTCCTCTCTCTTTCCCACTGCCAACTCTCCTCTCCAGAAAGACTCAGGACACTAGAAATAAGCATCTTTGTTCACAGGGATGGAAGGATGGATGGATGGATGCCTATTTAGAAAAACATTTATGACAAAATGAGGCTGACCAGTAGAGGGGGCATGGGACTTACATTTGATGTTCTTTAAAGAACTAAGAAACAAAGGTGCTTTAGTGAGGTCACAAAGCAGAATTCATTAGGTGTGTAGCAAATTTACAACTGCTAGAAAAGTTTGTGAACATTCTCTTTATATCTTTACATTCCTGTGTGGGCATATGGAAGAGGAACATTGTGCACTCCAGGAGTGAATCACTCTTGATCCAACAGTGCATGACATTTCTTACTTGAGCTCTCTTGCATTCAGATTCTTATTACTCAATGGTATATGTGTGACTTCATTTTAACACAGCTTTTCCATTATGACACACATGTAAATTCCTCAAGTTGCTAAGGCACACTTTGTGTGGCAAAACATTCAAATGTTAGGTCAACTTTTACCTTCATATATCTAGAGGTTGTTATCCTCAGCAATAATTGCTCTTAGTGGGTACCTTCGTCAGTAAAATGGTCTTAAGTGCCTGGGGGCCTAAACCTAATTGTTGAGACCCAGGACCTAGAGTCAAACAGATGAGACTTCAAGTTCTTGATTCTGTCATATGCTAGCTTCATGGACTTGAGCAAGTTACATTAACTCACTAAGCTTTGATTCATCTGTAAAAAGGGGATTATAGTAGTAATCAAAAATAGGATTGTTGTGTAGATTAATGATAACTAATAGTAAAAACAAAATATGGTTGGGATAGTTGATGATTTTCTGCTCAAGTGCACAGATTATCTTTGATTCATAACAGACTGTTTTTCACTGGTACAAGCTTAGCACCCTTTTTTGTTTGTTTGTTTGTTTGTTTGTTTTGAGACGGAATCTCACTCTGTCGCCCAGGCTGGAGTGCAGTGGTGCGATCTTCGCTCATTGCAAGCTCCGCCTCCGACTTATAATTGTTGTTAGCTTATAAGCATTATAAGCTTATAAGCATGCCTGGCTAATTCTTTTGTATTTTTAGTAGAGACGGGGTTTCACCATGTTAGCCAGGATGGTCTCGATCTCCTGATCTCGTGATCCGCCTGCCTCGGCCTCCCAAAGTGCTGGGATTACAGGCGTGAGCCACCATGCCCAGCCACCCTTTTGTTTTTATTTATACATATTTATGTACTTATTTATATATTTGCTTATTATGAATAAAAATATGAATACTTGTAAGCCAACCACCCAATATAAGAATTAGAATATTAACAATCATACAACCACCTATGAGCTTCCCCTCAATTCATTTCTCTACCTTCCCTTCCTTGAGCCTCATTTATGGATCTCATATTTGATTTTCAGAAGTTATTAATTTTAATATAATCAGATTCATTAATATTTTCTCTTATGGTTGGAGGCTTTTTTGTGTCCTTAATATATTCTTCCCTAGCCCAAAGTCAGAAAGACATATATTTTCTAATAAAATTTATAAAATTTTACTTTTAACATTTAAGTACTTAATTTATGTGTTTATTTTTATATATGGTATGAGGTAGGGATTGATGTCATTTTTTCCATATAGATTTTTTTTTTGAGACTGGATCTTGCTTTGTTGCTCAGGCTGGAGAGCAGTGGTGCAATCGCAGCTCACTGCAGCCTTGACCTCCCAGGCTCAAGCAATCCTCCCACCTTAGCCTTCTGAGTAGCTGGGACCACAGGCACATGCCACTATGCCCAGCTAATCTTTTTGTAGAGATGGGGTTTCACTATATTGCCCAGGCTAGTCTGGAACTCCTGGGCTCAAGTGATCCACCTGTCTCATCCTCCCAAAGGGCTGGGATTGCAGGTGTGAGCCACTGCACCCGGCCTAGATAACCATTTTTCACAAGTTCATTTATTGAATAGTCCCTCCTTTCCCCATTGATCTGCCATACCACTTCTATCAATATCAAAATTCCATATATGGCCAGGTGCGATGGCTCATGTCTGTAATCCCAGCACTTTGGGAAGCCAACGCTGGTAGATCACCTGAGGTCAGCAGTTTGAGACCAGCCTGGCCAACATGGCGAAACTCCGTCTCTACTAAAAATACAAAAATTAGCTGGGCATGGTGGCACACACCTGTAGTCCCAGCTACTCGGGAAGCTGAGGCAGGAGAGTCACTTGAACCTGGGAGGCAGAGGTTGCAGTAAGCTGAGATCATGCCATAGCACTCCAGCCTGGGTAACAGAGTGGGACTCCATCTCAAAAAACAAACAAACAAACAAAACATATATACGTGGGTCTGGTTTCTGAATTTTCTATTTATCCAAAGTTTTGTATATTTATTTCTGAACAAATCCCACCCTATTTTTATACCCTATAGCACTATTTTCATATATGATTTTCAAAGTAAATCCTGTTATTAGTAAAACAAAACTGATCAATAAACATTGTTTATTATGCTTGTTTTATATTTGTTAATTTTGTTAACCATCTGATCTAACATATTTGCTTCTGGTGGCATCTATAATCCAAGTTGTTGCTTTATTTTGAAGTAACCGTACTCCTGAGATGTCTCATTACTTTGGCCTATGAGTATGTATTTCTCTGACGGTATCAGCTATTCTGTTTGAGCATTCATAATGGAAAAAAACAGTCTGTGTCAACATCCAGTAAGCTCAAGGAGAGGGGAAGAGACAAGCACTAGGGTGGAGAGATCCAAGCACCAAGCACCAGACTATCATAATTAATTGCTTAGGCTGGGTATCATGCCACCAAGCAACTCTTCAGGTCAGGGCCCTATCTTTAGACTCACACTATCCTCCATCCCTCAAGGAGAAGCAGCCTGAAGAGATGGCATTTCTGGATTGTAATTCACCAGCCCTAGGGGATGGAGGGTGTGGTGCAGTGGGAGAATAAATGCTCAAGGTCATCCAATCCCCACCAGTTTTCTATTTCTAAACTCTGGCTTCTGTTCTGTCCTGATCATTATCCTTGTGGACACTTACATCAGCAGTCTGAGCCTCTGCTTTTAATTTCCACAGAAGTCTCCTGCCCCAGGCAACAGATATACATCCAGATATACACACACATCCACACATATACACAGTACACACATGAAAATACACATACCAATTCAAAACACTTCCTCCAAGATTGATCTTGGGGTATGCAGCTAATTCTTTATCTTGGCAAAAAAAAAATTGGGGGTTTAGGGTTTATATACTGGACAAAATTGTGAAACTAGTATCCCCTGGGACCTTAGCTGTACTAAGACAATCCAAGATTTAAAATCTCCTTCACAATGCTTACCTATCTGAGCCTCCCATCCCTATCATCCCCCAAAGGTTACTGCTCTGTTCTTTGCTTTCTTCACATTCCAATCATTGAAGCTTATCTCTCCCCTATGCAATACCTAATTAACCCAATTGCTATGGTCTGAATGTATGTGTCCTCTCAAAATTCATGTGTTGAAACCTAACTCCCAAAGTGATGATATTAAGAGATGGGGCCTTTGGGAGGTGATGAGGTGGTGAGAGTGGAGCCCTCATGAATGAGGCTAGTGCCTTTATTAAAGAGGCTGTAGAGAGACCCCTCCCCTTCTTCCACCCCATGAGGATGCAGCAAGAGGCACATCTATGAGGCAGAGAGCGAGCCCTCACCAGACACTGAATCTGCTGACTCCTGGACCTTGGACTTAGCCTCCACAGCTGTGAAAAATAAATTTCTATTACTTAGAAATTACTCAGTCTAAGGTACTGTGTTATAGCAGTCAGAACAAACTAAGACACCAACCATGAAGCTAATAGAAAAAAATCAGAATAGCAGAGAGGAAGGAGAGGCTTTTTCTCCAGGTAAACTAAGTATAATTTAGTAGTGGCTTCTGGAAGACTGCCACATTTGCTTTGTTTAATCCAAAGGAATAAGGCTATGTAGAAGGGAAGTAGCAGTGTGCTGGAGGAGATATTTTAGGCAAATATAATCTTTCAGCTTTCAAATCTCACTGTGTAGAATCATATCTCCATAATATTAATTCCTAGTAATGCTTATAAGCTAACAACAATTATAAGTCAATTTTTCCCATTTCAAGTCTCATGGGTCACAACATGCATCATGAATGAGCACATACTGGACCTCACATAATATGGTCCCCCTCCCCTTCAGCCCCATCCCTCTCCTCCCCATCACTACCCAGCTGGAACACTTGCAACTTTTTCTCACCTCAAGATACTCAGAAATTTTGTCCCTGGTAAGGCTCCCTCCACATCTCATCTCCTCACTGTCTCCTGCTGATTCTTTCCATCACCCCTTAAATTTTGTTTCCTGAGGAAAACTTATTGACCCTCAACCCCAGACTAGACCAGGACTCCTAGGAAGTTCTTTTCTTTTAGAATATGTAAAAGAGTGAAATTGGAGTAATGCATTGGAAAGCAGAAAATAATGAATTTTTATTCAATTTTTGAAAAAATACATATTGAGGACTTACTATATACCAGGTATTGTATTAGATACTAAGAGTATTGTGGAGAAAGAGGCAGACCCCTTCATCTCACTTTAATCACCCTTTCTTGAGGACATCTCCTGGGTTTTATCACCATCTAGAACAATATCTAATTCAAATATGCCAGCATAGAACATCCTGTCTCAAGGTCTTTCACGCTCCCTCACTCTCATCTAATTTAAGCTCCAGACTCTTTTTTTTTTTTTTTTTTTCTTTTAGAGACAGGGTCTCACTCTGTTACCCAGGCTGTAGTATAGTGGCATAATCCTAGCTTACTATAGCCTCGAACTCCTGGGCTCAAGTGATCCTCCTGCCTCAGCTTCTTGAGCAGCTAGGACTACAGGCATGCACCAACATGCTTGGCTCACTCCAGACCTTTGAGCCCACCATCCCTCCACCCTCATCTAAAGCCTCCTATTCCTCCATCCTCACACTCCCTGCAGATATCTGCTTCATACCTCACAGAAGAAATAGATGCCAAGGTTAAACCTCCGGCACTGTGCACTATCCGCGTACCAGCAAGCAAAGCTACCCTTGCTTCCTTCTCCCACCCACATTAGAGTAAAGGAGGGGTCTCCCTCTTGACTAAAGAGTCTCTCCTATTGTAGAAGAGACTCTTCCCTTGTCCCCTATAGGTTAACTCTAATCACCTTTATTTCAACCTTTCTCTCTTCTGGCTCTTTCCAGAAATGCTTAACTCTACCAGTTAAAACACACACACACATACACACACACACTCACACAGACACTTACCACCAAACTTCTCTTGACTCTACATCCTCTTCTATCGTCATTCCTTCACAGACACATTTTTTGAAAGAACGATCTACACTCATTTTTCTTCATCACTTCCCACTCTAGCTTGGCTTCCACCCCCAGTACTCTGAAACCCTCTGCAAAGATCATCAATTATCTCTTTGTCAGTAAATCCAGTGAATTCCTTTCAATCTTCATCTTGCTTGACATCTTTTCAGAGACTGAAAGTACTCCTTCCACCTTGAAATTCTCATTAAGGTCTCTTTTCCCTAGATTTTAAGGTATTTTTCCCTCTTTATCCATTCTCCTTCTTTCTCTGGTCTCTACTCTTTGGTGGGGAGGGGATGCTTCTCTTTATTTGCCCAC
Organism: Nomascus leucogenys; assembly: GCF_006542625.1. NCBI lineage: Eukaryota > Metazoa > Chordata > Mammalia > Primates > Hylobatidae > Nomascus > Nomascus leucogenys. The sequence goes on along the minus strand of NC_044395.1, from coordinate 23,291,592 downwards.
TCCTGTGGTGCTGAATAAATACTGTAGGATTTTGCCTTCTCCTTTTTTTTTAAATTTTAAGACATGAGGTCTTGCTATGTCTCCCAGGCTGGAGTGCAGTAGCATGATTATAGACCGTTGCTGCCTTGAACTCCTCGTCTCAAGTGACCCTCCCACCTCAGCCTCCCGAGTAGCTGGAACTACAGGTATGCACCACCGAGCCCAGACTCCTTCACTCTTGATACTCCCATTGAATGACACCACTCACATCCTTGACTTCAACTATCAGTACTACGAATCTCTATATTTTCACCCTAGATTTCTCCTCTGAGCCCCAGAATTATGTATCCAGAGCCCATAAATGGCAATGCAAACATTTGACTCCTACCACAACTCATTTGGCTCCAGCATACAGACATAATATGTATTGATTTCTGCAAGTTATTCAACAGTCTTTTATTACATCCTTATATATATTAGGCTGTAATAATTAGAGGAATAAGGGCTAAATATCTAAATGAAATGGATTATATGATCCCTGAGGGCTGGGACCATATTTCATCCACCTTTGTATGTTCAGTGCCCAGCAGAGTGAATGGCATGTGGTAAACTCTCAGTAACTGATTGCATCTGTTCACTCCAGTCAACAACCTGGGAGCAATCTTCAACATCTCCCTCCCTTCCATTCCTCACATCTTATCACTGGCACAATTGGAATTTATCACTTCAGCAGTTTCCTACTCAGCTGCAACTTCAGAATTTCTCTACAGAGGGGTTTAGGAACAGCCATCTGGCTGAAGGGACAGTGAAGGCCTCCCATGACCTGGTCCCAGGTGTCTTCCAGTTTTATCTATGGACACTCTCATCACTGAGTTTAGATGTTCACAACTGATGATAGTTACCTGAGCATATAATGTCTTTTCCTACTTTTGGGACCATTGCTCATTCTGTTTCTTTCTCTTCAAATGCTCATCCAATCTTTTTTCACCTTGCTCTCACTAGGCCTTTATAATTCTTTTCAGCTTTCATCTTTTGGAAGCCTCCCCTGAAGACCCTTAAATTGAGCTGAGTGTCTCTCCTTTGAGTTCTCTGTGCAAATCTCTCATCTTAGCTCTCACTACATTACATTAAAATCGTTTGTGTGTCTACCCTCTTCACAACAATCCTCTGAGGTAGGCACTATTATTTAGCACTATTTAACAGCAATTCAAGCAGAGACAGGTTAAGTAATTTCCCCAAGGTCACCAGCTAGTAAGTAGTAGAGCCAAAGTTCACACTTAAGCAGTTGGATTTTACAACTCCCTCTCTCAACCATAAAATTCTCAAGGGCAAGGACTATGTCTGACTTATGTTTGTATGTGTCTACCATGGCGGCTAGCACATGAATGCAATAAATGTCAAACTAAACAGCACTTGCTGAATTCTGCCAGAAAGTTTTGGAATTTCAAAAATTACTAAGACATGATCCTTACCCTAAAAGAAATTCATGACCTAGTAGAGGTGGGAAGATTAGTAAAATACTCCAATAACAGACAGGAATGAACGAAGGGGAAAGTAATTGAGAGTTAAGTAGCTTACACATTGAAATATTGGTAATGGAAGGTCAAGGTGCCTCTTTAAAATCTTTTTTTTTTTTTTTTTTTTTTTTGAGACAGTCTTGCTAGGTCACCCAGACTGGATTGCAGTGGTGTGATTTCAGCTCACTCCAACCTCTGCCTCCCAGGCTCAGGCGATCGTCCTGCCTCAGCCTCCAGAGTAGCTGGGGTGACAGGTGCACACCCCCACCCCCAGCTAATTTTTGTATTTTTAGTAGAGACACTATGTTGGCCAGGCTGGTCTCGAACTCCTGACCTCAAGTGAACCATCTGCCTCAGCCTCCCAAGGTGCTGGGATTACAGGCATGAGCCACCACACCTGACCCCTCTTTAAAATCTTTTTCCAGAAACATGAATATAGAATCTTCCTGTAACTCAGAGTTATATGAAAAACCAAATCAGACACAGTGGCTCATGCCTGTAGTCCCAGCTACTCAGGAGGTTGAGCCAGGTGAACTACTTGAGCCTAAAAGTTTGAGACAAGCCTGGACAACATAGCAAGACCTTGTCTCAAAAAAATAAAAGTAAAAACAACAACAAGAAAAAGAAAAAAAAATCAAATGAAGGTGGACCAATAAATTATGGAAGTTAAACTGGAAGATGTTTAGTGGCCAGGTCTAGGACTGTGGCCCAGGCTTTGCCCTATTTACCAGTTTACCAATCCACAGTCATGAACCTACTATGAGCCATACATTCATACTAGGAGTGATAACACAAAGAAGACTCCAGTAAAGATATAGAAAACATGTTGGTGGAATCGGTGGATAGCTTAGAAAACTAACGATTAGGTAATGCAATAGATGGTGAGCAAAGAATCAAAATGATTACTTTATCTGGAACAAGGAGCAAAATCAACAAGATGACATTTTAACCATCAGAAGTTCCATTTATGTTTTTAAAAAATCAATTGCCTAAGAAAATTATAAGGGTGACTTAATACAATAATAATTGTTATTTTTAAAGACCCAAGGGTTTTAGTTGGCCTTGGTCTTAACTGTGGGATGTGGCTACTAAAATGACAACTAGCCCAATTTTTGGCTGAATTAATATGAACATGGAGTCCAGGTCAAAGGAGCAACTGGTCAATGGCCAGTATTCTGTACTGCTTAGACTATAGCTGGGCTACTATGTTCAGTTTTTTGAATAGTATTTTAAGAGAGACATTGACAAACTAGTGTCTAGAGAAGCACAAAAATAAGGGTAAAAATAGTCAGCTAGACAGTGAAGTTGGGAATGTTTTGCCTGGAAAACTGAAGAAAGAATATGAGTTTGTGTGTGTGTGTGTGTGTGTGTGTGTGCGTGTGTGTATGTAATGTCTTGCTCTAGAGAAAAGAACTATAATCTATAGGCAGAAGTTAGAAGCAGATATGAAACCAATAATAAGGAAGTGCTTTCCATTGATGCCAACTGTCTCACAATAGATTGGGTTCCTGCATGAAGCAGTAAACCAAGGCTTAATGTCACCCACCAAATATTTAGAAATTCATGTTTCGGATAGGAAGATGGACTCATATGATACTCTCTGAGATCCCTTTCAAACTTAAGATCCTAAGAAAAGCTGTCATCTGGGAGAAGATACTAAAATTTTGAAATTATTTTTAAAAAATTAGAGAGAGTCACACATTCTTCATTTGGAGAAGATCCATCACAGCTAAAACCAAACTAGGGCATGGTTAGCTAAAGATCTCCCTCTTGGTACTGCTTTTGCTGCATCCCATAAGTTTTGGCATGTTGTATTTTCATTTTCATTTGTCTCAGGATATTTTTTATTCCCCTCCCCACCTGCCTTTTTTGAGATGAGGTCTCACTATGTTGCCCAGACTGACCTTGAATTCCTGACCTCAAGCAATCCTTCCACCTTGGCCTCCCAAGTAGCAGGGATTACAGGCACGCACTACACCTGGCTCTGGTTTCCCTTTTGATTTCTTCTTTGACCCATTGGTTGTTCAGAAGTGTGTTATTTAATTTCCATGTATTTGTGAATTTTTAAATTTTCCTTCTGCTGATTTCTAGTTTCATTCCTTTGTGGTCAGAAAAAATACTTGGTATGATTTCAGTCATCCTAAAATTTTTAAGACTCGTTTTGTTACCTAACATGTGATCTATCCTAGAGAATCCTCCATGTGTGCTTGAAAACAATGCATATTTGTATGTAACCACAAAAGACTCTGAATAGCCAAACCAATCTTGAGCAAGAAGAAAAAAGCTGGGGGCCTCACACTTCCCAATTTCAAAATATATTACAAAGCTACAGTAATTAAAACAGTATAGTACTGGCATAAAGACAGAAATACAGACCAATGAAAAGAAATAGAAAGCCCAGAAATAAACTTACACACATATGGTCAACTGATCTTCAACAAGAGTGCCAACCATACAAAATGAGGAAGGAATAGTCTCTTCAACAAATAGTGCTGTGAAAACTGGATATTCACATGCAAAAGAATGAAACTAGACCCTTATACTATATAGAAAATCAACTCAAAATGGATTAAAGACTTAAATGGATGAAAGGCTTTAAATTATAAAACTCCTAGAAAAAAATGTAGGGGAAAATCTTCTTGATATTGGTCTTGGCAACGATTTCTTGGATATGGAATCAAAAGTACAGGCAATGAAAGCAAAAATAGACAAGTGGGACTACGTTAAACTAAAAAGCTTCTGCGCAGCAAACAATCAACAGAGTGAAAAAGCAACTACGGAATTAGAGACAAAGAATTGCAGGCCATATATGTGATAAGAGCTTAATATCCAAAATATATAAGGAACACCTACAACTCAATTGAAAAAAAAAAAAAACAACAAATAACCTGATTTTAAAATGAGCAAAGGACTTGAATAGATATTTCTTCAAAGAAGATACACAACTAGGTATATGAAAAAGTGCTCAACATCACTAATCACCAGGGAAATGCAAATCAAAACCAAAATGAGATAGCATCTCACACCTGTTAGCGTGGCTATTATAAAAAAAAAAAAAGATAATGAGTGTTGGCAAGGATATAGAGAAATCAGAACTCTTGTATACTGTTAGTAGGAATGTAAATCAGTACAGCATTATGGAAATCAGTATGGAGGTTCCTCAAAAAATTAAAAATAGAACTACCATATGATCCATCAATCCCACTTCTGGGTATTTATCCAAAGGAGTTGAAATCAGGATCTTGAAGAGATATCTGCACTCCCATGTTCATTACAGCATTATTCACAATAACCAAGATATAGAAACAACCTAAATGTCTATCAATAGATTAATGGAAAGAAATACACACACACACACACACACACACACACACACACACACACACACAACAGAATATTATTCAGCCTTAAAAAAGAAGGGAATCCTGCCATATGCAACAACATGGATAGACCTGAAAGACATTATGCTAAGTAAAATAAGCCAGTCACAGAAGGACAAATACTGCATGATTCCACTCATATGAGCTACCTAAAATAGTCAAACTATTAGAAACAGAATAGAATGATGTTGCCTGGGACTGGGGGGAGAAATAGCAAGTTGTTCAATGGGTATAAAGCTTCAGTAATTCAAGATGAAAAAGTTCTAGAGATCTGAACAACATAGTGCCTATAGTTAATAATATTGTACACTAAAAAATTTAAGAGAGTAGATCTCAAGTGTTCTTACCAACCCTACCAAGCCCCCCACTCCTGGCACACACACATGGGAGCAGCGGGGAGCTTTTGGAGGTGACGGATATATTTATTACTTTGATTGTAGTGATGGTTTCATGGGTGTATGCATATGTTCAAACTCATCAAATTGTATATACTAAATATGTGCATCTCATTATATATTAAGTACACCTCAATAAAGCTATTTTAAAAATGAAAGTACTAAAGAAAGTTTTCTTTAAATAACTTCAATCCTCTAGTTTATTTCCATAATAGTACCTTACATGTAGTGGCATCCACATGTTGATTAACCTGACTGATAGATGTTTGTTTCATGGATAGCTGTAATTTATACTAATAAGAAGCCCTTGGAATGAGCACAGGTGATTTGAATTTTCTTGTGTACTTCTGTCAAAGTATTCATTCTAGCTTTGTAATCTACTTTTTCTAAGCAAAGTCATCTAATAAAGATTTCATAAGTTTTTTATTTGAACTAAATCTAAATCCAGGCCTAAGCCTAGTTTTTTTTTGTTTTTTGTTTTTTTTTTTGAGATGGAGTCTCACTCTGTCGCCCAGGCTGGAGTGCAGTGGCGCAATCTCAGCTCACTGCAAGCTCTGCCTCCTGGGTTCACACCATTCTCCCACCTCAGCCTCCCCAGTAGCTGGGAGACAAATGGTACATATCTTTTTTTCAAGTTCACAGGCTGTCTGCTTCAGCAAAATAATATACGGCATTGTGAGCCATGAAGTCTTCTTTCCTCACATTTCAGATCACTTTTTCATTACCTCTTTGCTAACTCCTCTCCTCATTCCACATTTTTATTTATAATCCACTTTATTCTAAGTACGTTATAGAATTAATTCTTAAGTCTCTCACTATCTTACTTAATTCTTTCTGCGAGTACACCTTTTTACCTTTTAAAGTGTTATGTTAACATTTTTTAACCAACTCAATGCTAAATATCACAGACTCACAGCATCAGCTGGGAATGCTGCATCTGAAAGCTCAAGCGAAAAGGAATTTGGTGACTAGAGTGCTTTCCCTCACTGATACTAAAACCAGAGATGGAAAAGAAAGATGGGGATTGTATGAAGCTCTCTTTCTTCTCCTTCTCCCTCTTATCTTTTATTCTTTTTTCCTGCGGATGGTGGGTGTGTGTGTGTGTGTGTGTGTGTGTGTGTGTGTGTTAGGTAACAGGGGTACCTTAATGGCGCCGGTTCCGGGTTCTTCTCCCCTCCTTGACCAGGCACTGTCTGAACCCGCCAAAGGAGGGCCAATCAGAAAGAAGCATCTCCCGCCTTCCCTTGGGCCCGCCCCACGTAGGCCCAAGGGATATAAAACCCAGCACACCAGCAGCTGTCTCTCTTCTCTTCTCCTCTCTTCTTTTCCTTCTCTGCTCGATACCTCCAATAAAGATCTCTCGACCACGACCGGTGTAGTCTGATCCTTGCCCGGCCCCTTTCAGTGTGTGTGTAAGGAAAGAAAAAGAAGAGGAGAAAGAGGGAGAGAGGAAGAGAAAAGGAAAGCAGGAGTTGGATAATATTAATAGTTGCTAAAATGTATACAGCTATCATTTAATTGGAAACAAAAGTACATAAGAGACATGCAGGGTTGAAATAGGACAGGGATGAGTAGGTCTTTTGGATTAAGGAAAGAGTTGAATCACAGAATCCAAGATTGCAGTATTCTAAATTAGTCCACATATATGTATTTCTTCAGGGTTTCATTTACAGCCTACCAGTAACGCTGAGTAGCACACCCACTGCATTTCCACATGAGTAAGGCTGATTTTTGGCACAGCCCCTTCTGTCTCTTCCCTCTTTCTGGCCTCCTGTTCTCTAACTTGTAGACACCCAGCATGCTCACACTGAACTCTGGCTTTCCAAAACCTTTTGGTACCCTCTGTCCTCCCTTTTTCTTCTTTCCAGCCCCAAATAAATTCTTATTCCCAGACTGTGCAAATAGGTGTTTGGCCTGGTTATCTAATTTAAATACTCAAATGAATCCATTTCCATTCAACAGGTATACTTTAAAGGATGAGGTTGTTCACTGTAGTGGGTCGCCATGCGTATTTTCTGGTTCTTGGTTAAGAGGCTTTTCATCAGATTCCCAAAGGAACCCACCCCTACAACAATTAAAATACAATCATCTGGCTGGGCGCGGTGGCTCACACGTGTAATCTCACCACTTTGGGATGCCAAGGCGGGCAGATCACGAGGTCAGGAGATCAAGACCATCTTGGCCAACATGGTGAAACCCTGTCTCTAGTAAAATACAAAAAATTAGCCAGGCGTGGTGCTACGTGCCTGTAATCTCAGCTACTTGGGAGGCTGAGGCAGGGGAATCGCTTGAACCCAGGAGGCAGAGGTTGCAGTGAGCTGAGATCATGCCACTGCACTCCAGCCTGGCGACAGAGCAAGACTCCGCCACAAAAAAAAAAAAAAAATACAATCATGTAAGTGGCAAAATGCACATGGGAACTATTTTTGAACTGGTATACATAGGTAGGTTCCTAGCCTAATTAGAATACCTCTCACTAGTTAGAGGACCACTCATATATCACTGCCATCAATCCAGAAATCTGATCAGCCTTACAGCTTTCCCCCATTTCTCCCCTCACTTTTGCAAACAACATACCTCATGGTAGAATAAAGTATTGCTTGGGGAAAGTGAAGAGCAGAAACACAGTGAGCAGTGGAGGGCCCAAAAGCCATCTTGCACTAAAATATATATATATATATGTAAATTTTAAAATAAATACACAATATATTAATTTTCATTAAAAAATTAAAACTACAGAAAAGTTGCAAGAACAGTACAACGATCTACCATATACCCTTTTACCTACCTTTTACCTATTTTATCAATTTAAAACTTTGCCACATTTGCCTTATCTATCTGTGCTAAACTACTTGACAGTAAGTTGCATGTATCAAAAGTTTTTTTTGTTGTTGTTGTTAGAGTCTCACTCTGTCACCCAGGCTAGAGTGCAGTGGTATGATCTTGGCTCACTGCAACCTCCGCCTTCCAGGTTCAAGCGATTCTCCCACCTCAGCCTCCAGAGTAGCTAGTATTATAGGCGCCCACTACCATGCCAGGCTAATTTTTGCGTTTTTAGTAGAGACAGGGTTTCACACAGGCTAGTCTTGAACTCCTGACCTCAGGTGATCCGCCCGCCTCGGCCTCCCAAAGTGCTGGGATTACAGGTGTAAGCCACTAAGCCCGGCCCATTATTTATTCCTGATACTCAAATTGTCTCAGATTTGGTAAGGGGGGAGCACCTTCGAGCCATCTGCTTACTTTTGACATATCTTCCTTGACATAGCCAAGAAATCTCCTTGCTTTAAGGCACATGATCTTTCAAGGGCATTTTATACTTTCCCTGTCTCTGCCTTCGAATGAGCCATCTCGCCACGGAGTCTGGCTCCTTTAGGTGGAGAATGGTATTTAGAAACCAAGATATGAAGGCACATGATACATCTCAAAATAGTGAAGTGTCACTGTCCCTATTTCCTTGAGGCACATTTGGAAGCGTGGTGTGATTTATAATCCTACCTCGACCATCGCCTGTGTGACCTTGGCAATTCCCTTTATTCCTTGCGGTCTTCTTCGTCCTTTGGGGGAAAAAAAATTGGATTAGAGAAATATTTTTAAACTTTTTCAGAGTCACCAACACGTTTGGGAATCTGACAGAAGCTACGGGTCCCCAGAGACATGCTCACATAAGCAAAAACTGGCCTGTGTTTTAGGGGGTTCCAGACTCCGAAGCTCACAAGAGGCTCCAAATCTCTGGATTAAGTGATCTCCAAGATCTCTTCAGCGCTGACATTGATATTCTGTGAGTCTATAAGCGACTGCACTGCTGTCAGAATGACTCCTCGGAGACATCAAAACGTGGAGGGTTTTATTATATATAGCAACGAGAAGAGAAAAGGACACAAAGAAAGGAGCCTGTGAGCAACGCATTGCTCAGCCACAGTTCTTTGCCGGTGCCAAATTTAGGGCGCGCTGTACTTGTAGGTGAGAGGTTTTGGCGGGAAGGACCCCGGGTGGGCGGAGAACGCCGGGGCGGGGAAGGAGATCGCAGGCCGCATCCAGGTCTCTGCATCCCTCCGCACGGTCCGCCAGGGCTCGCTCTTGCCCTTCGCCTGGAAGGCCGATGAACGGAGCGGGCCGAGAGGCGACCCCGCCCCTGGCAGCGCCGAGGCGGAGGGGCGAGGGGAAGGCGTCTGAGCCCGGAAGGAGCGCGCCGGCCAGGCCTGCGCCCCTCCCAGTGCGCCGTCCCCCACTCTCCAGCAGCCGTCGTCGGCGGTGCTTCGGTCGCCATGGTGACCAATCCAGGCCCGGGCCCGCCCCCGCCCCCCTGCCCCGGCCCCCTGACGTCGGCGCACGTCAGCGGCGGCGCGCGCCTGGCTGGGCCCTGCGGAGCGGGAGGGAAGGAGCGAAGGAGCAAGCGGAGCGGCCGTCGCCCAAGCCGAGCCGCGCTGCCAACCCTCCCGCTCGCCCGCCCGCGCTCCTGTCCGCCGTGTCTAGCAGCGGGGCCCAGCATGGTCATGGCGGATGGCCCGAGGCACTTGCAGCGCGGGCCGGTCCGGGTGGGGTTCTACGACATCGAGGGCACGCTGGGCAAGGGCAACTTCGCCGTGGTGAAGCTGGGGCGGCACCGGATCACCAAGACGGAGGTGCGGCCCGGGGCTCGGCGGGAGCGTCCGAGGCGAGGGTTCGGGAGAAGAGCTGCTTACCGAGAGGGGCGGCCGCAGTGGTGGGACCGGGGAGACCCGAGAGGCCGCCTCACTGGCGGAGGCGAGCGGGCCTGGGACTATGAGGACCCAGGAGGTGCAGGGGGTCGGTGAGCACTGAAGGGATCAGGCCCGGGCACCCGGACCTGAGTGTCGTCCGACTGGAAACGCAACCAGCCGGGGCTTTGCTTTCCCCTACGCCACCCCCGGTGGCCACCCGGAATTTTGCCCAGAGCCCCCCACCCGGGCCGTGACCTGGTCTGTGGCCTCCGCTCCGGAGCCCAAGTTCCGCGTCTTCCCTGCTTTCGGCTGGGGGTGGGGTGGGAGGGGAAGTCTCGGTGTTCCCAGGCTGCGCCGTGAGAGACGTCGCCGGCCCGAGGAGGGGACCGCCTGCGCTTGGGCTCCACGGATGGGGGATCGTGCGGCCCCCGTGACCCTGGCGCCCCTCCCCTGCCCGACGAGGAAGGGCCCCATGGCTGGGAATGCCCCCACGGCCACTGTCCATCTCATCTCCTTCCTTTTGGCCCAGGGTGTCTCTGATTTGGTGTCTGGCTAGCTTGATCTCTTGCCTGGGGCATTTCCATTTAATGCTCCAGACAATAGAACTGGTTAAAATGGTCATCTCTGCACTTGCACAGTGGGTGGATTGGTCTTCTTGTCTAGGGTTGTCCCTGTACCAGGTGTGCATTCTGGCTGTAATACGCATTCTTTAAACCCTGTCAGATTCTGCCTCTACTCCTAAAGCCCTCAACTGCTTCCTGACGGTGAATCCTGCACCCTCTTCATTGCACATTCTAATGCACCGCACATATTCTCTCACAAGTCTCTGTTCTTACCTAACCCGCCCCCCTTCCTTCCACTGCCTCAAGCTGCTCTCCTCAGGGTCTCTATTTTAAGACGTGCAAATTAAATACCTTAGAAGAACGGTAGAAACAAAACCATTCTTTAGAATAAAACCTAGTGGTTTTGACGTACTCTACTCTGCCTTATTGTAGTTCCTCCTGGAGTTTCATCCTTTTCCTGTTTGTTTGCCCTCCAGTTTTGGTCCTATTCTGCTTTTTCCCTTGTTAGTACGAATGTACTAGAGTTTGTAGAATAAAGTAGGACTTCTTTTCAGAATGACTTATGTAAGGCGAAGGGCACTTGCAAACGTGAGTGATTTTTGGAGTTGCAGTTGTACTTTGAAGTTTTGCTTAATCCCGTTTCCAAAAGGAAGGATTATATGTCATTCTGTCTTCTTTACTTTTTGCCTTCCCCTGCTGGTCCTGAAGCAGTCTAAATTGACTTATCTCTTAGAATCAGGACCAAGGTCAGATATTTTCTTCTCACAGATTTACCAGTTAGCAATTTAGATTGTTTGTAATGATAATGATAACTTGACTATAGTGATATTGTTAAATCGTAATCTGATCCCAGCATTTTTTAAAATGAAGAAATTGGTTCCATTCCTCTGAAGAGCCATGGCCTATGCCATGCCATTTCCCTTTAAGTTACATAAAAGAACGCATTTTAAATGCATGTTTTATGAGTCCTTGCTTAATGACTTTCTAAAAACAAACAAATTGTGAGTTATGGAGAGGTTCTACAAAACTTTTGAACTGTAGTATATCGTGTGGTTGAATTCCAAATCCATCAGTTCTTAATATTTTTTTCTCATCAGCTCTTACTGGGATTAGTAGCAAGATTTAATTAAGTCATCTATTATTTATCGGGTCAAATTTAGTTAATACAGTAAGAGCTGCTTAAGTGGAGTGACTGACACTTTGAGGTTGACAATTCAAATGGTGTCCGTTTTAAACTAATGTATCTTAAAGAGCTAGGGGGCACTATGGAGTAATACCGTGGTTTGGCTATCAGAGTGAGATCAATGCATTCATTTGTAATTGAAACAAGCACGGGTCAGATCGTGAAAGAGGACTTAGATCCTAAATCGTGTGTGTAGTATGTATGTGTAAAATGATTTACGTTAAAAGCTAAATGTTTAGTCCACAGAACCCATTTCTCTGTGCTTTTCTAAAGAAGCTGTTGTTAACATATAAAAAGAAAGTGTGAATTTGAGATGGGTGAGGGTATCTGTGGTAATTTGGTGGGTGTCATTGGAGATATTAAGGTAGAGAGGGTTAAGTGAAATGTCAAAGCAGTCGTTGAACAGAAAAGTTTTCTAGATCTCTAGGTTGTAAAGTTGCTCTGAATATTTTTTTTTTTTTTTTTTTTTTTTTTTTTTTTTTTTTGAGACAGAGCCTCGCTCTTGTTTCCCAGGCTGGCTGGAGTGCAATGGTACGATCTCGGCTCACCACAACCTCTGCCTCCCGGGTTCAATCGATTCTCCTGCCTCAGCCTCCCAAGTAGCTGGGATTACAGGCGCTCACCACCATGCCCGGCTAATTTGTGTGTTTTTAGTAGAGACGGGGTTTCACAATGTTGGCCAGGCTGGTTTCGAACTCCTGACCTCAAGTGGTCCACACGCCTTGGCCCCCCCAAAGTGCTGAGATTACAGGCGTGAGCCACCACGCCTGGCCCAATTGTTTCTTAAAGTATTCCATAGGAGTAACAATTCTATTGTTAATGAAGTTTTTTACAGCAGTTATTTATCCTTATTCATTCATTCACTTGATAAATGTTTGTGTGTTTTTGATAAATACAACTACCTTAAAAACTATAAGATGTTTAGTGAAAACTTTTGTTTTAAATTCAGTTTTCGTTGCAGAACATACTACAGTAGTTATAGTGGAACAATTAATATGGTATAAAAATAATATCAGCAAAATATCACAATTATACTTATTGATGACAAAAGTTTCTTCGTATACTATGCTTTAACATCGATACAAGTTTGTGTGTTTTAAAACTTAGATCTTTTTTCCCAAGTTTGACTCTGAGGCAAATTTTAGGGCTTGATCATCTATGTAATGAGCAATTAGAACCCTTTTATTTTTAACTGGTTCTTCTCTGTCTCTTGTTCTATATCATTCACAAATGATGTATTTCTACAGAACTTGGGAGATTCAAGTCTGTTTCCCTTTTAGGAAAAAAATAGTAGACAAAAGAGATCTTCATTTTGGTCGAATCTATCAAACAGTTTAACATTGTTTATGAAATATAATTACATCATCATCTGAAGTGGTATTGTGTTAGATCTCTATGTGAATTTTGCATCCAAAGGGGAAGACAGGTGGTGGTAGAATCCAGCTTCCTAATACGCTTTGTAAAGGCTTTGTAGTATTAGTTTGTGGTTTATGAATTAGAGATGCTAATTTTATAAAATTAGCATAATGGGAAAAGAATAATAGCATGTAAGCTGTTAAACTTTGAGAAGGTAGTGGTTGCTTGTTTGCTATTCAGTGAGTGTCCTTGAGTAGTTTATTTTATCAATACTATACAGTACTAGGAAATAACTTTTTCCTTCTAGTTAGTGGTATAGCTAGTTTTTTGTCTCTTAAGTAAAATTCTAGAAAAGCCAATTGTATCCTTAAATGTTTTTGTATTCTATTTAAGAAACAATTTCTTTCTTGTTGTTCTCAGGACAAAAGAAAGAAAAATAAATAAAGAAGTAGTGTCTTACTATAATATAAAAAATAAGGAAGAGTATAGTGAACAAAAAAGTGTACATATAATTCCTACACCAATGGGAATAACCCATTCTTAACATTATGGCACTAGTCTTTTTATTTAAATGCATTTTTTCCATAGATGAGAGCACATGGTACATATATATAAATTATGTTCTTTTTTCTACTTAATATTATAACCTAGGCATTTTGTTTATTATATATAACTTTATAAAAACATTTTTGTTAGCTGCATGGTGTTCTACTTTGTGGATGAATATCATTTTACCTAACAGTTCCCTTATTAGTGAATATTATGTAATTTTCAGTTTTTGTTTATAGTAAATAATATGCAGTGAATATTTTTGTGTCTATAACTGAGTGTGCATTTTACATTTTTTCTAGGGAGGAGGAATTGCTGGTAAAGTCCTAAAAGCAAATTTCCTAAGTAACAAGCTATTATTTTTACATTAAAGAGTAGTGTATTTTTATTACCAAATCTGTCATGTTTATTATTGAAAAATTTAAAAGTATAAATAGGAGGCCAGGCTAGATGGCTGACACCTGTAATCCCAGCACAGTGGGAGGCCAACGCAGATGGGTTGCTTCAGGCCAGGAGTTCTAGACCAGCCTGGTCAATATAGCAAGACCCAGTCTCATTAAAAACAAACAAACAAACAAACAAACAAAAACTTATAAATGAAAAGAATTCCCCATAAAATCACAACCCCAGAGATAACCATAACTAGTTATTTTCAGACCTTTTCTATAATAGATAACTTGAGTTTTCCTCGACACCATATACCTTTCATATTGCTTAGCTAAAGAGCATGTAAATGTATAGTCTATGGAATCATAAAGATATTTCATAGAGGTGCTAAAAATGACCTTATTAAAATGGCTTGTGGGTGTCAGGCTGCTTACTCCTTAAGAGAACTTGGAATGCAAAACTGATAACAAGGACATTCTGAAAACAGTATTTGTTTGCTAAAAAGCTTTCCATGTGCATTTTGGGGATTTTATAGTTAGGCCTAATTCTTTACCACCTTAAAATGTAAGATTTTTAAAAGGTTTTCAAAATTGTTAAGGTATTAAAATTGCATTTTTATAGCAAAGTCAGAAACAAGAGAAAGGCATATTACACCCTGATTGTGACGTTTCTTGAAGAGAACTCATTTTAAAAATACATTTGAATTTTCTATTTTGCTTTAAAATTTTAAGACTCCTTTCAGAGTCTTGGTATTAATCTTGTACTGTGAAATATTCCAGATTTCAAGAAGCAACTGTACTATGTGCAACAGAAGGACTTGTTACCAAATAACTCAATCGCTAATATTTGTATCTAGTCTTATGTATGATCTTTAATTGTGTATTGAAATAAAAATTATATTTGTCGTGGAATATGTATGCTTTCATAGAATTTTTCTGTAGTTTTTTGGCACCCCAGACAAATAGTATTTGTCAAATTATTCTGCTAACTATTATTCAAAATGATCTCTTTTTTGGGAGTGGGAACAAACATGCAAAATAAGAGTTGTGTAAATGTTTATATTCTGTAGAAATTTTAACTTTAACAGAGTTTAATGTGTTCTGATTTTAAACCCTCTGGGAAATACTATCTCAGTACCGGTCAATTAAGAAAACAATTATTTGGAAATAACTGAAACTGGCCTATCTTCTTGGATTCACATGATGACATTTGATTTATGACCCACTGCTGATTGCAGAGTCATTTCCTTGGAGGCAAGTGGGTTCCAGAATTCATTAGGATATCGTTCTTTCCGCTTTAGTGTACCTAGTACCTCTTCTACCTTCCACCTCCATCTTTTCAAAATAAATTATATAAAACTTTCTTTATTCAGAACATTGGTGTAGAATACTTTTCCCATCCTTCACAGAGAAATAGCCTATATATCCATTTTGAGATATTAGAAGATCGAAAGATAAACTTGGAAATTCCATCAGAAACTTCATTTTTAAAAAATTTTAAAATACTTTAAACAGATTAAGAGATGAATATTGCCTGAATTAAACTGAGAAACAATACTAAAAATTATTTTAAGTTCTTCTTGAAAGTAAACATAGTATTGATATGGTTTCCCCCAGTTATAGAAGTCAATGCGTCTTCATTGTAAACATTGTTGAAAAGCCCAAAGAAGAAAATTAACATCCTTACTTCTACTCTCCAGACCCAGAGATAATGCCTGTTAATATTTGGTTCATCTTCTTCTAGTTATTCACATATATTTTATATGTATGTAATAAAATTGATGTCATGTATGCATATAATCTGTTTTTTACTTAACATGTTGTTAACATTTCCGTAAGTTTGAAAACTATGTAAAGCATGGTTAAATAGTATTTGTGCATTTGACTATCCATATTTAATCAATTTCCTATTACTGAACATTTAGTCTATTTCTCTCTTTCTGTCTCTCTTTCTAAAATAATGTTTCAGAGGGCATCCCTCTACATACATCTTTGTGCATGTATCTGATTATTTCCTCAGTGTAATTGCATAGCAATGAACATTACCTATCTTAGAGTGTAGGATGCCAAATTACCCTCCAGAAAAGGAGTACCCATTAATTTTCACCAGGAAGCACTCATATTTTACAGGAATATTATTTTCTAAATCTCTGCCAACTTGATAGCAGAAAGTAATATTCTTTGCTACTTTTAAAGTTTTTTTCTATTTTTATTTTTAATTAACAAATACGTGTTTATATTTTCTGTTACTTCAATTTGCATTTCTTTGATTACTTTGTACAGTTTTATATGATGATGATTTGCATTCCTTTTATAAATTTTTTTGTCCTTTGACCCATTTAATTGCATTGTCTTTTTTGTTGATTTGTTTAAATACTTTTTAAGATAGGGGATTATTTTTAATCACTTCTTTTATAATCTTAAAAATTCTCAGTTTAATTTTTGTGAGTATATAACTATCGGACCATTTACCTTTTCCCCCAATCTGTTTTTCCTACCCACTATTATAAAAGTCAAATCAATTTTTTTTTTTTTGGGTTGGGGACAGGGTCTCACTCTGTCGCCCAGGCTGGAGTACAGTGGCGAGATTACAGCTCGCTGCAGCCTCCACCTCCCAGGCTCAAGTGATCCTCCCACCTCAGCCTTCCAAGTAGCTGGGACTACAGGTGCACACCACCACGCCTGGCTAATTTTTAAATTTTTTGTAAAGACAAGGTTTTGCCATGTTGCCCAAGCTGGTCTTGAACTGTTTGGCTCAAACAGCCCTCCCACCTTGGCCTCCCAAAGTGCTGGGATTACAGGCATAAGCCACCATACCCAGCCTTCAAATTAAATCCTAATGAGAATTTATTATTTGAATAATTTTAAAAGCCAAATTTACATTGGAAAAAAGTCTCCTTTTTATTGATTCTGAGAGGGTAACTAGAGAATTTTCTATTTTACTACTGACTTTTACTGCTTTCAGAAAGTCTTTCATTATAGACCACTCAATCACACTTGCTTTTCAATCAAATGATAGGCTAGTATGTTGTAATTCCACCAATGATTTGTTGTATAAGCTGAAAGCTGTATTTGTTTTTTAATTTCAAATGTCTAATGTATGGTATGATAGAGCTAATGCTACTTGGTACTTCAGAAGGACAGTTTAGAATTAGTATATTAGTAATAGGACTGGAGTAAATATTATCTAAGACAAGAAACACGTTAATCCCTTCTAATTTGTTATTAGAAGAATAGCTCTTATTGTGTAACTTCTTTATAAAATCTCCAAAAGCTACTTTTTTTTGGCTTTAATCTGTGGATTTATAGAACCCAAAAGCAACTTTTGTGTATGTGGTTTCTTTAAATGAGATTAGTATTTCTTTTATGAGAAGTTAATTTGTTTTTCTAAAATCAAAAAGACAGGATAGGCCAGGCGTGGTAGCTCACGCCTGTAATCCCAGCACTTTGGGGGGCCGAGGCAGGTGGATTGCTTGAGGTAACGAGTTTGAGACCAGCCTGGCCAACATGGTGAAACCCCATCTCTACTAAAAATACAAAAATTAGGCTGGCGTGGTGGGTGCATGCCTGTAATCCCAGCTACTTGGGAGGCTGAGGCAGGAGAATCACTTGAACCCTGGAGGCAGAAGTTGCACTGAGCTGAGATAGTACCAATGCACTCGAGCAGTGACAGAGCAAGACTCTGTCTAAAAAAAAAAAAAAAAGATAACAAACAGTTTGAAAAATGAAAAAATTCCATTCATCAGTTCAACACTTTTTACATTTCTGCTCTTACATTTAATTCTTTGTCCTCCTATATAAAATTTGTATTTTACATAGTTGTTACTTTCATATGTGTTTTTTAAAATTTCATTCTTAGAAACATTTCTGTATATATGGTCTTCTTAATATTTAAAGCATAAAATAATATAGCCATTTTCTAAAGAATTTTGAAAATGAGAAAATGAAAACTAATATATCTTGGAGAATTAGTATATGTGATAAATAACTGTCATTGTTCTGGGTTTTTTCTTATTAGAAAAATAATACATGTTCACTGAAGAAAAATTGCACAGTAAAGTACAAAGCAGTTTTTCATCATCTTTTTCTACTCATACCTTATGCTGAGACTGCACTGATATCTCAGTTTTCTAATACTCTATTGATTATATGTACACATAAGGCTGGATGAGGTGGCTCACACCAGTAATCCCATACTTTTTGGAAGCCAAGGCAGGAGGATTACTTGAGCCTAGGAGTTTGAGACCAGCCTGGGCAGCATGGTGAAACCCACTCTCGACCAAATGTGTGTGTGTGTGTATATATATACACACACACACGCACACACATACACACACAAATTAGTGCACTGTGGTGGTGCACACCTGTAGTCCCAGCTTCTTGGGAGGCTGAGGTGGGAGGATCATTTGAGCCTGGGAGGCAGAGGTTGCAGTGAGCTGAGATCGCGCCACTGCACTCCAGCCCAGGCAACAAAGTGAGACCCTGTCTCAAAAAAAGAAAAAAGTACACATAAATCTTTGTCCTCATTTCAGATTATTTCCTTCAAATAACTTCTCAGAAGAAGAGTCCTTAAGCTACATGGAATGGATGATTTTTAAGGTTCATAATAAAGACTACTAAATTGCTTCGCAGAAAAATTATAATCTATTTTGTATTCCTACTAACAATATCTGAAACAAACATCTCACTGAACCTTAGCTGACCAGGTTATTTATTTTTTAATCTTTATAAATATAATAAGTGAAAATGGTATTTTGTTTTTAATTCCTATTTCCCTGAGTATTTTGAAGTTGAATATTCAATGTTGCTACTTTATGTGGGATTTAGTTTGATAGTAATCATTCTAGTTTGTCCTAATGTTCTTCAGTTTATAGAGGAAACCTTTATTCAGTCCTTTAGTAGAAGGAGTATTCATTTTTCTGTCATATAAATTTATTGAAGGTTTTTTTAAGATAATGTATATATAATGATTAGAGAGTTGAATAGATGAACACCACCAAAAAAGGGGATCTTTCCATTCGTGGAGTTCCTTTCTTGACCTACTTTCTTGCTACCATGCAGATTTTGTCTCTTATACTATGTTGAGAACTAAATAAGAGAAGGGATATAGAGAGGAAGTTCCCAGAAATCTAAGTTCATTCTAATCCTTAAAAGGAACTATTGGAACACAACCCTTTTGCAAATTAAGGACTTTCAGTGCACCTTTGGGGAAATCCCCAAATAACAAATTTTTTGTTGATAAAATGTGTTCATCTTCTTCTTACAGACCTATTAAATTGTTGAGGGTAGGAATCAAATCTCATTCATTTTTATATCCCAGGCATAATTCCTGGCACACAACAGACGCTGTGTAATGTATTACTACAAGACCCTTTGAAATAGTGAAAAGATTAAAGTTGGAGTTAGAAGGCCTAGGGTTTTTCTCTCTTAATTCACTAGAGCTTTAAGACCTTTGTTGATTATGTGACATTATTTGAACCTCAGTTTCATCAACTCATGAGTGTACTGCTTGTTTCATTTACTTCACAGAATTGGGAAATAAATGAGATAAAATATGCTAAAGTATCTTAAAAAATGCTATGCAGTTGTGAAAATCATCACCACTGTTAGTATTATACATATTTCTGGGAAGTACTTGATAGAGAACTCCATTGTTAAGAAATTACTTGGATGAGTTTGGCAGACTGCTAGCTGATCACTGAAAACTACTGTTTCCTCTTCTTTCTGGGCCTACAGCTGGACTGTTTCTTTGCCACCCTTGCATTTAGGTGTGGTCATATGCGGAGTTCTAACTAATGGAATGAACAGAAATAATAGGCACCACTTCCAGCCCTGGCCCATAAAATCACCCGTGAGGATCCCTCAGAGTTCTTTTTTCCTTCTGTCTAGCTGGAATAGAGACCGCCTTCAGGTTAACCTTGGAAGCCACACATTAAAGATATTAAAGCCTCTTTGAATTTCAAATGCCTGCCAACTTCATTCATCTAGTTCTGCTACATAAGCAAGAAATAAACTTCTGTTGAGTTTGAATCATAAGTTTTGGGGTGTATTTGGTAAAGCAGAGTTCCCATGTTACAAGGAACATATTAACTCATGCTCTGCCTTTTCTTTAGAGAAGCATAATCCTATTCTATAATAGCCTTAGAAACAAGGGATGGCAATGGGATACATATATATATATATATATTTATGATCATAGGATCATAGATGGATAAAGTCTGTGACCCAAGGTAAAATTGAAGGGAGAATTGTATCATTTGAGTTATTTTGTTAAGAAAAGTTAAATGAGATTTATAATTTTTATTAAAGTTTAATTAGATAATATTTTTAACTTTTTAATATATGTCATATATTTCTGACTTTTTCATTGTTGAGGCCAATGTTCCAAAAGGGTATAAAAAAGGAGCTTTCTCTGGGTAATACCTTGCTTTAATTGATATTTAATATCTAAACTTTTTCATCCCATTAAATATGACACTCAAGATATTTACAGTATAAAATTGTCTCATGATAGGAATCATGCTGGGTTTTTAAAAACCATAATCACTTTTTCTATTAGATGGTTGTGACCCATCTCATTATAAAAGCTTTTTCTTGGGGGCAGGGGGTGCTGATATCTAGACTCACTCCTGAAATTGTAGGGTAAGACATTTTCTTCAAAATATGCATGTCTGTGAAACTTGATGTGATCTTCCTAAGGAATATTGAGGATATTCAATTATACACTTATCCTTTTATCTGGCAGCTGTTACCCACAGTTACCCAAAATAATGGATAATAATGGATTGTATCATACTCTTTACTGAGGGGGGTTTCTTTAAATGGATTTAGGTTTGAGGTGGTCCAATAATATTTCTAATAGCAAGTATATAATATTAATCATTCTACTTGCCTAGCAGTCAAAGTTTTACTTTCTAGAATATTTTCATTACGGTAATAATTAAAATACCACCAAACATAATGAAAAGAGCTATCACAGAACCTATGTACTTTACTCCCTAGAAAATAAGCTTTTATTCTTAGGCAATAAATTTAATTTTATACATTATGTTTAGTAATCGGATTTCCCCTGGGAAGCTTGGAGAGTTCTACAATTAATTCAAATCAGGAAACAACCTGTGGACAGCAAGTTAGAAATAGAGAAAGGTGAGAAGTAAAACTTACAGTAGAGCTTTAGGACATAACAGCAAAGGATAGAGCAGCCATAAAGAAAGAAGAAAAACATTACGTTTGACCCTTGAACAAGGCAGAGGTTAGGGGAACTGACTCCAGTTGAAAGTATAACTTTTTGACTCTCCCCCCAATTGTTTGTTTGTTTTTTTTTAACAGAGTCCCGCTCTGTCGCCCAGACTGGAGTGCAGTGGCACAATCTTGGCTCATTGCAACCTCCACCTCCCGGGTCCAAGCGATTCTCCTGCCTCAGTCTCCCAGGTTGCTGGGATTACAGGCGCCCGCCACCATGCCTAGCTAATTTTTACGTTTTTAGTAGAGACAGGGTTTCACCATGTTGGCCAGGCTGGTCTGAAACTCCTGACCTCAAATGATCAGCCTGCCTCGGCCTCCCAAAGTGCTGGGATTACAGGCATGAGCCACAGCGCCCAGCCTGACTCCCCCAAAATTTAAGTAATAGCCTACTGTTCACTGGAAGCCTTACCAATAACAGAAACAGTCCATTAACACATATTTTATATGTTACATGCATTATATACTTTATTCTTACAGTAAAGTAAGCTAGGGAAAAGAAAATGTTAAGAAAATCACAAGGAAAATACATTTATCACTCATTAAGTGAAGTGGATCATAAAGGTCTGCATCCTCATTATCTTCACGTTGAGTGGGCTGAGGAGGAGGAGGAGGAAGAAGAGAAGTTGGTCTTGCTGTCTTAGTGGTGGAAGAAAATTTGTGTATCAGTGAACCCACACAGTTTAAAGCCATGTTGTTCAGGGTTAACTGTAATTGTATGAACAGGAGACTGCGGGAATTATGTGAAACGGCAAGCTGAGGCCTATTTTATTGGATACCTTTTGGAAGCATTGAGCTATCATAGCATGTGCAATTGCTGATATTAAAAGTTATCCTCGGCTGGGCACAGTGGCTCACGCCTGAAATCCCAGCACTTTGGGAGGTCGAGGTGGGCGGATCACCTGAAGTGAGGAGATCAAGACCAGCCTGGCCAACGTGGTGAAACCCCATCTCTACTAAAAATACAAAAATTAGCCAGGCATGGTGGCACACACCTGTAATCCCAGCTACTCGGGAGGCTGAGGCAGGAGAATCACTTGAACTCAGGAGGCGGAGGTTGCAGTGAGCCAAGATCATGCCACTGCACTCTAGCCTAGGCCACAGAGGGAGACTCTGTACCAATAAATAAATAAATAAATAAATAAATAAATAAATAAATAAAAGTTTTCCTGAGGCCAGGCGTGGTGGCTCACACCTGTAATCCCAGCACTTTGGGAGGCTGAAAAGGGAGGATTGCTTGAGGCCAGGAGTTCAAGGCCAGCCTGGTCAACATAATGAGACCCCATCTGCATTAAAAAAAAAAGAAGAAGAAAAGTTACCCTGAAATAATAACATAAGGCTAAATTATGTTTAGAATTTAGAACCCTTTGATATAACTTGAAGTACGTTTTAGAGTTTTTTCAAAACTGATAATTAAATTGGGGTGGTTCTCAGTTATCTGAAAAATTTATTTAAAATCAGAATGCTTTATTTTCCAACCAAATATCTACTAATTTTAATAAATTAGTTCTTTTTAATTGCATGAAAAAATTGCGTTGTAATCATTGATTTCTGCCTACCTAGTCGTTCACCTTCAAATGTAATCCCTTCAAATTATTAACCTTGGAATTGTTTGGCCTCCTCTCTAGTTATAACAGAAGGAAGTCACAGTTTCTGAAATAAAATTCCTTTTACAAAGTTAAATTTTAGTGCAGTTACTAACATTTTAGTTTTTGCACTTCAATTTTTAAAAGAAAGTCCAATTGTATTTTCTCATGTAATGAGTTTTAATATTTTATATTCAGCTTTTTGTCTGTATTCTTTGAAACTTATCACTTGCTTTTCTATGAAAATAGTATTTCAGTGCAACAGAAACTATCTTCTGAACTGTCTTCTACTTTGCTGATCATTTGTTTATGGGTACAGTGGGATAACAAGTTGATATAGCCACTAATTTAATCAAATAAAGATTTTATTTTTTCAGTTTGTACAGGAGTAAAAAGACATTACAATTGTACTGAAAGAGAAACATGTTTTTGAATTATTCTTCATAGCACACTAAAGACACTGCCAAACATCTACTGCCTTGTACATGATATTAGTTTAAGAAATATTTGTTGAATGAATGAACATTGAATTTAAACTAGCTATCATCAGTGTCAGGAACCTACAGGTGAAGTCTCATGTCATTTATTGACAGGATTCTTAACTGGAAAATGTTAACTATTGTATACTAATTGTATTTATTTGTGTTCTGGGATGCAGGTGGCAATAAAAATAATCGATAAGTCTCAGCTGGATGCAGTGAACCTTGAGAAAATCTACCGAGAAGTACAAATAATGAAAATGTTAGACCACCCTCACATCATCAAACTTTATCAGGTATGACTCAGCCTAACACTATCTCCATTCATTTCACAAGATAGTTGTCTATTTCGTATTGTGATTTTTCTTCTTATATTTGTTTTTCTAATCAATGAAAGAAAATACATGTATGCTTTTTGTAACTAAGTACACCGTTTTTCTATATTGTCTTTAAACTTAAAACTCAGAAATCTTAAGTCATCTGTCAGACTGCAAGTTGTTTTAAAAGTTTGCAGTGTGGGCTCACACTTGTAATCCCAACAGTTTGGGAGGCTGAGCAGGGAAGATTACTTGAGACCAGCCTGGGCAACATGGTGAAACCCCATCTCTACCAAAAAATATATATATACAAATATTAGCCTGGTGTGGTGGTGCACATCTGCAGTCCCAGCTACTTGGGAGGTTGAGGCGGGAGGATTGCTTGAGGTTGCAGTGAGCTATATCATACTACTACACTTTAGCCTGGATGACAAAGTGAGATACTATCTCTTAAAAAAAAAAAAAAAAAAAAGAAGTTTACAATTGTATGATACCCTGCTTTTTAACTGCAGAGTTTTGGTGCTACTGCCTAATAAGGATATGGCAGTTTTGCTCATTTAAAAAGGATACTGTATGTTTTATGAAAATACAACCGCTAAACTAGTATATTATTCAGTGACATACTTTGTAATACATAGGACTGTATTTATTTAATTATTTGGCTTATTTTAGTAGATAAAATAAATTTGCTTTTTTAAAAAAATCAACTTTGTTATAATAATTTTTGTAAAATAAATTGAACCCATTTTAAGTGTAAGCCATAGGGTTTTTTGTCATTGTTTTTCATTGTTTTTTTATAGCTTTAGGGGGTACAGGTGCAGTTTTGTTACCTGGCTATATTGCATAGTGGTGAAGTCTGGGCTTTTAGTGCACCCACCAACCAGCCATGGTTTTTAAAAGGAGTGTTTTTCTCAGATTTTTAAAGAGTAATTCATGTTTAAGAAGGATAATATAGTACAAAATATTGAAAAAAATTATTTCTTAACATGTAGAATTTTTCTGTTGAAAAGCTCTTTTTAAACTGAAATGTTCCAGTATTCTGGCCCATGACTTTGATCTCCAGAGTGTGATGTGTATGCCCATGGTATGCTGGACTCAGCCTGTACTGGCTTGTTGAGAGCTGGTTGTTAAACTTTCAGAAGCTTTGCAAGCCAATTAACATGATGTTAGTAGCTCAAAATCTGCATTGGTAGGAAGATTTACATCACAGAAGTTGGCTTACAAATCAGGACCTTTTTATTTTTTGTCAGAAAGCTGGTTTACTGGCACACCAGTGTGTGCATTCAAATAGATTAGCACAAATGTGCTTGGGAGTATAAGAAGAAAATATCAGAACCTCTAGTTATGTTTATTTTTTATATTTGTTTTGTTGTATATATTTTATAATGTACATAATATTTATACAGTGGCACATGTATGCAATGTGTATGTATATATACATGTCACCATATGTGTCGTGTGTGTTTGTGTCTGTATATATATATATATATATATACACATATATATATTTGGCAACTTTATTTTTAATGGATTCCCATAGGAATCATGTTTATTGTATTTTATTTTTTTTAGAGAGAGGGTCTCACTGTTGTTGCCCAGACTGGCCTTGAACTCCTGGGCTCAAAGGATCCTCCTGCTTCAGCTAGGACTACAAGTGCATGACAGTGTGTTTGGCTCTAAACCAGTGGTCCCCAACTTTTTTGGCACCAGCGACCAGTTTCGTGGAAGGCAATTATTCTACCTCAGCATTAGATTCTCATAAGGAGTGTGAATCCTAGATCCCTCACATGCACAGTTCACAGTAGGGTTCCCACTCCTATGAGAATCTAATGCTGATCTGATGGGAGGTGGAGCTCAGGTGGTAATGCGAGCAATGGGGAGCTGCTGTAAATACAGATGAAGCTTCACTGTGTGGCCCGTTTCCTAACAGGCCACGGACTGTACCAGTCTGTGACCCAGGGGTTAGGAACCCCTGCTCTAAACAACTTTTATTGATAGAGATTTTCAGTTTAAAAAATGTGAAGACCATTGGCTTATGATATGCCTCCTGAGAATGAGAGACTATGATGTGTCACTCAAAGCATTTCCTAAAAATTCTAAAACTACAGAGGCCTCTTAGGTCAAATTTATATCAGATTAACCCAGTGCAGTGACATGTAGTCCCAGCTACAGGGGAGGCTGAAGCAGGAGGATCTCTTGAGCCAAGGAGTTCCAGGCTGTAGTACACCACAATTGCACCTGTGAATAGCCACTGTACTTCAGCCTGGATAACACAGAGATCCCATCTCTAAAAATAAATAATTAATTAATTAATTCAGATTACTTCTCCCTTTAAACTTAGAAAACGTCTTGCTCTGTCACCCAGCGTGGGGTGCAGTGGCACAATCATAGCTCACTGCAGCTTCAAACTCATGGACTCAAGTGATCTTCCTGCCTCAGCCCCTCCCCAAGTAGCTGGGGCTACAGGCACATGCCACTATACCTGGCTAATTTTTTAATATTTTTTGCAGATACAGGATCTCACTATGTTGCCCAGGCTGTTCTCAAACTTCTGGGCTCAAGTGAGCCTCCCATGTTGGCCTCCCAAAGTGCTGGGATTACAGGAATGAGCCACCCATGCCTAGCCATTGTTTTTTTAATTCCTGAAGAAGATACTTCTAAGAAACTAATTATATTCTTCAAAGCCTCTGATTAACCATAAACTAAACCGAGGATAAAACTAACATAATTTGCATATTAATTCTATCTATTTGAGGTAAATAATTGGTTACAGTTGATTTACTGATTTGTTTAGGCCCAAACTGTAGGTAGCTCTTAGTTTTCTGACCTCGTGGAGAATAGTCTTAAATCTACATCTTAGAACAAAATTAATTTTCTTCCTTTCAGTAGATAGCAGTTAGAGTATTACAGAGAAGCACTCTAAAACTTGTTCATCTTGAATCTAAACACTCATTTTCTTTTTATTCTATTTGTATTTATTTTTATATATATATATTTTTTTGAGACATAGTTTTCCTCTGTCGCCCATATACAAGCAGCTCTCCCACCTCAGCCTCCCAAGTAGCTGGGATCACAGGTGCACACCACCACACCTGGCTAATTTTTATATTTTTTAGTAGAGACAGGGTTTTGCCCTGTTGGCCAGGCTGGTGTCGAACTCCTGACCTCAAGTGATCTGCCCACCTTGACCTCCCAAAGTGCTGGGATTACAGGCATGAACCACCACACCCAGCGTCATTTTCTTTTTAAATAGACTTCCATTTAGTGTAGTTTGAAAAATCAGGTTTATGAAAATGACACACTTCATTCTGAATCTAGAAAAATGCATTTAAATAAAAGTATTTCACAGTAGAGCTATGAATATGAAACTTTTGAACAATTAGAGTACTTTGTAACAATATTAAAGTATAGTACAAGGAATATCACATTGTGCCAGATTAGCTAGGCTACCAACCAGGTAAACTAAATTACTCTATTTTTTTATTCTTTTAATCAGAATCTACCATGATAACATAGGACTAGAAATGTCAGTGAGGAGATGTTGAAAAGTAGATCTTTAAAACTTATATTATCTATACTAGTACTTCTCCAACTTTAATGTACATAAAAATCACTTGGCAGTTTTGTTAAAATGTAAATTCCAATTCAGTATGTCTGGGATGGGGCCTGGAATTCTGCATTTCTTACAGGTGGTTGAATAGTGCTACGACTGCTGGTCCAAGGACCACACTTAGATGAGCAAGGATCTCAATTTTTCACAAACACATTAATCAGAAGGATATTGTCAGGCTTATAAACTTAGCCATCTTCTGAATTGTTCATAACTGTGATTCTTTTATTGGTAGTTTCAATTTAGGTAACTCCATAGAATATTGTGGAAAATTCCAGTACATTTCTGTCAGACTAATATGAAATTATTTATCAATAGGTAATGGAGACCAAAAGTATGTTGTACCTTGTGACAGAATATGCCAAAAATGGAGAAATTTTTGGTAAGCTTTTTCCTTTAAATTTTCTATTAATTTGAAAAATTCACTAATCTGCATGAATGGGGTATTTTCTGTTAATTTTCTGCTTATTTAAGTGTTGGTAATATAAGTGAAAAAAAATTAAGTGTTAAAAATATTCAGTAACCTAAAATATGAAATATAACTTATTTCCTTGCATTTATTATACTAAAGGTACTACTTCTGTCATCTCTATTAGAAACTGGAGAATCAAACATATGGAGGAACTTTTAGTCATATTGCAAAGGATATTTTCTTTCTTTTTATCTTCCTTTTTACCTTCCTTTTCTATGGAAAGATTAGTCAGCAAATATTTATTAAGCTTCTGCTATGTCCCAGGCATTGCACTAGGTATTGGGGATACTCTAGTAACCTGAATAGCACAATCTCTGTTATTGTGGATCTTACAGTTTAGTAAAGTATTCACTATAGGTGTAAGACCTCAGGCAAATCACTAAACCTCTCTGGGACTTGATTCCTTTATCTCTAATAAGAAAGTATTTGATTGGTGTTTATGATTCATTCGAACTTTAAAAAAAAATTTAAATATTTTATTCTAGCTTTCACCTAAAATATCTATTTATTTTTACTGTGTGGAACCAGAGCACTGTAGGTATCTAAATCTTTTTTGTTCTTAACTGAAATTTAAGTCCAAAATTGTTTTTTAAGCAGCTTTATTGAAGAATAATCATATGTAATAAATTACACGTATTTAATGTGTACAACTTAATGTTTTGATACACGTTTGTGAAACAATCACCACAGTCAAAATATCCATCACTTCCAGAAGTTTCTTTGTGCCCTCTTTGTAACTCTTCTACCCCATCTGACACCCAAAAAACCACTGACCTGTTTTTTGTCATTATGGATCAGTTTGTATCTTTTGGAGTTTTATATAAATGGAATTATACAGGATATACTCAAATGTAATCATACAGGATATATTCTTTTTTTGGTCTAGCTTCTTTAATATAATTATTTTGGGATTCATCCCATTTTATTGTGTATATCAACATATAATTTCTTTTTATTGCCAGTAGTATTATATTATATGAATATACCCCAGTTTGCTTATTCCTTCATCTATCTATTGACAGACATTTGGGTTGGTTTCAGTTTTTAGCTGTTAAACATAAGTTACTATGGACATTCATATACAAGTCTACACAGTCTACCTTCAGGTAATACTTACCACTTCGCATATAATATAAGAACCTTGGCTGGGTGCAGTGGCTCACACTTGTAATCCCAACACTTTTAGGAGGTCAAGGTGGGTGGATCATCTGAGGTCAGGAGTTCAAGACCAGCCTGGCCAACATGGTGAAACCCATCTCTACTAAAAATACAAAAATTAGCTGGGTATGGTAATAGGGAGGCTGAGGCAAGAGAGTCACTTGAACTCGGAAGCGGAGGCTGCATTGAGCCAAGATCACACCACTGTACTTTAGCCTGGGCGACAGAGTGAGATTTCATCTCAATTAAAATAAATAAATAAATAAAAAATAACCTTACATCAGTGTACTTCTATTTTGCCCCTCCTGGCTTTTATGTTCTTGTTGTCATATTTTACTTAAACCTATTTTATAAAACATAATACAGTGCTATTTTTCTTTAAACAATTATCTTTTAAAGAGATTTCCACATTTTTTGAAAATGATCTATTTATCAGTGTAGCTGTCTTTTTCTTTAAACACTTATCTTTTACAGAGATTTCCATATTTTTTGAAAATTGCATCTATTTATCAATGTAGCTACCATTTCTGCATTCCTATGTATGTATATATTTTTATCTAATGTCATTTTTCTTTTGTCTGAAGGATTTTCTTTTCTTTCTTTCTTTTTTTTTTTTTTTTGAGACAGAGTCTCGCTCTGTCACCCAGGCTGGAGTGCAGTGGCGCGATCTAGCTCACTGCAAGCTCCGCCTCCCGGGTTCACACCATTCTCCTGCCTCAACTTCCCAAGTAACTGGTACTACAGGCGCCCACCACCATGCCTGGCTAATTTTTTGTATTTTTAGTAGAGACGGGGTTTTACCGTGTTAGCCAGGATGGTCCCGATCACCTGACGTGATCCGCCCGCCTCAGCCTCCCAAAGTGCTGGGATTACAGGCGTGAGCCACCGTGCCCGGCATCTGAAGGATTTTCTTTAGTGTTTCTTGTAGCACAGATCTGCTGGTGATGAAATATTTCAGCTTTTATATGTCTAAAGTAGTCTTTATTTTTGTCTTTGTTTTTGAAAGATATTTGTACTAGGTATAGAATTCTAAATGGACTTTTTTTCTTTCAGTACTTTAAAGATGTTGCTTCACTGTCTTCCCATTTGCACTGTTTCTGACAAAAAAAAACCACTGTTATCTTTTTCTTTATTCCTGTGTATATAATGTGCCTTTTTTCTCTGGCTGCTTTTAAGGCTTTCTATTTATCACTGGTTTCAACAATTTGATTATGATGAGCCTTTGTGTGGTTTTCTTCATGATTCTTATGTTTGGTGTTCATTAAGCTTTTTGGATCTGTGACTGCACTCTTCATCAAATTTGGATATTTTTCAGCCATTATTTTCTAACTAATTTTTCTCTTCCACCCCTCTCTCTTCTCCTTCAGATATTCCAGTCAAATGTATATTAAACTGCATGAAATTGCCCCACAGCTCACTGATGCTCTTTTCCATTTTTAAAAAATTCCTTTTTCTCTATTTCATGTTGAGTAGTTGCTATTTCTGTCTTTAAATTCACGAATCTTTTCTTCTGCCATTAATCCCATCCAGTGTATTTGTCATCTCAGACATTGTAGTATTCTTTCCTATAAACTTGACTAGGACTGTTTTTTAATGCCTTCCATGTCTTTACTTAGCTTTCTGAACATCTGGAATCTAGTTATGATAATTTTTAATGTCCATGTCTGCTGATTTCCAGCATCTCTGTCAGTTCTAGGTTGGTTTTGATTGGTTAATGTTTCTCCTCAGTTTTGGTTACATTTTCCTGTTTCATTACATGTCTGGTAGTCTTTGATTGGATGCTAGACATTGCCAATTTCACCTTGAGCACCACATATTTTTGTGTTACTTTAGGTTTTCTTGAACTTTGTTCTGGGATGCAGTTAAGTTACTTGGAAACAGTTTGATCCATTTGGGTCTTGCCTTCACGATTGAAACAGTGCTCAGTCTGGGTCTAGTTACTTCCCACTTCTGAGTACTCTACTCAGTGCCTCATGAATGCTGAGGTTTTTTGGCCTGACCAGTAGGAACAGGCACCATTCCTGGTTTTGTGTAAGCACCAGCCAGTGTTCTCTCTCAGCCTCTCAGATGGTTCTTTCTCTGGCCTCTGGTGGTTTTCCCTCACACGTGAGCTGATCAGAACTCTCCTGAGTGCTCAGGGGACGGATCCCTCTGCAGACCTTTGGAGTTCTCTCTGTGTGTAGCTCACCCTTATCTGGGAATCTCAGCATTGTCTACTCAACTTAAAGACATTGCTGGGCCCCACCTGGGTTTCCCCTCCCTGTGCTGTGGCGTAGACATTCTCTCAAGGCATTAGTTGGAACATTCACAGGTCTCGCCTCATTTGTCACCTGTTGCTCAGGGATCACTTTCCTTTGCCTGATGTCCAGTGTCTTATAAACCATTCTCTCATGTATTTTGTATTTTTGTTGTTGGGGATGGGAAGGTTGTTTCAGTCAGGAGAACAAATCCATCTTAGCCAAAAGCAGAATTATTTAGTCCTTTCGAATTTGTTATTAATTTAAGGTATATTAAAGAGAAAGAACCATATGCACTTCTATAGTTTTGAAAAATACACTACTTGCACTTGGATTCTAAATAAATAGTTCTGACTAAACTCTTTGTATTTCAGAAAAGATATCTGTTTCCCTCTTTTGCTTAATTTTTTCTTTTTTATGCTACCACTTAATGAGCTTATTTTAATTCTTAAAATACTTGTTTTAGCTAGCAGCATCTTGACTGATGCTATAATAGACTGTTACGGGCTTTGGAGCTAAGCAAATCTGATTTAGAATGCCGTCTATACCATATTAATTGTTAACATTACTTTGGGCAGGTTTCTTTCCTTTTCTTCCCTTTTTCCTCTTTATTCATTTGATTTTTCTTGCCTTTCTTTCCTGTTTCTTACATTCACTTATTCATTCATTTATTCAGTCTTTCAAGAAATCCTTATTGAAAACCAACTACTTTTCACACACTGTTAGGTGGTAAGAAAACTGCAATGAAGAAAATAGACAAAAATCTCTACTCTTACATTCTAGTTTGGGAGAGAGAAACAAAATAGCTGAATTATGTAGTAGATTAGATAGTGATGAGTGCTGTGTAAATATAGCAAGGCTGGTTGGTTGGGAGGCATGGGAGTTGATTGCAACATTAAATAGAGTGGTCAGAGAAGGCCTCGCTGGCATTTGAGCACAGACTTGAAAGCACAGTCATGTCTATATGGTAGAACAGAGATTACCCAGGGAGAGGGAAGAATAAATGCAAATCCCTGAGGCAGCAGTGTGCTTGGTCTGTCCAAGGGGTAACAGGGAGGCCAGTATGGCTCAAGAGGAGCAAGCAAGAGAGAAGAGCAAGGAGGAAGAACAGTAGAAGAGGAGGTCAGAGGGTAAATGAGAGGCAGGAGTGGGGCAGATTTGGGGGCATTGTGTAGGCCATTAGAAGGATTTTGGCTCTTACCTTGAATAAAATTAGGGAACCATTTTTGGCTGGGTTTCAGCACAGAAGTGACTGCATCTAATGTAACATTTTAAAAGCATCACTCTGGCTGCAGTGTTGAGAATGGGAAAGGGTGGAGATAGGGAGACTAGGTAGGAAGCTGTTGGAGTAGTTCCAGTGAGGGGTGATGACAGCCCAGACTGGGGAGTAGCAGTACAGGTAGTCCTAATTGGTCAAACTCAGAATATACTTTGAAGTACAATCAGTAGGACTTCTCAACAGATGGAGACTACCTAAGTAGTAGGTATGATTATGGAAGAGGCCAAGATCTGATCCCTGAGGCATTTAAACATTAAAAGATTTAGAAAAGAGGAGAAACTAGCGGAAGAGACAGAGGAGGAAGAAAACCAAGAGAATGTGGTATCCTAGAAACCAAGTGAACAAAGTATTCTCAGAAGGATCAAGTGAACATCTGTGACAAATGATGCCGATAGATCGAAAATGATGAGGAATGACAGTTGACAATTGTATTCTGCAGTTTGGTAAGAGCAGTTTTGGTGGAGTGACTGGGCCAAAAGCTAGATTGAAGAGGCTTACAGAGCAAATGAGAGAAGAAAAATGGAGAAAGCAAAATAGACAACCCTTTCAAGGAGTTCTGCTGCAAAAAGGGAAAAAAGAAATGAGGAGGTAGTAGGTAGAGGCAATGAGTCGAGAGAAGGATTTTTAAGTCTTTGCCCATTGGAACATTTTTAAAGCTTTGGACTGTAGTTTTACAAGTAAAGTAGAAATAGCTGTTACATGTTAGGCATCATTTCTATGAAAATAGGATAGTCTAAATTGTTCTTTCTTGCTAAGCTCTTTGAAACAAATTTGGATTACATTGTTTTATATACATTGAGACATAATTTGGGGATTTTTAAATGTATAAGTTTTATATTTAAAGTAAAATCTCTAGGGTAAATGGTCAATTGGAGTTCTGGAAAGAAGAATCTGATGTCGATAGAAAAGTTGGACAGTGAATGCTATTATCTTATTTTCCACTCTTGGGTACAGTTAATTTCTTGACCATTGAAGATATTGAGTAATAGAATTAATTTAAAAAGATCATGAAATCTTTGGATAGTCTTCACTAGTTTGGAAGGGAAGAATCTGAATTTAAAGGAGATGTGAAGATCATTTAGTTCAGTTTGTTTTTATTTGCCTTGACTTTGTCATACAGCTTGAAGCCCAGCAGAACTCATGATCTTTTTTTTTTTTTTTTTTTTTTTTTAACAAAACTATTTCTCTCTTTTCCCTTACTTGGCTTAAACTGGAAACCTTGATGTCAGTATTGATTGCTTTTCCTTCCTACCTGAATGAGGTTTTGAATCCTGCCTATTCTACTTCCTAAGTATTTCTCTAGGAGGTCCCCATCTTTATAACCACTGTTAATGCCTCAGGTTAAGGTCTTCACTCTTCCTTCTCTGTATGTTGTGTCATTATCTCCTAACTGTTCTATTTTACATTTTCTTCAGAATTGTCTTTCTGAATCACAAACGTAATCATGTTGCTTTTATTTATTTTCTGAGTTTTCTAGTAATGACCATTAATTACAAAAAAAGTAATTTTGAAAACAAGGTAATGGCATGCAAACAGTTTTCAGTAGAAGGATTAATGCTCAGTGTACTGTACTCTATTATCATGTACTTTATTACCATGGGCCCTTAAACATCCCTTGATCTTAATTTCTCTTTATAAGGAAAATTCCTTATACTGCTCCATGCTTCAGAGCTGTTTTAGTGTTACACAGCAACCCTGTTTTAATTTTTCCATGTGGTCAGTTGAAAGAGTTGGGCATTATGCCAAGAGTTGAAGGTAGAAGAAAAAGAGATTGGTGCCCAAGAAGGGTAAGGATAAGGAATCCAACTAAGAAGGCGGGAGGCACAGGGAGCCTAGAAGAAACTAAGATGTAAATGGGCAAAAAATTGTTGCCTATATGTGGAATATATAGGGAAGAAAAGACATAGTAAACTGTAGATTTAGGTAGGTACAAGCACGGAACGGTCTGGTAGCCAGCCCGTTTCTGACATGGAGCCCATGAAGATATTAAAATAGAAAGGAGAAGATTCCATCCAAATAACATTAATCAAGTGGTGAAAAATATGTACATTAGTCCCCCCTACAGAGGGGACTTGCAGCAGTTTCACTTACCTAAGGTCAACCATGGCCTGAAAATATTAAGATATTTTGTGAGAGAGAGAGCACATTCATATACCTTTTATCACAGTATGTTGTTATAATTGTTCTATTTTAGTATTGTTGTTATTAACCTCTTACTGTGCCTAATTTACCAATTAACTTTATCATAGGTATGTTTATCCAGGAGAAAACATAGTACATATAAGGTTTGGTACTGTCTGCAGTTTCAGGCATCCGCTGGAGGTCTTAGAACACAGCCCCTGCAGATAACGGGGTACTGCTGTATGAGATTTTAAGTGAATTAAGCCCAAAATGTTTTAAACCAATTGGAGACTTAGATGGAAAAAAAAACATAGATAAACAGTAGTTAACTTTGTACTTTGAACTATATATATTAAGATTTCAGGTTTATAACTTCAGAGTCAGTCTTTATTTAACTTTACAAGTATTCCTTTATTGCTTACTCTGTGCTGGGAGGGTGTTATGTTCCCAATGTTTTTTTCATTCTTAGTTTTGTATTTAGTTGGCCAGCAGATCATACTCTGTTCTTGCAAAATGACTTGAAATTAAATCCTTCTGTTTCCCCAGTCATCACCCTGCCCTAGGCTTTCATCACTTCATGTCTTAATTAGCAAATCCTTCATGTTTTACCATTCCCTCTTTCTTCTCTAGTCAAGTACATTTTATATAATTCCTGTTTAATCTTCCTAAAGTATTATTTTGATTATTTTACAACTGTGTTCAGCAACTTTCACTCACCTTCATATTGCTCATTGGTTAAAATCCAAACTCCTCAGTTTGCAATTAGGGTAGCTGCACTAAGTGAATGGATGTGTCCAACTTTTCCTTGCATAGGTCTATTTATTTAATATTATCTGTAGGTATGGACAACCAAATTGCCGAGTATAGTATCTGCTTCATTATAAACCAACCTTCCTTTCTTTCTGTTTGTGTCTCTTGGGCTTATCTATCTTCCAAGTTTTTATTTTTGCAAAAGTTAAACATTTACTAGTATTAGTTTAAGGAGTCAAATAATTGTGCAAAGTTTGTTACAGATGATACAGTCCCCATGCTCCTGCCCCTCCTCCCCCATTTTCTCCTCTTTAGAGGCAACCACTTTCCTTTCTTTCTTTCTTTCTTTTTCTTTCTTTCTTTCTTTCTGAGACAGGATCTCACTCTGTCACCCATTCTGGAGTGCAGTGGCGCAATCACAGTTCACTGCAGCCTCGACCTCCTGGGCTCAAGCAATCCTCCTGCCTCAGCCTCCTAAGTAGCTGGGACTACAAGTGTGTGCCACCATGCCAGGCTAATTTTTAAATTTTTTTGTAGAGATGGGATCTTGCCATGATGCCCAGGCTGGTCTCCAACTCCTGGGTTCAAGTGATCCACATGCCTCAGCCTCCCAAAGCACTGGGATTACAGGTGTGAGCCACTGCACCTGGCCTACTTTCATTTATTTTAGCTGACTAATTTAAACCTACCTTCATTTCCCTAAATAATATGCTTGTACTGGTGTTTCTGGATTTTTTTTCTATTTTAGACACAATCTTTTGAATCTCTTGGATTCTTCCCCTATCCCTATATGTAAGAGGCATATTTTAGAGGGTCGTATAAGGACCAGATGTGGGAAACCTTAAGTATTAGGAGTAGGAGAAGGGGTTAGGATCTTTATTAGAATGGCCATCTGTGAGCCAGGAAGTGATGATGTCTATAAGGGAGTTTTTTAGGAAGATAAGTCCAGCAGTGGTGTGTCAGCTGAATTAGAGGAGGAGAAAAGAAGCCATTTAGGAGACTACTTTGTTTAGATGTGAGAGGCTGAATGTTTGGGTTAAGATGTTAGTTGTCAGAATCATGAGAAAAGGTTTTAAGCAAGAAGCATTTCTAATTCTAAAAATAACAACTACTGTTATTTATTGAGCACTGTCTTTTTGTTGGGTACTGTCTAAAGTACTTGATTTATTTTTTAAAACCTTACAAAAAACTTACAAGGTAGGTACTGAAAGATTCAGTAATTTGTCCAAAGTCACACAGCAAATAAGCAACAGAGTCTGGATTTGAACCAGGCAATCCCAGAGCCTGTACTGTTAGTAATTACACTTTAGCACCTGTCAAGAATTCCTGTTGAGTGTCAAGAAGCGAACACCAAGAGTTAGGATTTAAAGCAAACATGATTGAAGAATATTGTGGTGTGGTTGACAGTAGTGCCTAAGTCTGTTTTCAGAGTAAAAAATGACAAATTAGATTTTAAATATGGTTTGGAGATAATATCAGGACAGTTAGTTTGCTACGGACAATTGACAGTTGAAAATATGGAAGCAAATGAAATTCAACAGATAATTAAATTCAACAATAAAAAGACAATCCAATTTAATAATGGACAAAACACTGGAACCAGACAAAAGATATGCAAATGGCCAAAAAGCACATGAAAAATTACTCAACATTTTTAGTCATCAGAGAAATGCAAATTAAAAACCACAGGGAGATATCATTTCACATCAGTTAGACTGATTAAAATTGAAAAAACTGACAATAATAAATGTTAGGCTGTGAGGCAACTAGAACTCTCATACATTGCTGGTAGGAATGTAAAATGGTACAACCACTTGGGAGAACTGTTTGGCAGTTTCTTATGAAGTTAAACATGCATATACTCCATCATACAACAATTCAATTCCTAGGTATTTACCCAAGAAAAATGAAAACAAGTGTCCATAAAGCGATTTTGATAAGAATGCAAATTTTTATAGCAGCCATTTTTCACAATCACCCAAAGTCGGATCAACCCAAATGTCCATCAATGGGAAAATGTATCCAGAACAAATCATAGTATAGTAATACAATGGAAGATGATTCAAAAAGGAAATGAACTATGTGTGCATGCAACAACATGCATACATCTTACAGACATTGTGCTAAGTAAAAGAAGCTGGACACAAAAGAGTATAGACTATATATGGTTCTATTTACATGAAATTCTGTAACAGTCAACACTAATGGATAGTAATAAAAGCTGGAAAGTTGCCTCCAGGGAGAGGGGAGAATTGACTGGAGAGGGACAAGAGAGAACTATCTTGGGTGATGGAAATGGAAATGTTTTGTTTTTGTTTTGAATGGTGGTTATACAGAATATACAATTACCTCATATAGTTAACAATCTAAGAATTTGCATCTTATTGTATATAAATCATACTTCAATAAATCCTTGTCTTTCTCAAAAAAAAGGAGAGTTTAGTAATAGAAGTATAGATTTGAGGATTACCTGAATAGAAGTGATCAATGAAGCTGTAATAATGAGATTTCAGAATTAAGAAGGCGAAGAAGTGAGTTGGTAATGCATTTTATTAGAAGCAGGTGGAAGAAAGGAATTGATGGAGTAGAAGAGTGGCTTGGGAAACATGGACAGTTTCTTTCATGATTAGCCAAAGGAGCTTGGAGTGAAGTGGGGGTATTTGGTCATTAAAAGATCACCAGTCACTTCAAAGAAAGTACTTTTCAGTAAACTGGAAGCTACAACCAGATTTCAAAAGGTTAAGGATGCACGGGTGATAAAGGGAGAAAGATATTATAAAACTACCTTTTGAAGTTTTCAAGGTGGAAAGAAGAGAAGGAAAGAATTGAGAGGTAATAGGGTCTACATAGGATTCAGTATTATGTAATGGTTTTGGTTGTGGTCTTGGTGTTTGAAACAGCTAGAAAAGAAAAGAATGTAGGCAGGAAAAAAGAGATGGTGAAATAAGGTCCCAGAGTAGACAAGAGACAGTGGGATTAAGGGCACAGAGGGAATTAGTTTAGAAGAGAAGAATTCCTCCTTCTCTGAAAAGGTGTGCATTGGTGCAGTTACAATGATAATTAGAGATTGTGCCAAGGATTTAGGCTACAAAGGCTGTTTGTGGTAGAATAGAAGGAAGATGAGTTTGTTGATTCAAGATAGAGGTATTTCATTCTGTGGTGTAGCTGATGAGACATCAGAGAAAGAGCAGTACATTAGACACTATAGTGAGAGAAAGGTTTAGAACAGCTAGCAGTGCTCATATGATTGTCAAGGGATGAATAAAAGGATCAATAATTAGCAGTAAGGGAGTTTATGGTAGACTTACAGTCAGCAGTGCTTTTCAATCCAAGAGGAGAAAAAGTAGACAATATGAATGAATGGCCCAGGTTGAGGATTAGAATGGTGGAAGATGAAATGCATGTAAGAGTTGCTGTGGTCAGAGAGGTCATTGTTGAAAAGGCTGATTGTGAGATCCAAGTTCAGGAGAGAGATAAGTGAAGCAACAAAAGGGCCTTATGAGCTGGAATAATAGAACAGTGGAGAGACTGAAGACGTTCAAGTACTTTAAGGGAACAACATTTATATATTAAAAATATTTAAAACTCTAGCCTTGAGTCTGTGCATAACTCCCAGCAGCTTGCCACTTTCAATTTCTCTTCTACTCTTAGTAGAATTGCCTTAACCGTGCCCTGCTAATTCCGGGAAGGCCTTAGGTCTTTGCACTTTCCTCTTCTACTTCTTGAATAGAGAGGTTTCCTGTGCCATCTGGTTTTCTTGTTCCATCTGACTAGGCTTACGCCAAAAGAGCAATTATGGTGGCATGCTGGGAATGCATCTACAGTGTGTGATTCATGCATTATGAGGCTCTGATGGTTATCCTTTATTTTTGTTCAGTTAATTATATTGTACCTCATTCCACAAAGAGTTGAAGTAGTTTCAAAGGAGAATAATACCCCCAAAATTCTAGAATATAAATAAGAAGAAAGAGTTGAATCAGAAAATAGATATAAAAGTAGAAAACAATTGTCAGGACAAAAAAGGAACACAAATATGCAGGACATAAGGGCCTAAGAACCTCACATTTGGCTTCAAGCTTTGTGGCTGTCAAAGTGAATAGAAGATGCAGGCATTTACAGAATTTTATCTAAGAGAAAGAACAGTACCTCTTCCTCGAAGAAAGCAAAACTTTTCTTAGTAGTAAATTCTAGAATGAAATTTTCCTTTGGCATTTCTAATAAGAAGTACTAAGTAAGTCATGTTGTTAAAATAAAAATTTGATCCTGTTAAAAATTTTCAGGGACTTCCCTTGCTTTTGGGGTAAAGTCCAGGATCCTTAACAAGGTCATCAAGGATCATTGCACTCTATATACCCTACCCTTAAAAATAATAGCAAGAAAGATTATCATTTCTTGAACTCTTACCATGTATCAGGCATTGTGTTAAGTCCTGTACATAAACTATGTCATTTCATCCTCTCAGAAACCTTATAAGATGGGTTTTACAGTTGAAGAAACTGAGGGACAGAGAGCTTACACAATTTACCCAGGGTCACAGAGCAAGTAAGCAAGTAGGTGGCATAACCAAGACCTGAAGCCATATTCTGACTTCATGTACTAACTGATTATATGCCGCCTTAGAGTTCTTTGAACTTCACAAGCTTCCGTCTGCTGATTTTGCACATTTCTGTTGCTTCTGCCCTG
This sequence comes from Nomascus leucogenys, assembly GCF_006542625.1. Classification (NCBI taxonomy): domain Eukaryota; kingdom Metazoa; phylum Chordata; class Mammalia; order Primates; family Hylobatidae; genus Nomascus; species Nomascus leucogenys. The sequence goes on along the minus strand of NC_044395.1, from coordinate 23,251,671 downwards.
CCCCTCATCTCCTTAAGCATGTCATTTAATTGAATTGAATCTTGATGGATATCATTAATTTAATATATTAACAGTAAAGAATAGAAACAGGGAAAGCATTTAACGGTTTTGTCAACTACGGTGAATATAACTGTTCCTCTTGATTTAATATGTGGCTTTGGTCCTGTATTCTCTCCTTATCTATAATGGAAGTAGGAAGCATTTGGGCTCCTGTCTTCTGTACTTTTGGAAACTGGCCAATGAACTGCTTACCAGATCTAATGACCAAATCTAATTAACTCCCACAAAACCCATAGCTAAGCTAATCTCCATATTCTCAAAATAGAACATGTAAATCTCTGATTCAAAATCTGTGCTCATGTTGATCTGGAGCCCTAAAGCCCTTTGCTCTCTGCCTATTGAAATACTGCCTATTTCAAAGTTCTAAATGAAGTTCCAGCTCTTCAATCCAGTTCTTCTCAATTAATTCTATCCACATTGATTTCTTATTAGGAGAACACTGTAGTTCTCTTTCCTGCACAACTCATTTTAGAATTTATCTACACACTGCCTTTCACTGTTATTTAAAGTCTGCATGTGTATCTTTTATCTCTTAATAGATTGTAAGCTTCTGTTGAAGACTTTAGCACAATACAAAGTGTTTTACAAATACCTTTTGAATGAATGGTGTAATAGTCTGCTTTGGCATTATAGACCTTATTTACCTAGTGAAGCCAACAGGAGAGCGCTGCCAGGTTAAGTAGTCTGAGGTACTTCTTTGTTCAGTTTTTGAAAGGAATTTTCTGTTGGTTTACTCTTCACGAGATAAACATGAATGAGGAAATACTAACTGAATCAAGGGAGAAAATTGGCTTCCTCCGGTATACTGAGCAGTTTTTGAGTGCTTACTGGTAGTTACCACCATACAATTACTTTTTCTTCTAACTCCCACACCTCCCTTCACATAACCTTTTCAGAATATAATGGTAAATAAGAACATATGCATTTAACCTGGGTAACTTGTTCTCCAGGACTTATATGGCATTTGGTGCTCATCTCTGAAGGATAATATTTTCTTGGTCTGGCAGCATGGAATATGTAATGGCAAATGAATTTGCTTAAGAGTCCTTGGGTTATTTATGAATACAATAAGGCCTTAACTACATTTTTCCTCTGGAATCACAGGTGTGATTAATGAAAGTTATTCACTATTCCTACATTCTTTAGAACTGTTTCTTACATTCATCCATGTGGTCATGTGCAATAAATGGCACAAAGATCTTAGGGTGATCACCTCGTCAGACAATTTGGGCACTGTTCAAACAATTAAACCGGCAGTCAGCAGATTCCGGCCTGGTAATTAAATTACCCAGGGCCTTTGTTTGCAGATTTCTGCTCCTTGATATGCTGTGTCTTTCTAGGCTGAGCATATGCCTGGGGTTTATTGATTCATTTCCTGTCTTTCCCTTTCAGTGGTAACATACTAGGATGCCAGCTGTGGTAATTGAAAAAGGGCTTTGTTTTAGCCAAAATACCTTTGGACACTGGTTACTTAGAGAACCTGAGGGACAGTTTTTGTGGTCTTTGGTTAATATCTTCACAGCCTGAAGGTAGTACTAGGAAAGTAGTTCGTTTGTTTTCTACTACAAGTTTAAATAAATTTTGAAGGTTTTTCGCACTGTATTTTGCCAGTATGAACCTAAGTTTTAATCCTTTTTTTTCTGCTTATTATTAACTGGGGTCCCAGGTCAGTATTGCTTAAATCTGTCCTCACTTCTCCAACATCTTCTATCATTGCTTTAATTCAGATTGGCATCATTTCTCACTTAAATCACTTCAACACCTAAGTCCTTTTTGCCTCCAGACTTGTCCCTCTTCTAATCCATCCTCCGTATTACTATCAAATTGATCTTTCTGTAATACAGATCTGGTCCTTGTCATTTTTCTGCTTAAAATATTTCTGTCTTCCCATTGCCCTCATTATAAAGTCAAGTTAGTGTGGAATTGGTATAATGATCTGCCCCTGTCTTCCTTTCCAGTCACATTCCAGGCACATGTTGTATGGATTTTATTGACTGAACATGATCTGCTATGCAGATTTACAGACAAACTTTATTTCAAATGTGTGAGGATGGTAGATGTTAACATAGAAAGATATTAAATTGGTGTGTACTTCAGAAGGGTTATGCAATGTTGAATGCATGCAGATGAAATTAGACTATCCTTGGCTGTAAAATTTAGGATCTTTCCTTTTGAGTTTGTATTAGATGTATGTAATAGTTATCTTTGAAGAGGTCAGATCTAATTGGATTATTTATAAATCTTTCTAGTTAACTTGTAGAGAGACTAGTAACCACATGAAAGAGCCAGCATGATTCATGATTCAGAAAATTGTTATTGTTCTCCCTCCCACCTTTGTTTAAATTGGGTCAGACATTAAAAGAAAAGTTAGGAGTAAGCTGTCTGTGGTAGTCCTAGTTGCACCATTGACTTCTACTATAAACATCCTTGAGTAAGCCACATAATGTTTCTGAACCTCAGTGTGTTCTAAAAATGAAAGGAGTATATGAGTTTAGTAAGTGATTTATGTGCTGGGGGAAAAAAGAAAGAAAGAGAAAAGAGAAGAGAAGTGAAGAGAAGAGAAGAGAAGGGAGGGAAGGGAGGGAAGAAAGGGAGAAAGAGAGGAAGGAAGGAGGGAGGAAGGAAGGGAGGGAGGAAGGAAGGAAGGAAGGAAGGGAGGAAGGGAGGAAGGGAGGGAAGGAAATGAGTAAGGAGGGAGAGAGGGAGGGAGGGAGGGAGGGAGGGAGGGAAATGAGTAACTTGACCACCGCTCTAGAGGAGTTCACAGTCAACCTTCTATGCCTAAATAGTTGTCTGTAAATCGAAGGAAATAAAGTTAAGTTTTTCAACATGGATTTGAAGAATGGAATGGATCTGTCAGAGATGATTAAATAAATTGTTTTTAAACTTCATATGTTTGGAAATAGAAGCATAAGAAGCCTTAATAAAATAGACAAGTTTCTGAAATGCAGTCCATTTTTCCTGGTAACCTTCATTTTAGATTTCAGCTATCTCCTGCTGATTATTGGCAGCCTGCCGTTAGTTATGGTTCAAAGCTGACATTCTGTACTGTGAGCAGTGAGCTGCTCCCATGTCTGGCAGCTGCAGTTGTAGCTAGGCTACAGTGAAGGGAGAGAGAGAAGCATCAGCTATTCTGATCTTGGCCATAACCATACCCAACTGAATTCTATTAATGTGAGGATTTTGGCAGTCTGTGTTTCATTTGTTCCCTAGTTTTCTGTTTCTTTCAGGATGAATTTCTATTAAGTGAATCGTTGTATTATGGAATTTCAGTAAGATTAAATTAATTCAGAAAAAGCTAATTCTTTGTTTGTGAAAGGGGATAACCAGAGGTAGATGTTATCTGCTAATTACGGTGATAAAAGGGGTAGATTTCATACTTAAAATAAAATGGGAAAAACCATAGTCCACATAGGGAGGATCTTTTCTTCCCGCTTTGGTGAATGTCTTTCTGCTTTCATAAAGAGGTCTCCAAGTGAGATAGCTGAAGACCTTATATTTCTGTTGTATTTATTTTCTTGTATTTCTAAAAATGCCTTTGTTTTATTCTCATATGTTAATAGTCTAATTATTGCTACTGCTCCATTACCCACTTTTGTAAAATTATTCTTTTATTTCTCTCAGAGCAATACATTATTTATTGAGGGCCTGTTACGTGTCAGACATGGTTCTAGGTGCTAAGAAATCATCAGTTAACAAAGTCTCTGCCTTCTTTGAGTTTATACTTTAGTGAGAGTGTTTTAAGTTGTGAGATTAAAAGAAAATGTGTGATGTCAGTGTTTCAAAGACAAATAAGGAAGGTAAGATGGATAGGAAGGCCAGGGGAGGGTAAAGATGTGTTCTTTCATCAAAGATGATCAGGGAAAGCCTCTCTTATACATACTTCAGCAAAAACCTGAAGAAAGGATATATAAAGTAAATATTTTGAGATCTTACGTGTCTTAAGATGCTGTATCTCTACCATAATACAGAGTAGTTTGTCTGGGAATAGAATTTTAACTTGGAAATAATTTTCTTTCCGAATAATGAGGATATTGTTCCATTGTCTTGGAATTTCCAGGGTTGCTTTTGAAAAACTTAAAGTGATTCAATTCCTGATCCTTTGTTGTGAGTTATTGTTTTCTCTCTGTAAGCTTATAAGATCTTTTTGTCCTCAGTGTTGTGTAATTTTCCAATGATGTGCCTTGGTGTGGGTCTATTTCAATTTGTGGTGCTGGGCTATCTGGGAAATTGCCTTGAATTACTTAGTAGATGGTTTATTTCCCTACTTTTCTCTGTATTCTCTTTCAGAATGCCTTTTATTCAGATACTGGGCTTTCTGAACTGGCTTTCTAATTTTCTTTTTTTTCTTTTTTATTTTTTTGTTCTCCTATTTACCATGTCTTTGTCTTGTTCTGCTTCCTGAGGGATTTCATAAACTTTATCTTTTAACCTTTGTTTTGCTATCACATTTTAATATCTATGAGTTTATTTTGCTCCCTAGTTATTTCTTTTAAAATAACGCTCTTTTTTTCAACTTCTTAAGCATTTTACTTTTTTTATTTTTTTTTTAGTCTAAAATTTATTGCCTAAAGGCTTTAAGTCCTTGGGTACTTGTGCAGGATGTGCAGATTTGTTACATAGGTAGACGTGTGCCATGGAATAACACCCTTATCTTATTTGATCATTTTGTAATATCTTTTTTTTTTTTTTGAGAAGGAGTCTCCCTCGGTCACCCAGGCTGGAGTACAGTGGCGCAATCTTGGCTCGTTGCAACCTCTGCCTCCCAGGTTCAAGTGATTCTCCTGCCTCAGCCTCCCCAGTAGCTGGGTTTACAGGCACCCACCACCACGCCTGGCTAATCTTTTTGTACTTTCAGTAAAGACAGGGCTACACCATGTCGACCAGGCTGGTCTCAAACTCCTGGTCTCAAGCAATCCACTCACCTTGGCCTCCCAAAGTGCTGGGATTACAGGCATGGGCCACTGCACCTGGCCTATAATATCTTTATTAAATCTCTCTCAGAACAACAATAATTTTGTTAAATTTTCATTTCTTTGTATACTCTTTTTCTTTCATTTGTATTTCATTTCTTCGTGTAGTCTTTCTTCTCTGTGATTTGTTTTTTCCTGTTGGTGTGTTCGTTTTAGTGTATATATTAGGTGTTAGAGTTTATTTAGGTGATTACGACGTATATTTGTTTGTCAATTCCTATTTAAGAGCAGGGAACCAAGAAGCTAACTGGAAACTGAGCCAGTGGAAGGGATTTTTTCACTGCTAGGGTGATCTGACTGTGTTCTTATATTGGGGATTTCCAATGTTTGTATCTTTACACTTGAGTTGATGGATTACCAAGAGAAGATTCTTTGTCTTCTACCCATAAGGTAAAGCCTGGTTGCCATAGTTTTGGCCTTATGGATGAGGAATGCTAAGGCATGTCAGTATCCGGTATGCATGTTTACTTAAGCTTTCTGTTTTCATTATGGTATCCCTCTCCTCAACTGCACCTAGGGTTCTTAGGTCTGGAGACCCTTCATTTTAGTCTCTCCTCGAGAGGATAAGCCTCTAGATTTCTACTGGGGTAGAAGTCAGGGCACTCACCCAGTGCATAAAATGAAGAGAGGAGATCTGGGGATTGAATTATTTTTTAAACCATCTTCACCTGATCATCCTTATTTTAGCTTCATTTTACACCAACTTCCAGTTTCTTGTGCCATCAGTTCCTGAGTCTTTGGGGCATTCTACTATGTTGATTATATTCTACTATGTCTAAATTATATTGATTCAAGGCATTTTCCAGTGCTGAGGCGTCAAGTTTCTCAAGTCAGTTGAGTTGGTATTTCAACAGTGAGATTTTTTTTGTTTCCAAGTTCTTTAGTTGGTTCTTTTTCCTGTTTCCTATTCTATTATTTAAATATATGTGATATAGTCTCTTATCTCTGGGAATATATTAAACATATATATTTATCTCTAGATGTTCCTTTTTTCTTATATTTTTCTTTAAATATTTGAACATAGTTGTAATAACTATTTTAACATCATCTTATGAGTCCATAATCTCTATAAATTCTAGGTCTATTTCTGTTGTCTTTCTCCTGCTTATAGGTAATATTTTCCTGCTTCTCGATATGTTTAATTTTTTGTTGTTGTTTGTTTTTTTGTTTTGTTTTATTTTGTTTTGTTTTGTTTTTTTTTTGTTTTGTTTTGTTTTTTTTGAGACGGAGTCTCGCTCTGTCGCCCAGGCTGGAGTGCAGTGGCGCAATCTCGGCTCACTGCAAGCTCCGCCTCCCGGGTTCACGCCATTCTCCTGCCTCAGCCTCTCCGAGTAGCTGGGACTACAGGCGCCCACCACCACGCCCGGCTAATTTTTTTTTGTATTTTTAGTAGAGACGGGGTTTCACCGTGGTCTCGATCTCCTGACCTCGTGATCCGCCCGCCTCGGCCTCCCAAAGTGCTGGGATTACAAGCGTGAGCCACCGCGCCCGGCTTTATTTTGTTTTGGATGCTAGTCATTGTGAGCTTTACATTGCCAAGTTTCTGGATTTTGTTATCTTCCAGAAACAGTGTTGAGATTTAGTGGGCATTTAAGTTACTTATAGTTTTGTTTGATCTTTTCAAGTTTTGTTAGTGTTGGGGTTGCAGTAGCCCTATGCTAGTTGTGGTCCTTCTAAAGTTTCTGCTGAATGCCTTGAATGATCAATAAACAGTCTCCAGTTTGGCTAAAAGAAGTTTAAATGGTCCTCAGACCTATATGAGCTCTGGGAACCATTCAGCTCACAACACCTTGTCATTCTTTGCCAAACCTTATAGAACTTCATCCTAGGCACATATTTCTTAGTATCTAGCAAAGACTTAATGGCACCTCCATGCAGATTTCTGAGCCTTTATTGTTATTTTTTTTCTGCATAGTCCCTGTTCTCCAGAAATTTGCCCCACATCTTCTGGAAACCTTAGACTTCTGGAATTCTAATTTCTGTCTCCTTTACTCAGGAAAACAGCCATGGCATGCTTGGGATGCCTGTGCCTGCTCAGAAATCCAGAATTTGCCTTCAGGCAGAAAACCAGGAGATCATAAGCCTCACCTGATTTTATTTTTACCAGTTTTCTGGTTGTTTTAAAATAAGGTTAAATCCGATTCATGTTACAACATCACAGCTAGAAGCATAAGTCAAACATGCTTATTTTAAAATCCTATTCCAATTATATGTTAATCCTGTTTCTTTGGATGTGTACCTCATTTGCTGAACTTGTTTTCTGCCTTAAATGAGATTCACATTCCTCAAGAGTCTGCCCATCCTTTGATAGTATATGCATCTTTCTCATTGAAATGCATTGTTATACTCTCTCCTGCTTCTGTTTAGGCAGCCTGCTTGGGAAGGGGACTAAGACTTGCCATGGGAGTTTTGACTCAGGATTTTCAGTGAAAGTAGAGGAGTGTGTAGAAAGTATTTCTGGGCTGGGGCCGGGCGCGGTGGCTGACGCCTGTAATCCCAGCACTTTGGGAGGCCGAGGCAGGCGGATCACGAGGTCAGGAGATCGAGACCATCCTGGCTAACACGGTGAAACCCCGTCTCTACTAAAAATACAAAAAATTAGCCGGGCGAGGTGGCGGGTGCCTGTAGTCCCAGCTACTCCGGAGGCTGAGGCAGGAGAATGAAGTGAACCTGGGAGGCGGAGGTTGCAGTGAGCGGAGATGGCGCCACTGCAGTCTGGCCTAGGTGAAAGAGTGAGACTCCGTCTCAAAAAAAAAAAAAAAAAAAAAAGAAAGTATTTCTGGGCTGGATATCCTGGAGACTGCTCTACTAGGAATGAATGCTTCCTTTTTTTCCCCAGCCACCTTGGACACTGCCCTGTCTCTAAGATTTAAGATTAAATCTCTAATATTTAATACTCTCTTCAGGAGTTGTATACCCTCTGTTACTGCCCAGGGTGTATGGCACAGGATGTGAACATGGATCGATCTGACTTGACTACATCCCTTGTGGTATTCCAACTAATAAGACTGTTGACTGTCTCTCAGCCCTTTCCTGTTCCAATACTCCACCGCTGGGCATGGAACACTTTGGGCATAGAACTCTATTGCTGTTTTTTGTGTCTGTATATCTTAGCTTGTGATTTTCCTCTTTAGTTTGATTTACTCTGTTGTAAATCACAAAATATTCCCAGTTGCTAGTCCATCAGTTCCTTTTGTTCTTGTGTGACTGTTAATTAATTTTTTTTCATTTCCAGGAATTGATGTAGGAGAGAAAACTAGCTGGTTCCCAGTCTGCTATCTTGAAACAGGCAGAATAATCTCTTTTGTCTTGCCTATGCACAACCATTTTAAGATAGATTTGCTTTTCATCAAATATTGGGGGTTCTTAAAATGTAAATATCCAGCTTTGTTCTTAAAATGTAAACGTAAAATAACATTTAATGTTTAAATGTTAAACATTAAATAGTATAACATTTTCTCTTTGTTTCTTTATCCCATTATGAACCATTTATTTGGCCCTTCATTCAAGAAATAATTACTGGGTTTCCTGTCTTGGTATTTGAGGAGGAGGGTACTATCTAAGGGAGAATTAAAAACACTTAGAACTATGCTATACTATGTGATGTTACAAGTGCTACGGGAAACTATGAGAAAAGTTCTTTAGAAAGTCAGAAGAAACAGGCAATTTTTTTTTTTTTTTTTTGAGACGGAGTCTTGCTCTGTCGCCCAGGCTGGAGTGCAGTGGCGCGATCTCAGCTCACTGCAAGCTCCGCCTCCCGGGTTCACACCATTCTCCTGCCTCAGCCTTGCGAGTAGCTGGGACTACAGGCCCCCGCCACCACCCTTGGCTAATTTTTTGTATTTTTAGTAGAGACGGGGTTTCACCATGTTAGCCAGGATGGTGTGCAAATATAGTATTTGTAGGCATAAAGTTACAAACTCGGTGGCAGTATAGCATCTGGTAAAGGCCTCAGTGAACTAATGGCGAAATTTACCTCCTTTTTAGTCCTCACCCTCTTTAACTTCACTGCAGCAACTTGACTCTTAGCATGCACTCTCTTTTTTTCTTGGAAATTGCCTTTTGTGACTGTTTTCTTTTCCTACCTTTAAGACCATTGTCTATCTCATTTTCCTGTCCTGTAAGAGAAGGAGTTCTATGCATTCCCTCACTGAGCTCTGTATTCCCAAGGCTTCAGGCCTCTAGGCAGATGAACCTCAAATCCATAACCTGAGCCTTTACATTTCCCTAAATTCCAGGTCCCTACTTTCTGACTTGTTGAAAAGAAAATTACAAACTGGGCACATTACCTTCTTCTCCTCCTAAATAAGCTCTTCCCGTATTCAAAATTCTGTTAGCAGTTTGACCATTCATTCTTCTTCTGCCCTTGAATTACCTTGGACTCATTCTTCTTTATATTTAATTAGTTGCTTAGTTTTACAAATTTTTCTTCAAAATATCTTATTTTCTGCTTTTGTTTACTTTAAATTTTCTGCTTTTGTTTACTTTATATTTTCATTGCCTTAACCCTAATTTAGTCCCTCATTAATTCATTTTCAGCTCATGATTAGGATCCCAAGTGGTTTCTTGCCTCTTTATTTCCTTTATCAGTCTCCTGTGCACAGATTTTCACTTTATTTCTTAAAAATCTTCTGCAGTTCCTCCTTGCCTACCAACTTCTTTGGCACTTAAGACCTTTTATAGTGTAGACCTAGCTCTTTTTTCCAATTTCATTTCCTGTTATTCCCTATGTGTACTGTATGAGAGACAATGGGCTTTGGAATCACGGACTGGGATTCTTGTCCCAGTTCAGCCATTATTTAACTATGTGCATAAGTAACTTTGGAAGAGTCACTTAACTTTTCTGAGTCTCAGATTCTCATTTGTAAAATAGTCGATGTATGAATAAGGTAAACTAAGATTTCTGGTACTACAGTACCAGACTTAGTAAATGTTAATCTCTTCTTGCACTTTCCTCGGGTCAGTTTGGTTGGACCGCTGTTCTTGGAATGCTCCGTGTTTTCCTACACTTTTGCCATCACTCTTCTGAACGGTTTTTCACTCCCAGCACTTCTGACACGAAATGCAGAGGGTGGAGGGGTTCCCTCCACACCAACCAATTTTCCATTACCAACTGAGTGTCCTAGAATTCATTTCAATTCTGATACTAACTACGCAGAGCTAGCCTCAGATGTGATAGGTTTAAGGGCTCATTCCCACAAGACTGCCCTCACATCAGAGGCCAGTTGCAAGTAGCAGGTTTCCAGGTTACCTACACCTTCTGTCCCACTTGGCTACAAAGTTAGGAATTCCCATGACTCACAGGTTCTATAATTTGCTAGCATGGCTCACAGAACCTAGGAAAACAGTTTACTTACATGCACTGGTTTATTATAAAGAATACAACTCAGAAACAGCCAAACAGAAGAAATACATAGAGCAAGGTATAGGGGGAGGGCAGAGCTTCCATGCCTCTGGGACGCCACCCTCCCAGCACCTCAGTGTATTCAACAACTTGGAACCTCTCCAAAACCTGTCTGTAGGGTATGTATGGAGGTCTCATTACATAGGCATGATTGAGTACATCATTGGCCTTTGATGATTAACTCAATCTCCAACCCCCGTCCCATCTCTCTAGATTCTCAGAGGTGGAACTGAAGGTACCAACCCGCTAGTCACGTGGTTGGTTCCTCTAGCAACCAGTGTCCATCCTGAAGTATCTAGGGACTCACCACTAGTCACCTCATTAGCTTAAACTCTAGTGTGGTTGAAAGGGGCTTGTTACAAGTAACAAAAGATATTCCTGTCACTTAGGAATAGGCTGGTTACAAGTAACAAAAGATATTCCTGTCGCTTAGGAATATCATGGGTTTTAGAAGCTCTCTGGAAGTGGAGACAAAGACCAAATATATATTTCTTATTGTCGCAACTCTACAATTCCCTCACCCTTATTTTCACCAGGCAAAATTTCTTTGTTTTTTTATCGCTCAGTTCAGATTTCACTTTATTTGTGAAACCTTCTCATCTGTCCTCTAATTAAAAGAGGACTTTCTTTCATTCTCATGGTGTTGTCTATTGTAAAGTACTATTATTATTGGTTTGTGTATCTTTCTTCAACCCACTGTGATTTTCTTGAGGGCAGGATCTATTTCTTATTCATTTACTATATCCTCAACCCCCAGTAAAGTGCTTTTGCACATCCTAGGCATTAAGTAACTAAATGATGAGTAGGATTTGTTTTGCTTTAAAAATTTATTATATTTTAGGGAGGGGAACAACACACATCAGGCCCTGTCAGAGGGTTGAGGGCAAGGGAAGGGAGAGTATCAGGACAAATAGCTAATGCATGCAGGGCTTAAAACCTAGATGATGGGTTGATAAATGCAGCAAACCACCATGGCACACGTATACCTATGTAACAAACCTGCATGTTCTGCCATTGTATCCCAGAACTTAAAGTAAATTAAAAAAAGTTATTATATTTGAAAATGTAGAGTAGACAGGCAATCATTACAAATGTATAGGCCGGGCACAGTGGCTCACGCCTGTAATCCCAACACTTTGGGAGGCCGAGACTGGCAAATCACCTGAGGTTAGGAGTTCAAGATCAGCCTGCCCAACATGGTGAAACCCCGTCTCTACTAAAAATACAAAAATTAGCTGGGCATGGTGGTGCACGCCTGTAGTCCCAGCTACTCAGGAGGCTGAGAGGCAGGAGAATCCCTTGGACCTGGGAGGCAGAGGTTGCAGTGAGCCAAGATCACACCATTGCACTCAAGCCTGGGTGACAGAGTGAAACTCCGTCTCAAAAAAAAAAAAAAAAAAGAACTGTTCATTGGGAGTTTTAAAATTAGCTAGGCATGGTGCTGTGCAGCTGTAGCCCCAGCTACTCATGAGGCTTAGGTGGGAGGATCACTTGAGCCCAGGAGGTCGAGGCTACAGTGAGCTGTGATTGTGCCACTGCACTCCAGTTGGGATGACAGAGTGAGACCCTATCTCAAAAAAAGGAAAGAAAGAAAAGAGGCCAGGCGTGGTGGCTCACGCCTGTAATCCCAGCACTTTGGAAGGCTGAGGCGAGTAGATCACGAGGTCAGGAGTTCGAGAACAGCCTGGCCAACATAGTGAAACACCGTCTCTACTAAAAATACAAAAAAATTAGCCGGGCATGGTGGCTTGTGCCTGTAGTCCCAGCTACTTGGGAGGCCGAGGCAGGAGAATCACTTGAACCCAGGAGGTGGAGGTTGTGGTGAGCCGAGATCATGCCACTGCACACCAGCCTGGCAACAGAGCGAGACTCCATCTCAAAAAAAAAAAAAAAAGAGAAAGAAAAAAGAAAGAAAAGAAAGAGAAATCCGAAATCCTTGTTTTCCTGAAAGGAGTAAAGCCAAACGAAACTTTTTTTCAAATGTATCAGCCAGAAGGCATATATCTCCTTTTCTGAGTGACTGCACCCCGCCCTTCAACTGCTTCAGCTTTATTATCATTACTAGTTTTGGAAAACTTAAATTTGCTTGTAATGCAACTGCTACAGTTACCTGTTAGTTTATTTCTTATCTTATATTCTAAACATACAGTGTGTCTCATACTGCAAAACAAAGGAATCTGAAGAAGAGGAAAACCAAAAAGCTCCGAAACTGTTATGAAGTTTTGCTACCACGTTGTATGAAGAATTTGATTTGCAAGTTTTTAAACCAACACACTTAAAACCTCTTTATTCTTCACATATATATACATAGGTTTCCATAGTTGGAATCTCATATATAAGTTATTATGTATCCATTTTTTATACAAAACATATAAGCATTTTTTGAGTCACTGAGTAAGGCCAGTTGCCCTTCTGCTACACTCCTGGCTGAAGTTACTAATGGGCTGGGATTTTCATTTATTCTTTTAGTAATTCAACAAATACTTGTTCAGAGCCTGTCAAGTGTGAAGGATTGTTTCAGTCACTGTTCATGTGCAAAGAGTAGAGCAAGGGACAAGTCAGGCCAACTCCCAGCTCTCATGGAGGTATAATCGAGACTGAGGGAAGATGTTAAACAAGTAAACATAAGCAAGAAAATTTCAGGTAACAACAAGTGCTGTGAAGATAACACATGGATATAGAGCAACAGGTACTCTTACATACTACTGGTGGCATATAAATTATTAAGTAAAATGAAAAGCAAATATATCCTATGACCCTGAAGTTTTACCCTATTTCATGTACATGTAAGCCAGGTGCACCTAAAAGAACATTCATAGCAGTATTATTTTTAATAGTTAAAAACTGGAAACAACAAAATGTCCATCAACAGTAGAATGGATCAATACTCTGTAGTATAGTCATACAATACAGCAACAAAAGCCAGTGTACTACACTCAATGTGAATGACTTGTAAAAACATATTGTTGAGGGAAAGAAAGCAGACACAGAAGAATACCTTCTATGTATGTAAAATCCAAAACTAAGGTATGTAGTTTAGGACTATGTACGTAGTAAAATTACTTTTAAAAAACAAAAAACAGGCCAGGCACAGTGGCTTATATAAGCCTGTAATCCCAACACTTTGGAAGGCCAAGGTGGGCAGATCACCTGAGGTTGGAAGTTCGAGACTAGCCTGACCAATATGGAGAAACCCAGTCTCTATTAAAAAAATTAGCCAGGCGTGGTGACGCATGCCTGTAATCCCAGCTACTTGGGAGGCTGAGACAGGAGAATCACTTGAACCAGGAAGGCGGAGGTTGCAGTGAGCCAAGATGACGCCATTGCACTCTAGCCTGGGCAACAAGAGCAAGACTCTGTCTCAAAAAAAAAAAAAAAAAAAAAAGACAAGCAACTACCATAAAATCAGAATAGGACTCCCTATGGGGGATGAGAGGGAGAAAGTTGTGATTAGAAAGGGAAGTATGGGGGAGGTGCTTCTGGAGTTCTGGTAATTTTTTATTTCTTGACCTTCGTGGTGGTTAGGTAGGCATTTATAATTCACTAAACTGCACATTTATGTTTTAGACACTTTCATTTGTGTTTTATATTTCAAACAAAAGCAGTGGGATGATAGCATTAAGTACAGTTTTTGTGCATGTGCACGCACATGAGTGTATGTGTGTATTTTACAGCTTTATTGAGGTATCATTGACATGCAATAAACTATGCATTTAAAGTACTCAACTTGGCTGGGCATGGTGGCTCATGCCTGTAATCCCAGCATTTTGGGAGGCCAAGGTGGGTGGATCTCCTCAGGTCAGGGGTTTAAGATCAGCCTGACCAATATGGTGAAACCCCATCTCTACTAGAAATACAAAATTAGCTAGGTGTGGTGGCGCATGCCTGTAATCCCAGCTACTTGGGAGGCTGAGGCAGGAGAATCACTTGAACCCAGGAGGCAGAGGTTGCAGTGAGCTGAGATTGCACCACTGCACTGCAGCCTGGGCAACAAGAGTGAAACTCCTTTCTAAATAAATAAACAAATAAATAAATAAATAAATAAAATAAAGTATTCAACTTGAACAGTTTTGGCATATGTATTAACCCATGAAGCCATCACCACAATCAAGACAGTGAATGTGTCCACCACCCCTAGGTTTCCTCATGCCCCTTTTTAATCTTTCCCTCCTGCCTGCTCCTTCTTATCCCCTCACCGCCAGGCAACCACTGATCTGCTTTCTGTCACTACAGCTGTACATAGATTAGCTTGTATATTCTAGAGTTTAATAGAAGTAGAATCACATAGTGTATATTCTTAATTTTGTCTGGTTTCTTTCACTCAGCATAACTTTTTGAGATTCATCCATGGTGTTGCTTGTATCTGTGGTTCATTCCTTTTTATTGCTGAGTTGTTGTCTCTTGTGTGCATTTGCCACAATTTGTTTATCCATTCACCTGTTGATGAATATTTTGGTCATTTCCAGTTTCTGGCTATTACAAATAAAGTTGCTATAAATATTCATATACAAATCCATTTATAAACATATGATTTATTTTCTCTTGGTTAAATACTTGGGAATAAAATGGCTGGATCATATGATAGATACATGTTTAACTACTTTAAAAATATAAGTATGGTTTTGTAACCCTGTATCTTCACTTAATATGAAAATATTTTCAAGTTAATAAATATATTCCTATAAAATTATTTTTTAACTGTTGTAGTAGTCCATCAATTAAACATGCTATAATGTATTTAATCAATTGTTTGTTGGTGGGCATTTAGATTACTTCCAGTTTTTTCACTATAATAAACAGAATTACCATGAATATCCTTGAAACTAAATCTTTGAACATGTTCTTAATTATTTCTTTAAGATAAATGACTAGAAATTAGATTGCCAAGCCAAAGTTTTGTTACAGATTGCCCTCCAGACATATGACAAATTAAATCATCAGTCAGATTTTTTTATTTGAGTGCTAGATGTAGATACAATTAGTCAAAATACTCCTTTTTTCCAGACTAGGCAACATGGCAAAATCCCATATCTACAAAAAATACAAAAAATAAGCCAGGCATGTTGGCATTGAGACCGCAGTGGCCATGATCACATCACTGCACACTAGCCTGGGTGGGCTAGAGGGAGACCCCATCTCAAAAAAAAAAAAAAAAAAAAAAAAAAAAATGGCTGAACGAGGTGGCTCACAGCTTGTAATCCCAGCACTTTGGGAGCCCGAGGCGGGTGGATCATGAGGTCAGGAGATCGAGACCATCCTGGCTAACATGGTGAAACACCATCTCTACTAAAAATACAAAACATTATTAGCTGGGCATGGTGGCAGGCGCCTGTAGTCCCAGCTACTTGGGAGGCTGGGGCAGGAGAATGGCATGAACCTGGAAGGCGGAGCTTGCAGTGAGCTGAGATCTCGCCACTGCACTCCAGCCTGGGCAACAGTGCGAGACTCCGTCTCAAAAAAAAAAAAAAAAAACATCCTTTTTTGTCATGAAGATGTTTTTTTTTACTTTTTTATATTTATAGATGAAAATAAGTCTAGAGTCTCAAAAATGGAGTATTCTTTTTTTTTTTTAAGACCTTTGTTTCACCTCCTTTCTTTTTTTTTTTTTTTTATTATACTTTAGGTTTTAGGGTACATGTGCACAATGTGCAGGTTTCTTACATATGTATCCATGTGCCATGTTGATTTCCTGCACCCATTAACTCGTCATTTAGCATTAGGTGTATCTCCTAATGCTGTCCCTCCCCCCTCCCCCAACCCCACAACAGTCCCCGGAGTGTGATGTTCCCCTTCCTGTGTCCATGAGTTCTCATTGTTCAGTTCCCACCTATGAGTGAGAACATGCAGTGTTTGGTTTTTTGTCCTTGCGATAGTTTACTGAGAATGATGTTTTCCAGTTTCATCCATGTCCCTACAAAGGACATGAACTCATCATTTTTTAGGGCTGCGTAGTATTCCATGGTGTATATGTGCCACATTTTCTTAATCCAGTCTATCGTTGTTGGACATTTGGGTTTGTTCCAAGTCTTTGCTATTGTGAATAGTGCCACAATAAACATACGTGTGCATGTGTCTTTATAGCAGCATGATTTGTAGTCCTTTGGGTATATACCCAGTAATGGGATGGCTGGGTCAAATGGTATTTCCAGTTCTAGATCCCTGAGGAATCGCCACACTGACTTCCACAATGGTTGAACTAGTTTACAGTCCCACCAACAGTGTAAAAGTGTTCCTATTTCTCCACATCCTCTCCAGCACCTGTTGTTTCCTGATTTTTTAATGATGGCCATTCTAACTGGTGTGAGATGGTATCTCACTGTGGTTTTGATTTGCATTTCTCTGATGGCCAGTGATGATGAGCATTTCTTCATGTGTTTTTTGGCTGCATAAATGTCTTCTTTTGAGAAGTGTCTGTTCATGTCCTTTGCCCACTTTTTGATGGGGTTGTTTGTTTTTTTCTTGTAAATTTGTTTGAGTTCATTGTAGATTCTAGATATTAGCCCTTTGTCAGATGAGTAGGTTGCAAAAATTTTCTCCCATTCTGTAGGTTGCCTGTTCACTCTGATGGTGGTTTCTTTTGCCGTGCAGAAGCTCTTTAGTTTAATTAGATCCCATTTGTCCATTTTGGCTTTTGTTGCCATTGCTTTTGGTGTTTTAAACAGGAAGTCCTTGCCCACGCCTATGTCCTGAATGGTATTGCCTAGGTTTTCTTGTAGGATTTTAATGGTTTTAGGTCTAACATTTAAGTCTTTAATCCATCTTGAATTAATTTTTGTATAAGGTGTAAGGAAGGGATCCAGTTTCAGCTTTCTCCATATGGCTAGCCAGTTTTCCCAGCACCATTTATTAAATAGGGAATCCTTTCCCCAGTTCTTGTTTTTGTCAGGTTTGTCAAAGATCAGATAGTTGTAGAAATGTTTTGACTGCAAGCTCATCCTTAAACAACTTATTTTTTAACATTACAGATTTCCTAATTCCAAGCGTAATTCTTTTCCCAGCTCTATTTGATTTAGAAAGAGAAATTTCATTACTATATGATACAAATAGAATACTCCATTTTTAGATATGCGGCTATCTAAAAATGGAGTATTCTATTTGTATCATATAGTAATGAAATTTCTCTTTCTAAATCAAATAGAGCTGGGAAAAGAATTACGCTTGGAATTAGGAAATCTCTAATGTTAAAAAATAAGTTGTTTAAGGATGAGCTTGCAGTCAAAAAATAAAAGAAAAAATAAAAATAAATAATTAAGAGATTTTAAAACATAGTAAGTTGTAGAATACTATGCATGGTATGATTTCATTTGGGTTTTTAAATATGTTATTACTATTTACTATTTAAAGCAGTTTATTTTAATGCCTTAGTTCTCTTGAGCTGCTAGAACAAAATACCTTAGACTAGGTAACTTATAAACAACAGAAATTTATTTCTCACAGTTCTGGAGGCTGGGAAGTCCTAGATCAAGGTGCCAATGGTGTCTGGTAAGGACTCACTTTCTCAGATGGCACCTTCTCACTGTATCCTCACACGGTGAAAGGACAAGTTAGCTCTCTTGGGTCTCTTTTATATGGCCACTAATCGTGAACCGTACCCTCATGACCTAGTCACCTCCCAAAGGCCCCACCTCCTAATATATCACATCGGGGATTAGATTTCAATGTATTAATTTTGGGGAAACACAAACAAGACCATAGCATATAATATGGGCTCCTATTAATATATTTATTTACTGTAAATATATTTATACATGAAACATATATTTCATTATACATATACATGTACATTTCACAGACAGATGAAAAAGTTTAGAAAATATGAATCAAGCTGTACAGTGGTTGTATGTATGGAGTGGGATTATGGGGAACTTTCATTTGTACGTTGTATGTTTGTTCCTGTGTTTTAAATTTTTTCACAATGACTATACACTGCTTTTCCTACTGGAAAAAATAGATACTATATTTACATCTGGAACAAAAATGAGACAACTCTGTAGTTCAACTTAAAGACATGTTAGCATATAGATCTTTTGGAGAAGCTCCAACGAGAGAGGAAACTAAGGCAAGTGTGTTTATTGCTGCAGTATATGTCTCCCTACCAATTATGGTCTCCTGCTCAGTGTGTTCTTGAATTGTTAGTCAGCAAAATGAATACTTTTTACTCTTTCCTAAATTCTGTCAGGCTACACATATTTTATAATTGATATATAGCTTGTCATTCCAGTGCTCTAGTGCCCCTTATATTTCAGCATACTGTAGCTGGTTAAGATAGTGTCACATAGTTTCATTCTTTTTTCTGTGCATTTGTCTCTCCATCTGTGAGTACAGCATTGTGTTGATCCTTGCACATATTCCATGTATCTATACTCTAACTTTGAATCTGCTAATCAAACGCTGTTCACTTTAGTTGGTGACCACTGTGTCCTAAAATAATATATTGTTACTGTAAGTACATGATAAATTATTTTCTCTGAATCAGGTAACATCTCACTATAAATGAAGGTAACCACATGAAGGTATTTGAATATATTACTTATAGTACTTGAATACAGTATAAAGTTTTTACTGCTGTAGTGGAAAAGTCACTTATTAGGTACCAGGAGACTTGTGTAATTATCCAGCTCTATTATGTACTTGGGTAGTTACATTATCTACGTGGGGCTAATAATGCTTGCTGTGGTAACCTAACAAGGAATGAACATTCATTCATTCATTCATTAATGAGGATTAAGCAAGATAATGTATGTGAGAGTATTCTATAAATGGTAACATACAATGCAGATGTAAGTCTGTACTTTTGTTATTGTGCTAATACAGAGTCTTTGTGATGGCATAGGTGGCAGTGATGTCATGATAGTGGTGGGAGTCCAGAAGGAAGATACTGCAAATACTTTTTTCAACATCGCTTTCTCATAACTAACAAGATCTTTTCTCTAGAATAGCTTTATTTAAAAAAAAATAATAATTGTGCTAGGAGCTCTCATAAGTATTTGCATATCCAGAAGTTGACCTAGGGAATAAAAAGAGGCAGAAAAATAGTTTAGTGGCTTGCTAATTAACACAAATTTGAGTTATATCCAAACTCAGTAGTGTCTTCTCAGCATTAACTATAGACAGTTCATTTGTCCTGAAAGCTTTATTGTTTGATTGCGATTGTGTAGATCTTTCTCCCGTAAAACATTGGATTAGTAGGCGTATATATATGCTAAACAACTAAAATACAGCTTAATATCCTTAATTTAGATGCATTTTAAATCTTAGCTTTAGCAGTTATCTTTTCATTTGGCTTCTCTGAGCAACTAGATTTCAACTCATGACTTGGTTAAGCCATCTCCGTTTTGAACTTTCTGAGAAAATGGAAGAAAATCTCTGATTTTTCATAGGAAAACATAAATTTAATTACTGGTAGGTATATATTGTACTTGCTTTTTTTTGAAAGCTTTAGGGAGAATTTCAACCTCTACATTAAAAGTCAGTAAGAAAAAGCTCTTATGACAATAACCTTCCCCTAAAAAGCACAAATGCTTCTTTGCCTGTCATTTAAAAAATATTTATTGTGCACTCAATGCAGAAATTGTAACAATATGATGGTCTAGTAGAGTTACAAAATCTTTGACGTAATTATTAGTTTGGAGAAAGTAAAGCATAGGTATCAATATCTAAAAATATTATAAACATTTTTTGATCTTCTTAAACAGTCATTCTTAACCTCTTCCATTTTTTTATTCATACCTCTTATAATTCAAACAGCAAAATATAAATCCTTTGAATTGATTATGTTGCTTGTTTTTTCCAAGTTACTCTATGTTTAAAATAGGAAAAATGATTTTCATAAAGTTATATAAGGTAGATGAAAGTAATAGGCTTGTGAAGCAAAATTGTATTCAGTAGAGCTAAAACCAAAGTGAGCTCTACTTTAATGTTTAATCAAAGTCCTAAAAATACGGTTGGTCTTAGTAGGCATGAGTTTTCTAGAAAGAGTACTATTTTGTTGAATTTCAGCATAGAGGAAAAGTAATGTTTTACATCTTTTGATTTTATACATGAAAATAAAAATGATTTTTACCGCTTTTAATGGACCTCTTTGTCTTTTAGGAGCACATCTGACTTCAAGTTAGAGTTATATATTGTTTTTTCAAGCTACGTATTCTTTACTGAGATGCTGAATATTTCACATATCATATAAAAGGAAGATTGTTCTTTAATTTACTAGGTAAAATTAACCAAAAGTAATTTAAATTTCAGTTATTAGTGTAGCAATCTGTAGGAATTAAGTAGGCTCTGAGTTTTAATTGGAAACTTGCTTAGATTTAGTTGTGCTTTTTTAAGGTAAAATAATGTGCTTATAGAGACATGGAATCAGTCCAAATGCCCATCTGTGATAGACTGGATAAAGAAAATATGGTACATGGAATACTTTGCAGCCATAACAAGAATGAGATCATGTCCTTTGCAGGGACATGGTTGGAGCTGGAAGCTATTATTCTCAGCAAACTAATGCCGGAACAGAAAGCCAAACACCACGTGTTCTCACTTATAAGTGAGAGCTGAACAATGAGAACACATAGACACAGGGAGGGGAACCACACACACGGGTGCCTGTCAGGGGAGGTGATGGGAGGGAGAACATCAGGATAAATAGCTAATGCATGCAGGGCTTAATACCTAGGTGATGAGTTGGTAGGTGTGGCAAACAACCATGGCACACGTTTACCTGTGTAACAAACCTGCACATCCTGCACATGTATCCCAGAACTTAATAATATGCTTACACTTGATGTGTATATTGGTAGCCATTGTTTGTACATTCATTCATTCATTTAACAGATAATGCATTGAACACCTACACTATGGCAAGAACTCCATTTTAATTATTTTGCTACAGCGTAAGTTGCTATTTTGGCTTTGTCAGTGGCAAATACATTATCCCGGCCAGGAGGACTTTGCAGGCTCTATAGCTTTTTTTTGGTGAGCTGATAATTTTAATGGAAGTCATTTGCTACTCCAAAAGCTTTACATGAATGCTGCATAGGAGTAATTAGAAGCTGTAACAAGGAGTCAATTCTTTGTACAAATATTTATCTCACATAACTTTATATGATTGAAGATAATACATTGGTGCTTCTAAGATCCCACCTAAACACAATTTCTTTAAAAATCTGTCAAAATTGTTGAGTATCCACTGTGTAAAAATACAGAAATAAAAAAGATAAATATTACATATGTACATACATATATATACATATACATATGTGAAACAATGTAATCAATCCTGAGATAACAAAAAACACATAGAACTTTGTCTTGTCATTAGATACACTAAATCTGTGGGAAATTGGCAATGAAAGAGTTATGACCAAAACGAATTACTTCTGAGTTTTTAGCCATTTTTTTAAGTCAGTTGGGACATTCATATATGGGGATTATGGAATGTAAGGAATGACAGAAATTGGTAGAGCAGCAAAATCTAGTCTCCCAGTTTGCAGTTTTGCCAAGAATTCTGGTGAGAGATCGTATGTCATTAATTTCATCTTGGGGCTTCCTTTTGATATACCACTCCAATTTTGAGCAAGTTATCATGAAAAACATGGATCACTTAGATGTGAATGAGAATAACTTGAATTAATGTAACTGGGCATCTAATTATTATAAGTTCTTGAAGAAACAAAACCAACTAGATTAAGAAGGCCTTGATTAGAAAAGGTGCTTTTGAAAATATTTTAATAATTCTAAATATAACAACTTGACTAAAACTTTTATTGAATAATTACCATGTGGCAAGTACTCTATCAATCACCTTGTATGTCTTTCCTCATTTAACTCTTACATAGGTGGATGTGTTATCATTATCTTCATATAGATGAGGAAAGGGAGACTCCAATTGACAAAATAAATTTGCTCATAGTGACACAGTTAATAATTAGAAGAAATAGTCTTGATTAAATCAGAGGCAGGTGAGTCTTGGTTTTAAAAACCCATGTTCTTAACCATTATAATGGTGTTTCTCAAAGTATGTTTTGTAGACCACAAACATTGAAATTATATTAGGTAACTATATTAAAAGGTTCCTAGGTCCCATGTCAGACCTTCTGAATCAGATTCCTTGGGTATAGGATCCAGGACTCTGAATTTTTAACAAGCTTTTCAAGGTGATTCTTACGGACGCTAAAGTGTGAGAACCACTGCACTACCAGGGCTGAGGGTCAAGTTGGGCCAACTACCCTTCACCTCAACCAGAAGGGCCACCCCAAGAGTAGGACTGAGAAGAAGCCATCCAACAGTAAAGGTAATGGGTAAAAACGTTACTACTTTGATTATGAAAAGACAATTTAGTTGGAGATTCTTTAGTCATAGTATACATTATAGAAATAACTTCAGACTCCAATTTGATTGCTGTCATTTATGGAACTGTTCTCGGAACCATAGATTGAGAAAAACAACCTTTTATCCTTCTTCTTAAGCTCAGAAATGCTCAGTAACTTGACCTTCAGCTTTGGCACCAACTTCCCTTACCTTGCACCAGAAGAATTCTTCCAACAGAAGGCAAGAAAAGAGAATATCCAAGAAGATGGACAGTGAGAAAGGGAATTGGCATTTTCATAGGAAAGAGGACTACTTCAGAGAGAGGTTCCTAAAATTGAGGTTTAATGAAGGCTTGTCTTCCTCACAGGGTGGAGATCAGATTGGATACAGATATGAACGTGTATATTGCCTTGCAAAGAAGCTTTCTAAGAACATTAAACAGTGAGAAATGGTCAGTTGTGGCACCAGGATGGAGATTTATGCCAAAGAATCTTATTGGAAGTAGATTCCATCCATTTTCAGTGCCAGTACCAAAATGTTCCACCCATAATTTTAGGATTGCCCTGGGGCAAGCTGGGAGGTTTCTGTGGTGTAAATTAGCTTTTTCCCTTCTCAGATCTGTCTTCCTTTCCCTTCCATGTTATCTACATTTTATAAGTTATCTATACAGTTTAAACACCTCTTTTGTTTTACTTTTCTTCGTTCTATTTTATTGACCGTTCTTTGACACTTGCCATGTGTGTTTTGAATTCTAAAGTCAATTTGAAAATGGTTTCCATTGTTAAGAATTTGAAGCAAAAGATTGTGAGGAAAGCAAATATAGAAATTTCTTAGGGAAAACATGATTATAATAAAGTACATGTTAGTAAATATTTTTCTGCTCTATAGCAGTGGTATTATTATTCCTTCCTAAGGGAGTTTCTGTTATTTTTTTTTTCAATTTTTAACACAAAATAAGGCATCTGAAGGGGAGGAAGAACTCTTAAAAGCTCCAATGATTGGGCGAATCTTTATGGAAAAATCATGAAAAGAAAAAACCCGGCTGTGAGAGTTAGAGTATCTGATTTCCTTTTCTCTGCCAGATATTTTATCTGCCTGTTGAAATCGCTGATGGTTATATTATCTCCTAAGCTGTAGGTTTTTAATCTTTGGAATGCAGACTACTTCAAGGTCTGAGTTATTATTATTCAGTAATAACAACAGTATTTGGCCATTGTCAGATCATTTGGCCAAAAGAGATCCTGTTTGCCTTAACTCTTTTTCTTATTTCTTGACTCAGTTGTGTGATATTGTCACTTGTACCCTGTTTATAGTTCTATCTGTGTAAAAACCAAATTATGAGTTACTTAAAGGTAAGTTCTTTAATATTATGCTTTGTTTAATCAGTATAAAACAACTTTTCAAAGTGTTGTTCTACAGTTCTGAGATAAGCATCTTAAGTAGCTTTTAAATCAGTTCCCCACACCTAAATACAAGTGAGAATTGTACATTTTTCTGCTTGTCATCAACTGCCTCTTCTCCTCAGTCTTAACCATGTTTCACTAACCATGCCCATCTGTTGTGTCTTATTAAGAATCTGTACACCATCAGCTTCACACTTTTGGAGTATTGTACAAAAGCTTCATGGAGAATGTGACTATGTTTTAAATGAGGTGAAATTTTCCTCCCCAGGTAGGGAATAGTTTTGTTTCTCACTTAAAATGGAGACACTTCAGAAGATTATTATGAGTATGAAATCTGATTTCAGAATACATTACAATCATTCTCTTGACAGAAAATTTAATCAGAATATTTAAAGCATTATTCTACAATGCAGCAATTTGTCAGATTTATCAGTAGATTCTTCAAATAAATATATAATTTTTAAAATTTTTCAAAAAAAATGTTTTTCTCTGGCTGGGCACAGTGGCTCATGCCTGTGATCCCAACACTTTGGGAGGCCAAGGCGCACAGATCACTTGAGGTCAGGAGTTCAAGACCAGCCTAGCCAACATGGTGAAACCTCTTCTCTACTAAAAATACAAAAATTAGCCAGGCATGGTGGTGCACGCCTGTAATCCCAGCTACTCAAGAGGCTGAGGCGGGAGAATTGCTTGAAACCAGGAGGTGGAGGTTGCAGTGAGCCAAGATTGCGCCACTGCACTCCAGCCTGGGCAACAGAGCGAGACTCTGTCTCAAAAAAAAAAAAAAGAAGAAAAGAAAAAAATTTGTTCTCTTCCTTTGTTTATCTTATCTACCAATAAAATCTGAAATCCCAAACTACTTTATATAGGTCAGGCAATATCAGTAATTTTTATTTTAGTGTTTTATATTAACTGTTGCTTAAAATCCGTGTGGATAATCTGCTGCATTTTGGGGTGTCTATACAGAGGCTTTGACGGTGGTAATGATGGCAGTGATAGATTTTGTTGAAAGACGGTAGCCTGAGAAGCCTCTCTTGGCTTTATAGCTACCTAGGTGGAGGTCTCTTCTCTGTGGTCTTTCCTAAAATGGCCTGTGCATATCTCCCAATGCTTTCTTGCTATTTTACAATTCTATAAACTGTAGGTCTGTGTCATGTACTAGACTGAACTCTGTGGGAGCAAAGAATGTTTCTTATTTATATTTGTATCTCTAGTACATGGCACAATGCATACCCCACAGCATATTGTAAATACTCTATCAGTGTTTATTACGAGATTGAGAAGACCAGGTGCAGTGGCTCACACCTGTAATCCCAGCACTTTGGGAGGCCAAGGCGGGCGGATTGCTTGAGCTCGGGAGTTCGAGACCAGCCTGAGCAACACAGCAAGACCCTGTCTATACTAAAAATCAAAAAAAAAAAAAAAATAGCCTGGTGTGGTGCTGTGTACCTGTGGTCCCAGCTACTCAGGAGGCTGAGGTGAGAGGATCACTTGAGCCTTGGGGGCAGAGGTTGCAATGAGCCAAGATTGCACCATTGCACTCCAGCCTGGGTGACTGAGTGATAACTGTATCCAACAAAAAGAGAGAGAGATTGAGAGAATTAACACTCTGACATTGACAATTACTGTTTTGAATTATCAAAACAGTGGACCAAGATAGAGTTGGCCAAGAACATATTTATATTACTTTTAACTATTTCTCTGTTAATAATGGCTCTAGTTATTCATTTACTAGGGAATGTGTTGTTTTTCAATTTACCAAGAAGGTTCAACTTTCTAAATGTATTGATATGTAGATAATTTTGTTCAGAAATATTTATGTTTTGGTTATTATGTGAATTCAAGCTACTTTTTTTTACCTATTCTCCCTCTGTACAACTCACCAGTTTTAACATTCCATAAGGATAACTAACATAGTAGTTGTCACCATTTTTTAAATGTTTTTAGAGAAACTCATTGAGATTAATGGAAAGAAACAGGGACAAGTCATTCAAAATGCAAAATTCAGTTTGTTTCTGAACTGCATTTCTTAATGTTTCTGAAATGTCTGTTCTGAAATTTTGTTTCACATTGTGCCTTATTTAGTACTGGTGATTTTGGCATTTCAAATAAAATTTAAAAATTATGCTATGGAATTCTTACCTGAGTTACTAGTAAGCTAGTTGCCCAATTCTCATTTAATTTTCTGACTTAATCTTTTCTCAGAACTTCTATTTCTCCCTTAATGTAATGTCATCACCCATTTTATGTTCGTATACTCTAGATGTTTAGCTAACTTAAATTTACATTGAGAGATAAATAGAAACTTTTTAAAAGGACTTTTTTATTATTTTAATCTGAAGACAGAAATGGAAATAAACCTCAATGTGCTCTTTGTTTTCCAATAGCCTAAGAATAAATTTATGCAAATATTTGTTGAGCATCCTAAGTCCTTATTCTTAGTGCCATGGACTACAACTTGTATAAGATGTGTTTTTTTACTTTCAATTATTTTGAATAAATGAGACATATTTATATAACAAAGCTTAAAGGGCAAGGCAAGATTTTTAAAAATGAGATGGCATTTGAATTGGAACTTGAAGGACTATTGAAAGTATGTAGCCTGCCTGACTGGTATTTTTGGATAGGTCTTGGATTATCACCGCCTTTGCTGATAAACTCTCATTTTGGGTGCATGTTTTTTCTGTTTTGGTAAATATTACTGACTTTGTAGTCTTTGAGGTGATTTTGCATATGTTTATTCTGTTTCATTCATATGCAGATTTTATTAATTAGAATATATTGGGGGTCTTTTTGGGTTTTGTTTTGTTTTGTTTTTGAGACAGGGTCTCACTCTGTTGCCCATGCTGAAGTGCAATGGTGCAGCCATGGCTCACTGCAGCCTCAACCTCCCAGCCTCAAGCGATCCTCCCACCGCAGCCTCCAGAGTAGCTGGGACTACAGACACATGCCACCATGCCTGGCTAATTTTTTTTATTTTTTGTAGAGCTGGGTCTCGTTATATTGCCCAGGCTGGCCTTGAGCTCCTGGCCTCAAGTGATCCGCCTGCACTGGCCTCCCAAAGTGCTGGGATTACAGGCATGAGCCACCATGCCCGGCCAGAGTAGAAGTAATAGATTTTTATTTCTACAAGGATGGAAGAGAATTGGTGGGGGGAGGTGGGGAGTAAGTGTCAGATGAAAGTAACAGCATGAGCTCCAGAGTACAGAAAGTTATGAGGTTTATATGAGAACAAAGCAGTTCAGGTTGGCTAGAGCAAATGGAAGAGGAAAGGTAGATAGGAGGAGGAGACGTAATAGGAAGACAGAGTAAGGGAATAAAATGGGCTGAAACTAACGTCATGCAGGTTCAGTATTCTAACTAGGCTAAGGAGTAACGTGGGCTTAATGAATTCCATAGGCATGGAAGAGCTATTAAGAATATTTAAATAAAAAACGACCTACTTGGAGTTCTGCTTTAGAAAGATTATTTTTATTTATTTATTTATTTTTTAATTTTTATTTTATTTATTTATTTATTTTTGAGACAGAGTCTCGCTCTGTCACCCAGGCTGGAGTGCAGTGGCGTGATCTCAGCACACTGCAACCTCCGCCTCCCAGGTTCAAGTGATTCTTCTGCCTCAGCCTCCCAAGTAGCTGGGACTACAGGTACACACCACCACGCCCGGTTAATTTTTGTGTTTTTAGTAGAGACGAGGTTTCACCATATTGGCCAGGCTGGTCTCAAACTCCTGACCTCGTGATCCACCCGCCTTGGCCTCCCACGAAAGTGCTGGGATTACAGGCATGAGCCACTGCGCTGGGCCTGGAAAGATTAATTTGTATTAGAATCGAGAGATATGGCCGAGTGCAGTGGCTCACATCTATAATCCCAGCACTTTAGGAGGCCGAGGGAGGCAAATCACTTGAGCCAAGGAGTTTGAGACCAGCCTGGGCAACATGGCAAAACCCCATCTCTACAAAAAACACAAAAATTAGCCAGGCACAGTGGCATATGCCTGTAGTCCTAGCTACTCAGAAGCTGAGATGGGAGAATCACCTGAGCCCGGTGATCAAGGATGCAGTGAGCCATGACCACACCACTGCACTCCAGCTTGGGCAACAGAGTGAGACCTTGTCACAAAAAAAAAAAAAAAAAAAAAAAAAAAGAAGAAGAAGAAGAATCAGGAGATACCAGAGCCTTAGTGATTATTTTAACAAGTACTACAGTAACCAAATGAAATGGGTCAGTACTAATATGAGGTAATAGCAGCAGAACTCAATTGGGGAGGAGGTGGTAGAGGAATGAGCCAGATGGGAGAGAGATTCCAGAAAGAAAATGCAGAGCCCAGCATTCTTTTCCAAAAACATAAGAATAAATGAAAGGTTAACATGTGTCAGGAAAGGATTTGAAAATCAAATGCTTGATCCAGATACCTTTTTATTAATACTATCTATAGAACATCTTTGCCAGTTACATGATTTTCTGTCTTTTAATGGCCAGTTTGTGTGATACTGATTACCTGATCATTTTTTTCATTTTTATTTACTTTCGTAATCTTTTTTATTAAGTTTTACTATCATTGGAGCC
The DNA here is from genome assembly GCF_006542625.1 of Nomascus leucogenys. NCBI lineage: Eukaryota > Metazoa > Chordata > Mammalia > Primates > Hylobatidae > Nomascus > Nomascus leucogenys. The sequence continues at coordinate 23,222,962 of NC_044395.1, read as the reverse complement.
ATTCTTTAGTCTCTTGTCTGTTATTGTCGGTGCCTTTTAACTTCACAATTTTACTGTCATTGGAGACATTTTTTAGTCTCTCATCTGTTATTGTTGGCCCTTTTTAATTTGCAGTATTAGTCTGATTTGACTTTTGCCTTTTTATCTACCTCCCATGTTCTAGACATGGCTTGTTAAGTAGGAGAACACACACACAACCCAACTCTTGTGAAGGGAAATACAGTTTAAGGTTACAAAGATGTCTCATGGTAATTCAAGGATAAGAAGTGCAGCTTAGCCAGGCATCGTGGGAACCAGAAAGCTAAAAGATACCTTTTTTCTTAAAGGAGTAGTATTGTTCTTTTTAATGGCCTCTCTGCTTCTTGAGACACATCTCTCTATGCCTCGTCACTGTCCCAGCTGGCTTCCTCCGTCTGCTTATTCCTTTTACAATGGCTCAAACACATTCTCCATTTTTATATGCTCTTTCAGCTCAGTTCCACACAGCTCCCTGGCAGCTTCCCTCTTTGTCTCTCGTTTTCCCAAGAGAGGGAATCTGATTCACCCACCTCACTTTTCAATCCAAGTCACAGTATCCTTCCTGAGCCATTAGCCTTTCAGCTAAAAGTAATAAAAACCTGATTCAAATTGGCTAAGAAATGAGGAAATGTATTATCTCCTGTAACAGGAAATCCAAAGGAGCGGCAACCTTTAGAGTTGATTGGAGATGCAACCGTGTCAAGGAGACACAGGTTCTTTGCATCTCCTCACTCTGCCAGCCTCAGCTTTATCTTTAGTAAAATGGCTACAGCAATTTCAGGTGTCACATCCAGATATTCAGAAAACTGAATGGCCATTTCTTCCTGTGGCTTTTTCTTAGGCATGAGAAAAAAATTTTCCTAAAATCTGCCCTGAAAATGAGCCTCATGTTTCATTGGCTGGATTTGCAGTTAGAGGCTGTTTAGATTAATAAGCTCTGCTGGTGAGAAAGAGAAACCACCAAAATATACCATTTCTATACCCATCACTGACAAGGGGAAAAGGATTGCCCTGAGACTAAATCAGGCCCATATGTGAAGTTGGGATTGAGGTCATTTTCCTCGGTGGTTAGTGAAGCCTTGTATCTGGAGGGTGGAAGGGAATGGCAGTCTACTGATGGGGTCCCAGAAGAGCCCATAGGTCCATATACACTGTGTGTAAGCTCTTCTTCTAAAATGAAAATCACTGTGAGAATTTTACGTGAAGAAAATTGAGTTTACTGCAACTGTCTTTAGGTCAGGTGTGTACCTGTGTAGTATATGTTACATACTTAGTGTATATACTATATGCGTGGTGTAAAACCAGGCCACTTTGTGCTATGAGTGAGGACTCCCCATAAGGGCATGGCAGACAGGTACCCTGAAATATATCTGGTATACCTCTTTGAGATCAGTCTTCTGAAATCTTATAGATACAGTCCTTCCTCAGATTTTCCATAATGAATTATATTGATTTCAGTTAAACACTGCTTCAATTTTGTCATAAAAACATATTTAGTAGTCAGTCATATGAAATTTTTACAAAGTTTGGAATATCTTTTAGTGAAAAGTTGCTTGGCCACAATGAATATACCATGTGAGAGTATAGTACCAGTAGAGACATACTTTCCAAAACCTGAACCTAATGGATTTAATATCCAAGCTGTGAGATTGGCTTTTTTTTTTTTTTTTTTTTTTTTTAGTTCTTTATTTGTTTAAGAGATGAGGTCACACTATAGTTTCCCAGGTTGGATTTGAACTTCTGGCCTCAAGTGATCCTCCTGCCTCAACCTCTTGTGTAGCTGGGATTAAGGCACACACCACCATACCCAGCTGAGCTGTGTTATCTAATATGACTTTCAGGATTCCTAGTAAGGAGTGTCACACTTTGCATGGTATCTTGCTGAGTTTGTGCATACCAGTTGAGATGAGTCTAAAAATACTGAGTATCTACTCTTTCTCTTTGCTTGGTACAATGTGCAAGCAGAAGATTCAAAATACATCATTGAAGAATAAGACTATTTATGCATCACAAGGAATATACTGAACTAGGTTAGAAGCCCAGAAAGTTCTTCTTTTTAAAGATATATGTCAATACCCATACCTGCAGTTTGAGATTGATTGACTGATTGATTTTTTATAAGCCTTATTGCTAACAGAGAGAAGCCACAGAATGGGGAAGAGGGAAAAGAAAAGGAAGCAGGAAGGGCACTAAAGACAGCTGTCTTCTTTTCAGTTTTACCAAGAGCCCTGATGCCTACTTTTGAAAATGGTTTTAGATACTTCTATAGGCCAGTGTTTCCTACATGTTCTACAGAAGCCGGTCCCTGACAAGCTCCTTTAAAAAGGATTCTGTAGTCACAAATACCATAGTGGAAAATGTTAAATAATTCTTCTGGGTATTTACACTGCATGTTAGTAAATTAAAAGACTGAGAGTGTGTATTAGTTGATTGTCATACTGCTATTAGGAAATACCTGAGACTGGGTAATTTATAAAGAAAAAGACGTTTAATGGACTCACAGTTCCACATGGCCAAGGAGGCCTTGCAATCATGGCAGAAGGTGAAGGAGGAGCAAAGGCACATCTTACGTGGCAGCAGGCAAGAGTGCATGTGCAGAGGAACTGCCCTTTATAAAACCATCAGATATCGTGAAACTTACTCACTATCCTGAGAACAGCACGGGAAAACCCTGCCCACATGATTCAGTTACCTGCCACCAGGTCCCTCCCATGACATGTTGGGATTATGGGAGCCACAATTCAAGATGAGATTTGGGTGGGGACACAGCCAAACCATAACAGTGTGTAATAAATAGCTCATGTCTTTAATCCTATATTTTCCAAACTTTCTTAGTCACCAAATGTCTCTTTTCATATACATCTTTTAACATCTTGCAGGGCACACTGGGAACTGCTAAGGTCAGAGAGGAGTGTTCTTGAGCAGAGGAATGACATTATGAAAGCAGTGTTTTAGTCAAAGTCATGTAGTGTATAGGATGATTGGAAACAGAACAGATTGGAAACGTAAGATCCTGTTCGGAGGCTATTGGAATATTTTGGGATAAAGAAGATGTCACAGATGGATAATAATAGCAAATATTCATTCATCAATTCAGCAAATATTGATTAAGCACTAACTATATGACAAGCATTGTTCCAGATCCAGGGGATACAGAGAGAAAACAGTTCAAAATCCTTGTCCTCATTCACATCCTAAAAGAGGGAGAAATACAGTAAAACAGACACATATATAAAATGGCAAGTGGTGAAGAGTACCAAAAAGAGAAACAGAGCAGGGTAAAGGGGCCAGGTGCAGTGGCTCACACCTATAATCCCAGCACGTTGGAAGGCTGAGGTGGGTGGATCGCGTGAGCCGAAGAGTTTGAGACCAGCCTGGGCAACGTGGCAAAACGTCATCTCTACAAAAAATTAGGCCCGGCACAGTGGCTCATGCCTGTAATGCCAGCACTTTGGGAGGCCGAAGCAGGCAGATCTCTTGAGCTCAGGAGTTTGAGACCAGCCTGGGCAACATGGCAATACCCTGTCTCTACAAAAGATACAAAATAGTAGCTGGGCATGGTGGTGTGTGCATGTAGTCCCAGTTACTTGGGGGGCTGAGGCAGGCAGATTGCTTGAGACCAGGAGGTCAAGGCTGCAGTGAGCCGTGATCATGCCATTGCACTCCAGCCTGGGAGATAATCCCAACACTTTGGGAGGCTGAGGCACGTGGATTTCTTGAGCCCAGGAGTTCAAGCCCAGCCTGGGCAACATGGCAAAACCCCATCTCTACAAAAAAATTACAAAAAATTAGCCAGGTGTGGTGGTATGCGTCTATAGTCTCAGCTACCCAGGGGGCTGAAGTGGGAGGGTCACCTGAGCCCAGTAGTCTAGGCTGCAGTGAGTCGTGATCACACCACTGCACTCCAGCCTGGGCAACAGAGTGAGACCCTATTTCAAAAAAAAAAAAACAAATAGGGTAAAGGTAGAGTCTCTGGGGTGGTGGTTAGAGGGAGACCTTTCTGATGAGTGGTCATTTAAGCAGAAAAGTTAAGAAGAAAGTTAGGAATTAAGTTAGGAAGAAAGCAATGTGGATATCTAAACACAGAGAACAGCCAGACGAAGGCCTTGAGGTCAGAACCCAAGGCTAGAGGGTGGTAGAGGATGGTGGGAGATGCAGGGAGGCATGGTGAGGCATGGAAAGGGACAGGATATGGTTGAGATCACATGGGGTCTAATAGACCATGGTAGAGACTTGGAATTTTATACTGAGTGAGACTGGAAGCCAGTGGAGCATTTTGAGCAGAGCTGTGACATGGAAAGACTCAGTTTTTCAGTGGTTACTCTTACTTCTGTGTGGAGAACAGACTGGAGTAGAGCTGGAGTAGAGCAAGGAGACTGGTTAGGAGCATTGCCACAGTCCAGGCATGAGACGGTGGTGTCGTGGCCTCAGGGGGTCATGGTGCAGGTGGTAGGAAGCAAGAGCTTCCAGGTACCTTTTCAAGGTAGGAGTTGACAGAAATGGATACCATGCTCCAGATTTTAAGTGTTTAAGCCTAATTATTTGATCCTTATAAAAACCTTTGGGAGTGGATAGAGTTATTATCTGTTTTACAGTTGAGGAGACTAAAGCACAGAAAAGTAGCTTGCCTGAGATCATACAGCCAGTAAGTGGTGGCACTGGATTTGAAGCTCCAGAGCCTGTGCTCTAATCATTATGCTACACCCTCCCCCACTCCCCACCCTCCAGAGAGGAAGTAGAAGGAAACCCTGGGCCAGGGCCAAATAGCACATAATGCCTCTGCCTTCCACCTTCCAGCCAGTAAGTGCAAAATTCCTAAGAAATGAAATCAAAATTTCTCCTCTTTAATCAGCTTTTAAAGTGTTAACCTAGTTCTGCATAACCTTGTCCTTTTCTGTATTTTTCTATGAAACAATTTTTGGAAGACTTTCAGAGTTCTGGGGGGCAAATCATGTCTTCTATTTTTCACCAAAGGGAAAGGTTGGGGCAGGGTAAACTGGTAGTGGGCAGACTGGAGTGTGGGAGAGCATGAAATAAGAACCAGGTATTCGGCCAGGCACAGTGGCTCACGCCTGTAATCTTTGAGAGGCCGAGGCGGGCAGACCACTTGAGGTCAGGAGTTGGTGACCAGCCTGGCCTACATAGTGAAACCCTGTCTCTACTCAAAATACAAAAATTAGCTGGGCATGGTGGCACACGCCTGTAGTCCCAGCTACTAGGGAGGCTGAGGCAGGAGAATGGCTTGAACCTGGGATGCGGAGGTTGCAGTGAGCTGAGATCGCGCCACTGCACTGCAGCGTGGGCGACAGAGCGAGACTCCATCTCAAAGAAAAAGAAACCAGGTATTCTTTCAGGGTTAATTCTGACAGTTTTTTGAAACATTCTATTCCCCACCATCACCGTCCCCCAACACACCCACCTCTACACCCCTTCCATTAGAAAAATGGGATAGCAATCAGGGCATTGTACACTGCCTTTTGTTTCTCTGCCTAAGATGGCCTAACTACTTTGATTCTGATGGGTTTAGTTGGAACAGCAGAACTCTTAGTACTGCTGATCGTATCACGCTTTCTTTTCCTTTTACCCTATTAGCTTGGGAGCTTGGGGACTTTAGAGCACTTTCAGGAAGGGAGAAGACAATTCTAAGAATTTACACATTTGAAATATTTTTTCCAGTTACAGTGGCTCTAATCTAACCAAGTAAATCAAGGTTAAATTAAATATCTCCCACAATCCTACAGTCTACTGAACTCTGCTTCTAAAACAGTGGACTTGGAGAATGGTTGAAATAAGAAAGGAATGGATCCAGATGCTGTAGGAATTTGGTAGGATTTGGTGATGTACCAGGGATACCATGGGGCAAGTGTAGACCAGGGATGGGATGGAATGATCACAATAAGGCCAGAGTGGGTAGGAGATATTAGAATCAACATTTAGAGATGTCAGTTCAAGACCAGCCTGGGCAACATGGCGAAACCCCATGTTTACAAAAAAAAAAATACACACTAGCCGGGTGTGGTGGTGTGTGCCTGCTGCAGTCCCAGCTACTGGGGTAGGAGGAGTGTTGGGGGTGGTGCTTCTGAGGTTGGAGGAAAGTAGAGACAGCGAAACCCTGTCTCTACTAAACCTTGAGCCCAGGAGATCAAGGCTGCAGTGACCGTGATTGCACCACTGCACTCCAGCCAGGGTGACAGAGCAAGACCCTGTCTCAAAAAAAAGAAAAAAAAAAAGGAAAAGAAATATTGGGGCCGGGCGTGGTAGCTCACGCCTGTAATCCCATCACTTTGGGATGCCAAGGCGGGCAGATTGCCTGAGGTGGGGAGTTTGAGACCAGCCTAACCAACATGGAGAAACCCCATCTATACTAAAAATACAAAAAAATTAGCGGGATGTGGTGGCGCATGCCTGTAATCCCAGCTACTCGGGAGGCTGAGGCAGGAGAATCACTTGAACCTGGGAGGCAGAGGTTGTGGTGAGCTGAGATTGTGCCATTGCACTCCAGCCTGGACAACAAAAGCAAAACTCCATCTCAAAAAAAAAAGAAAAGAAATATTGGAATACCACTAAACCTATGGTTCTGTTTTCCATGGACTTTGATTCTCCATGCATTGCTCTCTAAGTTACTAGACCACCGTTAAGGGTCAGAACCTTGGAGAGTTCCAGGCAGTAGACGCTTTACAATGTGTGTGACTACTGCACTAGCATGAAATGGACGGGATGAAGCTAGTATAAATGATGCTGAAGCAGACCTCTCGTGTGCTTTCTGTTGAAATCTCCAAGTTTAAAAGGCTGCCACCTCTACCTCCCTGCAACCTCAAGGAGATGTTGGTGCAGCGAAACATTTCAGTCCATCTTGTGAAAGAGGCATAAAGTCAGCGTAGTTACCGTAGGGTTTCTGTTAAATTTTGATGTTGTAGAGGAGTTCCTTTCAGGTTCTGTGCTTTCTCCTGAGGTCTCTTCTAAGGGTATGGTATTGCTTCTCTTTGTTATTTCTTGACCTGTTATAAAATTAATTGGAATCTTTGGTAGGGTTGGAAGAGTGAGTTTGCCTAAATCTACCCTTGTTGTTTTCTGGTAAGTGCTTATATTTGTAACAGAAAGATAAAAAAAGTTACTGTATGTTATGCAGATAGTTTGTAAAAGCTGAAGGTAAGTTTAGGCTGTTGCTGGCCACAACAGACTTTTGCAGTATAATTAAGTTAAGTCTATCTGCTTTTTACCACCTCTAATTTCAGTAATCTTGTTTTGTGGCACTAAAATAAATCTAGACACTTAAATTTTCATTGTTATAATCTCTTTTTCTTCAGTTTTAGGAAAAATCATGGTTTTCACATCAGATTACTAAATTTCTGATGCTTTGATTAAAATTTCATCATACTGTTTTTAAAAATGTTTAACCATCTGCATTTATGATGTCCTATCAGGCTACAAATAGGAACTTGAGTGTAAATATTAGGAAACACCTAACTAGCAAATCCTGGGCATAATGGTAGCAGAGAGCAGAAAATTATATGAAAATAGAATTTTTTGCAGAGAAGTAGTCATGACATATTTACACTCTGTGTTACAGTTCCAAGATGTAGTCATTATCTTTTTTTACTTTATTTTATTTATTTATTTATTTATTATTATTGTTTTTTTTTTTTATTGAGACAGAGTCTTTTTCTGTCGCCCAGGCTGGAGTGCAGTGACACGATCTTGGCTCATCGCAACCTCCGCCTCCCAGGTTCAAGCAATCCTAATGCCTCAGCTTCCCGAGTAGCTGGGATTACTGGCTAATTTTTGTATTTTTAGTAGAGTTGGGGTTTCGACATGTTAGCCAGGCTGGTCTCAAACTGCTGACCTCAGGTGATCCACCCACCCTGGCCTCCCAAAGTGCTGGAAGACCATGCCCGGCCGTAGTCATTATCTTTTTATACTATTTGAGAGAACAGGAGCATTACAGTAAAATTCCTAAGTAGCCAACTGATTTGCAGTGCCAGAAATGAATACCGATCCTAAAAGGTGTGTGATGAAAAGGGAGTCTCCAGCATTACATTAGCATTTCAATTAGATTTTGGAAATGATTTAGCTATGGATAACAACAATAGGGATTAGTGAGAAATACATAAGATTTTTAAATGATATTGATCAACAGTTATTGTTGGTTATCTTTTTTTTTTTTTTTTGAGTCAGGATCTCACTCTGTCGCCCAGGCTGGAGTGCAGTGGCATGATCTCAGCTCACTGCAACCTCCACCTCCTGGGCTCAAGCAATTCTCCTGCCTCGCCCTCCCATGTAGTTGGGATTACAGGCGTGTGCCCACCACATCCAGCTTATTTTTGTATTTTTAGTAGAGATGAGGTTTCACCATGTTGGCCAGGCTGGTGTTGAACTCCTGACCTCAAGTGATCTGCCCATCTTGGCTTCCCAAAGTGCTGGGATTACAGGTGTGAGCCACCACACCAGGCCACTGCAATACATTTCTATGTAATGTTTAAGATCACTGGGGTAAGGCCATAGTTGGATGTCAGTGGTAGATCTTGTGGCATATAAATAAATCACATTGAATTTGAGAGAAAGAGAATAGATGACAATTAATTTGAGAATGACGTTTCAAGCTAATTTTTAGAATATAGAAAATGTAGATTTTTTTCTTTATTCTATTCAGCAAACATTAAGTGCATGTCCTACCCAGACAGGAGTCAGGAAGGGCTTTCTTAGTGAGACAATACTCTGAAATTAGTCTTGAAGGATGAGCAGGAATTCGTACAGTGAGGAGGGTGGAGATGTTCAGAGGGAACAGTAAGGGCTGTATGTAGGAAGCTCCTCTCAGTATGGAATAACTAAAGTAAGAGGTGTGTGTGTGTGCACCCACGTGCGTGTGCATCCACATGCACAAGGGAAAGAGAGATACTTCTGTGTAAATGCTTAAGGATTCATCACATTTTTGCAGCTTCATAGTGTTCCATATAGTATAATTATATGCCATAATTTGTTTAACCATTCCTCTATTGATAGACATTTGTCTTCTGGTTTGGGCTATTTCAAATAATGTTGCACTGAACAAACTTGCACGTGTTCTTGCAAACTTGTGAATGTAATTCTGTGTCAAAGGTTAAGGTTTGTTTTGGTAGTCACCATTGATAAATTTGAGTACACACCTTAGGTCTGAGCTAAGACCAGTAACATTTCATTATATTTTATAATTTTTGAGCCCCCATCTATTTTGATTAAATTAAAGATGTCTTCAGTTTCCAGTCATATGGGAGCTTATTGTGCCATGGTAACAACTTTGACTTTTAGTCCGAGTGACGTGGGAAGCCATTGGAGGATTATTGGCAGAGGACTGATATAACTGTTTCTAAAGATTGCTCTGGCTACTCTGCCAAGAATGGAAGACAGATGCAAAGATAAAAGGAAAACCAGTTAAGAAACTATTCTAATTGTTCAGGCAAGGGGTAATGGTGACTTGCACTAGAGGAGGATTGATGCAGTTCAAGAAAAATGGTGGGATTCTGGACATGTCATAGTTAAGAGTTGAAAGGATTTGTTGATGGATTGGATGTGGAGAGAGGGCAGGGTGTGGAGATTAGCTCTAAGATTAGAGTGGCATCACAGATAACCATGTGGAGTTGGTGAGTAGACAGCTGATAGTGGAGGCTACACATCAGGGTGCCTAATACTTTATTAATGAGTGAATAGCTGATAGATAATTCAAGAAGGAAATATATAAAATGAAAGTTTTAAAGAGAACAAGAATTACAGTTAACTCCTTTACTGTGACTCACATGATCCTTTTCTCTATGCTTCCAAGCAGATCTCATTTTAACTAGAATACAACTAGACTGGTTAAGAGTTTGGACAGGGTGAGAGAGAGAGAGAGTGTGCGTGTGTGAGAGTGCTAGAGGAAATACATTTGTATGTGTATATTTCTCTCAGAATCTAAGTGTCTATCTCTCAGAATCTAAGACTTGACATCAGAAAAATTGTTGCTACTAATCCATTTAGAGATATTACAACTTTATGGGATTGTGTTTAATTAAAATTATTATTTTAAAAACTTCTTCATTTTTAACTTCCATATAAAATTAGAAATGTTTTCCCAAAATCAGGCATGGTGGTGCATGCCTGTAGTCCCAGCTACTCTGGAGGCTAAGGCAGGAGAATCGCTTGAGCCCAGGAGTTCTAATCCAGCCTGGGCAACATAATGAGACCCCCCGATCTCTTTTAAAAAAAAAAAAAAAAAGAAAGAAAGAAAAGTTTTCCCACAGCAAAAAAATACTAATAGACTGAGTTGGAAAACTTGGTAAACAAGCAATTTGGTTGTTAATCCTTAGCTGTCTTCTGGCTATGGCAATTTACCCAGTATGTAGACTTTTTGGCCTTTAGACCCTGACTTGGTTTGCCTTTTGAATGCATCATTTCCTTAACCCCCTCCCATCCTCTCTGATCTTGGCTCCCTTTCTCACTGGCCATAGTCTATCTTTCCAAACCCTGCTCCACATTTTCAGCTCCTAAAGTATCTTTTCTACCTTTTTTAAAACTTCTTTAAATGATACATAATAGATGTACATACTTTCAGGGTACATGTAATAATCATATAATTTGTAAAGATCACATTTGTGTAATTGGGATATCTGTCACCTTAAATATTTGTCTTCTCTTTATGCTGAAACCTCCTATTATAATTATTCTCCTCCGACTGTTTTGAACTATACATTGGATTATTGTAAATTATAGTCACCCCACTGATCTATCCAACACTAGGTCTCATTTCATCTCTCAAATGGTTGGTTTGTGCTCATTAATCAGCCTCTCTTCATCCCTCCTCCCTGCTGCCACTTTTGCGCCTTTAATCTGTGTGTTATGGGGATGCCCATATTTGATAAAACTCTGTCCCATTCATGGCACAAGCTGCAACCTAATTATAGTAGTTTAAAATACTGTGAATGAAATATTTGTCATACATCTGCATGATTAAATTTTCTTCGTGAAACATAAAGCCAGAAACTCACTGCATGTGAGTTATAAATCCGTGGTGGCACTGATAGCTTAATCCTGCATATTTCAAAGAATGAAATCCAAAGGGATTGACAGATCACTGGCTTTTTCCAGCTTGTCTGGTTAATAGACACCCTTATTTATATAAAAGTTTAATGGTCCACAAAATATTTGAATAGCACATGAGGTAATCTGTTTGAACTGTTGGGAATATTAATGCATGATGAACTTTAAATTTAAAGTAGAGAAAGTTCAGAATTTCTGCAAGGCTTGAGCTCCTCTTGGATTCATGCAGTTCTAACAGGACTAAGTGTACAATCAAAATTATAAAAGAATCATAATTTTTTCTTTTTTGATGGTTGGCAGAGCTAGCTGGGGCTTTATTTTGGAAAAAAATAATTGAACTGGTTTTTAGTTGGGGGCATGGGCAAGAGGGGGTACCCCAGGCACTAAACTCCTCCAGAGGGGCTGAAGGCTAGGGCTGAGCCTCAGGTGGGTCTCCTTTTCCTTATGCTCCCCTGCACAGCTGCCTCACCAACAGGCTCTGGGACAGCCACAGAAGGAGGTAGGCAGGGAGGAGCTGCCATGGCTGTTCACTTGGACAGGACATCAGAGGACTCGGACACCAGCTTCCCATCATGGATCTTGATCTTCTTCACAATCAGGCCCCTGGAGGAGCTGGGGCAGCTGAAGGAGCCAGAACCCCCACCAGAACCAAAGCTAGAGCCCAGGCCATAGTTGAGACCAGAGCTTGTGAGGCCCCTATAGGCCCACCTCAGCCCCCCTGAGTAGCCACTGGTGGTCTTCCTATGGATACTCATATTCTGCATCCCAGACTCCAGCCAGCTCTCCTTGCCCTGCAGCAGCTTGCAGTAGGTAGTGATCTCGATGTCCAGGGCTAAATTGATGTTCACGAGCTCCTGGTACTCATGCAGCTCCCACACCATGTCCTGATTGGCCCATTGCAGGGCGGCCTCCAGCTCCACCAGCTTGGCGTTGGTGTGCTTAACAGCCAGCTCCCCACATACTGCTCAACATCTGATGGCAGCCTCCAGGGAAGCCCTCTGGTCTCTGAGGCCCTTAGCTGATGTTCTGGGTCATCTCTGAGATCTCTGTCTTTGTGCAATGCAAGTCATCCTAGTACTTTCCAGATAGCTTCTGCAGCTCCTCATACTTGATCTGGTACATGCTCTCAGCCTTGGCCTGGCTGTGATTGGAGATGTCTTCATACTGGGCACAGACCTTGGTGATGATGCTGTCCATGTCCAGGGAACAGCTGTTGTCCACGGACAGAACCACAGATGTGTCCAAGATCTGGGACAGCAGCTCCCGGATCTCCTTCATACAGCTGCTTGAGGAAGTTGATCTCATCAGTCAACCCTTCCAGGCGAGACTCCAGCTCTGCTTTGTTCATGTAAGCTTCATCCACATCCTTCTTGATGAAGACAAATTCATTTTCCTTCTCTGTATGCTTGTTGATCTCATCCTCCTACTTTTTCTTGAAGTCCTCAAGCTGCCTCTGCATATCACCAAGCTCCACCTCCAGCTTCAGCTTCTCTGACCCAGAGTATCCAGGTGCCACCAAAGGGTGTTGATGTGGCTCTCAAACGTCTCATCCATGTTGCTCCCAGCCATCTTCTGCTGCTGCAGGAGGCTCCACTTTGTCTCAAATGCCTTGTTCTGCTGCTCCAGGAACCACAACTTGTTGATGAAGGAGGCAAACTTCTTGTCAAGGGTCTTGATCTGCTCCTTCTCCTGGTTACACATGGCCTGGATGTTGGGATCCACTTCCAGCTTAAAAGAGCTTAGCAGGCCTGGTTTACCATAATGGCTGTGATGCCCCCCATACCACTGGCCCCAGCATAGCCTCCACTCAGACCTATGCTGGCCCTTAGGCCACCCTGGAACCTGCTGCTGCTGCCCACCAGGAGAAGCTCAAGGAGCGGATGCAGTCACCAGGCCTGCTCATGGAGGAGCACCTGCTGAAGGCCCGGGGGCCAGAGGTGGACACCTTGTAGGACTTCTGGGTCACTCTGATGGACACAGTGGAGGCAGGAGTGGCCAAACCAGACAGAGATTTGAGAAGGAGCAGAAAAGCTACTTCTAGATTATAATTTACTTTTGATTAACAACCTCATAATAATTGGATAGTTAGATAGTGATTAGATTAAGCATGTCTTAATTCCTAGAAAGCAAAATGAATTTACCATTAAATTATTTTTTTTTCCTTCCACTAGAAGAGGAAGGAAGATGGTAGAAAAGATTGATTGGAAAGGTAGGTCAGAGACTGTCAGGAAGCTGCTGACTAAACACCTACAAGGTAGTCAGAAAACTCTTGCTCTGAAATCTGTAGAAACAACACCTTCAAGAGGATACAAGGACTTTTAATGTCTTTCGAGTCCTAGAACGATGTGTTTTTTTTGTTTTTTTTTGTTGTTGTTGTTTTTTGTTTTTTTCTTGAGACGAAGTCTTGCTCTGTTGCCCAGGCTGGAGTGCAGTGGCGCAGTCTCGGCTCACTGCAAGCTCTGCCTCCCGGGTTCACGCCATTCTCCTGCCTCAGCCTCTCCTAGTAGCTGGGACTACAGGCGCCTGCCACCACGCCCGGCTAATTTTTTGTATTTTTAGTAGAGATATGATTTCACCGTGGTCTCGATCTCCTGACCTCCTGATCCGCCCGCCTTGGCCTCCCAAAGTGCTGGGATTACAAGCGTGAGCCACCGCGCCCGGCCCTAGAACGATGTTTTAACTTTGGTAGGTCCAGACCTTTGAGCGAAGGACGCAGAGTAAGACACTTTCTAAACTCTCTTGATTCGACCACTATTCGTTTAAAATCTGGCTTTAACAAAACTTAAGGGTTAGTGAGAAAGATACCAAACTGTATTTTTCAGTACTGTATTTTAAACTTGCCTTTATTTTAAACTTTGTGCATCAGCATTACATAGCATGTTTGGTTTCCCTACAAGTAATGATTGGAAACCCATGCTAATCTCTTAACTGGTTAGCTACACTTGTGGTTCAAGACTAACCACTTAAACCACCTGGAGACATCATTAAATGTAAATATTGAATCTGCAAACCCAACTCTATGAAGTCATGTCTTTTTGCTGAATATGAACTTTTAAAGGCCACAGAAGAAAACCTTGCTCAAGACTACCTGTTCCTCTGTTAGTCAGAGTCGTTATCACTAAGTTCTTAGAACCAGCAAGTTTTAGAAGCGTTGTCAGTTTCTTTTGCTGTTGTTGAAAGAAACATTTATTAAATAGCTACATGGTCACAAGGTTTGATATCCATTCTGTCATTTGATTGTATTTCTGCACTCTGAGTACTCCTGTTTTGGCACATTACTGCTAGCTTTGTGAAATGTCAGGTGTTGTTTTCTGAAACTACCGTAGGTGGAGATCCAGGCTCTCCTGCCTGTGTTAGATCCCTGAATACTGCCCAAACTGGAGCCGTTTACCTTTGACTTTCCTGTGGGCCTCTTGGATTTGTTCTGTTCTGGCTTCTAGCAATTATTTTAGATAAAAATAAGCCAAAAGAATATTTGAAGTCACATTTTTATATAAAACTGATAACCTTTGAAGTATTAATATTGAATGAAAAAGCATCCTTAGAGAGGCTGGGTGCAGTGGTTCACACCTGTAATCCTAGCATTTGGGAGGCCAAGGCAGGTAGATCACCTGAGATCAGGAGTTTGAGACAAGCCTGGCCAACATTGTGGAACCCCATCTCTACTAAAAATATAAAAATTAGCCAGGCGTGGTGGCACGGGAGCTACTCAGGAGGCTGAGGCAGGAGAATCACTTGAACCCACGAGATGGAGGTTGCAGTGAGCTGAGATTGCACCACTGCACTCCAAACTGGGCGACAGAGCTTTTTTAAAAAAAAAAAAAAAGAAAGAAAAGAAAAGAAAAAAAAAGCACTCTTAGAGGTTATGTAGTTATATTTAGAAACAGGCCTACAAAGACTAAGTGATGGCCCAGGAACTGAGAACAGAGCCCAGTGTTTTCAACGTTAGTCCATGTTGTTGTGGAACTATCGTCTTTCTTTTATTGTTCCCTTGATTTAGGAGTTAGCCATAACTAACCCCTCTGTCTCTTTTATCTCCCTATATTTCTGGTATTGGATCATATGATTCTTCATATGAACCAGTTGTCCCCCTTTCCCAGTATTGAACTTGGAGATAGAAGGCAGTGGGTAAGTCTGGTGGGTGAACTGGCTTGGAAAAAGTGCTCAAGTGACTTCTTTCTGAGAGGAAACTTGAAACTAGTCTTTTCTACATCATCTTACTTAATGAGGCTAATAATTAATATAGTCCGCATGAATAGTTCCCAACCAAATGTTTTTCAAAGCCAATCAGGTTGGTCTTAATATCTAAAGATGTCATCCAGATGTGTAAAAATAATGCATGTATAATAGTTAAGGAACCCAAAATACCGCGATCGTAAATTATGTAGTGAAAGTGTTGAAAAGATGTCTTTGTACAATTGTGAGTTTTGTAGCTGAGTAAACTTGTTTCCAATATTGGAAATTGTATACCAGTCATATTTCTACTATGATAATTTTTTTTTTTTTTTTGAGACGGAGTCTCGTTCTGTCACCCAGGCTGGAATGCAGTGGTGCAGTCTCGGCTCACTGCAACCTCCACCTCCCAGGTTCAAGCGATTCTCCTGCCTCAGCCTCCCAAGTAGCTGGGATCACAGGCGCATGCCACTTCACCCAGCTACTTTTTGTATTTTTAGTAGAGATGGGTTTTCACCATGTTAGCCAGGCTGATCTTGAACTCCTGACCTCAGGTGATCCACCCACCTCAGCCTCCCAAAGTGCTGGGACTACAGGTGTAAGCCACCACGCCCAGCCTCTACTGTGATAATGTTAAATAACAAACAGCCTCTAAAATTTAGTGGCTTACATCAACAGATATTCTTTGTCTATGAGTCATTTAGGGTTACTCCATTTCAGGCTATATAATTGGGTTCATATCTACTCCTCATGTCCCTCATTCTACATATGCTTTTCTCATGGTAGATGATAGAAACATAGGAGATGAAATCAAAGCACACACATTCTCCATGACCAAAACCAGAAGCAACAAGGCAGGGATATGCACCACCTATTCTACTGGGAGGCATTGGAAAGTCATGTGACAAAGGGTATGGATAAATCTCTTACAGGCAGGGAGTGAAGAAATGGGAAAAGTAATGTACTACAGCAGTATTTCAACCCTGTCAGTTCATCAGTGAATTCACCATCCTCTTTGATTTCTAGGTGAGCAGATAGTTTTGGTTTTTGCAGCTGGCCCTTCCCTTTCACTGTTTTCTTTCTTTTCTCTGACAAGTGACTTCAAGATGTCATTATTACTTACTGTGTAGGACCTCAGTAAACACATCATAGTCAAGCCACTAGCTAATAAACTAGGGCTTGACTTTTCATGAACTTGTTTTCCCAAGAACTTTGATTTACTAGTTAGCTAACTGTATTGAAAAAGCTTCATTGAAAAATTGTTCCTGCTCAGCACAGCTTAATCTATATTCTTGGGTTCCCAGTGCCAATTTTTTTCTTTCTTCCAATTTTTATGTTAGGTTCAAGCGAGTACATGTGCAGGTTTGTTACATGGGTAAATTGTATGTTCCTGGGGTTTGGATGTACAAATTATTTTGTCAGTCAGCTAGTAAGCATGTACCTGATAGGCCATCTTTCAACACTCACCCTCGTCCCACCCTCCATCCTCAAGTAGGCCCCATTGCCTTTCTTCGCTTCTTTGTGTCCCTGTGTACTCAATGTTACTCAATGTTTAGCTCCTACTTAGAAGTGAGAACATGCAGTTTTTGGTTTTCTGTTTCTGCTTTAATTCACTTAGGATAATGGCTTCCAGCTGCATCCATGTTGCTGCAAAGGATAGTATTTCCTCCTTTTCATGGCTGTGTAGTATTCCATCATGTATATGTATTATGTTATTTTTATCCAGACCACCATTGATGGGCATCTAGGTTGATTCCACACTTCTGCTATTGTGATTAGTGTGTAATGAACATACACATGCATATATGTCTTTCTGGTAGAATGATTTGCATTCCTTTGGGCATATACCCAGTCATGGGATTGCTGGGCTGAACAGTAATTGTTTTACCTTCTTTGAGAAATCTCCAAACTGCTTCCCACTGCAGCTGAACTAGTTTTTATTCCCACCAGCAGTATATAAGCATTCCCATTTCTCCACAACCTTGCCAGTATCTCTTCTTTATGGACTTTCTAATAACAACCACTCGGACTGTTGTGAGATGGTCTCTCATTGTGGTTTTCATTTGCATTTCTCTAAGGATTAGTGATGTTGAGCACATTTCTGAATGAACCATCCAGCTTGGCTTCATTGTTTTTTATTCTTTCGCCTGAAGAACTCAAAGAAAGAAGTAAAAGAGATATATTTGCCCTTTGATTTATGAATGAATGATGATGTCTTAGATCTCAAATATTTGCTAAAAATGTAGATATCTTTAGAGTACTTCTATACAGAAACCAAAATATTAAAATTAACAAATCTGCTTCCTTCATCAGTATCTTATTCTCCAAGTTTGACATTTGAATCCTAATTCCTAAAAATTGAATGTTTTGGTAAGTCATAGTCTGTTCTTTAGACTACATTTCTTTCCTTCTTAAGAAATAATTGCTTATCAATATAGCTATCTGGATGTATTTATCTGTGTAAAGAAGATGTTAGAAGTGTGACCAGATTGCATTTATAAATATTATAACACTACCATAAATTGAGTAAATAGCACACAATATCAGTAGTTCAGCTTAGAGTGACTCATTTGTCAGTCCAGTCATAGTCATCACTTAGAAATAATTCACAACAGACTTTGAGGTCCTAGAGAGATGATAAAAATAGGTGGGATGAAAGTACCTATTTGGGGAATTGTCTGGAATGTTTAATACTATCCAGATGACATCATCATAACCTGGTAGTATTAAATGTGACTCTGGCACTTTCCCAGGCTATTCAGTTATTTTTTTTTAATTATTGCCTAAAAAAAACAGCTCCAGGACAGTTAATGAAATGTTACTACATATATTGAAATCAGTAAGAAAACCCAGCTGTTGTTCTGGAATTATATTAAGAGAGTTCTGATGTTTCAGACAGTATCTCATCTTGTCTGTAAGCCAGTATTGCCTCATGACATCTCTTCTATTATTGTCTTGAAGTACTGATTAAAGTTGTTTTTTGTTTTTTGTTTTTTTTTGAGATGGAGTCTTACTCTGCCACCCAGGCTGGAGTGCAGTGGCATGGTCTCAGCTCACTGCAACCTCTGCCTCCCAGGTTCATGTGATTCTCCTACTTCTGCCTCCTGAGTAGCTGAGATTACAGGCGTGTGCCACCATGCCCAGCTAATTTTTTTTTTTTTTTTTTTTTGGTATTTTTAGTAGAGACAGGGTTTCGCCAGGCTAGTCTTGAACTCCTGACCTCAGGTGTTCTGCCCACCTCAGCCTCCCAAAGTGCTGGGATTACAGTCTTGAGCCACCACGCCCAGCCTAAAGTTTTTATTATTTAATCTTCTTTTCTTATATGTACTTGTTTGCATTGGGGACTGAATTTTATTTCCTGGTGGTTCCCACATTAGCATTTAGGACCATTGTCATAGAGGTGCTTAAATTTTTTGTTTTAATTTTTGCTTAATGGGACTGTACAGATTATTAACCTGAGTTCACAGTTTCACATTATTTTTCAGTGCTTTTTAAAAATGTAAATTAGATCAAGTCTCTCATCTACTTAAAGCCCTTAAGTGGCTCTCAATATTTTAAGATACAGACCCCCTTGCTAGGCCTAGAAATCTTGCTTAGTTTGACTTTCACTTCTTCAGTTTCATCGTATGCCTTCCTCCTTCCCTGTTCTTTATGCGTTAGCCTCATTGGTCTCCTTTCAGTTTTGTGAATGTGCTGCACCTTTTTTTAGAATGCTTTTATCCCAGTTTAAATAATACCTTCAAAAAGAAGCCTTTCATGATCACCGTATCTACAGAGGCCTCACCCAGATGCTTTCCAGTTGATCATCCCTGTACCTCTAGCATTTATTGCCCCCTGAAATTGTAATGTTTGTCTGCTTATTCATTGTCTTTTTCTCCACTCAAATGGAAGTTTCATGAGGCCAAAGTGCCAAGCATCGTGAGAGACACAAATAAGTCACTCAAATATTTGTCAAATGGAGTTTATTCTTCAAACTCAAGTAGTGTAACTTTCTTTCTTAATTTGATTCCATGAGGGAGAAAGCACTGTGCTTTGAGATTGACCTGAAAAAAAGTCAGGACAGTTGAGGGCCCTGAGTCCTGTGCTACTGTGCTCATCACTCTTAGGTAATTGATTTTATTCTCATTGACTGAGATATTTAGGGTGCTTTTTAAGATCTTTACATATATATGGAAACTGGCAAAAAAAATTATGGTTTTCTGCGCATGTTTATCAGCCTTGATTTGCCCTATTAAATATTTCAGAGTTAGAATTATAAATTTCTTACTAATGTACATTTTATGTTGTAAGTACTAGGCTCTTATTTGATGGTGCAGACAGCATGATATTTTTACGTGACAGGACAGGATAAAGAAATTGCTATGTATGGGCAGAAGCCAGTAGGATAGATGTGGAATAAAAACCCCTTTAAGGGTTCTTTGCCGTCAAGTGCCAGTTCATGTGCAGAGCAATTTAAGGTATGACTCTCCCAGCAAAAACAAAATTTGTGGTTTTTTACTGAGAAATCAGAGTAACCCAAGGCCTGAATAACTTGCCCACCATGACACAGCAGTGAAGAATAGAGCCTCGGTTCAAAATCAGGCTTGTCTGACTCTAGAATTTATTTCTACTACATTTTGAAATCTTCCTAAGTAGAAAGAAATCTAGAAATACATGTATTTTACTTACATGTTTTATTAAAGATGTGGAAAATGTTTGAAGTCATCTGTTTGATATCTGTTACTGTCATCATATATTACAATCTAGTAGCTTCTATGCGGGGATTATAAATAGTTTTAGAAAAGTTTGACTATATTTGCTTTTAATTAAACCAGAAACTTGAACATATAGTCATGAAAGTCAATTGTAAATAACCTTGAAAACTTTCAACTATGTAACTAAAAATTCTCAGAAGACCATGGTTTGCTTCAGTAGTTGCACATAGCTTGAAGAACTGATTCAGAATCTAACAGATGCGAACAGCCTAATGTAGGGAAATTGCTGAAAGCACAATTAAATTGCCAGAGTATACCACAAGCAACAATTTCCTTAATTTTTGTCGAACACACAATTTGAAATGATTATGTGCTTACAAAAACAAACAGAGAAACGCAAAGTGTTTTACAATCTGTAGTTTTATATTCATAAATATATCTCAAGGTTAAAAGTTTAATATTATAAATAGCATTATAACCCAATATTTAAAATTAGGGTAACCCACGTTATCCTAATTAATACAGAATCGGACACCTAATCCATTTTCTGCTAGTGTTCACATGTCAGGTGGTACATATATCGATGTGCTAAAAACAGTTCAAATTATTTCATCTAATGGGACTTCCTTTCTCAGTAATATTCCAAGAGTGATTGGCAAGAACCAGCACAAGCTGAGCTGTCAAGAAGTCTTGAAGTCTTGATCTACAATAAAAAGGGTTTTTTTGGCCAGGCACGGTGGCTCACACCTGTAATCCCAGCACTTTGGGAGGCCAAGGTGGATGGATCACGAGGTCAGGAGTTCAAGACCAGCCTGGCCAACATGGTGAAACCCCATCTCTACTAAAAATACAAAAATTAGCTGGGCATGGTGGCAGGCACCTGTAATCCCAGCTACTTGGGAGGCTGAGGTAGGAGAATCATCTGAACCCAGGAGGCAGAGGTTGCAGTGAGCCAAGATCGCACCATTGCACTCCAGCCTGGGTGACAGGGCAAGACTCCATCTCAAAAAAAAAAGTGGTAGGGGGTTTCATAGTAACATTTTTGTACTGATTAGAAGAAAAAACTGTTAGAGGAAAAGACGAGTATAGATTTAGATGTGAAGATTGAAAATAATAGCTCTTCAAAATATTTTAAAGAGAGCAAATTAGCCAGTTTTGATTACCTTGTTGGAGCTTCATCTAGTGGTCATATTCCTGAAAACACCGTTTCTCTTCAAATTTAGTAACTAGAATTGTGAAGTCTGCAGATTTGTGGGTTAGGAATCTCTTGCCAGGATTTAATTGAGTTTTTTTTTTAAAAAAAAGATTCTTTAAGCATAAAATATTAAATTGGCATCAACCTTTTAACTTTACTCCAAAATTACAAATTGATGAAATTACAAATTAAATCCTTTTAACATAATATTAAATATTTAATTCCATAAATTATTAATCTTTTGTGCTATTATTCAGCTCCATCTTTGAGGAATGCTAGTAATTTCTGACTAAGAACATGAGGCTTAAAGATAGTCATGCAAAGATTCTCACACCCCTGAGACTTGAGGGAACTCAGCTGTCTGGGTTTCCTCCACTTCTTTGATAAGATGCTGGGAAGGCTGCCTCTTATCCCTGGGGGAAGAGAAGGGATACCACTAAGCAGTGACGACGATGATGATAGCAACTAACATTTATTGAGCATTTATTATGTATCAGGCACTATGCTATGAAATGTACTTATCTATAAGTGCAGACTGAAAGCATTGATTAATTATACTATATATAACTTTAATCTGTATAACTTGAAATCTGCTTGTTGGGGCACCAGCCTTCAGAGTTGATAGAAGATGACTCTTGGATTTTTGAGGTTGACTGACTGTAAGATGATAGTTATAGTGACTTAGAAGGTGGTAATGAAGTTTATAAAAAGAAAGATGAGCTCTGTCTTGATAACATTGCAGTGGCAGAAAGAAAATCTGTATAAATACATAGTTAGGTAGCTGTTGAAATGTCAAATATCATTGGCAAATTTGGAGATTATTCTTATAAAAATTCTAAGGAATGAATGAAATCTCCCAGGGCAGAGTTTCCTAACCTGGAATTAAACCTAAGATTTTATAGACCTCCTTGAAATTATATACTAAATTGTATATGTGCATGTGTATGTATGTATCATTTTTATTAGACTTTCAGTAGGATCTGTGAGCAGAAGGCCCAAGGCCAGAGTATTAAGATATCTCTTGACCGGGGAAATGAAAGGCACCCTGAAACAGGCACTAGATGAGAAGATTATGAAAAAGAACTAACATCATTCAGCTAAGAATAAAGCAGATCCAAGCTTAGCCACATGAAGGTGATAGTTTTTTTTTTTTTTTAGAAATGATATTTCACTATGTTGCCTATGCTGGTCTCAGACTCCTTTGTAGTCATTTATTATGGTGCTTGAATCGTGAAAGAAAGAAACAAGAAAGCTGGGAAATAAACACACAAATCTTAATGGTCATCATTGGAAGTGGCTAGCGTGCTAACTCCTTACTTTAAAAATTGGTACTTAAAGAGGAAGAATTAAGCATTCATTCTTCCAACCTATTAAAAGTTTTTTTCAGAATAATAACTCTAGTTGACAAGAAAAAATACTTCTCTACAGAAGAATTTCACCTAATAAATGTGACAGGAATCAATTTAAAAATGACAATTTTGCAACCCCTAATGAAATCACTGATTCATGTAACAGCCACTAATGAATACTAAAACTGTTAGTGCTGTGGTTCTCAAAGTCAGGCCCCTGTTCCAGCATCTTAAATATTACTTGGATACTTCTTTAAAAAATACGAAATCTCAGGCTCTTTCCAAAACCAACTATGTCAGAAACTCTAAGGGTAAGTCCCAGTAAGCTGTGTGTTAACAAGCCCTCTGAGGGTTCTGACAATCATTGGAGTTTGAGAACCATGATATTAGGAGAAAGATTGATAAGAATCTTTAATTGAAGGATCAGGCTCTCACTCCCAGTACTTACTGACCAATCTTAGCACTCCTAAAAGAAGAACCAGATGTTATATTCCTCCTAGTAGAGGCACCTGTGATGTATTATTGCCACTCCCAAAAGATACTAAGCCTGAATCTATTCAGTCCTTTATAGAAACTATAGGAGACGGAAGAATAAGTTAAACAGTAATGTGAGGAAGCAAAGGACAAATCCAGAATGTAGGATGGCCGACTCAGTTTCTTCATGTCAGTGGCATAGGAAAAAGGGGGAGGGTGAGAGTAAGGGTACTGTTCCAGCGTAAAAGGGCTCCAGAAACAAAATAAACAAATATAAAATGTTCATCTTGGTTTGTATCCCGATTCAAACAAGCCAACTTTGGAGATTTGAATTCAGACTGGGTATTAGATGATAATAAGGAATTCTTAATTATGTTAGGTTTGATAACGATATTGCACTTATGTAAGAAAATGTCATTTTTTTAAGAGACATATAGAAAAGTATTTAGAGTGAAATAAATTGATGTCAAAATTTGCTTTATGTTACATGAGGAAAAAAGGATAAATGAAACAAGTATGACAAAATGTTGATAACTCGAATTTGGGTTTTATTTAGTATGATTTTATGTATGTACAAAACTTTCATAATAGAAAATTTTAAAAGATATCTGTGAAATAATGTGTTTATTAGGACATTTCTACCTATGCTAACCTTCATCACAGTGTATTATAATTGCCTGTTTACCTTGCCTATGCTAGTATTTCTCAAACTATCAAACTGTCAATATTGAGTTTAAATTGGCCAGTCTGTTGCAGACCGTGATTTTTGTAAAATGGCAATAAAAAATAATGACCAGAAAAGCAAAACTGGAGGGGATGTTGACATACAAAATATAACCTTAAAAGTTTTCATTATTAAAGTTAACAAACATAAAATTACATTTCACTTAAGAATTAGAACCAACATAAACATAGGAAACAAGAATTGTCTAAAAACTGTATTTATTCATCAAAAATACATAAGCAGATATGAGAGCTATCTGGCTGTGACATCTGTCACCCCACTGATCGCCAGGGTTGATTCGGCTGATCTGGCTGGCTAGATGGCTGTCCCCTTCCTCCCTCACCCCTCCATGTGTGTCCCTCCCAAAGCTGCATGCTCGGTCGAAGTGGACAACCATCCCCAATAGAGGAGGACCGGTCTTTGGTCGAGGGTATATGAGTAGCTGCACTCCTCTGCCAGAACCTCCAAACAAGCTCTCAAGAATACACACATAAGCAGTTAGTATAGACAGTTGCTATTACATTCATAAGTTTGTTCTGTAATCATAAGGTTTTTATTTTTTATTTTTATTATTTATTTATTTATTTATTTCTGAGACAGAGTCTTGCTCTGTCGCCCAGGCTAGAATGCAGTGGCGCGATCTCGGCTCACTGCAACCCCACCTCCCAGGTTCAAGCGATTCTCCTGCCTCAGCCTCCCGAGTAGCTGGGATTACAAGCACCCCCCACCATGCCTGACTAATTTTTGTATACTTAGTAGAGACGGGGTTTTGCCATGTTGGCCAGGCTGGCTTCGAACTCCTGACTTCAGGTGATCCACCCACCTCAGCCTCCCAAAGTGCTGGGATTACAGGTGTGAGCTGCCACACCAGGCCATAAATAAGGTTTTTAATGTGAAACATGAATGTGCTTTTTGTATGTTAACTTGAAGACCATGTGCATTAACTTGAGCTTGGATTTTGTTCCTCGAAGGGATTGATGTATGCCTAAACAAATTTTATTTGCAGCCACAGGTTTCTGGCTCACTTACTTCTATTACTGATTTCTCAGCAGATGTTACAGTTTTCAGGGATGCCTACACTGCAGAAATCATAAAGCATGGGGAAGATAATAGATACACTGGAATGCCTGCCGAGATTTTCACCTAGAGAGTGAAAGTGCCACTTCTCTAAATAGTTTGTCTCTGGAATTTAGACCATTTTTCTCACACTGTGTGTTATACATTTACTGATAGGTGATGATTCTGTCTTTACATGGTAACTTTAGATTCAGATATACCATGCCTTTGTTTTTCAGACAGTGCCCTTCCTGATGCCACGTTTCAAAGTTTTTCTTTCCCCTTGCCTGTGGTACTCCCGATTTGGACTGATAGCTTCAACAAACAATAACAATAGATTCCACTGTGCTTCCCGGGACTCGTTTTGTAGTCAGTAGTTTGGGGTCTCTTTCTATATATGTAAACTTCCACTTGTTCACATTAAACCTGTTAGATTTCTCTGTGTTGCCAAAATCTCAAAAATCTTTCCCACTAACCTCCATTGACTCAGCATTTTCTTCAGGGGAAAAAAAAAAGGTTGTCTGTTTGGACAATTCAGTCATTTGTCCATGAAAAAATGGTCTCATTTAGCGGTACAGCTTAAATAGCGTTTTGTGTGGAATCTTAGGAAAGATACTATTAACTACTCAAAAGATACTCGCTTACAGAAAGCATATTGCATTCCCCTCAGTAGGTTATATTTGTCCAAAGGTCCGTATTTATAGTGGACTTCCCAGCTCATCCAGTGTAGAAGTGAGCCTCTGGTTCGCTCTTATGCAGAGAAGGCACATTGTCTACTTGCCAGTTCTTAATCTGTCTCTGTTGGCAGTTTGGACATTTTGACTAAAAATTATGCATACTTGTTCTTAAGTGATCTGTTCTCCTTTAGAATTATGGATAGCTACTATGCAGGTTCTGCAAAGGCAAGAGGAAGATGTAATGAGCTGACCATCTCAGTTTCTGATGCCAGCCCATAAAAAAGAATAAAATGCCCACTTACATTTAAAGCCTGTAATATTTAGAATATGGCTAATAGCTAAGTACTAAGAATTATGCATAGGATGCTTTGTGCTTATGCTTAATGCTAAGCATTGCAGAGTACGAAAGAGAATAATACAGTTCCTGTCTTCAGGAAGCTTAAGTGAAGTTGTCTTTAATACTTCAAAACACTATGTGTTACAGCAGCAGTCCCCAACCTTTTAAATGGCACCAGGGACCAAGTAAGTGGAGGGCAATTTTTCCACAGACCTAGGTTGGGGAGGATGATTTGGGGATGAAACTGTTCTACCTCAGATCATCAGGCATTAGTTAGATTCTCAAAAGGAGCATGCAACCTAGATCCCTCACATGTGCAGTTCACAATAGGGTTCACATTCCTATGGCAGGGGGCCAGGTTCCTAACAGGCCATGGACCAGTGCTGGTCCGTGACCCAGGGGTTGAGGACCCCTCTTTTAAAGTAAGGGCTATGTGTATACACATGTGTGTGTACCTTGGGATATTTGTGATACACATGCAGATTATTACATACAGTGTGAGGCAGTGTATGATAAGTAACAAGGTGTTGAGAGAACAGGTTATTTCTGTTTGAAGTGAAGAGGGACTATTTAAGGTCAAGGTGGCATTTAATTAGAGTATGGAAAGGATGGTTAGGGTCTGGTGTGATGGCTCACACCTGTAATCCCAGCACGTTGGGAGGCCAAGGCAGGAGGATTGCTTGAGTCCAGGAGTTTGAGACCAGCCTGAACAACAGAGTGAGACCCCATCTCTACAAAAAATAAAATATTAATAATTAGCCAGATGTGGTGGCATGCATCTGTAGTCCCAGCTATTCAGGAGGCTGAGGTGGAAGGATTGATTGAGCCCAGGAGGTTGAGGTTGAGGTGAGCTACAATTGCACACCATACTGCACCCTGGGCAACAACAGAGTGAGGCCTTGACTAAAAAATAAATAAACAAATAAAATAAAAGGATGGTTAGGATTTCAACAGGAGTCTAGTAAAGATGCTTAATGTAATAAAAAAATTATGTCAAATATTACAGCCCCAGATTGACTGTTCAGTCACCAGTTGTACAAATTCAGCCAGATTACTTAATCCCTCTGATTGTCAGCTTTCTCATCTATAAAATGGGAATTGAGTAATAGTTATCATAGAAGGTTTTAGGAAGATGAAATGAGACACTGTGATATGAACATGCTTTGTAAAGTATAAAGTATTGTGTAAATGTTAGTACATTTTATAGTAAGTAGGCCAGGCATGGGGGCTCACACCTATAATCCCAGCACTTTGGGAGGCCAAGGCAGGCAGATCACCTGAGGTCAGGAGTTTGAGACCAGCTTGGGCAACATGTTGAAACCCCGTCTCTACTACAAATATAAAAGTTAGCCAGGCGTAGTGGTGTGCACCTGTAGTCCCAGTTATTCGGGAGGCTGAGGCATGAGAATTGCTTGGACCTGGGGAGCAGAGGTTGCAGTGAGCCAAGATTACACCACTGCACTCCAGCCTAGGTGACAGACAAGACTCTGTCTTGAAAAACTAAAGAAAAAAATACATAGTAAATATTGAGAAGGACATGAGCCAAAGGCAGGGAGTTTAAAAACCAGTAAGCTAGTAAACACTAGAGCAGAAAATGTGTGCAGGTGACTGGGAATATTGAGTCACTCATACAGTTCCCTAGTTAGGACAATTATGTTAAATTTAAAAGTCTTTCAAGATTTGTGTTGATCAAAAGATAATTTCAGAGAACTTTCAGGTCTTTGGGTGAAATGTTAATGAGTGGTAATGTTTAGTTTTATTGAATTGATGTACATAGTTACATAGAATTAAATTTTCAGGTAAGTTGCTTTAATAAAGATTATAACATTGCATAAAGATAGTATATCTTGCAAAATATATTTGTCTTATAGTTTAGAGAATATGGTTGTCATGACAATGTTTGGTTTAGAGCACAAATCTGCCTGTTCTTGGGTAGATGAGAATTCCTTCCAACAGCACAGGGCATAAATTATTTAAGCTACTTCCAGGTATCACCATATCTCATGTTACAGGTGGTTTGTATAATAATTGCATGAAAACAGTGTTTCAGAAAAGATGTCTTCTGTGTGACAAGATGTCAGAGAATTCATTTATTTCCTCTGTTTTACATAAATTTTATTTTTTTAAAGTGTGAAATAATAAGCTTTTCAACAAATAGAGAGAGTACCTAGACATTAAAAAAATCATGTTGAGTTGTACTGTGAATATTATGCTGCTTGCTGCTGACTGGTCTTGGGCTGTCACCATTTATTTGGACTCCAGTGAAATATGATTAGAAATACTTCTCCAGGCTGGGCACGGTGGCTCACACCTGTAATCCCAGTACTTTGGGAGGCTGAGGCAGGAGGATCACGAGGTCAGGAGTTCGAGACCAGCCTGGCCAACATGGTGAAACCCCATCTATACTAAAAATACAAAAAGTAGCTGGGCATGGTGGCAGGTACCTGCAATCCCAGCTACTCGGGAGGCTGAGGCAGAAGAATCATTTGAACCTGGGAGGTGAAGGTTGCAGTGAGCTGAGATCGCACCACTACACTCCAGACTGGGCAACAGAGCAAGACTCCATCTCAAAAAAAAAGAAAAGAAATACTTCAAAGTCAAGAAACTTGGAAAACACCATGTTACTTTATCATTAATTATTGTTTTTTTTTATTTTATTTTTTATTTTTATTTATTTTTTTTTTTGAGACAGAATCTCACTTTGTCACCCAGGCTGGAGTGCAGTGGTGCCATCTCGGCTCACTGCAAGCTCCGCCTCCTGCATTCACACCATTCTCCTGCCTCAGCCTCCCCAGTAGCTAGGACTACAGGCGCCCGCCACCATGCCCGGCTAATTTTTTGTATTTTTAGTAGAGACGGAGTTTCACTGTGTTATCCAGGATGGTCTCGATCACCTGACCTCGTGATCTGCCCACCTCAGCCTCCCAAAGTGCTGGGACTACAGGCGTGAGCCACTGCTCCTGGCCAAAAAAAAAATTTTTGAGGAAAAAAATTTCCTGACTACTAATAGTGGAGTTATTTATTTTGGTGACTAATTCTTAATCCTCTCTTCATTTATAGACTATCTTGCTAATCATGGCCGGTTAAATGAGTCTGAAGCCAGGCGAAAATTCTGGCAAATCCTGTCTGCTGTTGATTATTGTCATGGTCGGAAGATTGTGCACCGTGACCTCAAAGCTGAAAATCTCCTGCTGGATAACAACATGAATATCAAAATAGCAGGTAACTGGGACACAACTGGCTCTAATATGATCCGATGTGAGCCACTGCACTCAGTGTGTAGAAACAGACCTGCAGGCGCAGATTCAGCGGCATTTCTACCTGATGACATCAGGCTTTCTCAAAGTCTATTTTATTCATTTCCTTAGTTCTGTGTGTAATTAAAAGTAAGGGAATGAGTTCATTATTAATATACACAGGTCAGAGCTACATCTGGGGTCTGATGTGTCCAGATTCCATTGGCAGGGTTGGGGGGTGCTCTGCTGGAAGAGGTACATTTATCTGAGTGTCAGAGTGATGGGAGAAAGGACAGGGCTGGAGGAGCAATACTGATTGCTGGTACTCTGGCCTGCTCTCCTAATTGTGACTGATGGCTACAGCCAGAAGCAGAGAAAAAGCAAAAGAAGTGATGGAGGTAGAATGAGAAATAGTTGAGACAGAAAAGCACCTTTCCTTGTTCTGATACGATAGGGTTTTGATTTATAACATGAAAACTAAATTGGGTAGAGATTAGTTTGCCCGTTTTTCTCCTTGCCTTTTCATAATTGTAAAATGTTTTATTTTATATTCTCAGTCTCTTTATTTACATAGTCAAAACTCATTCACTCAATAAATATGTATCAGGTACTGTGCTATGTTAAGTACAATATGATATCTGGAAATCATTTCACAACATATCCATATATAAAAATAACATGTACACCTTGAATATATACAATTTTTGTCAATTACACTTCAATAAAACTGAAAAAAATACAGTATAATAGTTGCAATTTTAAAAGTATATACAAACTGCAGTGGGAATATAGGTGAGGGAACAAGCAGTCTACCTGAAGAGCCAGGGGAGCTTCACAAAGAAGGAATTATTTGAACTTAGACTTGAGACAGAAGTTAGAGAAGGTTGTCAGAAAGATAAACAGAAGCAGAATGTTGCAGGCAGGTAGACAGAGATTGGAATGGTGGGGAACTGTAAATTCAAAACTGGTTACATGTAAAATCTGTAGGCCTGCGGGATTGGTACAGGGGGAGCAGATAAGTAAAGACCAGAATATGAAACATCTTGAATGCTATGTCAAAGATTTTATAGTTTATTCTGTAGGTAATGGGGAGTCTAGCCTACTGAAAATTATAGGGCATGGGTGGGGGTAAAGTGGAATTGGGATAACATGATTAGATTTGCCTGTCAGAAATATGTCTGTGGCAGCAGAGTAAGATAGGTGGGAGATGTGGGTGAGGTGGAAGACAGGAAGACTAATAAGGAATCTAGTGCAATAGTCCATTTAAGAAAACATGAGTCTGAACTAGAGCAGCAGCAGTAGAGGTTGAAGGTATGTAAGGGAGATTTTGTTTGACTTGGGTTTTGAAGAGAAAGAGCATGGGTTAAAAGCTTAGCAAAGTTACACATGGTGGTGTTTTGTTCTAAGATTGTTAAAGGAAGAGCAGGGAGACATTCAGATGACAGGGACTGACCAAGAAATTATTAATTGACCTGTTAGGTTGGATACTCATTGAACTCGGTAAGTTTAGGGACAAAGTCGCTTCCTCGGTTTGCTGTATTATGGTATAAAATATAAGGTAAAACCCTCATGTTTGTACATTGAACTGATTGGTTTCTGCGCCATTTCCCGTTAGTTTTTGTCTTAGGCAATTAGGGGAAGGCAAATAATTTTTACTCATTTTAAATGTCAATATTACATATGTTACAGGATATGTAATGGATTTTCCATTCTGTAGTCTCTGATTTTTTTTTCTAATGGGATTGCCTGAATAAGACAAAATGTTTTTAAGTTAATTTGTTATATTCATTTGTGTGTGTGTATGTGTGTGTGTATGTATATATCACATATATACATATATATAAAGATTTGTATCAATTTGTCATTTTTGTTGTGAAAATGTGATGCACAAAATTAGAATGCTTTCATAGTTTATGTGTGTTCACTTCCATTTATTTTTTTCCCTTCCTCTGCTTTTGGCCCTTCCATTTGGTGTCATTTATTTCACTCTTTTTTGCCAACCTTCTGTAATGAACTTACACTGGGATATTTTGTTTAATGCTCCTTGAAAGCATCGGCTGCCCTAAAATTGTCTTTTTCAGAGAAAGTCTTCCTTTTTTTTTTTTTTTTTAAAGTCCTTGGCTCTGTAGAAAGAAGGGGGTAAACTCCTGCTTCACCTTTACATTCCCTTATTACCAAAACAAAATATTTACCAAAACAACAGCACAAAGGAGTTCTAGGAGTTGTTTTTTTTTTTTTCCAAGAGAACTATTTTTTTTTTAATTTTCTTTTTTTTTTTTTTTTTTTTTTTTTTTACTGTGAGTTCTGGGATACATGTGCTGAATGTGCAGGTTTGTTACATAGGTATACATGTGCCATGGTGGTTTGCTGCACCTATCAACTCGTCATGTAGGTTTTAAGCCCTGCATGCATTAGGTATTTGTCCTAAGGCTCTCCCTCCCCACTTCCCCTCATCCCCCAAGAGGCCCCCGTGTGTGATGTTCCCCTCCCTGTGTCCATGTGTTCTCATTGTTCAACTCCCACTTATGAGTGAGAACATGTGGTGTTTGGTTGTCTATTCCTTTAGTTTGCTGAGAATGATGGTTTCCAGCTTCATCCATGTCCCTGCAAAGGACATGAACTCATTCTTTTTTATGGCTGCATAGTATTCCATTGTGTATATGTGCCACATTTGCTGTATCCAGTCTATCATTGACAGGCATTTGGGTTGGTTCCAAGTCTTTGCTATTGTAAACAGTGCTACAAGAAACATACGTGCACATGTGTTCTAGGAGTTTTTTTCAGCAGAGAAAGGTTATAGGTGTGTAAATCATATGCTGTAGGAATTACAAAGTGCTGTCACTAACATCTCAAAAGAAAATGTCAAAGTAAGACACCAAAGAAACTTGCAAACAAAAAAACACAGAATATTGCTTTGACATTATAACCAAGTTTTGCCTGGCTATAGTATGTCTATTATAATTCTGGCATAAAATATAGGTGGGTCAAATCAGTGTTTCTGATGTCATTGTGTGATATCTTAGGTTTTTGTTTTGTCTTTTTGGTTTTTATTTTTGTTTTTTAGTATCTAATCTTCAAGTCCTTCTAATTATATAGAAGTCAGGTAAAAATTCAGATTGGTGAAGTTGTTCTCTCTGGTGAAGACAGTGTGATGACTCACATTTAATTGAGCCCTCACTGTTTTCAGGTATTCTGCTAGATACTTACTTCATCCTCACAGCAATCTTGGGAGCCGCTTAGCTATTGCCAGTTACTAGATGAGAAAGCTGAGATGCAAAGAGATTGAACAATTAGCCGAGGTGACACAGATAAGTGGCAGACCTGGATGAAACCTAGGTCTCTCTGACCACAGTATCTGTCCTTCTCCCACTACACGCATTCTGTGTCACTTCTTCCTAAAGGGGTACTCACTAATTGAATTTTGGGGTCCATCATTCTATGGTTGTACATTTAGTGTCCCTGCTTCCATTCATTACAAGCAGACACACACACACACACACACACACACACACGCACAGAGAATATCTAAGCACTCAAATTTTCTTGCCCACACTTAATTCTCTGTCATCTCCACTGTCCTCAAAAATTTTAGTAAATGTTTATTAAGCTTCTACTCTGCTCTTGGACTAAGTCCTGGAGATTCATACATTTCAAGACAAAAACAGCAGCAGTGACAAAAAGCTTAACTCTGCTCTTACCTCAAGGAGTTAATCAAATAAGAACCAGACCTTTAAGTTAATATAACACAAAAAGATCATTGTTTTCAGGGCCATGAGGCTAGGAGAAAGACTAACTCTGTCTGGAAGAATCAGGGAAATTATTAGCTAACACTTGATTAACAAGAAGGTATTTGTGGCAGGATTGGGGATGGGGGAGACAGAGAAAGAAAGAGGAAGAGGCCAGGCACAGTGGCTTATGCCTGTAATCCCAGCACTTTGGGAGGCCAAGGCGGGCAGATTGCCTGAGCTCAGGAGTTCGAGATCAGCCTAGGCAACATGGTGAAACCTTGTCTCTACTAAAATACAAAAAATTAGCCAGGAATGGCAGCGTGCGCCTGTAGTCCCAGCTACTCGGGAGGCTGAGGCAGGAGAATTGCTTGAACCCAGGAGGCGGAGGTTGCAGTGAGCTGAGATCCCACCACTGCACTCCAGCCTAGGCAACAGAGCGAGACTCAGTCTCAAAAAAAAAAAAAAAAAAAAAAAAAAAACAAAGGAGAGAGGGAGAGAGAGATATAGAGACTGAGGCTGGGGTATCTGCCTCAAGCAGGTGGATCCGCACATGCAAAGGCTGAGAGGCCAGAGTGAATTGAAGTGGTAAGGAAACTGCAGGTATTAGCCAGTGAGAATGATAGGAAAAAAGCCAGGAGAGGTAGGCATGGGCCCGATCATTCACATGCCATAAAATGTTTAGATGGATTCCAGCGTCTTTAAAGAATTTCTCCAGGATATTTATTTTTATCTGTAGATTTTATAACTTCTTGATGGCCCTGATTTTCTTTAAGGATCGTCTTCTTATCTCTGAGAACTCTTAAATCTTAATGGAGTCTAACACATGGGAAAAATAGGGCTCCATGGGAAGAAATTACAAGAACCCTTACAAAGTTATTCCCTCAAATTATACTTTTTTCTGGGTTTTGTTTTTTGGCTTATGAAAATCTCTTTAATTGCAAAATAAGCTGAATAAATGAACTGTTTTAGCCATCTTGTATACTGAAATTGAAGAGAAGCACAAACCAAAACTAGGTTTAAATTAAAATATTTTCAAGTTTATAAAACAAAATGGAATAGAAGTATCAAACATGGTTCATTTTAATAAATAACAGAAACATGGCTTTGAGATCAGTTTCCAGGTTATGTTTTCCCCGTGGGTAAAAACTTGAGACAGGCCGGGCGCAGTGGCTCACGCCTGTAATCCCAGCACTGCGGGGGCCAAGGCGGGCGGATCACGAGGACAGGATTTCGAGACCATCCTGGCCAACATGGTGAAACCCCGTCTCTACTAAAAATACAAAAATTAGCTGGGCATGGTGGTGCATGCCTGTAATCCCAGCTACTCAGGAGGCTGAGGCAGAAGAATCGCTTGAACCAGAGAGTCAGAGGTTGCAGTGAGCCGAGATCGCACCACTGCACTCCAGCCTGGTGACAGAGTGAGACTCCGTCTCAAAAAAAAAAAAAAAAACTTGAGTCACGAATGAGCCATGGAGTCACCCACACCAGTGTGTGCTCATTGCCTCAACCATGAGACCTGCGACCTTTGTAAAAAGTGAGTGTGAGGACATTCACAGTAAGAGGCTGAATGCAAAGCGATACTGGCTTTCAGTAGTTTTAGTAATTGCAGTACTATTTCCACCTAGCTGTTTTGGCCCTGGCTGGTCAGGCATTAAGTTGAGAATAAATAGATGAAGAATATTTAGTTTTATTCTCCAAATTTCCCAATCTAAAATGTTTATAATAAATACTTAAATAAGGATAAAAATCCATGAATTAATCACACGTCAAACAGGGCTTCATGTAGAGTACTGAGTTGAGTAGCAGTGCTGGTGCAAATTCTGGCTGTGCCACTTAGTAGCTATGACCTTGGGCCGATTATTTACACTCTCTAGGCCTGGGTTTCCATATCTATTAAATACAAATCTGTTTTTCAGGAACAGATTATAGGGATTGGTGATAATATTGGAGACAGGGAGGTGATGTAGGGTATTAGGTCAGAGTATGGGCTGTATAGTCAGGATACCTGAGTTTGAATCCTGTCTCTGCCACTTACTAGCTTTGTGACCTTGACCACGTTTCCTGACTTCTCTCTTCTCAGTTTCCTTATCTGTAAAGGGAGAGTGATAAAAGTTCTTATCTCATAGTGATTATTACTTGAGTTAATATTTGTAGGGCACTTAGAACAGTGCCCAGCAGATAGTGCTAGTTAACTGTTTGTTAAATAAATTGTTAGATAAAGCTCCTGGCACCATGTAAACACTCAATACAAGGTAGCTATTATTTGTATTCAATGTATAATTGATTCTCTGTGAAAACAAGGCCTTAAAATTTTAATAGCCATATAACCCTCTCAGCATGTTTTTTTAATTAACTAAGGCTTTAAAGCCTTATTAATAACAAACCTTTTAGGACCAAGGAAAGTTTTTCACATATTCTCAATTGTCTCTGGTTGATGCAATTTAATTTTTTGCTGAGAGAGACCTTAAATATAATTAGTATTGTATAATTAGCCTGATTAATCTGACCTGTACATCACGAGTCACTTGTCTTTAGCCCAAGAGGAATGCTTCCTTTCTGATTTGAGGCAGTGGCCCATCATTGCTTCTAGCAACCTTCCTACTTACTAGATGACCTTGAGTCAAGGTTTCTGTATATATGATTTCAGATTCGTCCCCTAGAACTGAAAAAGGTAGGAGAGGCAAAGATAGGAAAAATATTTTTAAAAAATTTTTAAGTATTTTATTTTTATTGGGAAAATATTTATTCTAAGTCTTCCATTTGTTATCCTCCTACCACTAGCATTATGTAAAAAGTAAAAAGAGCTTTACATCAAAAAGCACAATGAAACTTTGTATCCTTAAGTCCTACTTAGCATTCCACAGTAAGCTGGGAATATGGAAGATGGCTCAAAGGGTTTGGTTTGATTTGATTTTTTTTTCCCTCTTCATTTCCCTTCCCCTTCATTTAAGCTGAGGAAGATTATTTATTTACTTCTTAGCTCACTGAACTCTCTGACTGGACAAATAGATGTCTTACATTGGTCAGCAGGATCACGTTTCATCTCAACTGTGATTATTGTTCCCTTCCCTCCTGTCAGATGGGAGAGTGACTGATGTTTGGAAATGAACTGTGCAACTGACCTTTTCTTGCTGGTGGGCAACTAAGTATGCATTGACGTCAGTGTTGGCTGATCCACATTCAGTTTGTGCAATGGGTCAGCTTCATCTCTATCACTCTCCACCTTTCATTTGTCAGCTTTCATTTCCTCATAATTGTCTTCTTCACTCCTATTATAATTACAAAGGATGTGTAACTCTTCATCGAGGCTGGGTAGCTGAATTCTACTGGTAATTTTAGAAACAAGGATAAATTTAACCCTAAAGCCATCTGCTGCTCTGTAGGAGGATTTTTTAAATTATAAATTAGACATTATAACACACTGCTGGAGATTAAAAATTGCCTCAGTGGTGTTGATTCCTAGAAATCATTTACTTTTCCTTAGCTTGAAGATTGGTTTTCAATTGTTTTGTGTGCTTTTTTCCTTTTTTTTTAAAAAAAAAGGACAGTTTAACCTAACGATTTTCTTATTTAGTCTCCTATTTAAATAAAAAACCTAAAAGTATTTAGCAAGTGTAATCTTTTGGAACAGTAAACATTGACAAACTGTTTAAATCTTCTGTATATTTTTCACCGCCTCTGTTTCATTCTGTTTTCTGGCTAGTGAAAGAGTGGTCTGGAGACCAGCAGCATGAGCATCACTTCAGAGCGTGTTACACATGCAGAATCTGAGGCCCATCCCTAAATGTACTGAGTCAGAATCCGCACTTTAGCAATTTCCCCAGGTGATTTATATGCATGTTAGTATTTGATTTATTTCATTATTTCATTCCAACAAACAGAATTCTCCATTTTGTATTTGGTTCCCATTAGACAACAATCATCAGAGTCAGCTTATTTACTCCATGCAAGACCCTCTTATTCCTAAAACATTGTGCCTTTGCTAATGATGTTTGGGCACTGATAATTTATATAATTTAGTGATGACAGTGATAATGGTTTTTGTTAGGACCATACAGGTCAGTCAGTCAACTTTCAAATTATAGAGCAGAAAACAATAATAGCAGCTCTAGGGCTGTGTTCAGATATATCCTTGGTCTGCTGTTGCTGGTTAATTAAGTAAGAGATAGAGGACTCAGCTTTTGAGGCCTGGTTGATTTTCATGACAGTCGATAACTAATCTGTAATTAAAGACTCTACCCTGAATCCTCTTCTATAAATATTTCAGGCCATATAGAACCCAGGTGAGAGAATATGAATACAAATTGGAGAAGACTAAGGAGTCATGAGGCTAAATGCAATGTGGAATCCCTGAACTGAAAAGGAACACGTGACAAAACTCATGAAATGTTAAGTCTGTAGCTTAATTAATAGTAGCGAATCAGTGTTTTGATAATTGAAGCTTAGTTTTGATAAGTATACTGTAGGTATGTAAAATGTTAACATTAGAGGAAGCTGGGTGAAGGGTATGGGGAATTCTGAATTTACTGTTGCAACTCTTCTGTAAATCTAAAAGTATTTCAAAATTAAAAGTTTAAAAAAGTCAAAATGAAGCCACATGGCATGGCATAAATGTTTTGTTTATAATAGCAAGCAGAATATCTGAGGAACATAGCCGTAGTTTTAGGTATTAACTTGCATATCAGAATTAGAGAAGATATTAAACTAGAAAGATGTTTGCTTTCTAGCAGGGCTAGGCTGGATCTGAGTCTGGTAGAGAGAGAGACGAATGCCCAAGTGATTGTTTTCATAATGCTTTCCAAAAGTCAGATGATGATGTGGAGTCTTACTATTTTGTGTTGTTGCAAGACTTCTGTGTTTGTACAGTGGTTGACATGTGTATGGAATGCTGATGTTTAATGAAGGAATGAATGAATGTGGTTAGTATGATGAAGCATGAATATAGTCCATTTCATTTGAATAAATGGCAGTAAGAAATAAATCCTGCATTTTCACATTTCATTCCCCCCCTACTCACCTCCCACTTCACTATATGCATTTAGGCAGAAAGCTGCAGACTGGGTGAAGCAAGTTATCCAGATTCCTGTGAACAAATTAAAAGGCTCTTATTTTT
The DNA here is from genome assembly GCF_006542625.1 of Nomascus leucogenys. NCBI lineage: Eukaryota > Metazoa > Chordata > Mammalia > Primates > Hylobatidae > Nomascus > Nomascus leucogenys. Next base: position 23,185,139 of record NC_044395.1, on the reverse strand, counting down.
AAGTGCCTTTTGCTGCCAATTTTTAACCCTGACAATTATTAACTTCTTCAAAAATAACTATTTTTGACATGCCAGTGAAACACATAAAGTTGGTGGTTAACAATGAAGGCTCGAAGTAGTTAAACTTGGTTTCTATTCCACTGCTGCAACTTAGTAGCTAGCTGTATAACCTCTGGCAAAATACTTAACTTTATACCCTCACTTTCTCCTAAAATAAGGATACTTCATAGAGCTAAGAAGAAATTATCTTCAGAGAGTTTAAGTCAGCTCCTGTCACATAGTAAAGCACTTTTAAGAGGTAGGAACAACATATTCATTTAGCAAATCTTTATCGAACAGCTGTTGTCTGCAGATGATATGCTGAGAACTGGGAGTACAGACTGTTGTCCCCCATTCCCTGCTCCCAAGGAACTTAGTCTGATGGGATAGATAAGTAAAATAATAAATAATAATAGCAATGATAGCTTCTGTTTATTGACTACCTACTATGTTTCAAGCGCAATATATCTATTTCTATTAATACAACTACTTTATGAAATGTAAGTATTGTCCCTATTTTTCAGATGAGGAAACCAAGGCTCCAAGAAGTTAAGTAATTTGTCCAAGATTACATAGCTAATAGAAAACCCAGGATTTGATCCCCAATCTGCCTAACACCAAAGTCTTCCTTAACCCATTCTTCAGATGCTTACAAATACAGTGTTTGGCAGAGGGCAGTGGCTCACACCTGTAGCCCTAGCACTTTGGGGACTGAGGCAGGAGGGTCACTTGAGCCTAGGAGTTTAAGACTAGCCTACACAACATAGTGAGACCTTGTCTCTACCAAAAAAAAAAAAAAGAAAGAAAGAAAGAAAGAAAAAAAAATTAGCCAGGCATGGTGGCGTGAGTCTATTGTCCCAGCTACTTGGAAGGCTGAGGCAAAAAGATCACTTGAGCCTGGGAGATGAAGGCTACAGTGAGCTGTGATTCACACCACTGCCCTCCAGCCTGGGCAATGGAGCAAGACCAGTCTCAAAAAAATATATAAATATAACATTTGAAGTGCTTTGACAAGGTTAGAGAAGACCTCAGCACATGTAATATTGTAACAGCTTAGTGAGCCTGTCTTTCAGTGTTTCTTTTAATATTCCTATAGACCCAAGTTTCTATATTCATATTACCTACCGAAAATAGAAATAACTACTTAGTACCACTCCTCTTGTAAGTGAACAGGAAGCTTTCTCTGTGCTAGATTTGTAAAGCAGAGGTTGAAACTGGCCTACCACGGGTCCAGAGAAGCGTTCCTAGCTCTTGTTCTCTTGCCTGTGAAGTGTACCATGAGAGCCTAAGGCAATAAAGAGGCCAGGCCACCTTCTTCACAGGCCTCTGTCCCATTCACTCCTTTGAGTTTATTTCACCAGCTGTGGGGAAGTTCAGAATGAAGTGGCTCTATAAGGGTTCCTGGAGACATTAAAACTTACCAACGGGCCAGGTGGTAGCTCATAGCGGTAATCCCAGCACTTTGGGAGGCCATGGCAGGTGGATTGCTTCAGCCCAGGAGTTGGAGACCAGCCTGGGAAACATGGCGAGTCCCTGTCTCTACAAAAAATACAAAAATTAGCCGGGTGTGGTGGAGCACACCTGTGCTACTCAGGAGGTTGAGGTGCGAGGACTGCAGTTAGCTGAGATCGTGTCATTGCACTTTAGCCTGGGCAACAGAGCAAGACCTTGTCTCAAAAAAAAAAAGAAAGAAAGAAAAACAACCTTACCAATGCTATTTGGAGAGTATCCTCAATTTACAGGCACTAAAACTCATCCTGTGATTATGGTTTAAAGTGCAGCAATTATTGTATGTATTTCAGGATCTCTGAACACACATCCGAGAGCTTCTTTTGCTGCTTTATCCTGTGAGTGAAATTAACATTTGAACATAGTCCTTGACTCATTTAACATCTAGTCCTTGACTCATGAGAACATCTAGTTTTTGACTCATGGGAACATCTAGTCCTTGACTCATTTGAGAGTATAGTTTTTCTAGAAAATTAGAAATATATATATCTGTATGTGTCCATATGGGATATGATGTTCTAGGAGTGGTTAGTCATAGAGGTGGTATTGTGAAGATAAGGCCTTTCTGACAGTCATTTTGGAAAGTGGACTGTGGAGCTGAGCTGAGGTTACACTGTAAAGAGAGAACTTCTCCCTGGCACCCACTTTGCCTCACACTCCTGGATACCAAAGGCAGACCACAGTGTTGTTCACCAGGTTTAGACTGTATCTGAAGCTCTTTCCCTAGATGTACCCTCTTTTCTCTCCTAAACCTTTAATCTCCCTCTAAACTTTTTCTACCCCTTGTATCTACTTTTTTGGGACCTTTTTCTCTGAAAGGCAACAGTTGGTGGTAATGGTTTCACAGGAGGAGGAGAGCTGACCTTTCACGTCTAGTATGCTCTGGCATTTTACACTCTTAATCTCATTTAATCCTCACAGCATCCTATCTGGGTAGGTGGATTATCCCTACATTTATAGATATGGAAAAAATAACTTTCCCAGAGGACTTGAAGCTTGAAAGTGATAAAACTGATAATCAGCTGTAGTTCTCATAACTTCATAGGTTATACTCTTCCATGAAGCTGTAATAATGGGGATTGTTATCGTTATTACTGTTACTACTGCTTGCCGCTAGTTTTTATGTTAGCAAGCTAAGAGAATGCATTGCCTAAGGTGCACATGTATGTATGGTCTCAAGGTATGAATGGAGTGAGCTTATTTTAACACATTGGGCCTTTACAGCAACCTGCTGACTAGGTATATTTATCATTTTCACTTTACAGATGGAGAAACTGAGGCTCAAAAAGACTGATCCAAAGTCACAAAGCCAGTCAATCTGTCTGGCAGTGGAGACTTGATCCAGTCTTTCTTGAGCCATCTCTTAAAGCTCACTGTGCGTGCAATGCTGCGCTCCAGCTGGGTGGAGAGCCAGTTCCTGTCACTGAGACAGGCTCTTCAGCCAGGAGTATGTAGCAACATAAGACAGCATGAGTATAACTTAACAAGATAATAGGTATTTGTTTCTTCGGTAAGAACATGAGACTATAAAGGCTTAGCAAAAGTGTATAAACTTGCATTTATAACAATACTTACTAAATTTTTAAATGCATATTGAAGGCATCTAAGTAGTGTTTCCAGAGTGCATTCTCTGTATCAAAACTGTAGAGTCAGTGTGGCTAAGATCATAAGGAGAAGGCCATTAACTGTTTTGAACTATAATGCCACTGTGATCCATAAATTAGTAAATAAGTGATGGTGATAGGTAGCTTGTGGCTGGGCTATGTGGCCATCATATGTTAATGAGCTATTCAGATGGTTATCTGCCTAAAACAAGATATGTGGACCAAGACTTAGAGGGTTGTTACTTAGGAAACACTGCACTCAGTTGCCTTCAAGGGTTATATATCTGGGGTAATGGCAGCCAGTCACTCATTTGTGTTTAGGTGAATGTCTTAGAGCTTTACTCATTTGTTTCTTTCCTTATAGACCATTTAAGATAAAGAGCTCTTTAGCAGTCATCGGGTAATTGAAATTCTAAGATTATCAAATACTAGTTGGGTTATCCACTTTAAGGCTGATTTTCTTTCACATGATATAAAGTCTTTTTCCAGTCTCTCATTTACTCTCTTTGGGAATAAAACTTGATTCATTTACACATTCATTCAGCAACATTCATTGAGTACTTACTATTTGCTAGTCATTGTGCTAATGCCAGGGAAACATCACAAGATAAGATGCCATCCCAGTCCTCACAGTAAATAGTAGTGATATTGTTAATATAGCATATTATAAAATTTATTACAGAGAAATGCAGTATAGTTTGAGAGCATAGATGAAAGTAACATTTATTTCCATCCCAATAGATTTCGGTTTTGGAAATTTCTTTAAAAGTGGTGAACTGCTGGCAACATGGTGTGGCAGCCCCCCTTATGCAGCCCCAGAAGTCTTTGAAGGGCAGCAGTATGAAGGACCACAGCTGGACATCTGGGTACTGCTTTGCTTTGCTGTGTTATTAAATGCATCTATAATGATAATACTTGGTGCTCTGGCCCATCTTAGAAGCTCCTGGTACTTAACACATAAGCAGTATTTCATATTTTCCCCATCCACTGGACTATAATTACTCAGAGCATCTTGAAATGGATCCCTAGGAAAGAATTTCTAAGGATAGGTGTTGTCATCCTAGTATCAGCAGTAATTTAAAGTTAAGTAGTAATCAAAATGATCAGATTCAAATTCTTTGGTATTTATTTTAAGATACTTATTGTAGTAGTCAGGGTTTTGGATTTTTTTCAAATTCTGAGAAAATACTAAATTCAGACAGGAATTTTTCAGTCCATATGATTTCAAGATCCCTGGGGATGTTCAGGAAAACAAAGAGTGGTTGACGCTCTTGGTAGAAAAGTCTCTGCATTGTTTTCTTCCCTAGAGTATGGGAGTTGTTCTTTACGTCCTTGTCTGTGGAGCTCTGCCCTTTGATGGACCGACTCTTCCAATTTTGAGGCAGAGGGTTCTGGAAGGAAGATTCCGGATTCCGTATTTCATGTCAGAAGGTAATTAGCTTTTCATCTTACTAATGGTGTTTTACAGTGTTAGTGCTCCAAGTGAAATGCCTAGGTAAAAGCTTCTTTTTTTCTAAGAGTTTGGGTGCCAAATAAAGTGACTGAGCTGTAGGTTAAAAGCTATAGAAAGAAGCAACCTCTTTTATGTAGGCGAGACCGGCTCCAGCCTTCTACTTGTAACTGAACACACAGCATTTCCCAGATTAAGAGCAGCACGTCTTCTCATTCATTCTGGGTCTATAAATGTCCCAGGTTTATTTTAGATTTAACGAAGCCCTTTGTAGATACAGATTCACAACCATTTTACTCCAATATGAAATGGATTTTATAAAATTAAATTTTTTTTAATTAAATAAAAAGCCAACTGGTTGGCCGGGCGCGGTGGCTCACGCTTGTAATCCCAGCACTTTGGGAGGCCGAGGCGGGCGGATCACGAGGTCAGGAGATCGAGACCACAGTGAAACCCCGTCTCTACTAAAAATACAAAAAATTAGCCGGGCGTGGTGGCGGGCGCCTGTAGTCCCAGCTACTCGGAGAGGCTGAGGCAGGAGAATGGCGTGAACCCGGGAGGCGGAGCTTGCAGTGAGCCGAGATTGCGCCATTGCACTCCAGCCTGGGCGATAGAACGAGACTCTGTCTCAAAAAAAAAAAAAAAAAAAAAAAAAAAAAAAAGTCAACTGGCAAAACTCTGCTAAATTCAGATGATATGCCATAATCCCTGCCTGTCGTGTATTGAGCTATTACCTAGACAGCAGTTAAGTTTACCCCTTAGTTTCATTTTGGTTATCATTCTTAACTCTTTTCTTTCGACTAAGAGTAGAAATAATAACTCTTCATAGTTAAGAGCATGGACTGTGAAGGCAGACTACCAGACTGCCTGGTTTTAATCCTGAGTCCACTGGTTACTGGCCATATGACTTTCACAAGTTTTATCTCCTCTCTCTCTGCTTCAATTTCCCCATCTATAAAATGGAAATAACAATAGCTCCTACGCCACGGGTGTTGTAAGGTTTAATTAAATTAATCTGTCAGTCAGGTGCAGTGGTTTATACCTGTAATTCCAGTGGTCTGGGAGGCTGAGGCGGGAGGATCTCTTAAGGCCAGGAGTTGGAGACCAGCCTGGACAATATTGCAAGACCCTGTCTCTACAAAAAAATTTTTTTTAATTAGCCAGGTGTGGTGGCATGCACCTGTAGTCCTAGCTACTCAGGAAGCTGAGGCAGAAGGATTGCTTACAGTGAGCTGTGATTGCATTACTGCACTCCATCCTGGGCAATAGACTGAGACCCTGTCTCCAATAATAATAATAATAATTAATTAATTAATAAGCATAATCTGTGTAAAGCACTTAGCACAGCGCCTGGCATATAGTGACAGGAGGTTAGCTTATGTGTGAGTGAAGAGCATCATGTCAGCTCAGAGAATATGCTAGTGCTCAAAGTTGCAGCAGTGCAGTTTTCTTGGCGTAGTCAGAAGTAAGTAATATTTTATGTACACTTAGCCACAGTGATGTGGAGGAGAGCAGCAGCCCGTTGGAGAGCTCTTTGCCTCACTTACATAGCCTTAGTATATGAGCATTAGATATGACTGAGGATCGATTTGTTATTTGCTTGTTCTAGGAATGAGGCTTATTTCTTTTCTTTAGTGGAAATCAAAGTCTGTTTCTAGATATTTTCAGTTGTGAAATTCAGTAGAAAGTTTCATTTAGCCCAGAATCTGATAGACCTACACCCTCCAGTTTTTCTTAGGTATTTGTTCACCATGTGAACTTGAGAAATATAAGTAGCCTGCATGTATTCATTTATTCATTTGACCTTCCGCTTTCCAGTAGAGGATACAAAGATTAACACCCTTGTACAAAGTCACATGAGTCAAGCAAATAACCCTGAAGTGCAAGGTGATTCTTGTGACTTTTGTAACATTGTGTTTTCTATAGATTGCGAGCACCTTATCCGAAGGATGTTGGTCCTAGACCCATCCAAACGGCTAACCATAGCCCAAATCAAGGAGCATAAATGGATGCTCATAGAAGTTCCTGTCCAGAGACCTATTCTCTATCCACAAGAGCAAGAAAATGAGCCATCCATCGGGGAGTTTAATGAGCAGGTTCTGCGACTGATGCACAGCCTTGGAATAGATCAGCAGAAAACCATTGAGGTAAAGTGATCAGAGATTTGACTAAAGGTATTTCAGGGTTCTACTGCACTTAGCTGCTTGAAATTTCATGCTCACACCTGTCATCCTGGTCTTTTAGCACATGTATCCCCAGCGCCTAGGCGTACTGTTCAGTGTTACCTATTGATGACATCAGACTCTATTTATATTTGCTTTTATTCAGCGTCTATATTCCTTTCTTTGCCCCCATCTGCCAAAGCATTCAAGAGGAGGCATTTATAAAAGACTCAGAAAAGGCAAAGATGGAAGCTTAACAAATACAAGGTAGAAAGTTTCTTCCAAGATGAAGCATGAAGTTTTACATAGGTATTTAACTAGTTTGTATGGAACGTAAATGTGCAGATAGGCAAAGGGCCAAGCAGGAAACAAGAAGGGTAGGTATCAGGTTTAAGAAAGCCAGGGGATTTAAATTGTGAACTGGAGAAACTAAGAAGGCAAAAACAGGTGGGCTCCTGATTTGGAAGTCTTAGGGGTCATAGAACTGCGAAGGGTCATGAACCTGGAAAATTCCTCTTGGCTTTTATTTCCGTCCTCGAATAGTTAGCATACTTATAGGATATACGTATTTCTAATACCTTTACGATAGTAAAAAAGCAAACAGTGCTCTTGAGGAAGAAACATAACAAGAAAGAATATCAAATGCCGTCTTGTTTGCCGTGAAAGACCAAGGCTGCAGGCTGTGCTGCCTTTCCCCCGCCACGTAGCCATAAGTGAAACCAAATTGACTCTCCTGCTTTGCTCACTTTGCGCCCAGTGATGTTTTTCTGTACTTGTCCATGAAGTGCATCCTGAGCAGTAGCTTGGCGTGCGATTCCACTGACCTGTGATTTTTGCTGAGAGTGCTCTGCATCCTGGTGCCCTGCACAGCACCCATGCCGACTGTCAGGTGGAATTAGAAGCCAAAGGAGCAGTTGTTTCTCTGTTCCCTCAATATCTGGGAAAGCTGGCAGGCTAGAGATGTGAACATTTGGGAAGCAACTTTATTTTCAAGGTTTTAAGAGGGTGGGACTGCAAAAACAAGAGGAAAAAATTACCTAAGAATGGAGACATAGTGTCTCTCAATTTAGCATCCAGATGCCATTCTCCAGCCCAAAATAATCATCAGAAAGTTCTCCACATACTTTAACCATTCACTTCAGAGTTTTCAGTGGTTCAGATTTGTGTTGAAGCCATGGAATTAGAGCCTTGGGCTCAGGTTGCTAACTGACCTTACACCACCGTTACAGCTATGAGATGGGGCCATATGGCAGCATTGGGGAATGTCTACATGAGACAATGATGGCATTTTCTCTGACTGGAGAAAAATAAATGGATCTTGTTAATGTAAAAGGGCTGGTAAACCCATTTAAAGGGATCATCCTTTATATAATTAATACTAGAGACTTGAAGTTTTCTGCCTTCCAGTCACAATTTTGGAGCAGCTTTCATCTTGAGACACTTTGTTTTTCACCCTACTTTTAAGAGCATACAATTTCTTTCCTCATTTTTTTTTAGGCATGTGTAGATCATTGCATTGCTCTTTACGGTTCTTTGCCTTTACCACTTGTTTTTTATTTCAGTCTTTGCAGAACAAGAGCTATAACCACTTTGCTGCCATTTATTTCTTGTTGGTGGAGCGCCTGAAATCACATAGGAGCAGTTTCCCAGTGGAGCAGAGACTTGATGGCCGCCAGCGTCGGCCTAGCACCATTGCTGAGCAAACAGTTGCCAAGGTAATGCCCCCTTAGCTGAGAGTCTTATCTGTGCATGTGCCTGTTCACATGTTTGACAGATTTTTCATCTTATACACAGGGTTAGGATTTCCTCCTCTACACTCCATTTTTCTGTAAAGTTTCTGCCTGCCATTTACTAGATTCTCAAATGTTTTAGCACTTTCTCATTTTTAAGGGTTAACTTTATTTCAAACAGTTTTTTAAAAGAGGTGTTTCTCTTTTTCATCATTCACAATGTTAAGAATTACTGTCACTAGCCTTTATGTTCAATTCCATTTAACAAATTTTTATTGCAGATTTACCACGTGCGAGCTTCTATTCTTAGGCACTGTTGGGGGTAGGATATATTAACTACAGTCATTGCCCTCAGAGACATCGTGCTATAGAAGTGAAATAAGACAAGATCGTAAACAACCATCATTCAAAACAGGGAAAGATGAGTGCTGTAGCAGAGCCAGGAACAGGGGAGAGAGGGGCACATCTGAACAGGGGAAATGGCATGTAAGACACATCTTCACAGATGGGGAGGACTTGGTGAGTGGTGAGTTGAAGCATTATTGTGAAGAGTTTTGAATGCCAGGGTAAAAAGTTCACTTACAATTCAGGAAGCAGCAAGGACCTACTGAAGGCTGCTAAGCTAAAAAGTGATATAATTCTATCCATGCTTTAAGCTAATTAATCTGGTAGCATTATGAAGGATGGGTCAGGTAGGGAAAAAAAGAAATTTGGAGAGAGCAGTTAAGAGAGTGTTACAGTAGAGACGAGAAATACCTAAGGCTTAAACTAATATGGCACTGTTGGAAGTAGAAAAGAAGGGGCAAGTATAAGAACCATTTCAGAGGTAGACTCTGAAGTTAGCAATGGTTCAGAGAGGCAGCTCAGTGTGGTGGTTAGAAGCAGGGACTCTGGAACAAATCCCAAATTCTGCCACTTCCTGCTATGTGACATTTTAAGTTTCTTAAGGTCTTTTCGTGCCTTGGTTTCCTAAGTGTGTAATGGGGATAATAATAGAATGCTATGACAATTAAATTAGTTAATATCTGTGAAATAGTTAATATTTGTGAAATACTATATGCCTGGCACATAGTAAGTGCTATGTAAGTGCTTGTTGTATAAAGTAATAAATAAATGTTGGGGAGGAAGGGACAACATGACTTAGAGATGACTCTGTTCTTGAGCCAGAGCCTGAGAAAATAGGGGTGGCATTAACTCAGTTCTCAGGAGGAAGATGTGGATCTTGATCTGAGGAGACAGGCCGGGGCTAGAAATTTGAGAATCATCCATGTAGAGGTTGAGATGAATGGTTGGTTAGTATGCTCCATTGACTTTCCTGTCTACTTCTGTGAGTAACTGACTTTGTTCAAAACAAAAAAAAGGGCAGAAGAGTTTTGACTTTGTATTTCTTTGGCAGTTTTACAAAATTTACAGGATTATAATAAAATTTTGCATTGGCATCTACAGAGTATGTTTTAAAAAAGGGAATTAAATCTTCTTGATTTTAGTAGGTAAATGGTATATTTTGTTATACATACTTTATATATAAAATAAGAGTATTGGCTGGGCGCGGTGGCTCACACCTGTAATCCCAGCACTTTGGGAGGCCGAGGTGGGTGCATCACAAGGTCAGCAGATCAAGATCATCCTGGCCAACATGGTGAAACCCCATCTCTACTAAAAATACAAAAATTAGTCGAGTGTGGCAGCGCGCACTTGTAGTCCCAGCTACTCGGGAGGCTGAGGCAGGAGAATCGCTTGAACCTGGGAGGCAGAGGTTGCAGTGAGCCGAGATCCCGCCACTGCACTCTAGCCTGCAACAGAGCAAGGCTCCGTCTCAAAAAAAAAAAAAAAAAAAAAAAAAAAGTGAATATTGATACAGATGTAAGTAAAATAATATATCAATATAGTTCCAGATACTTGAGTTAGAGTATCTTTGAGCACTTGGAAATCTTCAAAGTTGAATGGTATTGCTTTCAAGACAGAGAAAGAAGGAGATAAAATGAAAAACATGTAAGATGTAGTGGAACTCCTTCCTTCTTGCAAATGCCTCTGGACAGAAGGATAGGAAGCTGGAAAGCCCCCAGGGCCAGCAGGCTTTCCCTGCCAAGTCTCTTTATTCTTCTTAAACATTACGCAAGTGAGGGAGCAGTGAGGGGTTATATAAACAGTTGTTCCTGAGCACGTGCATGTGTTATTGTACACGATATCCTTTCGTGTCTAGACTATGAGCAAATTCCCCAGCATATCTCAAATTATATTTAATTTGGCTTAGGGTTCAGATACATAATGTGACTTCTTATGTTCGATAATTTTTTAAATTACCAAGCACTCTGTGTCCTTTTTGCTTTATGCATTGACCCAAATCTCAATGGAACCTGCTTAGTGTAACTGAAAATGCTTCTACTTCAAATGGAGTCTTCAATGTTCATTCACATGCTTGCCTGAGAGCCTTCCGGATGCTGAGCAACAGGCCCCCTCCTCTCAGAGATTTCACATTTTGAGTTTTAGTGTTGAACTTGTTAAAAAATAGACTTCTGTTTTTATGGATATAAATGTGCCTAAAGTTTTAGTAAAGCCTTCTCACTTTAATTCCTTGATGTTCTAATTTTTTTTAAAGAAGTGGCAAACCACTTGTTTCTTGATATAGCAGCAAAAATATTGAGGAAACAACATGATCCAGTCAATACAAAGATAACGTGAGTTGTGGAATCATGCAGACCTTGGGTTCCACACCAGGCTGAGTGACTTCAGGCAAGTCAGCGTCTCTGAACTCCTGTGCCCTTAAATACAGAATGGGAACAGCAATACATACTTCATTAGATTGCTACCAAGATACAATTAGTTAACCTGTACCAGGAGTTTAGTTAAACAAATAGAGCACTGACGTGCCAGGCACAGTCCTAGCCACTGTGGCTTCAGAAGTACCCTGGAAACAGTCGCTCCCCTCAAGAAGTTCATAGCCTAGTTACAAAATACCCATTATGGACGGGCGCGGTTGCTCATGCCTGTAATCCCTGCACTTCGGGAGGCCAAGGCAGGCGATTTGCTTGAACCCAAGAGTTTGAGACCAGCCTGGGCAACATGGTGAAACACCATCCTACTAAAAATACAAAAATTAGCCAGTTATGATAGTGTGTGCCTATAATCCCAGCTATGCAGGAGGCTGAGGCAGGAAAATCGCTTGAACCCAGGAGACAGAGGTTGCAGTGAGCCGAGATCACACCACTGCATTCCAGTCTGGGCGACACAGTGAGGTTCTGTCCCAAAAAGTAAAACATAAAAAAATAATAATAATAAAGGACCATTATTATTATTTAGACAACAGTGGGATTCCCATCCTAGATTTGGAGTGCTTATGTTTGCTGTATAACATGCAGGAAGTATTAGATCTAATTGAGTTCAGACTATTTAGAAAAAATATGTCATATCTTTTTCTCATACATTCTAACCACTAGTTTTGGCAGGGTTTTGGGGGTAGGTTTTGTTTTTGAGATGGGATCTTGCTGCGTCACCAAGGCCAGAGCACAGTGGCAATCACAGCTCACTTTAGCCTCAACCTCCTGGGCTCAGGCGATTCTCCCACCCCAGCTTCCCAAGTAACTGGGACCACAAGTGCATGCCACCACGCCCAGCTAATTTTTTTTTTTATTTTTTTGTGAAGATAGGGTCTTGCTATGTTGCCTAGGCTGGTCTCGAACTCCTGGACTCAAGTAATCCTCCTACCGTGGCCTCCCAAAGTGTTGGGATTGCAGGACCTGATGAAGGTCACACAATTAGTGAGCCACCACACCTGGCCTAACCACTCGTTTTTAACAGTCCTTCCACTGCAAGTTTCCATCAGCTGGAAACAAACAAGAATGAAACAATCACCTCCAATTCTTTAATTACTGTTTAGAGGTTGCCCTTCACAACAGGTTGTGCCTGTTTGCTAGGGCTGCCATAACAAAATACCGCAGACCCAGTGGCTTAAACAACGGAAATTATTTTCTCACAGTTCGGGAGGCTGGAAATCAGGATGAGGGTGCCATGAGGGTTGCTACCTGGTGAGGCCTGTCTTCTTGGCTTGTAGCTGGCTGTCTTTTCACTGGCTTTTTTCTCTGTGCAAGTGTGGAGAGAAAGATCGCTGGTGTCTCTCCCTCCTCTTATAAGGACATCTGCTGTGTGGGATCAGGACCCCAACCTCAGGACCTCATTTAACCTTAATTACCTTCTTCAAGGCCCTGTCTCCAGATATAGCCACATTAGTGGTGAAGAGCTCAACTTGTGAATTTTGGCAGGACACAGTTCAGGTCATAACAAGTATTTGCCTATTGGAATAGTAACAATTTTCCCATAGGAAAGAACATTATTTTCATTTTAATGGTTCTGGAAAGCACAAAGTCCAAAGGAGAGATTCAAAGCACTAAACATGTGTTCTAAAGAGTGATCACAATTGGTTGGACATAATCATTGTGTATTGACACTCTTAAAGAATATCTTTATCTACAATGAACTCAAAACAAATTTACAAGAAAAAAACAAACAACCCCATCAAAAAGTGGGCGAAGGACATGAACAGACACTTCTCAAAAGAAGACATTTATGCAGCCAAAAAACATATGAAAAAATGCTCATCATCACTGGCCATCAGAGAAATGCAAATCAAAACCACAGTGAGATACCATCTCACACCAGTTAGAATGGCCATCATTAAAAAGTCAGGAAACAACAGGTGCTGGAGAGGATGTGGAGAAATAGGAACACTTTTACACTGTTGGTGGGACTGTAAACTAGTTCAACCATTGTGGAAGTCAGTGTGGCGATTCCTCAGGGATCTAGAACTAGAAATACCATTTGACCCAGCTATCCCATTACTGAGTATATACCCAAAGGACTATAAATGATGCTGCTATAAAGACACACGCACATGTATGTTTATTGCGGCACTATTCACAATAGCAAAGACTTGGAACAAACCCAAATGTCCAACAACGATGGACTGGATTAAGAAAATGTGGCACATATACACCATGGAATACTATGCAGCCGCAAAAAATGATGAGTTCATGTCCTTTGTAGGGACATGGATGAAGCTGGAAACCATCATTCTCAGTAAACTATCACAAGGACAAAAAAACCAAACACTGCATGTTCTCACTCATAGGTGGGAACTGAACAATGAGAACTCATGGACACAGGAAGGGGAACATCACACTCCGGGGACTGTTGTGGGGTGGGGGGAGAGGGGAGGGACAGCATTAGGAGATATACCTAATGCTAAATGACGAGTTAATGGGTGCAGCAAACCAACATGGCACATGGATACATATGTAACAAACCCGCACATTGTGCACATGTACCCTAAAACCTAAAGTATAATAATTAAAAAAAAAAAAGAATATCTTGATAATATCTGCTTCCTTGGTATAATGACCGTCTATTTATTTAATAGTTGCTAATCAGCTATGTAATGCTGAGCATGCTGTCTGTATATTTATACCCTCTCTTGTTCCAAAAAGACTCCTTTAGTCCCCTCAGTGATCACAAGACTCCTAAAACCCACCATATTTCCTAGGAAGTGATTGTCACAACAAAAAGCGTTATTCGTTGATCCTATCCTTTATTCCTCTAACCGAGGTCACAGTCAGCTGTAGTAGTCCAGGTCGGATGTGAACACTGTCAAGGAAAATGTGCTACGCTTGGTCTGGCACAGCACCGTCTGGCCATTTAAAGCATCCGAGCTAGTGAGAGTCAGGGACGGAGCAGCATGTCGTAGTTAGGGCATGGGCATCTCATTTCCATACAGCACCCTCGGTCATGTGTTGCCCTGATAATTTAGACTACTTTCATAGAGAGGGGGAAGTCTAATAAAGTTGGGAAGTAGAAATCAATTCTTCAGTTTTATCCTTTGATTGAAAAGCTATTGATGGGGGTAAGAAGAATGTAGCAAATATACTTTAGTGGGAAGTGTAAATTTTACATATTGACTACATAAAAATTTTACATAGTAGCTAGATAATTTAAATGCCTGATATTTGAAAGGAAAAAGTTGTTTAACCTCAGAAGTGGCACAGAACATAAGCTTGGGGAATGACAACACAAGGAAAGCTATTTCTTTATCACACTCTGAATGGCATGCAGTTGTTTACTTGTTTGTTTGTTTTGGGGCATCCATACCATTCTGACACTTTGCTAATGCTACTTTATCTTATACAGTATAGCCAATGATATTAATATTGGAATATACCAAATATAAAGTATGTTGAAAATATATTCAGAGTATATTCAAATATAAAATATATTTCTAACATATCCCCCCATCCTTGAAAATCATCAATCCGAGATTCTAACTAGGAACCATTAGTATTTGAGAACGAGACTGCATTCATTTTGCAGTCTAATTCTTACATTCTTGTGATCATTTGGAGGCTTTAGGAAGAAGGGGAAAGGAGGAATTAATGTTTCTGAGTTAAGGACATTGCATGTTACCTTTTACAGTCCTGACTTCACTGTGAAGTTGGCATTGTGCTCTCACAGTTGAAGAAGGTAAGTTTCAAAGAAGTTAGGAAACCTGATTAAGATCGCACAATTTGTAAGTGATGGAGCCAGGAATCAAACTCAGGTCTCAGGAGAGGAGAAGCTAGAATCTCATACCATTTTGTCCCTTTGATTTGTTTGAATTTAAAATTCACCATCTTGTATCCCTTGAAATAACTATAGCCGGAAAAATTTAGGCTGTCCTTCTGCCTTTCATAGTCTAGTATGATGATTGTTTTCTCAGATGTGGTGCAGTGCCTGTTGTATTCAAAACACATCTAATAAATTATTCTGGTAGTTTTGAAGGGATGGTGATGAAAGGATCATTCAGCAGCTTCATCTTTAAAATCAATCTTTGCCAATTGTCATAAGGAAAAATTCTCTTTTAAATGATTTTTTTTTTTTTTTTTTTTTTTTTTTGAGACAGTCTTGCTCTGTCGCCCAGGCTGGAGTGCAGTGGCGCGATCTCGGCTCACTGGAAGCTCCGCCTCCCGGGTTCACACCATTCTCCTGCCTCAGCCTCCCAAGTAGCTGGGACGACAGGCACCTGCCACCACGCCCAGCTAATTTTTTTTTGTATTTTTAGTAGAGACGGGGTTTCACCATGTTAGCCAGGATGGTCTCGATCTCCTGATCTCATGATCCACCTGCCTCGGCCTCCCAAAGTGCTGGGATTACATGCATGAGCCACTGCGCCTGGCCTTAAATGGTTTCTTAAAAGAAGCATTTGTAATGCTTGTTTCCCTGGAGTAGTTAACAAAGGAGACGTGAGAACAGACTTCAAACCATCAGGAGCTTTCTATAGTGGGTTGACTTCAAAAACATAGCTTACAGTAAGCGTCTCTCCTTCCACTGGGACAGCAGGCTGAGTCCAGGCTGTGCCTCTCCTTGAAGGAAGGAAGATGTTCCTGTCACCCCATGTGACTGCTGCTTCTCTTTCTTCCTCTTCGCATACACCCTTACCAATAAATATATACCATCTCACCTACACCAAAAAGGCAGGTAGGGCAGGCAGAGACACAGCACTGACTCCAGCGTCCCTTGTGTTGTAGTTACTTGTGGGTGTGTATATATCTGTCCCTGGTTTAATTTTGAGCTCCTAGGATTTTTCTATTCTTTGTCTGTCTGGGTGTTACGTTTAAAGGAAGAGACAAATATGTTTGTTGAATTGAACGAGGAACATTCTTGATTCCTCACAAAAGCTTGCTTTCTTGTCACCTGCATGACAGTCAAGCATCCCCTCATGAGGCAGAAATGAAATTCTGTACAACCTCTTTCAGAGTAACCGATTGCTGAGTCTGCTTCAGATCACTGCCTGCACCATATATATATTTCACAAAATCTTTCTGGAGTTTCCAATAAATAAATATTCATTCTTTAATTGCCACAGGAAGAATTATTTTATTCTTAGAACTTTGTGTATTTATAGAGAAGGTATTCATGTTCCCAAACTGTCTGTTCTTGCCATATTTACAGGCACAGACTGTGGGGCTCCCAGTGACCATGCATTCACCAAACATGAGGCTGCTGCGATCTGCCCTCCTCCCCCAGGCATCCAACGTGGAGGCCTTTTCATTTCCAGCATCTGGCTGTCAGGCGGAAGCTGCATTCATGGAAGAAGAGTGTGTGGACACTCCAAAGGTACGGCTATGTTTGAGAGTCTCGGAACTGGCAGTTTGGCGAGACATTTCAGTTTGGTCCACAAGTGTTGTACTTTGGCTTTACTGAACTTTATCATTTCCTTAAGTCACTCAGGAGTGATGCTTTTGTGGAGAAAAACTTAAGAACAGTGTCCAGGCTCAACTCTTGTCAGTGTTTATCATTATGACCATTACGTAATTTGTCAGACCTCGTGGACTTCTGAAAAGCCTTCCCCATCTTTCTCCCTCACTAATTCCTTCTCTCTTCAAGTTTCCAGATCTCTCACAAGTGTTTGGTTGGTTTGTTTGTTTTTTCCCTAACAAATTAATGCTGAAAACAAAAAAATTAACTTTCATGCCAAATTGGGCTTTGATTACTATTGCCGCTCTTCTGCATAGGTACCTCAGGTACAAAATGATGGGCCATCTTTTGTGATCAGTTATTCATGTCTTTTTGTCCAATTTGGAAATGTTTAAAAGTTAGTGTGCTGGGCCAGGCACAGTGGCTCAAGCCTGTAATCCCAGCAATTTGGGAGGCCAAGGCAGGCAGATTGCCTGAGCTCAGGAGTTCCAGACCACCTTGGGCAACATGGTGAAACTCCATCTCTACTAAAATATAAAAAATTAGCCACGCGTGGTGGTACACACCTGTAATCCGAGCTACTCAGGAGGCTGAGGCACAAGAATGGCTTGAGCCCAGGGGGCCGAGGTTGCAGTGAGCCGAGATCGCAGCACCACACTCCAGCCTGGGTGACAGAGTGAGACTCCATCTCAAAAAATTAATAAATTAATAAAAATAAAAGTGTGTGGAATGAAGTTGGCATTTAGGATACAGAAGATGACAGCTTCTCTCATTCATGGATGTTTCTTTAACTTCCAATGTGTATTATATACACGTAGCATAAGCGATGTATAGAAGATCATAATAATGGGTAGTAGAGTGTCAGAAAACACAGGTCTTGGAGCATGTTCAAAATAGACCTCCTCTTAGTGTGAACTTGAGCCACGTAACAAAACTCTTTGAACCTCCGTTTTCTCTTATACAAAATGAGAACACCAACTTTATGAGACTATTATGAGGATTAATTGAGATAATGTGTGTGAGGTTTGGGACAGATTATAGATACTCAATAAATAATGGTTTCCTGTCTTTTTAGCCTCTTTAGGTAATAAAAAGATGAGTGAGACATGAACTCTGCCTCTCAGAGAGTCCACTATAGCCTAACAGAAGAAACATTATACATACTGAAAGACAGCGCCAGGTGCTGAATAAATTGATAAAAGATAAAATATGGGCCGGGCACAATGGCTTAGGCCTGTAATCCCAGCACTTTGGGAGGCCAAGGCGGACGGATCATGAGGTCAGGAGTTCAAGACCAGCGTGGCCAACATGGCGAAACTCCGTCTCTACTAAAAATACAAAAATTAGCTGGGGGAGGTTGCGGGCGCCTGTAATCCCAGCTACTCAGGAGGTTGAGGCAAGAGAATTGCTTGAACCCAGGAGGTGGAGGTTGCAGTGAGCCGAGATCGTGCCATTGCATGCCAGCCCAGGCAACAGTTCAAGACTGCATCTCAAAAAAAAAAAAGATAAAATATGATCAGTCCTTTAAGGAAGTATAAATCAGAATGAGGCAGGGGGAGTTGCTTTTAGCTGTTTGATCAGGAAAGTCCGGTTTAACTGTCAGAACTGGGGATTGAAAAGCGGGTAGACCCAGGACAGGTGGCTGGAAACCGGGGGTGGGGAGTGATGTCTACAGTGGAGACAAGACTAAAAAAGCAAGTACTAGGGAAGCCTAAGTCCATCTCCGTAGAGAAGGGTTCAGATGGTCTGAGGAGAAGGGCACATGCAGGGAAACTGTGTGAAATAAAGGTGAAGGAGGTTAGCGTTGAATGGCAAGCCAAGAAATTTAGATGTTTTCCCTAAGCGAGTGCTTTCAATATGGGGATAGGGTTTGGTATCAGTTGAAACAACTGAAGGAACAGTTGTTAGGGGAGTAGGAAACTGCTGAAGATATTTGAGCGAGGAAGCTCTTGGATCCATGTTGCACATCAGAAAGTTAGCCTGCATATCACTGTGTGTGCCCCAGTGCAGGGGAGAAACTGGTGACCAGGAAGACAGGTTAGAGCATGTGTCCAAGAGGGAGGTGATGGGGCCTGAATTAGAATAGTGGCCATGAACCTGGAGGGGAGGGGATGATAGAAATGAGATGGTGCAGATAAAATTGATAGAATATTAAGGTCTAGGGAGAAGTCCAAACCAGTAACAAGATTTTGAGCTTAGATGGAGGGTGAGAGCCATTATCAGAAATGGAGAACTAAAGGCAGGGCAGATTCAAGAAGGCCGACCATGAGTTCAGCCAAGCATAGCCCACAGCAGGCAGCTCCAGTGCGAGGCTGCCACAAGGCGGTGTTGAGCTGAGTTGTTGACCAAAAGGATTTAGTGTCTGGGCCCCTAAGGATGAGTCCACTGCCTGGGGGCAGTCTTTCTTCTCTGCCTGTGGTTGCTACTGCAGTCCCACTCAGAAATTTAGACATAAATTAAGGCAGCATTATTCATTTATTTTAAAGATGTAATTCCCTCAAAAGAATTAAAATGCAGTTGACTAAAGGCTTGTCTGTGAGAGCATCAGGCCTAAAACACAGATTGGGTACTGACTGCTGTATTATATAGGGCAAGCTATTTTTAAAGCTTGTGATTGTTACTGTAACCAGAAAACAGGCAGGAAATGAATGATTTTGCAAAAGATATAGACAGGAGCTAGATGGTATATTTGCATTTGTAGGAAGAGCAGTGCCACGCTGGAGCTGGTCACCCACACTGGCAATGCCACGCTGGCACTCAGCCAGGCCATAGACATCCTCCGGGCTTCTTTGTGGACCGTTTTATTTATGTCAGCAAAAATGCTAATCCCTCTTCCCTCCCTAAGACCTCTTTCTTAGGGCCCATAAATAAGTGCACACGCACACACAGAAAAACTATCAGAGACACAGTTCCCTTTTTATTGAGACTGCCTCATGTGCATTTACTGTAACACGCATTTGTTGTTTTCTGATTGATGCTTCATAGCTGCGTGTATTGATACTTGCATTTCTCCTCTCAACTGGGGACAGGTATTGTGCATCTCAAAGAGACTTCAGCTCTCCTTCCCTCCCAGAAATCTTCAGTGCTTCAAACTGTCAGTAAAATCCCTTAGGGAGTCTGAATGGAAACTTTGGTTTGCAGTTTCAAAAAAATATTGCCTTTCTGAGATAGTCGCCCAACTCTAGATAAGAATGGTTGGATCAGGTGCTCCAAACAGGAACTGAGATCCACAGGTGACATGGGGGCCATATGGGAGGGCAGATGCGTAAACCCTGTAGAATAAATCTCCTTCAAGTATCTCTTTTTAATAAGGAATTTTGTATACATACATATACACACAAACTTGAGTCATTTTTAGCTTTTTTTTTTTTTTTTTTTTTTTGAGATGGAGTATCACTCTTGCCACCCAGGCTAGAGTGCAGTGACATGATCTCAGCTTATTGCAACCTCCGCCCCCCCGGGTTCAAGCGATTCTCCTGCCTCAGACTCCGGAGTAGCTGGGACTACAGGCGCCTACCACCACACCCAGCTAAGTTTTGTACTTTTAGTAGAGATGGGGTTTTTACCATGTTGGTCAGGCTGGTCTCGAACTCCTGCCCTCAGGTGATCTGCCCGCCTTGGCCTCCCAAAGTACTGGAATTACAGGCATAAGCCACCATGCCCAGCCCATTTTTAGCATTTTTATTTGAAATGTAATAAAAGGATTTTCTGAATTATCCCCTTCATAGCTGGATAGCGGAAGGGAACTGTGAGGGTAAACCCTGAAAATGCAGATACAGTGGAGGTGTTTCGTGTCTACTTACATTTTTAATAACTTTTTTTATGACAAAGGTAGTACACACAAGGTCTGAAAAGGATACACATCTGGCCAGGTTGCGGTGGCTCACGCCTATAATCCCAGCACTTTGGGAGGCTGGGTGGATCACCTGAGGTCAGGAGTTCAAGAACAGCTTGGCCAACATGGCAGAACCCCAACTCTACTAAAAATACAAAAATTAGCCAGGCATGGTGGTGCGTGCCTGTAATCTCAGCTACTGAGGAGGCTGAGGCAGGAGAATGGCGTGAACCCGGGAGGCGGAGCTTGCAGTGAGCCGAGATCGCACCACTGCACTCCAGAGCCTGGGCGACAGAGCGAGACTCCATCTCAAAAAAAAAAAAAAAAAAAAAAAAACCTCAACATCACTGATCATTAGAGAAATGCAAATCAAAACCACAATGAGATACTATCTCATGTCAGTCAGAATGGCAATTATTAAAAAGTCAAGAACAACAGATACTGGCCTGGTTGTGGAGAGAAAGGAACACTTTTACACTGTTGGTGGGAGTGTAAATTAGTTCAACCATTGTGGAAGACTGTGGCAATTCCTCAAGGATCTAGAGGCAGAAATACCATTTGACCCAGCAATCCCATTACTGGGTATATACCCAAAGGAATGTAAATCATTCTATTATAAAGATACATGCACGAGTCTGCTCATTGCAGCTCTATTCACAATAGCAAAGACATGGAATCAACCCAAATGCCCATCAGTGATAGACTGGATAAAGAAAATGTGGTACATATACACCATGGAATACTGTGTGGCCATAGAAAGGAATGAGATCATGTCCTTTGCAGGGACATGAATGGAGCTGGAAGCCATTATCCTCAGCTGAACAGAAAACCAAACACCACATGTTCTCACTTATAAGTAGGAGTTGAATGGACACATGGAGGGGAACAACACATACTGGGGCCTGTTGGGGGGGGCAGTGGGAGGGAGAGCATCAGGAAGAATAGCTGATGCATGCGGGGCTTAATACCTAGGTGATGGGTTGATAGGTGCAGCAAACCACCATGACACACATTTACCTATGTAACAAACCTGCACATCCTGCACATGTACCCTGGAACTTAAAAATTGAAGAAAAAAAAAAAAGAACCTGCTTATATGGCTTATCCTATAAGAAATGTCTGGTAAAATTTTGACGGAGGCCGTTAAGTGTAAGGATGCTCAATAGATAATTACTTAATGATCTTCTTTTCTCTGTTGGCTTATTCATTTCTAAACCATTCTTGGCTAGTTTTAGAAAATTGTATTAGTAGAGCGTTAAGGAGCTTAGAGGTATGAATATAAGTTCCCAAACAGCCATTCTTTCTTGCAAGAAAACTATTAAGTTTAGTCAAAAAGGAAAGTTTATCTGGGGAAGGACCCAGGAGAAAGCAAGAGTTGCTGGCCAGGTTTCAGAGTTTTGCTTTCTGTTGCCATGGGGAAGGTTGGCCAGTGTGGAAAGGAAGCATTTACCACTCTTCCTCTTAAATGACCGCTCATCACTTTAAAACCTTGTAATGCATTAGCCACCTTACCCGAGTGAGGGCTATAGCCCAGAATGGATTTTATGGAATAACCTTCCCCTCCCTGCAGCAAACAAAGATCTGAGTCACCCTAGTCTCCTTCTCCAAATAAAGGGCCTCGCAGCGCCTTCAGATTGGCTGCCATAAGAGGAAAGTTTCCTGTGTGTCTGGCAAAGGGAAACCCCACACCACCTCTCACATACATGAGCTTCTCCTGCTTCCAAAGGAAACAGTAGCGCTACCCAGTGTTTTCCAGGTGAACGTACTGCTTGGAACTCAGCGTCTGATGACTGGCTGTTCCTGAGCAGCTATTCATAGGAGAAAATGGATTGATTTCCACGGGGGAATAGTTAAGGTAATGAGGTAAATAATTACCTCCTCACAGGGGCCTTTACCAGCCAGAACTTGCAACCACAACCCCCCGCCAGTATGCTGTTCTGCCTGCCATTAGGCAGTTTGCATGGCAACTGCATGGGAAGGGCCAGTGCTTGCGGGGAGCTGTGCTGCGCTCACCCCTGTGGGATAGGAACCATCGATAACGTATATGTTGCTGGAGAAGACAGAATTCAGTGCACTGGGGCTTATTAGCCTCTGCTGGAATTTTGGGCCAGTGAGCCCTTTGTTATTCGACAATGGAAGGCTTTGGCTGTCTGCCATTTGAATTTTTTTCAATCCTTTTTGTGGTATCAGTCTGTCTATATAGAATTCTTACTTTCCATTCCCCAGGCAATAGAACCAATTAAAGACTAAATCAAATGGTCAGGTACTTGAATTATGAACATAAAAGTCTTTCTAAAACCTTCCAGTATGTTTATGGTTGGAAAAATAGAAGAATCTTGGTGACTACCTTTTTTTTTTTTTTTTTTTTGCAATGAGCCATGTAGTTAAAAAAAAAAAAAAAAAATTCATCTTCCCCCTCTTCATTTCCCTTACTTAAAAAAAATAAATAACTGGTAGGCCTCAAACTAATATACCCCTGTTCTTCTGGAAACCACTAAAAAAGTTGTTTATTGTAATAATGATGACTCAGAGAAACCTGGGCAGCAGTGCCAGTTTGGGTCGTCATGGGCTTCTGTCTCTCTCTGAGTCCTGCAGTTGACTTGCCTTCACTTCTAATCTATGTGTTGTCATGCATAATAAATATGTGCATGTTTAAACATTTTACTTAATTTCTAGTTTGCCACAAGTCTTGACATGTTTTCCTCTGTGGATTTTTCTGTCTAAGCAGTGCAGAAACTGAGTTCCTCTCTCCCCTGGCGTTTAGGTCAATGGCTGTCTGCTTGACCCTGTGCCTCCTGTCCTGGTGCGGAAGGGATGCCAGTCACTGCCCAGCAACATGATGGAGACCTCCATTGACGAAGGGCTGGAGACAGAAGGAGAGGCCGAGGAAGACCCCGCTCATGCCTTTGAGGCATTTCAGTCCACACGCAGCGGGCAGAGACGGCACACTCTGTCAGAAGTGACCAATCAACTGGTCGTGATGCCTGGGGCAGGTACAGTAGAGGAGTGATACTAGCTTGAGCCTTCATGGTATCATCCCATACTCCAATCGCCAACAAGTGGTCATGATGCCAGCCAACTCCTAAAATTGAGTCGATAGCTTATTCCTTTATGGAGCAGATTCAGCAGGTATAGCAGACACAGCCTAGCAGCAGCTATCAAAGGTGAATTGAAATGTCTCTGAGTTGGCTCCCGTAGTCCCCAGGATTCATCTGGGTGCCACGTGATTGATCAGGGACCCTGGCTCTTTTGGACTGGCTGAGATCTTACAGATGCCACTTCTGGAGTGTTTTCCCCACTAAACTTGAAGATGACTAAATTGGCCAGTAAAAGGGCTCTAAAAAGATGCTTTGATTGGAAATTAAGGACATGGTAGCTGTCAAGACTCAAGCTGGTTATGCTTTGTACCCTATGTTCCAAGAAGATGCTACTGCTGTTGGTTTTATCTGTTCTGTTTTCTCTTAAAGGGAAAATTTTCTCCATGAATGACAGCCCCTCCCTTGACAGTGTGGACTCTGAGTATGATATGGGGTCTGTTCAGAGGGACCTGAACTTTCTGGAAGACAACCCTTCCCTTAAGGACATCATGTTAGCCAATCAGCCCTCACCCCGCATGACATCTCCCTTCATAAGCCTGAGACCTACCAACCCAGCCATGCAGGCTCTGAGCTCCCAGAAACGAGAGGTCCACAACAGGTCTCCAGTGAGCTTCAGAGAGGGCCGCAGAGCATCAGATACCTCCCTCACCCAGGGTGAGCACTTCCTCCTCTGCTTTTTGAAACTTGCGTCGTAGGAGAGCGGTTTCTTGCCAAGTTGGTGTAGTCACCTGTGGTCACTGAAAGGCCTTGTATTTTAAACTGTTTGGTCTTGGTGCTTTCTTTCAGGAATTGTAGCATTTAGACAACATCTTCAGAATCTGGCTAGAACCAAAGGAATTCTAGAGTTGAACAAAGTGCAGTTGCTGTATGAACAAATAGGACCGGAGGCGGACCCTAACCTGGCACCGGCGGCTCCTCAGCTCCAGGACCTTGCTAGCAGCTGCCCTCAGGTGGGTACCTTGGGCCCTTCCCTCAATGGCTCTGTGAGGATGAGGTGTGAGTTTGTCCTGAAGATGGTCATTTTCACTTAGAGGATTTCCTCCAGTCCTGGAGCAAACAGGTTCTTTGGGAAAACCCACAGCTTCTTTGCCTTGTTATTGCCACCTGCCACTGACGGGTTCAACCCATCCATGCTGCTTCCAAGTGATCAATACCAGATGGAGGCCTGGACACTCTCAAGCTGTTTTTGGCTCACAGGGCAGAGTACAGATGAGTGACCTCTTACAGTCGCCCTTGAACTCCCCTTCTCCCGCCACACACACACAAATGAAAAATAATGAACTACACCCAAATGAGAAGCCTCTCACCACACTTTTGATGTGGTATCACTTTAGTAAATATTACAAGTGGATTATTCATACTAAAAATACAATAAATACTGCTACTTACCTGATTTTATTTTGAGCCTATTTTCAGTGCATCCAAGAGGATTATAGTTCAAGTCCCACATGAAGGCCATGGCCTCCTGGTGACACCAAGAGCCTTTGCTCTAGTACTGACTAGGTAATTGTTAACTAGAGATAATACATGCATAAATGTTCTGCAGAGTAATGAGCCCTCAGCCTACTGGCTCTGTAAAAGCTTTGAGTATTAATAAGTCTCAATGGAGTTGGAATTCCTCTTGGACATTTGCAAAGGTGCTTCAGCTAAGAACTGAGACGTTTTTCCCCATGGGGAATTGAAAATTGTTTCCACCCCCTTGCTCCTCAGGAGGAGGTTTCTCAGCAGCAGGAAAGCGTCTCCACTCTCCCTGCCAGCGTGCATCCCCAGCTGTCCCCACGGCAGAGCCTGGAGACCCAGTACCTGCAGCACAGACTCCAGGTGGGTCCTTCTCCTTGCGAGTCCACCTCACTCTGCTCATCCAGGAACTGTTCTTCTGCAAAGCAGAAACCTGTTTTGCCTGGCATTTATTTAGGGTAGCTGCTTGATTCCTTATAGGCAAGTAGCTTTGACTCTGTACTTGCAGTTTCTAGAAACGTGTTCAGGTTTAGCTTTATGCTGTGTGTTGGTGGTGGGAAAGGCTTTGTCCTCAAGCCCCACAAAAGGATATGCCACTGAGGGGTGGGAATGGGAGACCTGGCTTCTTTCTTTCTAATTGTATTCCTCTTAATGAGTAACAAATAAAATGAAAACCTTAAGTCTGCAGAATTTCTACATGGGCTTTCTATGTTGGTGCATAAAAATCTTAAAAAGTGATAAAGCATAGATCCCATAAAGGATGAATCATTCATTCAGCGGGTGCTGGGGCCTTTGCTCTCAAGATCTAACTCCACCTTTCTCATTGCTTTTTAATGTCCATGAGCCTCACAGTCCTAGTGGACTTTTGGAAATGGAGTGGAAAAAGGAAGTAGGTGAGGTCAGAGATGGCCCAGGCCTGCGGGGCCCGATGCTCTTTCAGGGCCTCAGGGAGTAAATGTCAGTCCCTTCACCCCATGTGGATTCTGTAGAATACAGTTGGATTCATCCTGCAGGCAGAAGCACATCTGATGACTGCATCCTAGGTGACAGCACATTGTCACGCTCATGTTGTTTTTCTGCTCTTCCAGAAACCCAGCCTTCTGTCAAAGGCCCAGAACACCTGTCAGCTTTATTGCAAAGAACCACCGCGGAGCCTTGAGCAGCAGCTGCAGGAACATAGGTGAGAAGGGGACTTTGGCCAAAGAAGTTGCTTCCTTTTCTGGAAGCCTTGAGAACACTGAATGTGTTGTCCTTTCCCTCTCACATTTGCCACTACTAGGAAAATAGGTTTTCTGCATGTGTCACAGGCCCTCTGAGCATGATTACTAAGAGGATATCTCAGTATCCGTGGAGGATGGTCCTGCCAGGCACTGGCAGCCCTACGGTGTACTTTGTTTTCCTTTTCTTCTAGCGTTTCCTCTTTGGGGTATGACTAGCTCCAAGCTTTCAGTCAGTGGCCCAAAGTATGGAGGTGGGGTAAGCAGCACAGGAGCCTTCCGTCCTCCCTTACTATCATGTGTGCCCACGGCCTCGCTAGTAGAAGCAGCTTGGCCAAGGTAGACCTACCCTCATCAATCCATCAACTGCAGACACTTGCAGAGGCCAAGGTGTGATTCTCTCCCCTTCTAGCCTCTCCAGAAGGTAAATCATCCTCTTATTGTATAAAGGGAAAAACTCGGAGTCAGAGAAAATGCATTCCTGCTCACGTTAGCACTGAAGGATCATCAGAACTGGGGGGCAAAACATGAGATTAGGTTTAAGAGACCCAACACAATTGGTTCCCATTCCCACTTGTTTTTGCTGACATGAGAGAGACTTAAGTAGAAGACTGAAGCTAGTGACTGGTATTGCATTTACATTAAAATTGCCATCACTTGAGAAGATTTAAAATTCTTTCCTTTGATTTTACCAATTTAGGCTCCAGCAGAAGCGACTCTTTCTTCAGAAGCAGTCTCAACTGCAGGCCTATTTTAATCAGATGCAGATAGCAGAGAGCTCCTACCCACAGCCAAGTCAGCAGCTGCCCCTTCCCTGCCAGGAGACTCCACCGCCTTCTCAGCAGGCCCCACCGTTCAGCCTGACCCAGCCCCTGAGCCCCGTCCTGGAGCCTTCCTCCGAGCAGATGCAATACAGCCCTTTCCTCAGCCAGTACCAAGAGATGCAGCTTCAGCCCCTGCCCTCCACTTCCAGTCCCCGGGCTGCTCCTCCTCTGCCCACGCAGCTACAGCAGCAGCAGCCACCACCGCCACCACCACCTCCACCACCCCGACAGCCAGGAGCTGCCCCAGCCCCCTTACAGTTCTCCTATCAGACTTGTGAGCTGCCAAGCGCTGCTTCCCCTGCGCCAGACTATCCCACTCCCTGTCAGTATCCTGTGGATGGAGCCCAGCAGAGCGACCTAACAGGGCCAGACTGTCCCAGAAGCCCAGGACTGCAAGAGGCCCCCTCCAGCTACGACCCACTAGCCCTCTCTGAGCTACCTGGACTCTTTGATTGTGAAATGCTAGACGCTGTGGATCCACAACACAACGGGTATGTCCTGGTGAATTAGTCTCAGCACAGGAATTGAGGTGGGTCACGTGAAGGAAGAGTGTATGTTCCTATTTTTATTCCAGCCTTTTAAATTTAAAGCTTATTTTCTTGCCCTCTCCCTAACGGGGAGAAATCGAGTCACCCAACTGGAATCAGAGGGCCTGGCTGGGGTGAATGTTGCTTCCTCCGGGTTCTGCCCCACCACAAAGTTTTCTGTGGCAAGTGCTGGAACATAGTTGTAGGCTGAGGCTCCTGCCCTTCGGTCGAGTGGAGCAAGCTCTCGAGGGCGGCACTGACAAATGTGTTCCTAAGAAGACATTCAGACCCAGGTCTTATGCAGATTACATCCGTTTATTATCAAGGGCAACCTTGGTGAAAGCAGAAAAGGTGTGTGCTATTGCATATATGGGGGGAAAAAGGCAATATATTTTTCACTGAAGCTGAGTAACCACATATTGCTACAAGGCAAATCAAGAAGACATCAGGAAATCAGATGCACAGGAAAGAAAGGAAAGCTGTGCTTTGTCATTGAATCCTAAGTTCTTAGCTGCTGATGCAAGTTGTCCCCCAAGGCCATCACAAAGCAGTGCGGCATGAGCTCTGTTTCAGGGGCCACTAAATAACAGCTGGTACTGACCCCAGACACCGCCTTCATCTCCATTCGGAAGCAGGTGACACACCCCTTCAGAAGGTGCCCTGGGTTGCCGAGTGTCAGAATATACTCAGGACTCCAGAGGTGTCACACGTGGAACTGACAGGAGACCCGCCACCGTGGAGGCAGGGGGGCAAGAAACTCAAGAACGCATCAAGAGCACCAGCCCTGGGCCGGGGAAGACAGGCTCTTCCTGCAGTTTCTCGTGGACACTGCTGGCTTGGGGGCAGCCGGTCTCCAGGGTACCTGTTGTCTCTTTTCCGATGTAATAACTACTCTGACCTTACACTATATGTTGCTAGTAGTTTATTGAGCTTTGTATATTTGGACAGTTTCATATAGGGCTTAGAGATTTTAAGGACATGATAAATGAACTTTTCCATCCCATGTGAAGTGGTAGTGCGGTGCCTTTCCCCCAGATCATGCTTTAATTCTTTCTTTTCTGTAGAAACCAACAGTTTCCATTTATGTTAATGCTAAATCCAAAGTCACTTCAGAGTTTGTTTTCCACCATGTGGGAGTCAGCTTCTTAATTAATTTCCTTAAAGTTTTGACTTGTAATGAAATGTTCAAGTATTACAGCAATATTCAAAGAACCACAGATGTGTTAACCATTTAAGCAGATCATCTGCCAAACATTATATTACTAATAAAACTTAACCAACACTTACAATTCAGTCATCAAAGTAAGTAAAACTTAGATGCTACAGCTAGCTAACTGTATCCCTAGAAATGATGAATAATTTGCCATTTGGACAGTTAACATCCAGGTGTTACAAAGTCAGTGTTAATTCTAAAGATGATCGTTTCTGCCCGTTAGAATGGCTTGTCCCATCAGCAGATGAATGTGTTAAGCACAAAGCATTTCCTTAAAGCACAAAGAGAGGGACTAACTGATGCTGCACCTAGAAAACACCTTTAAGTTGCCTTTCCTCTTTGTAGTTAGTGTCCACGCAAGTGACGTGTGGAAAGTCTAGGGGGTTCCATTCTGGCCATGCGAGCCCAGCTCCTACCAACGTGGGTAACTTGAGCAGTCCCTGTTGCTGGCCAGAGACTGCCTGGTCGCCAGCACTCACCATGGGTGCCAGGATGCTTCGCGGAGGCACAGTGCTCATGGTTGGACTCGGTGTCAGTGGGAAAGGGCAGTGTGGGGACTGTCATTTTTGTGATTTAATAACACACAGTGAAAATCCAGGAAGAATGAATTAAGCTCCTTCTGGGAGTTGTTTATTCCTGCTCGTGCTTAAGATTGATGATTTCGTGAAATAAAGAACATCATTTCATTTAAGAGATCATTTCATTAAGATCTCTAATCTGTTTTGAGTCTTTGCAAAATAGCCAGTTATAAAATGGGGCTTGATTTGTTTAGACTGAAGGAAGACGTTTTCCCAAAATATACTACAGAAGTGTTACAATATTTGTGATATTAAAATGCCTCCAGATTGAAAATGGGGGCTGCCCATTTCAGAACTGCAGGAATGGTGTAGTTACAGATCGACATAAACTGCCCCCCAACAATGCCATGAGCTGCTTAGCCCAGGAGACCTGGGAGCTATGGCAGGACGGTTAGGCCAGCCGATGAGGAACTGCAGAGAGGCTACTGGAAGGTTAAGGACGCAGAGAGAAATCGAAAGGTGCCCCACAGCAGCCAGGCCTATCGGGAGCCATCAGACACGGCAGCGGCGTGGACACCGGCCTGATGCAGAGCATGACCCCTCCTGCTGGGACCTGTGTTGTAAGCTCCTATTTGCTTATCTTGTTTATTTCAAGCAGAAATCAATAAATTCCATAACCCTCTGTATTGACTGCAATGTAAGCTGCTGAGGAGACTGGTTCTTTTGGTCAGTCAGGTGTTTGCTCAGCTCTGTCTGATAACCTGTGCTGCTCTGTCCCTAACTAGTGACCCATGGAAGCTTCCAAGCAGTTTGCTCTTCATCAATACTAACATAACACTAAGAAGGCTTAGTATCGCTCTTTTTCTGTGGGGCTACTCTGAAGTACTGACTTGCTTTCCAGCCTGTTTCACATTAGCAGTGTGTACACTACTGTATCATCATCAGCTTCATCACCCTGTAAACCAGGCTCCTCTGAAGAGACTGGTGAGATGAACGTGAGGTAAAAATTTCATTCGACCAAAAGTGCAATATGTGTGGTACTTTATTTTTTATGTTCTTTTTTTTAATCTGGGGTATTAGTCTGTGCTTTGGGAGAAACGCACTAGCTCTGCAATTTCCAGCTAGGCAAGTGTGTCTCTATTATCTCCATGCAACTGATACACTGGCCCCTGTAAGGCAAACAGCATGTTAGCCTGACAGGAAGAGGGGGCCCACTTTTCACATTCCCAGTGACACTGACCGTCCCCAGCTGCCCCCCTCGCCACCTCTGCCTGCACTGCCCTCTGTCACCGTGGGAACAGAAGGAGGCCGACGGTTCTCTACACCAACCACCTTGAGAATCCCTGGGTGGGAGAGCATCAGGGCCCACCAGGGGAGTGGGGATGGGGCTCAGGGACTGTTCGTACCCATCTGAGAAAACCCCTTCTCTCTTCCATCCACTTTTACCTCCTAGGAAAGAAAAAGTCAGTGACCCTTTCTTCCTCATATATCAAGAACTCCCAAGTGTTTAAACCATATGCTGTAGTCAGTGGGTGGGACAGACAGGAGCCCAAGACTGAAGCCAGCCCTTGCCTCTTGTGCCCCTTCCCAACTCTGGTGCTGGAGTAATGGGGGGCTCTGTGTTTTGATGGGGAGCAAGGGGGGACCCCCTGTAGGAGTATCGGCCTCTCCCCTGCCCCCTACCCTTTCCCGTGGACTGAAGGCTCCAGCAGAAGGGACTCATCATGAGACTGACCGACTCCCCCACCTCCACCCACACACTGAATGTCATCAGTCCTAAAGGCAGGGAAACGCTCACAGAATTCTGCCCACGGGTTAGACGTGGGGAGAAGGATATTCCCAGCTCCAGAGTGATTAGGTGATCAGCCAGAAACTAAGGCAAGGTGACAAGCAGCAGCCTGGAGTCACAATTGGTCCCAGGCGTGTGGGCACTAAACAGCCTCTGGAGACATGCAGGCAGTTAAGGATGCAAGGACAGAGTGAGTGAGCGGCGCTCCTTTTTGGGGTCCTCCAGCCTCTAGTCAAGCCCCAGGTTCATAAATATGTTATTACATTTTAAAACCTGTATCAACAGTCACATTTAAGCTCTCTATTGGTTTAAAGAAAATTCATACTCCAGATAACTTTTTCCCATTCAACCTCCTGTAGAGACAATATGCAGTGTGTCATTTCACAGTATCAGTCCCTGTGAACAGTGGCTGACACCGGTGCTGGGGCTGACCTGCTACACTCGAACTCCTAAACTGGGCTGCCTCTACTGCCTCCTGGGAAGCCACCCGAGCCACTCGGTCTCTTTGTGCCTAAACATCAAAGGTGAAAATTGGAGAACAGGAAGGCTCGTACGTTGGAGTCATTGTACAGGCAGGGATCTTTGATCATTTTGTTGCTTCTGGAATTTAATTTTTTTTTTTTTGAGGCAGAGTCTCGCCCTGTCACCCAGGCTGGAGTGCGGTGGCGCAATTTCAGCTCACTGCAACCTCCACCTCCTGGGTTCAAGCCATTCTCCTGCCTCAGCCTCCCAAGTAGCTGGGACTACAGGTGTGTGCCACCGCATCCAGCTAGTTTGTGTATTTTTAGTAGAGATGGGGTTTCACCATGTTGTCCAGGCTGATCTCGAACTCCTGACCTCAGGTGATCCACCCACCTTGGCCTCCCAAAGTGCTGGGATTACAGGCGTGAGCCACCGCACCCGACCTGGAATTTTTTTATAGAACTTATCTTCAGAGCAATGTATGAAAGACAAGAGCAGTATCGGCCAGGCGCGGTGGCTCACGCCTGTAATCCCAGCAATTTGGGAGGCCAAGGCAGGCGGATCATGAGGTCAGGAGATTGAGACCATCCTAACACGGTGAAACCATGTCTCTACTAAAAATACAAAAAATTAGCCGGGTGTGGTGGCAGGCGCCTGTAGTCCCAGCTACTCAGGAGGCTGAGGCAGGAGAATGGCGTGAATCCGGGAGGTGGAGCTTGCAGTGAGCAGAGATCGCACCACTGCACTACAGCCTGGGCGACAGAGTGAGACTCCACCTCAAAAAACAAAAAAAAAAAGACAAGAGCAGTATCATCTGCCTCTGTTTCTAAACTGGACAAAGAGATTTTCTTAAAGTTTCTGTCTCCCTTCTGACAGGTTCCACAGTGTGGTCTGAAGCACCTGTAATGTCAGAGCCCTTGTCTGGCCCTTGGTGGCAGGTGAATGAAGGCAGTGGAGCCTCTCACCCCCCAGTAGCCTCTCACATTCTTATTTTACCATTTTTGTCCTAATTAAGGTAGCCTGGCTGATTCTAGAAGACTAACAGCCATCCTCTGTGCACCCCCACCTTGTGTCCACATCTTCTCCAGGCAGGTTTCAACCTATCAGCAGACTCAGGCACACACTGGGGCAGATAGAGAACCAGGCAGCAGCAGTGCCCACAGACCCACCCAGGGAGAGCTTTGATGGGTTCTGCCCAGATACTCCCCTCGCCCACCCACAAGGGAGCAATAGCTTATATTGTACATTAGTTTTACCAAGCACTTTCGCAAGTACTCTCTTCTAATCCTCACAGCAATTCTATGAAATTAGTTGGGGAGATACTGTCCTTATTTTTCACAGCTGAAGAAACCAAAGCTCTGGGAAGTTTGTGACTTCTCTGAGATCACAGCTGGTGACAGGAGGAGCTGGGACACGCGCTTGGGTTGACTGGCTTCTGGTTTTGGTTCTCTGGCTTCTAGCTCTGGAATAAGCCCTCTCTTTCCCTTCTCTTTCCTCAGTAGCATCTGACTCTTTTCATAAGCAAACAGCTGTATAAACAAAGCCCCCATTTTGGTCAAGCACAGGGTGAATGTGACATTGTTCCCACAACCTTATTCTCCACTCGACAGCCGCCTGGCTCTGGGGAAGAGGCCGCCTTCAGGTGACAGTGCAGCTGTCCAGGTGGCCGTGCACTGAACCAGGCTGAGGGAGACAAAGACCCCGCAGACCCACCTGCCTTTCAGCATCCAGTTAACTGCAGTTTAGGCTCACCTCAAAGATGTCTAGTTTTTCCAAGTTACAATACAGCAGTTTCCTACAGAACACCACCCTCCTCAATTGCCAAGGGGCCACACTGCACGGCATCAGGCCACCACTGCAGGCCAGCAGATTCCACCCCAGGAACGGCCATGAACTCAGCCTTTGTCTCAAGGAGGGGCGTAACATTTCCTTACAGTCAAGCCCCATCAAATAGAAGTGCTTATTACTTTTAGGATTAAAAAAGTAATAACAGACTTTGACTTAATACTCTGTCTTTTCAGAGGCAAAGTGGGTGGGTAGAGGGGAGCTTTAAAAATAGAAGTACAAAACAACATCCTGGAAACATATGACCCCAGATGGAATAATGTCGCATTCCCCTGTGCAGATAATGGGCTGCTGCTGGCTCTGTGGTGTCTGTCTGCTGAAGATTTGCTCAGTCAAGGAAATTCAAGTGGTGAGACCTTTCCACCATGGGTGGTTAAGAGAAACCTGCCTTCACCAAAATCTCTGAAGGGGAAAGAAGTGGAGAGAAAGGTTTGCTTCACTTCGGGGCCTGCAGTTTCAGAAATAAAAGGGATATAGAGATATTTGCACTTTGTAGAAAGGGCAAGATTATTTGCTTATACTGAAGGGAGGTGGGTGGTTTTGCTGGATGTTTGGTCTGAAAGAGTTACTTTTGATAAAGTTAATCTAATTGTAGTTATATTTTCTGTGTGCTTTTTTTTTAATTACTAAGAAAAAAATTGGTGAGTTCAGTAGCTTTGGTATTATGAGTGCAAATCATAATAGCTCCAATGTGAAAAAAAATCAAAAGTATAACTTGTCACTCAATGTTAGAAAATTGCCTAAAATGCAGTGTAATAAATAATCTTTGTACCAAATGGTAATTTAAATGGGGTAATTTTCTGCAAGGAAAATGTACTGTTTTTATGTTTCCAACCCTCTTGAATTAAAATAAAAACAACTTGTTTTCTAAGAGCCCGGCTGATGTGAAATGTCAGGTTAATGCGATAGGGCTTTTGCCTCATAGGGCCTTGGGTGGAATTTTTAGAGTATGGAAGGTGGCTGTGTTCTCTGAGTTCTGGTGCTCATTTCAGGCTGCAGAAAAGGACAGTGGATAATATGTTCTCATTGACGTCAGCAGGGTAAATAATACCTTGCTCCGAATCGCCTGAGTACACGTTAGCCGCTGCAGATCGCTGACGGAAGCACTGCTAACCGCAGCCTGCACAAGGACACGGCCCTGCTAGGCACTGCTTAATTACTGCTCCTTGATTCTCAGAGTCTCAGGGCAAAGCCCATTGGCCCAGGTAGTCTGGGCAAGGGCCTCGTGCCGTGGTAGGAGGAGGGGAGGCAGATGCAGGGGGCTCTCGTCGGGCTCTCCGAGGACAGGCAGCTGCAGGGCAGGGGCTGGAAATGGAGAGGAGGTGCTGCAAGCTGCCAGGCAAAAGACACTGCTACTAGTCACGATGTCACATCTTCTCTGGGGTCTGCCAAAGGCCTCGACACTGCATGCGCGCTCACACAGTGCGCTCCCTCACAGGGGCGGGGCACCCTTTTGAGGCCCAGCTCCGCGCCCTCAGGGTGCTGAAGACACCATGTGCCAAGCTGCTCTCCTGCATCCTGGACCTGTTTCAGTGCCAGGCCCTGAGTGAAAGGCTACTGTTATATCCAGCTTGCTGGCAGCAGGATCTCGACTGAAATTTGGTTTCACTCAAACCATTCCAATTGAGCCCATGCTATAGAACAGAGACAGTTCCCTCCCTGCGGGGTGAGCCACTGGTCTCTGGGTAGGGGTGGGAAGGTGCAGTCGGCAGGGCCCACACTGGCAGAGGCTGGAAGGAGTGGAGCCCTCTCCACTGACGTCCACTGCTGCCCAACTCTGCTGACAATAGCTCAGTTCTGCCTTCAACTGGCGGTTACCCCTTGGCTACCCAAAATTTCAGTATTGCTGAGTTTCATTTCTTTTTTAAGGAAAGCACTAAATTTCAGTAACAATGTTTTCCCTTTCCCACCAGATTTCTCCATCATTCTTATTCTGTGTTGCCAAAAACAACTCCAATGCCCCAGGACACAGGCAAAATAACAGACCAGTGGCCAGCCAGGCCCCAACCCCGCACTCCCCAGGACACCCTTCAGTTCTGCAGCCTTTGTGAGTCGAAGGCTCCAGCAGGGTGGGGAAGGAGAGCAGCAGGGAGGCCTGCACCCCAAACCCAGGGCCTCTGCCCGGTGGATGGAACTGGCCAGCAGTGCCTGCACTTCCCAAGTCCTTCATCAAGACACAGGACAGGTGGGAACAGGGCCTGAGGTTCTGTTCCTGGCGAGCAGCTACTTTCTGCCCCACTAGATCTTAAATCAAGGGCTCAGAGATCCCCTTGACATGCAAGCTATGGACTCTTCCCAAAGAGCATGTACACAGACCCAGAACTTCGGACACAGAATTTCAGGACAGGAGTTGGTTCCTGGGCCCCCTGAGGCCCCCCTCCCCACCAGGGACCAAAGTTAGGAACCCCTGACTCAGCCTCTGCTCTCTCAGAGTTAAAGTTCTTGGCCAGGTGCTGTGGCTCACGCCTGTAATCCCAACACTTTGGGAGGCAGAGGCAGGTGGATCACCTGAGGTCAGGAGTTCAAGACCAGCCTGGCCAACATAGTGAAACCCCGTCTCCACTAAAAATACAAAAATTAGCCAGGCATGGTGGCGAGCGCCTGTAATCCCAGCTACTCTGGAGACTGAGGCAGGAGAATCGCTTGAACCTGGTAGGCAGAGGTGGCAGTGAGCCGAGATCGCACCACTGCACTCCAGCCTGAGCGAGAGAGCAAGACTTCATCTCAAAAAACAAACAAACAAAGCTCACAGGGACCCTCCCTGCTGAGGGGTTCTCATCCCTCCCAGGTGACAGGGAGCCTCCTGCTTGCCAGCAGCCTGTGAGCACCATGGGAGGAAGTTCTGGGCTTTGTGCACTAAATCCTGGGTGCTACGTAGCTACAAAGAAAATGTCACCTGCACAGAGCATGGCTGTTCTGCCCTGGGGGCTTGAGAGCATGGCTCTGCCCTTCTCATTTCAGCCCCACCAGTGACTTCAAAAGCCGAGCAGCCCTTGAGCGATGGATTATCGCACAGGAATCATCCTGGACAACATCCCTTAGGAGGCAGATGTGGGTCCTGACTGAAGCAAAGGGGCTGGGCCCTCCCTCGGACACAGGCGCCACGGCACACCTGCCTCCCCCGGGTATGAAGCTGTGCCCACAAATCACTCAGACCAAACCCAAGGTCAGGCAGGGCAGAGAGCTTGCCAGGCACCTCGGCCACTGTTCTTTCCAGCAAGCCTTCCTGCTGCGGCCTCCCTTTGTCCATGTTTCTGGGGGGATTTCCTAGGGTGGACTGACTCAGAGCTGCTCTGAAATTGGCAGAGAGAGATTCCAAGCCCAGGGAAAGCATGAGCTGGGCTGAGCCCCCTAGCCAGCCAGTGTCTGGGAGGGAGGAGACAGGAGGGAGCCGCAGCATGGGAAGCGGACTTCCCCTGGAGCCGAGCCCCCAAAAGCTGGATGAGCAGAAAGTTCAGAAAATATGGGCTCAGAGGAAAATGAGGCATTAGGGATTGAGCTTCTCAAAGGGAGAACTGAGTCACTCTCTCAGGTCGGCTGGGACAGCTCTGGCTCCAGCTCCTCACTCCCCAAAAGTGAGATGCCCAGAGGGGGCTGACAACTCGGACCCTGAGGAGACTGTTCATCATCACCCCAGGGCCACCCACATAGTTGGGGGCGGGACACAACGGAACGGAGGAAAAGCCCACCAAACCCTTTCCTCCAAGCATGCCACACAGCTCCCGGAGTGCACAGCCTTGCCTGTCTCTTCCGTCTCGGATCTGCCAGAACTGCCTTCCAGTCGCTACAGAGCCCGAATGCTTGGCAGCGCCCCTGTGCCAGCAAAGTGAGGGCTGAAGGGCAGGTAGGCAGTGGAAGGGAACCAGGGATGCGAGGGCCAGGCAAGGAGGGCTGGGCACAGAGCAAGCCTGGGAGAGCAGGGCCCAGCTCCTACCCAGCCCGGGAGCTGCCACCTGGCCACCCTCCAGGCAGGGACAGTCCGGGAGGCAGCAAAGAACCTCTGACAGATGCCTCAGCCCCTGGCGCCCTCTCAGCCCTGCCACTAACCCAGGCAAATCATTGTAAAGGCTGGTGTCTCCAGTGGTAGCTTGGAGCACAGGCTGGCTGGCTTCACCCCTGGGTTTACTGCGAGGGGCAAATGCAGCCTGGCCTGGCACTCCTGGAAGACCTCCACTCCCCTGGAGGGCTGTCACAGAGTCCCACTCTGCCTGTCTTACTTTAACTCTTGCCTGCCCCAACACTAGGTACAGAAAATGGCTGCTTCTTGCCTGTGAGCTCTGTCTTCACCGACTTAAGGGTTCTTGCGCTGTTCTGAGCATCTGCTCCAGGCTAAGAACTGGGAACTCTGCCCCAGGATTTCTGAATTTTCAGAAATGAGTTCTAGGCAGCATCAGTCATGGGTACCACAAACATAAGAACATCCCTGAGAATCTATGTCGCAGGTAGGAGGACTTTTTTATCTCCAACGGTTAGGTCCAGCTCCAGTGAGAAGAAGACTTGGAAGGCCTGGGGGAGTCTTTTTGTGCGGACAGCTCGGTCCCCAGGCCCCACAGTGGAGAGGGCACTGACAAGAGGTTAGCCTAAGGACCTGCTCCTGTGGGCCCTGTCACCGGCCTACATGTGACTTCCCCATGGACTTCAAGGTCCAATTCCCTTAACTGGAGGCCACTGGGGATGGGATCAAACATCCCTGGGCTTTGGTCTTTGTCATCAGTCCTCAGTTTGACTGGACTCACACCTCCTGTAGTCTTTCTGGGTTCAAGAGAACAAAATCCGCTGGCCAAGA
This sequence comes from Nomascus leucogenys, assembly GCF_006542625.1. Classification (NCBI taxonomy): domain Eukaryota; kingdom Metazoa; phylum Chordata; class Mammalia; order Primates; family Hylobatidae; genus Nomascus; species Nomascus leucogenys. Next base: position 23,146,853 of record NC_044395.1, on the reverse strand, counting down.
GGTTGGCCCTTAAGGAGCTCCTCCCCTTCACACACTCCCAGCGGAACTCCTCAGAGCTGCAGCGCGACGGCCCCGCCAGCCTAACTCTCTGGGAGGAACGGGACACGCAGCTAGATGCTAGAGGCTGGCTCTAGGACGAGCGAGGTTCCTGAGCTGCAGAATGGCTCCAGCCTCAGGCCCAGAACAGCCTGGTTCACCAGCAGGTGCTGATTAAATCCAGAGAAGAGACACGCATCAAAAGGCACAAGTCAGACCCTCGGGGCCCAAGGGACTCTCTGAGTTTGGGGAAAATAAGGCAGGCAGGAAAAACCAGAAACAAGAGTAGAAGGGGCATGGAAAGCAGAAGATGGTCGTAGCTGAGACGCGGTGCAGGGGCTGGTCTCGGGTCAGTGCGTGTACAGGACAGACTGTCTGCAGAGAAAAGGAAGAGGAGGAGGGTGGACGCAGTCAGGCAGTGTCTGTAGCCATTATTTATGGATGCTTCACTTGATTTTAGTCTCCAAACCTGGGCTCAGCATGGAGACTGAATGTCCCTCACAGCTGCTCCTTCCTGCAATAACAAGACTGACATCACTGTTGTCAGGGAAATGGTGTTTTGATTAAAATCATGTGACAGCTACTTGGTGATTCAATAAACAAATCCCCTGTTAACCCCTTCCTGACAAGGCCCGTCAGCAGCTTCATCGGGGGCACCCTGCATCCCGTCCAGGAGCGAGCCACTGAGTGGACCCGGGGCAGCAGGGTGTGGGAGGTGACCCTTGCTGCTCCCTGGCAGATCCTGCCTGGGGGGGCCACATGTGACATCCAACACAGAGGCACCTCCACAGACTTCAAGGGTGCCAAGGAGGCACCCTTCACCAAGGGAGACTGGCTCTCGCCCTTTCCATTTTCTATTCAAGTGGCAGGCCCAGCCCCTGGGATGTCCAATGGCTCCCTGAGGGCCCTGACGCTGGCTGAGAACTGACAGCTCCCGGGGCTCTCAACAGCAACGTGCTCACGCCCACCCCATTCGGACAGACTGGCAAGTCCCCTACGCACCCTAGACAGCGAGGGGTTAAGAACAATTTCTGGTTGCAACTGGATGACTTCCTGGATCACTCACTTGGCTGCTGGCCCCTGACACACAGGGCTCTGCCTGGCAACAGCCAATTCCCTTTCCATCTCACCCTCCGGACATTTTCCTTAAGTGAAACAAATGCATGGAAGGCTCCCTGAGTCATGGGGCGGGGGATTTTTCTGAGTTAAATGAACTGAAGCCTCAGAGGCCTAGCACCACAGGACCTCCTTTCATGGAAAAAAGATTCCCAAATAGACATGACAGGGGTTGGGGAAGATTCATGAGGGACCGAAAAATAATGACAGCACCTACCGCCTAGGGTGGGTGAGGATGACATGAGATTTGAAGTGCCTGACAAGGTGCTGCAGTGACCAAGGCTCGAGTAACAGCAACTAATTCTCAATAACTCCTCAGCTAGCGAAGGCGCAGCCCGGGCCCTGTCAGAGCTGAGCAGGTCAGCCATGGGAGGGCCGCCTCAATGATCCACACTCAGATCAGGTCATACCACGCATTCATGGCATGAGCAGTTGGCTCTGAATTTGTAGGAAGATGTAACCCCTTTCTTCCCAAAGAAGTCTGTGGTTTAGGCCTAAAAAATGTGTAACCGTCGCTCCCACTCCTTCAGCCACGCTCTCCTCCCTGAGGCCCAGTTCTGTGAAGAGGACATGGACTCCAATGGCTGGCCACCCCGGGAATCCATCCAGACAGCGGTCACCCAGCCCTTCCTCCCACTGTGCGGCCACTGCAGGAACAGCCAGAGCTGCCCACGGACAAGTATGCAGCCCCTCAGGAAGGCAAGAACGTTCTAAGATGAGTGACTGCGATTCTGGACTTCAACAACAGGAAAAAAACGTATTCATGGTTTCGGTTCACATAAAAAAAAAAGCCATGTGGCTTAAAAGGCAGACTTTTTGATGTTACTTCATTGAATTTTCACTAAGCGAACCCACTAGAATGGGTGTGAGAATGTCAGATTTTTCCCCATGAAGTAAACGCAGTCTGGCGTCCGCACGAGGCAGCCAAGCCCTGCTGCTCTCCTTTTCTGAATGTATCTGTAAGTCACAAATCACCCTCCTAATGAATGGCCCTGGGGCAGTGGCTGGCACCCACTGACTGCTGAACTGGGGCTTTTCACACCATTTCCACACAGAGTGGCATCCAATGCGGCTTGTAGAACATCTGAGCTGTTACAGAGAAACGTGCAACTATTTTTATCTTGAATGGAAATAACTGAGAGGAATTATGGCAAGTCACTTCTATACTATGTGAGGAAAGTGGGAACAGCCCCTTTTTACAAGCAATTCTTCACCAAACCCCACCGGTGTCCTCTGTATGGGCCTCACTGTTGGACTGGGAGGCGATGGGAGATGGGCCTCAAGCTACAAGAGTGACAGCTCTGGCCGGCGACCCACCCCTCAGAAAGCATTCCCAGAATGAAGTCAGCCAGCCAGCAACAGGCTTTAAAAATCTACTCCCAGCCCTTAAAATTGGACTCTTCCCCTGGGGACAAAGTGAGAGGTGCTGCTTCTCTGCCTACCCTGTGGCAGCTCCCTGCACACCAGGCCACCCTGGCTGCCCGCAGCCCTGAGGGTAGGACTTGGCCCCAGGCTTCCGGGCACTTACCTTCGCCGTGTCCTCTCCAGGCACTCTGGGTCTTGGGAAGTGGTTCTTGTCAGCCCGAGGGACACTGGGTTCTCTACTGTCCTTCACAGGAAAATCTAGCTTCCTCAGCCTTTGTGCCACCACTACAGACACAGACAGTGGTGCTGTAACTGTCCCTGACCAGGGCACATCCCTCCCAAGCCCACCTGCACTTCCCAGCCAGGATGTCCTCAGTTGTGCCAACAGAACTGGGAAGTCCAGCAGCAGCCTACAAGTATATGGGGCACGGGGCAGAGAAAGCTGGGGCAGCCCAGGGTCGTGCTGAGGTGCCTTTCCCTCGGGGCCCTGGAAAGCGCCACCCCATCGGGCCTTTTGGTGTCCACCTGCCTGTTCCCCACATCCTGGTCACTGATGGTCTCCAGAGCCCCAACCACAGGAAAGACCTGGCTCCTTTCAGAACTTGTATCAGTTTAAGAGAACTCTGGAGACAGAAATGGCTTGGCTTTTCGACGCAATGAGTAATTAAACTCTATTCGTCCTCCGGAAGATTTCCATCCCAACTGAATGTTATGTAATTTCCTGGAAACAGCAGGCTCGTGGAGGCAAACGGGGGACAGTGAGACTATTCTAGGTACAGAGGACTGGCGGGAGATGTGCGAGGGAAGAGGAAAGAGGAGAGTAAGGAACTGGATGGAAACAGGAATACTGGAGAATCAAAGGGAAACAGTTACATCACATCAGACTGCAGTCACCTCAGCTGGTAAACCAGGAGAACACTGGGCAACAGGGCCTCTCCCTCCACAGTTTCACATCCAAGCAGTGGAGAAAAATAAGAAGCTTTACGATAAGAGTGTCACCATTTTTAAAAGTCAGAGGAATTTAAGTAAAAGGCAAGAGGACAGAACAAGCACCTGACCTGTTTGGCCACCCTGCCCTGCCATCGCCACAGGGACAGAGCCAATGTGACGTCTAAGGGCAAGCCCCAGCCTTTCAGTTTAGTGACAACACAACAGTTAACAAAGGAACAAAAGTGCACCAGGTTAACCGCTGGGTCAGGAAGGACAGGCTTGCTTCCCTGGAAGTCTACGCAAGCAACCTGAACGCCTGGACAAGCCAGCTCAAAGGTCAGGCTGCCAGTCTCTGTTGAGTCAGGACAAGTTGTCTGGCAAAGACCCCTGGGGCTCTGCATCACAGTGGCTGAGCTGTGGTATTTCTGTGAGCTGAGGGCAGCCCGTTATTTCAACAAGACCTCGTTAGAAACCACATATTCACCTGTTTTCCTTCTTATGAAACAAGATACATCCTCAGGTTCACATTTTCTTGGTAGCACAGAGAAAGAAACAAGACCTGGTCTCTTAAACCTGTGAGGGGTAAACCCCACACAAATTACAGAGAGAAACACCAAGGTGAATTCCATTGTTGCTGAGACACTTTTATTGGCATAGGTTATATGTTTGTGTGTGTGTGTGTGTGTGTGTGTGTGTGTCTGCTTCATTTTTCTAATCAAACAAACAACTGATGTAAGCTGCCAAGGATGAAAAACATTACATGTTTGAAGCAATCAGACAAATCCACACAGAACTGTAGTCTAAGCCAGGGGACCAGAAAAGGGCCACATAAAGCTTGTTTCCTGAAGGCAGGAAAATCTTTGTGTCAATGGGAGAATAAGACATAGTCTGGTTCTTTTGATGATTTGTTCCACACACACATCAGAGGATATTTTAGAAATTCATCCATTGAACACATTTTTATTAAGCACCTCTATGTGCACCAGACACTGTTCCAGGCACTGGAGATATAGTAGAAGATAAAACAGACAAAAATACCAGCCTTACAGAGCTCCTAAAGCATATATTCCAGTGAAATCAAGATAGGAGAACTTTTCCCTTAAGTTTAAGGTAGTTAAAAAAAAAAAAATAGAACTAATTCATGGAGAACATGGCCAAGTTATGAGCCAAAGCACCATTCCTCTGAAGAGTACTAAAACAAATTCTCTCTCTATTGCTTAAGTCAGAAGGAAACAATGAAACCCCTGAGGGGTCACCACAAAAGACAGAGGCCCCGCTGAACCCCCGACCCATGCTTGAGAAAGCCAGGGCCCACTCTCCCTCTCTCAAACAGTTTTAGGGTAGAGAAGTCAATGCTTAGGGCTCCTCACAGGGAGACACAAGTGCATTTTAAAAGTCCGTCCCCAAAACAATGGCATTTCCAACCAGAGTAAAGCAATGGTTCCAATGCAAATCTGTTTCATGAAGACAACTGTCTCTCAAATATGAAATTCAATGAAGAACATAACTTGCAGGTAATAAAAAATAAAGACCCATGAAACTAAAATTAAAATGTTTACAGAATAATAGCATAAGATATTAAAATGAGAATATATAAAAAGATTTGTGCTTAGGAAAATACTTAATTCTTGGCCCAAAGTGATAAAATAGAAACTTACTATAAGGTAATTTGGCAGTTTAAAATGCAGACAGATAACCTCTGATTTACAATTTCTATTTTTCGAATGTAGGACAAATGTGAAAGTATTTAGTAAAACTTGGTTTTATGTAACAAATATACAAAGTCTTAGAGGAGTCTTTGGGCCTTCACTAAACAGAACAGGACTTGTTAGATTTAAAAGAAGCTGTGAACAAAATCAACAATTCGAAAACCAAAAGGGTAACAAGCAAACCTCATAGCAAGATGCACTGAGAGAAAAATAAACTATGGGAAAACCCCCTTAACCAAAAGTCATGAGACAAGGTGAGTTTGATTATGTGAAAAATGATTTTTTTTTTTTTTTTTTTTTTTTTTAGATGCAGTCTCGCTCTATGGCCCAGGCTGGAGTGCAGTGGCACGATCTCGGCTCACTGCAACCTCTGCCTCCCAGGTTCAAGCAATTCTCCTGCCTCAGCCTCCTGAGTAGCTAGGATTACAGGTGTGTGCCACCACGCCTGGCTAACTTTTTTGTATTTTTAGTAGAGACAGGGTTTCACCATGTTGGTCAGGCTGATCTCCAACTCTTGACCTCAAATGATCCCAAATAGGTGCTTTTTAAAAAGGGCTTTAATACTGTTTAAGTAGTTCAAATAGGCTTCCTTACTATTAATTTGCTTCAGTAAACTCTTCGGCTTAACTCATTATCTTAAATTTCAGAATTAATGAGGTTTTACAGTAAAAGTAGAAAAGTAAACACTTCAAATGACAAGACTCCAGTATCACCCATACTAAAAAACTAGCAATAAAACTGCAGTTTGAAAAGCTACCGTACCATGCAGCAAGGACTAGGTGTTAATACTGCTGGAAGCAGAGCCAGGTAAAGAACAGGAAATCTGCACAGTATTATCCCTGTGGTTCTTAGACTCATTCAAAATACAGAACTGCAATCTCACAATGAAACAGACATACTGCTTATTAGGCGGCACTACAGTTAAAGCTTTTTCGAAAAGAAAGAGAAGTATTTTTAAATGTAGGCACAGTGGTGAGCTGTTCAAATTCAGTTAGGCGTCAACATCACACGTTAGCAGCAAGATGCAGCCACACTTCAGGTTTCTGAATGACACGACTACCGACAAAACTGAGCAAATAAAAACCAAAACAACCACTACATTAACCCTGAGCTTCCACATTCGCCTTTCACATGAGACTGATGCCGACCATCATAATGCAGGAAAATGTGGCTTTCATTACGGTCATATCTCAACATGTCTCCCGAAGAGTTTATAAAATAAGTTATTCTAAACATGTACATTTAGCTTTGGAATGATGGAGAGACACAGAGATATATGTAAACATCAAGAGAATCACTCCACTCCACGTCTGGGTCCACACCCTTTCAGGCTTTGTCTGGAACATTATGTGGCTGGTGCCTCATTCCACAGTGAGGAGGCAGGAGCCCAGGTGGTGATGGATAAAGCATCAGGAGACAATCAAGTATCAAGTGTCAGGAATTGGTCAATAAGAATGGCTTAAATAATGATTTAACAAGGAAGACGAGTAAAAAACAATCCCATTTCATCTTTAGAAAGAATTAAGTCACTAAAATTTGATTTCTTCTAAGTTGTTGCCATTTGCTTCGATGAGATCTTGAAGGTTTTCCATTCTTTCTCCACCCAGTTAAGAACACATTGACTAGAAATCTGTGACAAGAATTTAGTAAAGGCCTTTTCCCTCCTGCTTCTCATTATGCCAGTGCAAGAACTGGAAAATTCCAAACAAAATCAGGTTAGTGGTAGAGAAAGTTCATGAACGATCTACGTGAATATTAAGCACAATAACAATGATCCAAACGTATCAAACTAACAACTTCTCACTGTGGTTACTGTCTTTACTCGGCCAGGCTAATCAGAAGAGAAACTTTAAAAACTGGTTAAATTCCAAACGAAAAACTGTTCTTACCAGTGAGAATCGTATTTCCTACCCAGTCCTACATGTAACTAAGAAAAATAGCCTGCTCACTTATGAGAAAATGGTGGGCCAAGAGGGTTCTAATCAGAGAGACACCAGCATTCCAGGAACTTACTACCCTCCCTGTTTCCCATAATACTTATCATCCTACCCACTTAACACCTCTCACATAATAGAGATAAATCCCAATTAACCAAGGCATAAGCTGCAAGGCAAAAGAAGGAAATACATACCACTTATAGCTTCCTGTGCAAAGTATTTGACATCCATGTCTTCATCTTGACCTAACTTCTGTAGTACTGGCTTAACTTCTCCCTGTAAAGCACTGACATTCAAAAGTATTATCTGTGAAAGACAGTCTAATGGGCCATAGAAATCCTTTTTGATGTATATGGTTTATGGTAATTGTTAAAATTTAAAGTAAAAAAAATTTAAAAACATTTATAAACTTGACAAATACACAAAATAACGTCTAAAGAAATTCTCAGCAAAATCAGCTTCAGACAATGATCTACACATATACAGAGCTTAAATATAAAAGTCATGGTGGACATCCTCAAAAATAGTTGCTAAATTATTTTCTTTAAGCAAACCCAGATCTTAGGTAAAGTGAAAATCTCTAACTTAATTTTAGCTAATTACTCCCCACTATAAGGTAAAATTTAAAATACACTTTTAAAACAAGACTAAACACTAAAATCTTACTTGGTATCTAGAATTGGTCCAATTTTTTGTAAAGATTTGGCCACATTGAAGCGAACATTTGCTACTTGGTCTCCTGCCATTTTTAATACGATGGGCAGCATTTGCTTAGTGGTTATTTCCTGACCACAGGCCTCAGACAGTGCCTAGAAAAATAAATAAGATGGCACATTTAAAATACTTTTAAAAATTCCAAAATCTAATGAAACAAATTAACATTTAATAAGAAAATAATTGACCAATAGGAAAATATTTCTAGTTTGAGCAGCTGAGTGGAGGACACAGGAATCATTCAAATGATCAGCGAATTAGACCAGAATTCACAAATAAGTTGAACTTTTAAAATACTGTAGTTTTTCTTTTTTTTTTTTTTTTCAGGCGGAGTTTTGCTCTGTCGCCCAAGCTGGAGCGTAGTGGCACGATCTCAGCTCATGCAACCTCTGCGCCCTCCACCCCCTGCCTGAGGTTCAAGGGATTCTCCTGCCTCAGCCTCCCAAGTAGCTGGGAATATAGGCATGCACCACCATGCCCGGCTAATTTTTGTATTTTTAGTAGACAAGGTTTTGCCATCTTGACCAGGCTAGTCTCAAACTCCTCACCTCAGGTGATCTGCCTGCCTCAGCCTCCCAAAGTGCTGGGATTACAGGCATGAGCCACTGTGCCCAGCCAATACTGTAGATTTTAACATGAATTTTAAAATTGACATTTTCTCTCATCTCCTGTTTATTCCAATTAATCAATACAAGACATATATTCCAAATAGAAGACAATATATCGAGAATTCAGAAATAGTCATGAATAATTTTGCTTTAATGCCTAAGCTTAGCAATAACAGTTATGTTATACTTACATTAATGCAGAATAAAGTGGTCATTCTATGCAAGTAATTAGGATCATTTGCCATTACTAACACTTTGGGAACAATGGTATTTTGGGCCCACTCTGTACCAAACTTCTGAACTAGTTTCATGAGGTTGTTGGTGGCAGCTTCTCGGATGGCGTATACTGCAGAAGAGGTCAAAAACATGTTCTCATATTGCTTATTGTTTTTTAAGCATAACCTAGTTTACTTACATGAAAATCAAATGTGGACCAAAAGCAAAACCTCTCTGCAATCAGACTCCACATGTAATCATGCTGCAATGACAAGCATGCTCAGCTCCAACTCAGTTTCCAAGTGTGCATATCCACATAAAAGGGATGCAAGGAGCTCACTATATGCATCATCAATTATGTAACAAATACAAATGCCTACTATGTGCTACAAAAAGAATACTGAAGATACTTTCCCTCACAGGAAATAAGCTCTTATCAGAGAAATGAAAGCTAACACATTCCATGAAGTCACATGGTATAAGAGCACTTAGAATGAAGTGTGGCATTGTGTAGTAAAGGCTGTGAGGGTTGTAGCAGTGCAGAGAAGAGTGAACGGGGAAGGTCTAGGAAGGCTTCAGCACAGAAAGAAGCTTTGACTGGGCAGTGAAGATTTGGGAGGATCTGTGTAAGTGGAGAGAAGCGGGGAGGAATTCCTAGAAAGGGTAAAGACATGTATCCAGGACACAAACGGAAAAAACTGACACCTGTGAGACTTCGAAGTTAGACTATTAGGGTGGACCCAGACCACAGAGCATTATGAAAGACTTAGATTTAATTCGGAAAAACAGTGATGGGTTTTTAAAGCAAACTTGTGACCTGATGACCAATGTGGAATTTTAGCAAGATTATTCCAGCAACATCATGGAGAACCGACGTTGACTGAGAAAGACATCACGGAAATGGCGTAGAGGCCACTGTGGTCATCTATACAATAGCAAATACAAACATCAAGATGTCAAATGTCTTTGAATCAATGTGCCTGCCTTAACATCTAGTAATTCCCTATATCCTATGATCATTTATCAAAGACATAAAGCTAGATAATAAAGGTCTGAGCTACAATCCTCTCACAATTAGTTGCTATATACAGCACTGAACAAAAACAGGCCTGGTGTCACTTCACTTTACAGATCCAGTAAGACTCAAAATGTGGGCTCAGATTAACAAATTGAGGGTGGCAGGTACTAATACCTTATTCTACTTCTCTCCCCAGGTGGGCCAACCTTCCTGGGATGATAAGAAGGGCAGGAATAGCTATCCAAGCCACAGTCCCAGTCCTAGGCAATTTATACAAGCCTCCAACCAACAAATAAGCAACTTTTTCTATTCATAGATCCTTATGGGCAATGATGTTGAGAAGAGGCAAGACAGCACAGACAAGTGACCATACAACTGATTATCAACACTTAAACTGACAGTCTACGGGAGAAGCAACCTGTCGGTAAGACTCAGACGCACTAAGGAGCAAACTCAAGTCAACTGTTTTACTGTAATACAGATTCCTTCCCTTAATATCCATAGTCTTTCTTTGTCTTTGGCCCAAACCCTTCTCTGTCCTCCCCACTAAAGAGGAGCTAGCTAGAGTATTTGTGTCTTCTCCTCTAATTTTTTTTTTTTTTTTTTTTTTTTTGAGACAGAGTCTCACTCTGTCTCTCAGGCTGGAGTGCAGTGGTGAGATCTCGGCTCCCTGCAACCTCCGCCTCCTGAGTTCAAGCAATTCTCCTGCCTCAGCCTCCTAAGTAGCTGGGATTACAGGCACCCGCCAACACACCTAATTTTTGTGTTTTTAGTAGAGATAGGGTTTCACCATGTTGGCCAGGCTGGTCTCGAACTCCTGACTTCAAGTCATCCACCCACCTTAGCCTCCCAAAGTGCTAGGATTACAGGCATGAGCCACCATGCTCAGCAAATTACTATTTTTTTTAACACGCTTTAGATTTTTATCATAATGCCATTACCATAGGAAGGGATCTCACTGCCAGAAAAACCAGAGACTGGGCAACACACACACACAGCCTTGACCAAGACCTTAACTGCACTGAACTCTACTTGGCCAGATGCCTACTATGTTCTTAGCTCCTCTGAATTCTGTTTTCAGAAGAATGCAAACCATTCCAGAGTTCTGCCTGTTTTCTTTTGTCTATTTCTTTCTCTTTCTCTCTCCCCATCTCCTCTCAAGGCCTGGCTGACCTGCAAGGTTTCTTTGCATGTCTATCTATGCTCAATAACTGATACCTTCTCCTTTCTCCTATAATAAATAAATAAATTTCCCTTCTACATTCCTCCCTCTGATCAAAACTGTCTGCTCAACCACAGGAATATAGGTGAGTGATACTTTCTTCCTTATACTTCTCTGGAATTTTCACAATGTTCTTTTAGTAGTTTCATAACTAGGGAAAAAGTTTCAAAAACTCTAACTGATCCAGTGATCATTATATAACACTTATCTGAAATGCAAAAGCAAAAAAGCTCCTGTGATTAATTAAGTACAGAACAATTTTAGAGCTGTATTTCATTGGTTCATGGAACTCTTGCAGTCCCCACTTCAGCATGCTGCTGCAGAGAAATAAACAAGGGTTTCTCCCACTCCCAAACTGAAAGAGAAAATCCAAAAAGAGGAAGGAGTAATCAAGTTGCACAGAGAAAGCAATCTCACAGAGAAAGGGTGCCAGGAATTTAATTCTTTGTGGAATATTAGAATTTTTAAAATTCCTCAAAATAAAACACCATCTTAATCTAAAATGCCAGCTTTGAAAGAAAGCATAGAATGACTTGGAGCCAACCCAAATGCCCATCAATGACGGACTGGATAAAGAAAATGTGGCACACATACACCATGGAATACCATGTGGCCATAAAAAAGGAATGAGTTCATGTCCTTTGCAGGGACATGGATGAAGCTGGAAGCCATCATTCTCAGCAAATTAACACGGGAACAGAAAACCAAACAGTACATGTTCTCACTAATAAGTGGGAGTTGAACAATCACAACATATGAATACAGGGAGGGGAACATCACACACTGAGGCCTATCGGGGGTGAGGGGCGAGGGGAGGGAGAGCATTAGAACAAATACCTAATGCATGTGGGGCTTAAAACCTAGATGACAGGTTGATAGATGCAGCAAACCACCATGGCACATGTATACCTATGTAACATAACAAACCTGCATGTTCTGCGCATGTATCCTAGAACTTAAAGTAAAATAAAATTTAAAAAAGCACAGAATGACTTGCTAGGATGCACCATTCCCAGTAACATTAAATATTTATCAGATATAACATTTTTTTAAAAAGCGGTATTTCTTTCCTATGATTTGCCAAATTTTAGTTTTATTTAAAAAGAAATAAATAGGCCACAACAAGATAACTTTAGAGATGAAAAAGAGAAATAAAGAAATCTACGATCCAGTTTGAAAACACTGGAAATACCCACATATATAAGCCCTTATACATTTTCACATATTTTTTCACATCCTTCTTCTTCACACTCTTAACCATATGATCCTCCATATGATGCAAATATGCCTTTAACAAAACCACCTACATGTATAAGCAGACACAAATACCCTCATTCCTCCCAAATTTCCAGGCATAAGCAACCACAGATGAACAAAGAGATACACTAAATACATATATAAAGTATATAAAAGATACTGTGGAACTGACTCAGGTTATCTATTATATCCACCAAAACATGGAAACAAGTGGGGAGCAGGGAGGGACAGCATTAGGAGATATACCTAATGCTAAATGACGAGTTAATGGGTGCAGCAAACCAACATGGCACATGGATACATATGTAACAAACCTGCACATTGTGCACATGTACCCTAAAATCTAAAGTATAATAATAAAATGAAATAAAAAAAAAAAAACATGGAAACAAAGCTCAAGGACAATGTCATATGACCCATAGGGGCACTCACACTCATCGGAACAGGTCTAAGACAACACTGAAGCTGTCAAGTCTGGACCTGGGATCTGGCAGAGAGGGTACATCTGTCACCCACTGCTGCCTGGCACACAAGGGGATACACATATACCTCTACCTGAAGCCTCACCAAGAAGTCACTTGCTCATTCCTGCTGTCCTATCTGACCTGCCCTGAGCTCACCCTCTCCTAGCATTGCGGCAGCAGCAGTGAGAGTACAAGCAGTAAGCCTTCCTTTCACCCAAACCAGAAATTCAGGCCCTCTCTATCCCTATGGCAAAGCTAGTGTTTCCCACACCTGAGAATCCTCTACTGTCTCACTGTAGATCTCCTCTTCTTTGCCACCTCAAAAAAGCCAAGTAGCCATTTCTCCCACCCAGGCCTTTCATCTGATTCCAATCGCCATCCAACCTAGTGTATAGCTGCTGAAGACACCAATTACAGGATGGTCAAAAAGAGGATCTTCAGATAAGGGAGGAGTAAATAGATATATAAAAGAGATGGTCTGAAGATAATGTAATAGATTGAGTAAGAAAATAATGCAAATAAATTGTTTAATGGAGAAAATAAAATCTAAGATACAAAAAATTGGTAGAAACATCAAATTTATATTCAGAAGACTAAACTTTAATTAGAGCCTTTCTTCATTCCTACAATATTAAGGCAAAATATCTGGTCAGACTGAGATTCCTTTCTAAAAGGAAACGTATGAACATCATGGATATATGGGCTTTCAATGATCTGTTTTTATCTACTCACCATGGTCCACCAGCCAAGCCATACATAAAGAATTCAGCTTTTCATCAAAGAATTCCACACCCTACAGATACAGAAGATTCCATTAATATACATTGCCAAAATTCAGAAATATAAAGATAGTCTATTTACATTACACCAAGGTTACCTGAAGGCTAAAAAAACTTGTTTCCAAATAAGTAAAAGAGACAGAAAGGAAACACCACGGGAATTACAAACAAACCATAAATCTATTTATTGGATGGAAATCATAAACAAAAAAAAAAAGCATACGTGAGCTGGCATAGGCCCTGCTAGGTAAAAGAGAACAGGGTGGCCAGAAGCCAGCCACAACACTGCAAAAGAGCAGGAAGAATGCACTGTGAATGGTCTGCCAAGCAAATCTGGATTACCTGTAAAAATGAATTACCCAGGAAAACACCTGTCAGTAATATTACTAATTCTCAACTGTCTACCCTTTTCGGTTACTATTATGACAAATCCTTAAGGATAAAGCAACTGACCTCAAGACATAGAGATATCCCCAATTAAAGACAATATTTTCGAGACAACAGGAGAAAGCCCTGGAGGGAGAATAAAGCAGGCCCAGGACTACAGGGCATATGGCCCAGGCATAGCTTGCTCTCCCAGCCCTGTTCCTCCCGACTGTCAACAGGTGGCCACTTCAGTGCAGGCTGGGGATGGGCTCCAGGAGCAGATTTACAGTTCTCTAACCCCGGGGCTTCCACACCACATGGAGAATGCTGTGACACACTTTCCTAGTGCCTCCCTTCTGGGGTCTACATGTTTAGAGTCTTGCTTCTTTGAACTCTAAGAAGTTCCTGATTGGTGATTCTATATTTTAAATAAAGAGAGGTAATATAATGTGTCAGTGTTTTGAAAATAGTGATTGAATATGACAAAATAGCTTTTTTTTTTTTTTTTGAGACGGAGTCTTCCTCTACTGCCCAGGCTGGAGTACAGTGGCACAATCTCAGCTCACTGCAACCTCCATCTCCCGGGTTCAAGTGATTCTCCTGCCTCAGCCTCTCGAGTAGCTGGGATTACAGACATGCAGCACATGCCCAGCTAATTTTGTATTTTTAGTAGAGATAGGGTTTCACCATGTTGGCCAGGCTGGTCTCTTAACTCCTGACTCAGGTGATCCGTCCGCCTCAGCCTCCCAAAGTGCTGGGATTACAGGCATGAGCCACCACACCCAGCCCAAAATTGCTTTGTATTAAAAGATCATAATGAACAAATTTTGGCATACACTTAGATTACGTCAGCCAAGATTTCTTTTTCATTTCATTTTTCATTTCATTTCCTTCAGTTTTAATTAACTTTTATTTTCCAGTTTGTTGTTGTTGTTGTTGAGATGGAATCTCTCTCTGTCGCCCAGGCTGGAGTACAGTGGTGCAACGTCAGCTCACTGCAACCTCTGCCTCCTGGGTTCAAGCGATTCTCCTGCCTCAGCCTCCCAAGAAGCCTCCCAAGTAACAGGCGCCCACCACCACACCCGACTAACTTTCTGTAGAGTAGAGATGGGGTTTCACCATGTTGGTCAGGCTGGTCTTGAACTCCTGACCTCAGGTGATCCACCCACCTCGGCCTCCCAAAGTGCTGGGATTACAAGCATGAGCCTGGCCTATTTTCCGGTTTTTGTAGTTTAACTTTACACTTACTTACCATGGTCCACAAGCCAGGTCACACATAAAGTCTTGAGAGAATTTTATAAAATGACTATCTGATACAAAAATATTGAGATAAAGAAAAATTAAGGAGAATATATATACTAACAAGAAGTTAAAACTGTAAAGAAAATGTTCATGACTGAGGCATGTTACCCCTGCCAGACAGGTGTAAGTCAGCCAAAGACACCATCTGCCTTGCTTTCACACTGCTGCCTATAGAGCTAGCAACCCTGGGAAACTTTCCAGGCCTAGAAGGAGCAGAGGTTAAAAGAAATGGTACTAAAATGCACTCTGCCTTCCAGATAGTTATGGTCTTCAGCAAATCAGTTAATCACTGCTCCTCTCCACTCTGAAGAGTAGATCCATGACAATCACCAGTGAAGAGAAGATGACCCATAGCACTTGGGAGTGACAGAGGAAAAGGATGACAAAATAACTTCACCTGATACCATTTGCTATGCACTAATATCTCTGGTATACTTTTCAAAGAATTGGACACTTTCAATTTTATAAAACATATAATGCCACAGACATCCACAAAATTCATGTTCATAAACTAAATGTACTAAAATTAACAATACAAATTCAGGGGTTCAAGACAAGAAAAAATAAATTCCATATGCTGTGACCTGAAAGGAATGAAAGTGGGAGTAAGGAAGGGGAAACAAGCTGTAGTGATGTCAATAGTAAACTGACACATCTTTCTCAAAAAATACTCAACAATCAACAAATGTTGGCTATGCATAGTGGCTCATGCCTGTTATCAGCTACTCAGGAGGCCGAGGCAGGAGGATCATTTGAGGCCATGAGTTTGAGACCAGCCTGGGCAACAGCAAGACCCTGCCCCCCAAAATAAAAAATGTTAAGTGCCTAATTAATGACAGGCACTATGGTAGGGATTGGAAATAAAGTACAGTCCCTGCCCTAAAAGAGATCACCCATCTCTCCAACTAGACTGTAACAGACAATTATAATACTCTGTAATAAGTGCTACCAACAGGGATAAAGGTACATCAAACTTAGAACTGTCTAGGCCACCTACTCAAAAAAAGAAAAGGATGTGGCTATAAAACCCAGCTTTGAAATTTTAACTAACATGGCATTAGTTAGGGTAAAACTGATCATGAAACTCAAACAGTAACAGATAATGTGACAATGTGGACTTTGACCAAAATACTAACATTACAAGCTTCATTTTTATTTTTTTGTTTTTTTTTTTTGACACAAAGTTTTACTCTGTTGCCCAGGCTGGAGTGCAGTAGTGCGATCTTGGCTCACTGCAGCCTTCGCCTCCTGGGTTCAAGCGATTCTCCTGCCTCAGCCTCCCGAGTAGCTGGTATTACAGGTGTGCACCTCCATGCCCAGCTAATTTTTGTATTTTTAGTAGAGATGGGGTTTCACCATGTTGGCCAGGCTGGTCTGGAACTCCAGGCCTCAAGTGATTCGCCTGCCTCTGCCTCCCAAAGTGCTGGGTTTACAGGTGTCAGCCACTGTGCCCGGCCTCTCAATACTTCTTTTCTATATGGTGATTCCTCAACTCCCTTTAATCAGAATGTAGGGCAAGTGGTACCTAGGGACATTTTGCTTAGAATACAAGGCAAACAGGGAAGTTTCCTTGAGCAAAAAATCACAGCAGACTTACCCTAAAACCATAATCCCTTTTCTTCTCAGTTAAATATTTCTTAAGTCACAAAGGCATTACATATTATAAAATTTACATTATATATACCAAGAAACTGATCTTATTATTCTATGGCTTTTTCGGTGGTGATGAAGTGAAATATGTTTCTGTAATACAGATTAAGCATCCCAAATCCAAAAATCCAAAATGTGAAATGCTCCAAAATCCAAAACTTTTTGAGCACTGATATGATGCTCAAAGGAAATGCTCATTGGAGTACTCTGGACTTTGCATTTTTGAATTTGGGCTGCTCAACCAGTAAATATTTATAACGCAAATATTCCAAAATCCACTTCTGGTCCCAAACATGCTGGTCCCAAGCGTATTTAGATGAGGGATACTCAACCTATACCTTTGTGTTAAAAATGTATGCACTAATAGGCCAGATGCAGTGGCTCACACCTGTAATCCCAGCACTTTGGGAGGCTGAGGCGGGTGAATCACCTGAGGTCAGGAATTCAAGACCAGCCTCACCAACATGGTAAAACCCCATCTCTACTAAAAATACAAAATTAGCTGGGTATGGTGGCACATTCCTGTAATCCCAGCTACTGGGGAGGCTGAGGCAGGAGAATCGCTTAAACCCAGGAGGTAGAGGTTGCAGTGAGCCGAGATTGCATCATTGCACTCCAGCCTGGGCAGCAACAGTGAAACTCAATCTTAAAAGAAAAGAAATGTATGCACTAACAAACATAAAAACCATCCCATAGGTAACAAGAACAAGGCCATACTTTCATGCATCTAAACAAACATAAGCATACAGGCTACTAGGCCTCCTACTTGCCATGGTAAATTGTCACTATTTGACACTACCCTGCAGTTCATGGAGTAACACATACTCACCAGCTGGCCTGCCAGCAGCGGCATATACTCAATGATGGCCAGTCGGACCCTCCATTTGGCATCTTCTGCCAGTTCCACTATGGCAGGAAGGAGAGACTGAGAGAGCTGACGGATTCCAATCACTTCATTTACACAATCCAAATTGGAGATGATATTCAAACGAACTTCAGGACACTGCAAGTACATAAGCCCCAAAAGACCACATATAAAAATCAAGTACTCTGCCCAACAGTCTCCTGTCAGGGTAAGATAACACTGCTAAGTAAGTTTTAAAATTATAAAGTATTGACTCAGGTGAAAAAAAAAAGGATAATCTTGAAGAAATAATAGTGAGTACATAAATAACTCAAGGAACATAAATGATCTTAATCAGAAATTTCAATTAAAAGTCTTGTAGTAAAGACTACAAGTCCGTAAAATGGTAACGAGCATAATCTCTGGAATTAAATCAGATGCACTCAAATTTCAGATCTGTCATTGTTGAAAGACCTTGCTCAAGTTACTTTAACCCTCTGTGCCTCAGCTTTCTCATCTGTAAAATGGGATAATAATAAGACCTACCTCATAGGATTGTTGTGAGAATTACATGTAAAAATACATGCAAAGCACTAAGGCTCATGCTTGCCATGTAGTAATTACTCAGCAAATATTAGGTATCATTTTAATTTTTGATACTATATTTAAACTTGCATAAATGAAACTTTTTAAACAAAGACACATTAGCTTTAAAGAAACCAGGGAGTATAAAGCAAAAATCAGGTAAAGATGATAAACAGACATTTCTAGGTTTACTCTAATGGGTCCTTGTGCCCACTTTCTGAGAAACCTATAACCCCATCCCCAAAATCACAGGTGTCATTGGTTTAAAATAAGTTATGTTTTTTTATCCATTTTCTTTTTGGGGGTTCTATTTTAGTGAAACCCTAAACCAAAATCAAATAAAAACACATCACTATCAAAGGCAACAGAACATAAAGCAAGACCCACCTCATCCTTCAACTGAGCTAAAAAAAGAGGTAGAAGATGTTCAATGGTATTTTCTTTGCCTAAAATAGTAGACAATCCCATAATTACAGAAGCTAGAGCCGATTTGACATGTTGACTGGTATCGGATACTAATTCCTAAAATAAAATCAAAATTAAAAACCTTTATTACAAGACAACAGAAACTTCCATACCATTATTCTGGGAGACAGAGTCTTGCTCTGTTGCCCAGGCTGGAGTGCAGTGGCGTGACCTTGGCTCACTGCAGCCTCACCCTCCCAGGCTCAAGCACTTCAGCCTCCAGAGTAGCTGGGTCTACAGACATGCACCACCAGGCCTGGCTAACTTTTTTTTATTTTTTGCAGAGACAGGTTCTCACTACATTGCCAGGGCTGGTCTTGAACTCCTGGGTTCATGCAATCCTCTTACCTTGGCCTCTCAAATTGCTGGGATTACAGGTGTGAGCCACCAGGCCTGGCCTGATTTTTTTTTTTTTTTTTTTTTTTTTGAGACAGGGTCTCACCCTGTCACCCAGGCTAGAGTGCAATGGCATGATCATAGCTCACTGCCATCTCAACCTCCTGGGCTCAAGCAATCCTCCCACCTCAGACTCCCAAGTAGCTGGTACTACAGGTGCATGCCACCAGGCTCAACTAATTTTTGTATTTTTTGTAGCAATGGGGTCTCACTATGTTGCCCAGGCTGGTCTCAAACTCCTGGGCTCAAGAAATCCTCCCACCTCAGCCTCCCCAAGTGCTTGGATTACAGGCATGTACCACCATGCCCGACCCCAACGAATTTAAAGACAGCACTATTTCAATATTGATTAGTTGATAATGTTTCCTCAGACTACTTGTTAGGTAACATAAACCTATGCACCAAAGAGCAGTTTACAATTACAATGGGCTAATAAGTAATGAATAACAATGTTGCACATTAACACATCTTCCCCATTCATTCCCTGTCAACCTTTAAACTCAAAGAGCTTTAAGGTAAACAAACAAAAAAAATGAGATTAAGGTTTACCTTCATATAAATCGGAGTGAAACAAAATAAACTAAAGTCAGGTTTACCTTTATATAAGGCAGAATTTGATTCATAATTATGGTCTCTCTATCTTCAATGGACAAGTTCTCACCAAGTTCTAAAAGATAAATAGAAAAAAAAGAATGCTTTCACAGGGCCATTTACAAAGAGCTAAATGAAGACATTTAACCAAGTTTATCAATAATTTCAATTAAATAATATGTTTAAGCAAATAAGGAAAACAGCTCTTGCTCTAAATAAACTTTTTCGTGAAATCTCTATGCCATTGCGTATCACACCGATCCAACCTGAAAGGCATTTTTTTTTTACAAAAACAAGACAAAATGATTTCTTGGTTTTAAATATAAAGGGACTATCTTTATGTGACAATGTAACATTTCCACACACTGAAAACACTCCTATGTATTTTAAAAACATATTCTAGAACAAAAAACATGCAAACTTGACTAACAAAAAATGCACCAAAATGAATGACACATGTTCCAACATAAATTGAACTCCTTAACCTTTTACTTTGTGGGCAGCAGCCGCCCGGACTTCAGCTTCACAGTCTTTAAGTAGGTTCTGAAAGGCGGGAATGAGGTCATTTAGAGTGATTTTAGGACCCATGGCTTTCTGGAGCTATAAAAGAATTTGAACGGGTTTTAATGTATACTAACAAAATAATTAACAAGAACAAAACAAAATTGTGCAATCTGTAAGTACATATTTTTGCCACAGCACTTCACATTGAAAAGAATTAATTCAGAAACTTTGGGTACAAAAGCAAGTCTATGGGTTTTCAGGTTTATTTCCTTAGTACTTAAAAATGATCATTTTACCTCTGAAAATTTGTCAGCCACCATATAGCGAACTCGCCAAGATTTGTCTTCTGCTGCTTGTCGAAGTGTAGGCATCACCAAAGTCTCAAGGTCATCCTGAGGCAATAACTGGGCAATACTGACACAAGCTTCCACAGCAAGGAGGCGCACTGAATCCTAAAGGAACAAAATTTCTGTAATTCAGACATTTACTGAGACCCATGGGGAACTGCTGTGGGGTGGTGCAGGTGTTTAAAAAAATAAACACCACCAAGACTGCTACACCTTATATAGTTTCACGTCTTGACATCTTTTTTTTTTTTTTTTTTTTTTGAGACAGGGTCTCACTCTGTCACCCAGATTGGAGTGCAGTGGCACAATCTCGGCTCATTGCAACATCCGCCTCCCAGGCTCAAGTGATTCTCCTGCCTCAGCCTCCCGAGTAGCTGAGATTACAGGCAGGAGCCACGACGCCCAGCTAATTTTTGAATTTTTAGTAGAGACAGGGTTTCCCCATGTTGGCCAGCCTGGTCTCAAACTCCTGACCTCAAATGATCCACCCGCCTCGGCCTCCCAAAGTGCTGGGATTACAAGCGCGAGCCACTGCGCCTGGCCATGTATTTACATATTAAAAGAGCTGCTCCCGGCAGGGCGCAGTGGCTCATGCCTGTAATCCCAGCACTTTGGGAGGCTGAGGCGGGCGGATCACCAGGTCAGGAGAGCGAGACCATCCTGGCTAACACAGTGAAACCCCGTCTCTACTAAAAATACAAAAAAAAATTAGGCCGGGCGCGGTGGCTCACGCCTGTAATCCCAGCACTTTGGGAGGCCGAGGAGGGTGGATCACGAGGTCAGGAGATCGAGACCGTCCTGGCTAACACAGTGAAACCCTGTCTCTACTAAAAATACAAAAAATTAGCCGGGCGAGGTGGCAGGTGCCTGTAGTCCAAGCTATTCAGGAGGCTGAGGCAGGAGAATGGCGTGAACCCCAGGGGGTGGAGCCTGCAGTGAGCCGAGCTCGCGCCACTGCACTCCAGCCTGGGCGACAGCGAGACTCCGTCTCAAAAAAAAAAAAAAAAATGAGCCAGGCATGGTGGCGGGTGCCTGTAGTCCCAGCTCCTCAGGAGGCTGATGCAGGAGAATGGCGTGAACCCAGGAGGCGGAGCTTGCAGTGAGCCGAGACTGCGCCACTGCACTCCAGCCTGGGCGACAACTCTGTCTCAAAAAAAAAAAAAGAAAAAAAAAAAGAAAGAAAGAAAGAGCTGCTCCCTTTGCCTGGGAATGGCATGTCAAAGTCATAAAGATAGAAATGACTTTGTACTATGAGTAAACAGCAAAGTAATTACCTTGGCTAGAATGCAGAGTTTCTATAAAGGAAATGAAAATTTTAAAATTAAGTAAAAAAAAAAAAAAAAATTTTAATGATGCCTTCAAAGCCTTACTATAACAGAAAGTTGAGGGATAAAAATGAAAAGAATACTTGTAGAAGTTATTTATAACAGATTAGGAGAAAGGTATAGAATAAGAGTAAAGGAAATCACTTAGCTTAGTTTTCAAAAAACTCAGATCAGGGTGGCAGTAACAGGAGTGTAGGCAGCATAAGATGATGACTTGGAAAGAAATACACAGAACAATTAAAAGTTAGAAATCAAAAACAAAAATCAGTTGGATTTAAATGTTGAAGATCAAGGACAGAATAACTTTGAGGAAGCTGTGGCTAGAAAAACACAGAAATTAGAAAAGTATGGGATTAATGAACTCAACTTTCCAAATGTAAACAGCCAGTGCCAACGTGACCCTATGTCCTTTGAGCAAGCGGAAAATACACAATTAAGACAAATCAATGAGGGGCCAGGCGCGGTGGCTCATGCCTGTAATCCCAGCACTTTGGGAGGCCGAGGCAGGCGGATCACCTGAGGTCAGGAGTTCAACACCAGCCTGGCCAACATGGTGAAACCCCATCTCTACTAAAAATACAAAAATTAGCCAGGCGTGGTGGCACGTGCCTGTAATCCCAGCTACTCAGGTGGCTGAGGCAGCAGAATTGCTTGAACCCAGGAGGCAGAGGCTGCAGTGAGCTGAGATCACGCCACTGCACTCCAGCCTGGGTGACAGAGCAAGACTCCAACTCAAAAAAAAAAAACACCAAAAAAAAAAGAAAAATCAATGAGAAATTAGAAAATGAGACTGCAGATTTGTATATTATACATATATAGGTAGAATCTTAATACATGTAAACATTAGCACCCAGAAGAAATAGGTAAAAAATTTTAAGTGTGTACAATAAGTTATGTATGTTATTACGTATACATATACTTGAGAGACATAACAGTGACTCCAACTTCCAAAATATTACACATCTTAGAAACTGTATATCAACAATAACTGACTATATGCCAAAAACACACACATTCCTCTGTATGCAAGCGCACAGGCTAAAAAAGACAGGACTAAGTTCTTGGTAGTGACTACACAGATATCTTTGGATTTCGAAAATGATGCTAAATCATGGGACTGCTAATCAACTACTGAAATACAAGCTAACACGTGTTTGTCAAAAAATTACTTCTCTGGTCGGGTGCAGTGGCTCACATCTGTAATCCCAGCACTTTGGGAGGCCAAGGTGGACAGATTACAAGGTCAGGAGTTCAAGACCAGCCTACCCAACACAGTGAAACCCCATCTCTACTGAAAATACAAAAAATTAGCCAGGCATGGTGGCAGGCTCCTGTCATGCCAGCTACTCGGGAAGCTGAGGCAGGAGAATCACTTGAACCCAGGAGGCAGGCGTTACAGTGAGCTGAGATCACGCCATTGTACTCCAGCCTGGGCGACAGGAGTTGAAACTCCATCTCAAAAAAAAAAAAAAATTACTTCTCTTCCAGAACTTCGTTTTCTCTCCTATACCTGTTCCTCCTCCCAGAATTTTCTCCATCTTAACGATGATACCATCATCCACCCAGTTGCTCAAGCAAAAAATCTAGGAGACCTTGATTTCTCTCCCACTCATCCAATCCAATAATACTAACCTATTGATCCCACTTCCAAACTGACATCCAGATCCTTTCCATCTTCACTACCACCCTATTACCATCATCATCTCATGCTGAGACTTGAAATGTGGCTGGTACACATTATTTACACTCAAATAATAAGATTTTGGAAAATTTTGGTTGAATACAAATATTGTTAATTTCACCTATTTCTTTTTACTTTTAAAAACATGGCCAGTAGAAAACTTAAAATTAACGGGTAGCTTACATTATAGTTCTGTTGAAAAGCACTGTTTTAAACTATAACGTTTAGGTAATAAATGCGCAAAGAAGGCCGGGCACGGTGGCTCACGCCTGTAATCCCAGAACTTTGGGAGGCCAAGGTGGGTGGATCACAAGGTCAAGAGATGGAGACCATCCTGGTCAACAGGGTGAAACCCCGTCTCTACTAAAAATACAAAAGTTAGCTCGGCATGGTGGCATACGCCTGTAGTCCTAGCTACTTTGGAGGCTGAGGCAGGAGAATCACTCGAACCCAGGAAGCAGAGGTTGCAGAGAGCCGAGATTGCACCACTGCACTCCAGCCTGGTGACAGAGTGAGACTCCTTAAAAAAAAAAAAGAAAAGAAAAAAAAGTGCAAAGAAAACTAAGGCTGTGCTTACCATAAAAGTCAGGATAATGTCACTTTTAAGGAAATAGAGTGGCAAGTGGAGGAGGAAGGAAGAGTTTGTGTTTGAAAGGGAATCCATGGAGGGATTCTGGGATAGTGGCTGTCAAAGTGATGTCTCCTATCATAGGTGATCGTTAACAAGTTGGTATTACCTTCTAATAGTTCATTAAGTTATACATTTATTTTGTACATTTATTATTAGAATAAAAATTCTAATAATTTTTAAGATTATTTTGAAAGTAGGATTTAGATCTTTAGATTTAGGATCTGAAAATGAGACTCATTAATATTGTCCTGGGGCTTGTGGTCCTATACACATGAAGGATCTTAGGGCAGGCAACATGCAAATTAAAAGCCCAAAAGGACTATTCTAGAGTCCAGGAACTCTGGGAGCTGATCCTATTAAGCACCATTACAGAGAAGCGGTACAGCCTAGCTGTGAAGGGCACAAATTCTGGAGCCAAACCACCTAGATTCAAATTCTGACTCCACTACTGCTAACTATGCAAACTTGAGCAAGTTACTTAAACTTTCTGTGCCTTTGTTTTCTAATGTGTAAAATGGGCTATCTCATGGAGCTGTTGTAAGGACTGAATTACTTAATACATATAACTACTTAAAGGCAGAGAAAAATTAAGTACTTCATTTGGATGTTTGCTAGTTTTATCGTTATTTCTATACCAAAGAGATCTAGATCTTCAGAATTGAATACAATTATGTGAAGTAATCCCATACACTACTATAGAAGAAGCAGAGAGTCAAATAGCTTTCCTAACACATTCTAAGCTTATTTATCTGAAAAGTCAAAAATTCCAGGAAACATTGCTCCCTCATATTACAATACAGCCAGCAATTCCCAAAGGTATGTTACCCTCCATGCTGCTTTGGTCTTCCTTTCTAATTATGGCTCCCATTTCCTCTCTGACTCCCCACTCTCTTAACAGCTGCTAATTTAAGAGAGAAATCATGGTCTGGTTAAGAAAGAAACATAAGAACATTGAGATGAGCATGTTACACTTTAACCAGGCCAGAATCAGCACTAATTCTGCAAAAAGAATCATAACAAGAAAACTAAAACTCCCCAAAGAAATTCTGAAAATTTAGAGGAAAGGAGCATATCTGTGTCCCTTAAATACTAAGAGTTAGTTTACCTGTTCATCTGAAGCTAGATTAGTGAACAGTGGAACAATTTCACTTTTCACACTGTCTAATTCCAAAACTTTTGCAAATTCACCCAATTTGGAAGCAGCAGCACGTCGTACCATTGGTGTGTCATCTGAGCACAAGGAACGGAACTGCCTGCAACATAAAACAATGAAGGTATTTCCCATCAAATAACACTGACTAAATCTGCCCCCATACACACAGACAGACTTTTAGAGGTTTCATCTTACAATAATCAGTGACTAAGCTTCTACTCATAGAAGTAACAAAAATAAAACATATTCAACTGGATAATAAAAAGTGACATCATAGGCCAGGCATGGTGCCTCACACCTATAATCAAAGTACTTTGGGAAACCCAGGTAGGAGGACTACTTCAGGCCAGGAATTGAAAGCAGACTGGGCAACATAGCAAGACCCTATCTAAACCCCAAAAATATTTTTTTTGCTGTTGGGGGGTGCTCAAGTGAACCTTCCACCTCAGGCTTCTGAGTAGCTAGGAACACAGGCGGGTTCCACCATGCCCAGCTAATTTTTTTTTTCTTTTTAGTAGAGACAGGGTCTCACTATGTTGCTCAAGCTGGTCTTGAACTCCTGAGTTCAAGCAATCCTCCCACCTCAGCCTCTCAAAGTGCTGGGATTACAAGCATGAGCGACTGCATCCAACCAGAAATTTTTTTAAAAAATTAGCCAGGCGCAGTAGTGTATGTCAGTAGTCCTAGCTACTTGGAGGCTGAGGCTGGAGGATCGCTTAAGCACAAGAGTTCAAGGTTGCAGTGAGCTATGATTGTGCCACCACACTCCAGCCTAGGCAACAGAGCAGGACCTTATCTCCTTAAAAAAAAAAAAGTCATAAATCCTACGATGCTAGTATCAGCCACTCATTGGTAACAACGTACTATGTAAATTGTCAGCTACAAGTTCCTAGTAATCCCAAATAACTCATAGCTTACTGTCTGATTTCTGCTTTAACAAAGCAAAAAAACACCATAGCTTACCGTCTGATTTCTGCTTTAACAGCATTTGATGCCCTGGGATAGCAAACGCTGAGTAAACCACATGCAGATGTGCGAGAGGTGAACCAATCCCCACTTGCTAGGCGTTTCACCAGAGGTACAAAATAAGCTTCCAGAGCAACAGGAGTATGCTCCTGGGAGATCTGTCTCAGGGACTCCACAGCCTTGTCACGAACAACAGTCTCTTCCACAGTTGCCAGATTTTCCAAAGGAGGCTGAATGGATTAAAAAGGAAAACCAGAGAAGAAAACTTACTGAATCAGGTTAGAAACAGATAATCACCTTTTAAAGTGACTGAAGGGAGGTGGTACACGTAACCAGAATGTTAGCTCTATCATACCAAATGGTTACTTTCAGCTCACACAGTGATGACATATGGTGCGGCCAACCCAAAGACACGACTTCTGCGGAAAAGCCAAGATCTCGTGTCCCAGATGGCAATTCCCAGATGGTGTCTACAAATGACACAGTGTAAGAGACTTGACACAATATTAATATTACTGTGAGCTGAATCACTAGGTTTAAAAGATACACAGCCAAATTCAGACAGGATCATGTATATTTCCTCAAGAGTAAGTACAAAAATATGACCAATGTTAGGCACCACAAATACAGGATAACAGCTTGTCAGGTCACTGAGTCTACAGCCTTTTCAGTATCATTCCACCATTCCCAGAGGTGCAAGCAACCCTTATCCACCATCTCCATCCCACCCTTTTATCCAACCTATAAAATGCTGAGTGCAAAATTGATTTTTTCAGAACACATTCAGCAACTTTCCATTAGCCATAGGGCAGAAAGGAGTTTCTGACAGAACAATCAAGTGAAAACTACAGAGATTGGCCGGGCACAGTGGCTCACATCTGTAATCCCAGCCCTTGGGAGGCTGAGGTGGGCAGATCACTTGAGGTCAGGAGCTCGAGACCAGCCTGGCCAACATGGTGGAACCCTGTCTCTACCAAAAAATACAAAAATTAGCCAGACATGGTGGCACACGCCTGTAAACCCAGCTTACTCAGGAGGCTGCGGCATGAGAATCGCTTGAACCCGGGAGGCAGAGGTTGCAGTGAGCCAAGATTGTGCCACTGCACTTGAGCCTGGGTGACAGAGTGAGACTCTTGTCTCAAAAAAAAAAAAAAAAAAAAAAAGTAAAGTACAGAGATGGTAAGACACCTTGCTTACAGCTTTAGAAATAAAAGAAGCCAAACGGGGTGGATGGTCTGGATTAAGAGCAGTAACTCAATATGGCATGGCCTAGTAAAACGTGGAAACAGGCTGGATCTCTGAATCTCTGTCTTACTGAGTTTGCGTGTAGTCCAGGTAGATTCTACACATGCCATGAGCTACAGATTTTAAAGCATAAAACCCACATATAGAACTAACCAAGAGTGAAACAGAAGCATAATGAGTTAAAGAAAAGAAGTGTGTCTAATAATATATTTTATAAATTGTTTGATACACACAGGTAGACAGTATTCAGCTTTCCTAGAAGGTATTTCAGAAACCCATTGAAAAGATACTGTTTCTCACTTGCCAAGGCATTTCATGATCTGTCCCCTGCCTACTGCAACCCCCTCTCATGCACTACCACTGGATAATAGCTATCATTACTACAGGATGAGGCCATGCTCCTGAGAATTGCTTATGAGTGGTCTCTTGATTTGAACTCTGCCTGGCCCTTGATGACACTCTGCCTACCCAGCCTCAACACTTCCAGCAGTTCTTTTTTTTTTTTTTTTAAGAGATAGGGTCTTGCTCTGTTGCCCAGGCTGAAGTGCAGTGGCACAATCATGGCTCAGTGAGGCCTCAGACTCCTCATCCTTCTGCCTCAGCCTCCCGAGTAGCTAGGACTCAGACAAATGACACCATGCCCAGCTATTTTTTAAGAGTTGGGGTCTCACTATGTTGCCCAGGCTGGTCTTGAACTCCTGGCCTCAAGCAATCCTCCTGCTGCTTTGGCCTCCCAAGGCAAGGATTACAGGTGTGAGCCACCACACCCAGCCACACTCCAGCAGTTTGGAACCCAGCCTGTTTCATGCTTCCAAGCCTCTGAAACTCATTTTTTCAATACATGATTATTGGTGTATTCTAGCTTTGAGGACACAGAAGAAACAAAGCAGACAAGGTTCCTCACTCTAGTGGCATTTACATTCTAATGGAGTAAGACCACAATCAATCAAGAAAAGAAGTAGATGGTGATGAGTACTCTATAGAAAAACGGAGTAGGATAATGTGGTAAGGGATGACCGGAAGGCTATTTTAAGTTGAGTGGTTGGGGAAAACCTCCCTGAGGAGATGCACTGAAGTTGATCCCTGAATGACAAGGAGCCAGCCACAGAAAGCTTGAAAGAGCTTTTCATTAGAGGGAAGACCTAGGGCAAAAGTCCTAAGGGAATAATGAGCTTGGTTAGTTCAAAAAACAGAAAGATGACCAATGTGAATGGAAGAGGTTATCAAGGCCTTTTGCAGTCTGTTCCCTGCCTACTGTGACCTCTTCTCAAGCAGTACCACTGGGCATATGATAATCCTACAGAGGCGGGTCATAAAAAGCCTTGCAAACTAAGGTACAGAATTTGGATTTTCTAAGAGCTATGGCAGAAGAGTGAGCCATCTGCTGGGTGATGTGAACTGTAAGGGTCGGGTGAGAGGCAAGAGTGGAAAGCATTGTTAGGAAGCTACTACAGCAATCTAGAGAAAGATGATGGTCGGGACTAGGCTAGTAATAGGAGGGATGGAAGAAAGTGGACTTACTTGAAATATACGTAGACTCTATAGGAATTACTAATGGATTAGATGTGGGGAACAAGCGAAAGAGGATTCAAGAATATATTCGAGGTTTTGGCTTGTGCAAATGGAAAGACAGTGATAACATTTACTGAAGTGGAACAACTAAATGAGAGGTGTATTTGGGGGATAAAGCTAAGTTTTGTTTTGGGTATGTTAAGTTTGAAATACCTGTTTGACATACAAGTAGAAAAAAGCATAGGCCTATATACATAGACAGAAAAAAATCTCTCTCTCTATATATATATATATTCATACTTATCTATTAATCAATCTACCTCAGGAGTTCCATGGAAAAGTCAGAACTAGAGATACAAATCACAAGAATCAGTATTACATACCCAGTATTGAAAGCTCTGACACGTACACCCCTACCTTGTCCAACTGTTGAATTCCTGGTCATCCTTTAAAACCTAGTTCAGACATCATCTCCCAAGGTCTTCCCTGATCACCCTGAGTGAATCCCTTTCTCCCCTCTATTACATGGGTATTTTGTGGGTACTTATATCTTTCCATTTAAGACTGCACAGTAATTATTTGCTGACACATAAAGGCAGGAACCTTATTCGATTCATTTTGGTGGTCATTTTTTTTTTTAAGAGATGGGGGTCTCACTATGTTACCCAGGCTGGATTCAAACTCCTGGGCTCAAGTGATCCTCCGATCTCAGCCTCCTGAGTAGCTGGTACTACAGGCTTGTGCCACCAAGCCCCCTCACATTGGTCTTTTTCAACATTAACATTGTAAACTATGATGTGTCTGATAAAGTAGACTCTCAATAAATGTCAATTAAATTGAACTAAATTCATCAAATTCACAAAGTCAGAAGCAAAAGTTAAACTGACAAAGACAAAATACTGCTAGGTGAGAATTAAGACTTCTAACATTGCGCGGGGGAACCATAAAAACAATCAAACCCTTTTTCTCCCTACATCTAAACTAATAAGTCTACAGATGCAGAAAAGAAGGACGAAGTTCTCTTATTTACAGAAAAAAAAAGAAGGGGTTGAGTCCAAAGTGCCTACAGTATTTATTCTCTCAATGACTAACATTATGACTATCTGCCCATAAAAAGATCTGCATAAAAAATGCTGCAGTGCGTCTATCACCAAACAATGTATCATTTATACTGCAAAAGTTGTAGGAGGGTCGGCAGCTTATAAATACTCACCAGCAGACAGTGGGCAAAGTCAGGACCTCCCACTAGGCCAGTGAAATTTCCCAGCTGCTCAGCAAGAGCTAATAGTACCTCATCTTCATCATAAATTGTATCTGGAAGTGACAACAACAGGGACTCATCAACATGGATATGGATAGCTCTCCCACAGCTGGACGCTGACACAAAACTAGGAACAGATTCACTATGCAACCAGTAAGGTGACCCAGTCAAAATCCTAACATTTTCTTCCTTCTCCTCAATCAACCGTCTTCCTGGATCTGTTGTGCACAACGAATTAGAAATTCATACTCCCGTATCATTTACTTTCCCAATAGCTAAATGGTTGATGTTTGACTATATCTAGCCACAACTGACAATATACTCCGTTCTGTTTCTTTTGCACAAAAAACACCTGGCTCATTTTAATGTGGGTAACAAACTCTAAAAAAGTCAGTGTTGAAAGCTACTGGAAAATGGAATGTCCCTGCCTTTCTTTAAACAAAGATTCACATACCTGTAAGGAATGGCAACAATTCACTTCGCGTCCTTTCTACTCCAAGTGCTAGGGCAATTGTTGATAACTTCTTAATACTGTTGAGTCGGAGCTTCAGAAAAGAAAGTAAAAAGAAGAACAATGTAAAGAAACGGTTGAATTTAGATCAAAAGACAAAAGGTGCTAACAGGTGAAATAATGACACAGGGGTAAGAATGAAGATAACCTTTCATTTAGATTTTACTGTTAAGGAACCTCATAGGGACTTCCAAAAAGAAGTGTAACTCGGCCTCACTAGCCGCGGAAGATTTCCTAAGAGAAACACTCAGAAGAGACCGGAAGAGAAATGAATGAAAGACAATACAACACCTAGGAAGTAAGATAATTTTAAAAAGGGAGCACTTTGGCAGTGGTGAAGCAGGTGAAACGGTTGAATACAACACCTGTGGTTTCAAAGAAAAGTTCCCGCAGAGTGGATACAACGACTCGTCCAGGTTAATCGGCCATCCCACCCCCGCTTTCTACCCAACAAGCCGAGCCAGTTCCAAGCCGAGATGAAGGGATTCTGAGGCACTTCAAAGGGCTTCTGGGCATCCTGCGCCCCTCAGCCGCTCCAGCCCCGTCTCGGCCCGGCACCGCGCTTCTCCTGCTTCCCTGCCTACGAGGCGCGGCCACCTCACGGCCCGGATGGGGCGCCCAGGCGGGAAGCGGGTTCCCCGACAACCGCTCTGGAAGGGCAAGGCTCCGGGCGGACGCCTCAGGGGGCCCGAAGCAGGGGTACTGGAGAGGTCCCCGGGAAGGTAGGGGCGTGTCACCACAGCCCCTCGCGGAGCTTTCCCCGCCTCCCCTTCAAGTTTCTGTTACGAGCCCGGCTCATTCAGTACCCCGGCCACCCCCACCGTGGCGCGGGCCTTCCCCCTTCTCTACCACGCGACCAGCCGGTGTCGCCTGTGCTCCCCGGCCTCAGTCCAGTACCTGCACGTCTTCATTGCGGAGCTCGTCGATTAAAACCGCGATTGGGTAGAGCGAATCATCTCCGTCTCCCCCGGCTGCTCCTGGGCCGGTCCCGAGCCCCGATGCGCCCGCCATGTTCTTTCTCCTACTCCTGCTGGTCACCGCCTCCCGCCCCGCGCCCAGGCCCCGCCCCGCGCCCAGGCCCCGCCCCGCGCCCAGGCCCCGCCCCGCGCCCAGGCCCCGCCCCGCGCCCAGGCAGTAGGGACTAAGGCCGCCACGTGGGTTTAGCCGAGGTTGGGGAGCTGAGTTTCTGTCCCGATGATTAAGGCTCCCTTCCGACCCCCACTGCAGGAGTTGTAGGTCTGAACTCAAGAAGACGGCTGGGCTGAGAAAGTGAATGGAACCCCTGCGTCCTTTCCCCAGCCGAAAGAAACAGGGACAGGGATTCATCCGGCTCGTTGTAGTCTGAAGGAGCCAGGGACCTACCTGAGTGATCTGCACTGTGCCCTCTTAAGACTCAGGCGGACCAAAGAGAGTGCCCGAGGCCAGGAGGAAAAAGGCTTTAGCACCTCCCCTGACTTCTTCCTGGCCCTGAGCCACTGGATCTCCAGCCCTAATTTCTCCGCTCAGCCTCAAGCTTCCACAAAACCTTTCCTCCACCTCTTCCCTCGGCCCGTTCTCCAGAATGGTATCTGGCTCCTGCTCCGTAAGACAAATAACGCGGGCGGTGAGAGAAAATGAACAGTGCTGTCCAAACTCCCCAGTCAATATTTTTTCCACGCAAGCTGTTAAAAACATGCTGCTCTCTTGTTTTTGTGTTTCTTTTCAGTTTGGTACTGGAATGGTGCCTTCTGTTGTATTTTCTTCCTCCCATTTTTTAGCTCTTTAGCATGCTAGAAGTACAACAATGAAGCAAAACTAGGACAAGCTTTAATCCTTCCAAATCGGGTGGGGTGGCTACTTTGCTTGAGCAAGAAAACCCAAACTGGCCTCTCTAGACCTCCAAGAGTCCTCAGAGGCAGCAAGGGGAAGAGGTGGAGGCATGGGAGCTCGTTCTTACAAACCTGAATGGAAAGGTTTCACTTAAACCCTTGTCAGGGTAGCACAGAATAATTAGAATGTTTTGTTTGTTTTAGACTGGAATTTAAGCAGCTTGGAGTGATAACTACATATGGTGATCACAAGCTCCGAAATGGTAATTCTATGTGCCTGATTAATAAAACTATAAATGCAGTGTAGGAGACAAACTTTTTTAAAACATGGGGTTCTGAGGCCAAGGCGGGCGGATCACTTGAGGCCAGGAGTTCGAGACCAGCCTGGCCAACTTGGTGAAACCCCGTCTCTACTAAAAAGTACAAAAATTAGCTGGGCTGGTGACGGGAGCCTGTAGTCCCAGCTACTCAGGAGGCTGACATGAGAATCGCTTGGGCCCGGGAGGCAGAGGTTGCAGTGAGCCAGGATCGCACCACTGTACTCCAATCTGGGTGGCAGAGTGAGACCCCGTCTCAAAAATAAATAAATAAATAAATAGGGTTCTTGCAAGTAAGCACAATAGAGCCTTTGAATGAATGAATACATAAATATATAAATAAATAAATAAATGGGGTTCTTGGAAGTAAGCACAATAGATAGAGCCTTTGATAGTAATGAAAGTTTGGGAACCAGCAGATCTGAACAGTTTTTCTCAAATTATGTCTGTGAATGTATTCTCTAGGGTTTTAATTTTATTTTCATTTTCATATTTTTTAGATTTGCATAAGCATATTCCGAATTATTTGGGTGACCACCTTACAACCCAGTATTGCCACACAATTTCAGCACCTACATTTACATGTGTGTTTTAGTGCTGCTTTTACCGTTCTGGGATAATGATAAAAGAACAGAGGTGGTTTTAAAATGAGAATGATACTTTCATGCACAAAATGAAAGCCAAATACGTCACGAGATTGCACTATTTGGTAGTTGTAACAGAGAAAAATGGTGAGAAAATTAAGATATCAGGAGTCACTTGGTGGCATAGGCATGTTGAACACAAAAGAAGCTGAGCTATAGCAGGTAACACCATAGTAACAATACGAGGGATGATAGTTTTAGCAAAGTACATCATTTGTCATGTTAAATTACTATAATATTTTTAATTGAATAGTATTCATTTTGTGGTTTCATTTGTATTTAATTTGTAAATTTGTTGTGGTTTTTTTAGCTGTATAAGAACTAGAAATAAAAGCACATTATTTCCTACTTTATATTTGTAAATTTAAATAACCACAGCATAATAAAAACAATTTAGCTAAACATGGTAATGCGTGCCTGTCCTCCCAGTTACTTGGGAGGCTGAGGTGGGAGGATCACTTGAGTCTAGGGGTTCATGACCACCCTGGACAATACAGCAAGACCCCCATCTCTAAAATAATAATAACAATAATGATTTAACTGAGAGTTTTCAGGATTTTAAAAAATTATTGTTGTGTGTGTGTTTTTAAGAAACAGGGTCTTGCTGCGTTTCCCAGGCTGGAGTGCAGTGGCACAATCATAGCTCACTGTAACCTTAAACTCCTGGACTCAAGCAATCCTCCAGCCTCAGCCTCGTGAGTAGTTAGGACTATAGGCATGTGCCACCACATCCAGCTTCGTGTGTGTGTGTGTGTGTGTGTGTGTGTGTGTGTGTGTGTGAGTGGAGACAGAGTCTCACCATACTGCCCAGGCTAAAAATGGATTCATATATTTAATACTACCCAACTTGGAGAGACAGAGGGCTAAGAGGTTTTTTTAACTTAGTACTTTACCAGAGGGGATTCCTGTAGGCACTGAGAGGAGAAATCTGTTTTCTTATACTTTATGTGAAAAATTCACCTGGGGCAGTGGTACACATGATGGATCACTTGAGCTCAGGGGTTCAAGACCAGCCATGGGCAACATAGCAAAACCCCATCTC
The DNA here is from genome assembly GCF_006542625.1 of Nomascus leucogenys. NCBI lineage: Eukaryota > Metazoa > Chordata > Mammalia > Primates > Hylobatidae > Nomascus > Nomascus leucogenys. The sequence goes on along the minus strand of NC_044395.1, from coordinate 23,112,336 downwards.
TAAAAAAAAAAAAAAAAAAAAAAAAAATAGCAGGACATGGTGGTGTGCACCTATAGTCCCAGCTACTCAGGAGGCTGAGGTGGGAGGATCACTTGAGCACATGAGGTTGAGGCTGCAATGAGCTGAGGTCACGCCACTGCACTCCACCCTGGGTGAGAAAGCAAGAAACTGTCTCTCAAAAAAAAAAAAAAAAAAAGTCTTGGCCAGGTGCAGTGGCTCACACCTGTAATCCCAGCACTTTGGGAGGCCAAGATAGGAGGATTGCTTAAGTCCAGGAGTTCAAGACCAGTCCTAGCAACATAGTGAGATCCCCCCCATTCCTACAAATAAAACACAAAAATTAGCTGGGCCTGTAATGCATGCCTAGTTTCAGCTATTCGGGAGGCTGAGGCAGGAGGATCACTTGAGCCTGGGAGGTTGAGGCTGCAGTGAGCTGTGACTGCCACTGCACTCCAGCCTGGGTGACAGAGTGAGACGCTGTCTCAAAAAAAAAAAAGTCTTCAGAAATAATAAAGGAAGCATGCACAGAGAGAAGCAGATTAAGTCAGTTCCATAATGCTATTTTCCATATTAATTCAAGCTTAAGAGAGCCTTAATATGCTAACAAAAACTGGCACCTTGATGCTAAACTACTTTGTTTAAAATACAGATATGCTTTGCTTACCCAAGTACAATGAACTGGAGATTCAAGGAATAACTATGATTAAATATAAAATCACAAGCTGAGAAAATAGGCCCCAGAAAATTGCCTGGTTTGACAGTCATCAATTTTGGACTTCAGTTCCCGTCTCTGTCTCTGACTCATCATGACCTACCTCTCCCAGTACCTCAATCCCACCTTCCACCCCCTTACACCCCATAAAATGGAGCTAACCACCTCTTGTTCCCGCTTGAGTTGCTGTGATGCTATGAGAATTAAACAGGTAATAAACATGGAGATGCTAATAAATCCTTCAATGAAGGTGATTAAAACAGACTGAAGCAGAAAAAAAGGCTAGTTCAAAACCGGGGCCAAATTCTAAGGCTGACCGTCTGAATCACTTAAGATGCCTGTTAAAAATGCAGATTTCTGGCCTCCAACCCAGACCTACTGAATTAGAGTCCTTAAGAATGGGGCCAGATGGTTTACAGTGTCCACTGGTGATTCTAATGAGCATTGATACTTGAAAACCATTGATATTAAAAGTTCATCTGGAAAAACAATTTCCATGTCAATAAACAAGCATCTGCTCAGGTAGAGTCTGAAAGTCTTTGGAGGCCACCTGTGTCCAGAAGAAATCAAATGACTTATCAATAAGCAAATCTGAATCTATAGGCTGTGGGTTTTGCCAGATTCAAAAGATGGTCCCACAGCCTAAGCAACGTAGCAAGACCCTGTCTCTACCAGAAAAAAAAAAAAAAAAAAAAAAAGAAAGAAAATAGCAGAGTCTGCTGGCACACCTGTAGGCCCAGCTGCTTAGGAGGCTGAGGTGAGATGATCACTTGAGCCCAGGAGTTCGAGGCTACAGTGAGCTATGATCACATCACTACATTCCAGCCTGGCAATAGAGCCAGACCCTGTCTCTAAAAAATAAATAAATAAAAAGGATTGTCCCTCTCTTGCTGGACTTCTGGAAGTTAGCCAAGGACTATCCTCTCTCTATTCCTCCCTCAGGTCTCCTCTCCACTTCCCACACACACCCCACAAGAAACTAATAACCAGTGAATGCCAGAGGCAACAGCTGAGGTTAGGTTGAGGATTTAAGGCAGCCCTCAGGTAACAAGGTGACATCCTCAGTACAAAAGCACTGAGTTCTGACACCCACATGCAGTTCACTCATCCAGTGTGAATCAAAGGAAGACTGAGTTAAATTCGCCCGGTTCCTATAAGACAAAGCATCAAGAATATAGGAAGTATAGGCAGATGGGATCGACGGCCATCAACTCTCGTTCACGTTAACAGCTCTCAAAGTCACATCAGAAAAGCATCAGTCATCGGCCCGGTGTGGTGGCTTATGCCCGTACTCCCAGCACTGTGGGAGGCCGAGGAGGGTGGATCACCTGAGGTCAGGAGTTTGAGGCCAGCCTGGCCAACATGGTGAAACCCTGTCTCTACTAAAAATGCAAAAATTAGCCGGGTGTGGTGGCGCAAGCCTGTAATCCCAGCTACTCAGGAGGCTGAGGCAGGAGAATCGCTTGAACCCAGGAGGCAGAGGTTGTGGTGAGCCGAGATAGCGCCACTGGGAAAAAGAAAAGTGTCAGTCATGAGGATCGAAGTGACATCACTGTCATCTTCTCTGGCCCCTTGCCTCAAGTTTACTAAGCTTGCCTCTCCCTCACAGCCAAAGAGCTTTACAAATAGGTTCTCATTCAAATGCTAATCTGCTCCACAGTCGCCCCACTGTGTGAGAAGGCCAAGTGCAGGAGACCTGTAAGTGTCTCAGGGCAGATTCAGACTGTTGTCCCCCTGAAAGGGACATCAAGGGAGTGGTGGATGACACGGGTGGGAAACCTGAGGCACACGGAGGCATTTTCCAACTGTCTTCATGTGGCAAGATGACCCTGGTAAACTGATTCCAAGGGCTGTACTTAATTCATCGCAAAGTAGTGATTATCACCATAGCATTAATGATATTTTAAATTTGTATTCATGCAAAGTATGTCACCATTCTGTGGAACTCAAATATTTTCCCTTCAATTTCAGCTCAATATTTTAGCCTTCTTTTTCTTCTGTGTTTTCTTCATGGCAAATTTTTAATCCCATTTTTATGGGTGGGAATACCCCAACAAAGAGAAAGGGACTTTACCTGATGTCCCAATAAATCAGAAGCAGGTGCAGAACTCATAATCAGGGATTATTGCTACTCCCTCCTCCATCTCCTACCTCCATTCCACAGCTCATCACCACATATAACAAAGGTATTGGATTTCCAAGGCAAACTTTGCTTGAATTCTTGGGAAGAGCAAATCAAAGAAATAGGACAGCCGGGCAAGGTGGTGAGGTGGCTCACGCCTGTAATCCCAGCACTTTGGGAAGTCCAGGTGAGCAGATCTCTGGAGCTTGGGAGTTTGAGACCAGCCTAGGCAACATGGTAAAACCTCATCTCTACAAAAAATACAAAAATTAGCTGGGCACAGTGGTGCCTGACTGTAGTACCAGCTATTTGGGAGGCTGAGGTGGGAGAATCACTTGAGCCTGGGAGGCAGAGGCTGCAGTTAGCAGTGACGGCACCACCGCACTCCAGCCTGGGCAACAGAGCAAGAAAAAAGAAAAAGAAAGAGGACACTCAGTTACCTTTCACAATAGTACATACAATGATTAGGAGAGTATACTCTGGAGTCAGGAAGATGTAGGTTGAAATCCCACCTCTACCAATTACTAGCTGTGTGACTTTGGGCAAATAACCTATCCTCTCTGAATCTTGGTTTCTACATTTATACGGTGAGGCTGTTGAGCTTACCTCATGTGGTTGTTAAAAAGATTAACTAATTCATATAAAATGCATAGGTAGTACTTGGCAAGAGAAAGCACTCAAATACTATCCATTAACAGTTTTTATCTACTGAGGAAGTGGGAGCAAATAGGAAAATATTCCAATTGAACTTTGGCAACAGGAAGGACCCACATGAAAGAATGAAAGGAGTACATGATTTAGAGTCAGAATACCTGTTCTAGAAGATTTTTTTCATCAGTAAAATAGAGCTTTTACCTCTCAGACTTGTGAGGAGTGAGAGTCATGATGAAAGGTGCTTTTTTAGTGGAAAGCACCATGCAGATGTTAGAAGTTGTGTTATTTAGGCCGGGCGCGGTGGCTCATGCCTGTCATCCCAGCACTCTGGGAGGCCGAGGCAGGTGGATCAGGAGGTCAGGAGATCGAGACCATCCTGGCTAATACAGTGAAACTCCATCTCTACTAAAAAAAAAAAAAATACAGAAGTTGTGTTATTTATCACCAAGGGCTCACTGAATCTGATGCCCATGCCAAACACAAGAGAGTACATCTGGCCGGGCGCGGTGGCTCACGCTTGTAATCCCAGCACTTTGGGAGGCCGAGGCGGGCGGATCACAAGGTCAGGAGATCAAGACCACGGTGAAACCTCGTCTCTACTAAAAATACAAAAAAATTAGCCGGGCGTGGTGGCGGGCGCCTGTAGTCCCAGCTACTCGGAGAGGCTGAGGCAGGAGAATGGCGTGAACCCGGGAGGCGGAGCTTGCAGTGAGCCGAGATTGCGCCACTGCACTCCAGCCTGGGCGACAGAGCGAGACTCCTTCTCAAAAAAAAAAAAAAAAAAAAAAAAGAGAGTACATCTGGAGTCCTATGTTCAAGGTGTACAGGCCCCAGTTCTCTAAGAACAGCAGTCAGAGTTAATATCTCCTTTAGCCACAATGGTAGATTTTTTTTTTTTTTTCTGAGACTGAGTCTTGCTTTGTTTCCCAGGCTGTAGTGCAATGGGGCAGTCTCGGCTCACTACAACTTCCACCTCCCGGGTTCAAGCGATTCTCCTGCCTCAGCCTCCCAAGTAGCTGGGACTACAGGCATGTGCCACAATGCCCGGCTAATTTTTGTATTTTTAGTAGAGACGGGGTTTCACCACGTTAGCCAGGCTGGTCTCAAACTCCTGAACTCAGGTGATCCACCTGCCTCGGCCTCCCAAAGTGCTGGGATTATGGGCGTCACAAGGGTAGATTTAAGCTATGGAAAACCTGAAGATAAACAGGCACAGTGACCTTTCTCAAAAGCCTTAGGCCTTTGAGTACTATTAAAGGGCTCTAATGTTCTCAGGCCAGAACCCCCATTATCTTGCCAGGGGCCTATATACCACTCGGAAAAAAATGTTTTGTTACGGTGTTAAGTGAAAAAGCATAGCTCCTAAATGGCTAATATGAAAATCATGTTTTGTTTTTGTTTTTTTTTTTTTTGAGACAGGGTCTCATTCTGTTACCTAGTCTGGAATGCGGTAGCATGATCACGGCTCACTGCAGCCTCGATCTCCTGGGCTCAGGTGATCCTCCCACCTTAGCTTCCCAAGTAGCTGGGATGACAGGTGTACGTCACCATGCCCGGCTAATTTTTGTATTTTTTTGTAGAGACAGGGTTTGGCCACGTTGCCCAGGCTGGTCTTGAACTCCTGGGCTTGTCAAGCAATCAGCCCATCTCGGCCTCCCAAAGTGCTGGGATTACAGGCGTAAGCCACCCTACCAAGCCATATCTTATTAAAAAAAAAAAAAAAGCAGCAAGGAGGCCAGGCACCGTGGCTCATTCCAGCACTCTAGGAGGCCGAGGCAGGCAGATCACCTGAGGTCGGGAGTTTGGACCAGCCTGACCAACATGGAGAAACCCCATCGCCACTAAAAATACAAAGTTAGCCAGGCATGGTGGCGCATGCCTGTAATCCCAGCTACTTGGGAGGCTGAGGCAGGAGAATTGCTCGAACCCGGGAGGCAGAGATTGCAGTGAGCTGAGATCATACCACTGCACTCCAGCCTGGGCAACAAGAGTGAAACTCTGTCTCCAAAAAAAAAAAAAAAAAAAAAAGGCAAGGGCCGGAATAGTGTACATAGTATCTTACCATTTGTGTAAAATAGAATGCACACACATGTGCTTGTATATGTACAAAAAACTCTAGAAGGACACACGTGATGAATAACTGGTTGTTAATGGCAAGGTAACAGGGTGCCTGGGGAACAGAGATGGAAGGGAAATTTTTCAGTGTGCAGCATATCGATTTGTACTTTGTCTAAACTCCAGATTTTACTTAAATTTCACCCATTTTTCCACTAATGTCCTTTTTCTATTGCAGGACTCACTCCAGAATACCACATTGCATTTAGGCTTTTTGAATTTTGAACCATGAAGATTATTAACTATTGAAACAAGCAAACCTCTTAGTTCTTGGTTTACCATGCTACAGACTGTACTCTCTGCCTGGCCCTGGCTGTCTTTCCTGTGGCATCCATAGATGTGTATGATAAGTAACTCCTGCCCAGCTATTCCCTGTCTATCTCTGCTATATCCACAGGGTGGAGCCCAGATTTCTTTATTCTCTCTCATTTTTGTAAGCCTCTTATCACCATGTCTTTTTTTTAAAGAAAAAAAAATAAAGAGACAGGGTCTCACCATGTTGCCCAGGTTGGTCTCGAACTCCTGGGCTCAGGCAGTCCTCTCCATTCAGCCTCTCAAAGTGCTGGGATTACAGGCATAAGCCACCATGTCCGGCCACTTATCATCATGTCTTGTACTAGACCCGGCCAACATAAGTAGTAGCTTTCAGCAGCTGGAAACACTGCCCCCAGGATCCAACTAGACAGAGGTTTGATTTAGCAACAGCAGGGCCGACTTAAAATATTCCTGTTCCCCTGAAAGCTTTTGCCCTTGGTCTCCCCTGAAGATGGTATTCTTCCCCACTTCCTTTTCTGATCTGCTCAGCAGAACTGGTAGGAGAAAAGTCACAGGAGTAAGAAGGGACCAATGCCAAGATCCCCTGGACACGAAAGTCACATTTTGGCAGAAATCCAGCTGGGACTGTAATCAGAAACCGGAATTTCCACTAACTTCTAGGACTTCAGGAAATCAGCTCCTTCTCTGATTTAGCTATGTGTTAAAATTAGCTGGAGGCCCCCAGTGTTCTAGAAAAGCCCCTACAAACACTGCATGTACCAGCTGCACACTGTTCTACTAGGACACTCTCCAGGCTGTGGTTACTGGAAGTGGACTAAGAAGGTGATACAAAACTGAAACAAGTGCCTGTAGTCCCAGCTATTCAGGAGGCTGAGGCGGGAGGATCACTTAAGCCCGGGAGTCTGAGGCCAGCCTGGGCAACACAGTGAGACCCCATCTCTAAATAAATAACTTATTTTTTATAAAGTGAAACAACTTTGACTACATCCTGTTCTCATCTCTGCCTATTGACTCCATCTAGGTTCCCCCAACATATCATCCAAAAAAGACTGTAGACTTCAAAGAGGTTATGAAATAGGGACTATAAGGTCATGGTTAAAAGAGCAGCTCAGTCGTCAGACCGCTTGGGTTTGAATTGCAGGTCTACCACTTTCTACCTAGGTGATCTTGGACAAGACACTTAATAATATCTCCAAGCATCAGTTTCCCCATCTATAAAAGGAGGTTAATAATAGTTATTGACTTCATAAGGTTGTTGTGATGACTATGTGAGAAAAAAGCAACTTAAAGCATTCCTGACGTAAGTGGGGGGTGGTGGCACACGCCTGCATTTCCCAGCCACCCAGGAGCCTAGGTGGGAGGATCACTTGGCCCAGAAGTTTGAGGCTGCAGTGAGCTGAGTGTGCCACTGCACTCCAGCATGGGGGGAATGCAGTGGCACACTCATAGCTCCCTGCAAAATAAATAAATAAATAACAAAAAAATAATAAAAATAAAAATCTTGACATATAGTAAATGTTTAATATGTGTTAGCTATTATTCATGCTTCCTCCACAGAGCAAATCTGAAAATCTAGAGGGTGTATTAAAAAAACAAAAACCAAGGCTGGACACAGTGGCTCATGCTTGTAATCCCAGCACTTTGGGAGGCTAAGGCGGGCAGATCACCAGAGGTCAGGAGTTTGAGACCAGCCTGGCCAACATGGGGAAACACCGTCTCCACTAAAAATACAAAAGTTAGCCAGGCGTGGTGGCGCGCCTGTAATCCCAGCTACTCAGGAGGCTGAGGCAGGAGAATTGCTTGAACCCAGGAGGTGGAGGTTGCGGTGAGACGAGATCATGCCACCACACTCCAGCCTGGGCAACAGAGCGAGACTCCATCTCAAAACACAAAAACAAAACAAAACAAAAACCAAACCAACAAACAAAATACCCTCCTAAACCCAAAGCCAGTACAGTCCCATATATTTCTAAGATTGAGCTCAAAGGAGGGTATCAGGCGTTACACTCATGAAGAACAGAATCCCCTTCTATATCTGGCAGAGCTGACTTTGTTCGTTCCTCAAGACCCAAATCTGGTCTAGGTGGTTACCCTACACTTTTAAAATGCAAATTCTACTTCCTTCTGTAAATGTGTGCTTTTCAACCCATGGCCTAGGCATGAGGAGTAAAGGTATTCTAAGGCCTTTTACTTTACAGGGCTCAGGCCCTGCTAAATGCTTCTACCTTCCCTTGAGTTACTGTGCCATGGATAACGAATTAGCATCTGAAGGAGAGAACGCTGGACTTTGAAAAATCTTTTGAGTTGCTTTTGGCACTATCAATAAATTACCAGAGGTAAAATGAGGACTGTGTATGTGATGTGGTTTGCTCATATTTGGAACTCTGAAAATGGGCAGATGGCTGGTAATTGCCCCTAAGAGTAGCTGCTTCCTCCTCTCAACTAAACACTTTTTAAGTTACCTATGAACACTATCACAGTCATGCCAAACAGAACTGAAATCAACTGAGAATTGACTTAAGAATCCTCAACCAATAGGGAGTCACTGTTGTGATGGACAATTCACCCCTTGGTTAGTTACGGACACAATTTTCTCCAGGAAATTTTTGCAATTATAGCAATACAAGAGTGCAATGCAGAAATACAGATTCTAAAGAAATGCAATGAAGATATTTCAACTTACACTAGAATTACATCAAAACCCGACATGAACTAAATTGCTGGAGGCAAAGGAGCTCTGAGATTTTAATGAGAATAGGATGCCCTCTGCTGGACATTAGGGAAGCCTTATAACAGCATGGCAGACAAGGTTGCCTTAAGCTGTCAGAGACAGTGATACTTGGGAGTAAAACAAAAACAAAACAAGAAAACGTGGCAATAAATTTACACTTTGGTGCTGTTTTCTGGAATATTTCCAGTAATCACAGACTATGAGAACACAAATATAAAAAAAAAAGATGCAAGGAAAGGGGTGAGTTTTAAAGAATCCGTAACATTCTTTTTATACATGTAGCACTGAAAAAACAGCCTTCTTTTATACATACCTCCACAAATATTTCACTGGCAAGGAAAAAATGGGAGCACATTATAGGAAATACCAGGGAAGCTTAGAGACATAGTAACAGGGAGACAAGAAAGAGGTGAGACCAACTCCTGAATGGTACATGGTGTCTTGTTGTTGGTTGAGTGAACACATTTCACGTCATTTCTCCCAAAATGAGATTAACCTTTGCTCTCATGTCTGAGGGCAGTGGCAGCAGCTCAAGAGAAGCTCTCTCTGCAAAGACCAGAAGCAGACTAACAAAGGTAAAATAGGGTCTCTTTACTGTGCTTCTGTCAAATAAACACAGCTAATTATATTTTAAAGCCAAACAAAGCAGGCTCCCCCAGTGCATTGAGTAGAAGGGCTTAATACTCACACACTCTTTCTTTTCCCCATTGTTCTACTCAAGGCAGCCATAGATCCTTACCTGAGTAGGCCAAGTAGTGTCAAGCAATAAGGTTGAATCTGAAGGCCAGGCAGTATTCCTGAAGGGCAAGTCGGCCTGCTCAAGCCCTCTTCTACCGCCTGATCAATCATTCAATCAAACGACACCAAATAGGTCTGCAATTGCCAAAATTAAAGTCATTCATTCTTTTTCCAGATGAGTTGTCATTCAGTATACTGAGATGAGAGGATCAATGGGAAGAGAACTACAGTTAATTATTAACATCCATTAGCGTACTTCAGTATCATTAGTTAATTGTTTCCCAGAAAGTAGGGCCCAGAGGGAATGGGAGAGAGGGCAGGTGAGGTTTGACAGGCTGGAGTAGACAGAGAAATAGGTCTGTGGTGGGAAAGAGGCCGAGATGAAGGCCTGGGTAACCAGGAGTCACAATTAGAAAAGGACACCAAACATTTTGCCTGTTTAATTACCTTTGATTTTTTGGTGTGGTTGTTAGTTTCTCAGTCTTTATCCAGAGCAGTGGTGTTCAACTCTAGCTACCTATTAGCTAGATCACCTGGAGAGTTTAAAAAAAACATAATGGATGCCTGGGCCCACCCTCGACCACACACTCAGAATTCCTGGGTGGTCAACCAGATAGTGGCAATTTTCTTTTCTTTACTTTTTTTTTTTTTTTTTTGAGACAGAGTTTCGCTCTTGTTGCCCAGGCTGGAGTGCAAGGACGCTACCTTGGTTTGCCGCAACCTCCGCCTCCCGGGTTCAAGCGATTCTCCTGCCTCAGCCTACTGAGTAGTTGGGATTACAGGCATGCGCCACCACGCCTGACTAATTTTGTATTTTTAATAGAGATACGGTTTCTCCATGTTGGTCAGGCTGGTCTCGAACTCCCAACCTCAGGTGATCCACCTACCACGGCCTCCCAAAGTGTTGGGATTACAGGTGTGAGCCACTGCGGCCGGCCAATAGTGGCAAATTTTTTAATGATCCCCAGGTTCTGTCTCGTGTAGCTCCATTGGAGAACTGCTGCTTTACAGGTCACAGCTTCTTCAGCAGTGGGTACTAGGCTGTTGAAGCAGCTAACCAATCAACCAAAAACGCACACCCTTCTCATTTGGCAACTTGCAATTCCTGAGTTAAGATGATCAGTCAAAGGCCAAGGGCACCACTTGCCAAATACAGTTTGTGCAAGAGTGAAGGTCAAGAGAGCTCTTGTAAGGCAAGTATGTCTGAAATCCATGGCTGAAGGTCTGCAAAAAAACACTTGTCAGAGGAAGTTTGTCATAAATCCCCCAATCTTTTGGCTGTTGGGACCACCAAGAAGTCGCCTCATTTATATACTTTTCTTTCTTTTAATTATATATGTATATTTTTAAAATACAGAGGCGGAGTAGGGTCAAGCTTTATTGCCCAGGCTGATTTCAAACTCCTGGCCTCAAACGATCCTCCCACCTCAGCCTCCAGAAGCGTTGGGATTACAGGTGTGAGCCCCCTCATCCAGCCAACTTACATACTTTCATCTCTAGGTATGTAATGACAGAACAAGCTCAGAAACCAGAGGCAAAACCAAAAACAAACAAAAAGCCCTACCACCTAAAGTATTTTATAATTCACTGAAAAAAAGGAAAAAAAAAAAGCTCATACTCACGGAAAATGTTATTTAAACCCAATTGTTAAGACTATTTATTCTACCAGCCTACAACTGGAAATTCCCAGTCTTTCCTTGTCGCTACAATTCCATAATCTCACATCCCTAATCTAAATTTCCCATATTATATTTCTCACGTGTTGGTAATCATTTGTTTAAATGTCAGGGCTATGCTGAATCCACAGCTGAAGAGAACCAAAACAGCTTTCAGTTTTAAAATATCCCTTGCTACTTAACATTGTGTCCAGCATTGGTGGGTTCTTGATCTCACTGACTTCAAGAATGAAGCCACGGACCCTCACGGTGAGTGTTACAGTTCTTAAAGGTGGTGTGTCTGGAGTTTGTTCCTTCTGATGTTCAGATGTGTTCAGAGTTTCTTCCTTCTGGTGGGTTCGTGGTCGCTGGCTCAGGAGTGAAGCTGCAGACTTTCGAGGTGAGTGTTACAGCTCTTAAGGCGGCGGGTCTGGAGTTGTTCGCTCCTCCTGGTGGGTTCGTGGTCTCGCCGGCTTCAGGAGTGAAGCTGCAGACCTTCTCGGTGAGTGTTACAGCTCACAAAGGCAGTGTGGACCCAAAGAGTGAGCAGTAGCAAGATTTATTGCAAAGAGCAAAAGAACGAACCGTCCACAGCGTGGAAGGGGACCCCAGTGGGTTGCCACTGCTGGCTCCAGCAGCCTGCTTTTATTCTCTTATCTGGTCCCACCCACATCCTGCTGATTGGTCCATTTTACAGAGAGCCGATTGATCTGTTTTACAGAGAGCTGATTGGTCCGTTTTGACAAGGTGCTGATTGGTGCATTTACAATCCCTGAGCTAGACACAAAAGTTCTCCATGTCCCCACTAGATTAGCTAGATACAGAGTGTCAATTGGTGTATTTACAAACCCTGAGCTAGACACAGAGTGCTGATTGGTGCATTTACAATCCTTGAGCTAGGGCTTTGGGAGCCGCGGCTTAAGGTGCAGACATGGCCAAGTCCAAGAACCACACCACACACAACCAGTCCCGAAAATGGCACAGAAATGGTATCAAGAAACCCTGATCACAAAGATACGAATCTCTTAAGGGGGTGGACCCCAAGTTCCTGAGGAACGTGCACTTTGCCAAGATGCACAACAAGAAGGGCCTAAAGAAGATGCAGGCCAACAATGCCAAGGCCATGAGTGCATGTGCTGAGGCTATCAAGGCCCTGGTAAAGCCCAAGGAGGTTAAGCCGAAGATCCCAAAGGGTGTCAGCCGCAAGCTCGATTGACTTGCCCACATTGCCCACCCCAAGCTTGGGAAGTGTGCTTGTGCCTGTATTGCCAAGGGGCTCAGGCTGTGCCGGCCAAAGGCCAAGGCCAAGGATTAAACCAAGGCCCAGGCTGCAGCTCCAGCTTCAGTTCCAGCTCAGGCTCCCAAAGGTGCCCAGGCCCCTACAAAGGCTTCAGAGTAGATATCTCTGCCAACATGAGGACAGAATGACTGGTGCGACCCCCAACCCCCACCCCTGGGCTACCATCTGCATGGGGCTGGGGTCCTCCTGTGCTATTTGTACAAATAAACCTGAGGCAGGAACAAAAAAAAAAACTTTGAGGTAGATACAGAGTGCTGATTGGTGTATTTACAATCCCTTAGCTAGACATAAAGGTTCTCCAAGTCCCCATCAGACTAACTAGATACAGAGTACCGACTGGTGTATTCACAAACCCTGAGCTAGACACAGGGTGCTGACTGGTGTGGTTCACAAACCTTGAGCTAGATACAGAGTGCTGATTGGTGTATTTACAATCGCTTAGCTAGACATAAAGGTTCTCCAAGTCCCCACCAGACACAGGAGCCCAGCTGGCTTCATCCAGTGGCTCCCACACCCGGGCCGCAGGTGGAGCTGCCTGCCAGTCCCGCACCGGGCGCCTGTGCTCCTCAGTCCTTGGGCAGTCGATGGGACTGGGCGCCGGGGAGCAAGGAGCGGCGCTCGTCAGGGAGGCTCAGGCTGCGCAGGAGCCCACGGCGGGTCGGGGGGAGGCTCAGGCATGGCGAGTGCAGGTCCCCAGCCCTGCCCTGTGGGGAGGCAGTTAAGGCCCAGTGAGAAATCGAGCACAGCAGCTGCTGGCCCAGGTGCTAAGCCCCTCACTGCCCGGGGCTTGCGGGCCGGCTGGCCGCTCCGAGTGTGGGCCCGCCAAGCCCACGCCCACCCGGAACTCGCGCTGGCCCGCAAGCGCCATGGGCAGCTCCAGTTCCCGCCCGCGCCTCTCCTTCCACACCTCCCCGCAAGCTGAGGGAGCTGGCTCCGGCCTTGGCCAGCCCAGAAAGGGGCTCCCACAGTGCAGCGGTGGGCTGAAGGGCTCCTCAAGTGCAGCCAGAGTGGGCGCCAAGGCCGAGGAGGAGCCCAGAGCGAGCGAGGGCTGCCAGCATGCTGTCACCTCTCAATATTATTCAATCTGATGTATGGCTATGGTCATCTTGCAGTCAGACTTCCTTTTCCTAGCAGGACATGTAGCTGGTAGGGCCCGAGCATCTCCTCACACCTGAAGGAGAGGCTTTCTGACCCAAACTTGTTCAGAAGGTCTCCTGGGCTAGGTTCGACCCTCTAAAAGCAAGTCACAATAGGAATATTCAATAAAGGTACCCTCTCTCTCTTTTTAGAAGCTACCCTTCTAAAATGCTTTTGTGAAGAAGTGCTTGTATTTCAGGAGAATTGGCGAAATATACACATTCATATCTTCCAAATTGCCCTTTTTGAGTACTACAGGCAGGATTTATAATTTACTTTTTTTGAGACAGAGTCCTGCTCTGTCACCCAGGTTGGAGTGCAGTGGCGTGATCTTGGCTCACTGCAACCTCCACCTCCTGGGTTCAAGCAATTCTCCTGTCTCAGCCTCCCGAGTAGCTGAGATTACAGGCACCCACCATCATGCCCAGCTAATTTTTGTATTTTTGTAGATATGGGGGTTTCAGCATGTAGGCCAGGCTGGTCTCGAACTCTTGACCTCAAGTGATCCGCCCGCCTCAGTCTCCCAAAGTGTTGGAATTACAAGCATGAGCCACCATGTCCGGCCAACTTGCCATATTTTCTATGGTCTAATCTATGCCAAATTGAGAGCAACAGTTTGTACATTAGTCCCAGGTCTCTTTTTGCTTTTCTTTCTTCATTGTCAATAAACATGTACAGTACCAAAATGTTCAGGGAACCATGTTGAGCACCAGGAATACACAGCAGTGTGATGTGGTCTTTGCCCCTCATATGCCAACAATGGCCTTGCGAGACAGGGTTGCATGGTTTATATGTTAAGGTTCTATGCCATTAGTAAGGACACTGGGTAATCAAGAAGGCTCAGAAAAGAATGTAATCAAAGAGTCTGAAGTCGAAGAAGCCTTCTTAGAAAAAGGAGACTCAGCCCTAAAAGTAACAAATAAACAGGGAGAAAGATGACATTCTAGACAAGGGAAAATAAATTAAGGTTGTGGACTTCTCCTTCCTGGAATTATACTAATAAAAGCATCCTTTCTTCAGACAACTTGGATGAAATAAATCAAACCAAGTTAAGGGCATCTGGGGTCCTATGGGAAGAAGAATGATAACCAACGGCACACCACCAGAGGGCTGCTAGAAGTTATAGGGTACAAAGTCTATGGCATAGCAAGGACATTAGGAATTCATTTACAAAAAAAAATTTATTCCAGCTGGGTGTAGTGGTGCATGCCTGTAGTCCTAGCTACTCAAGAGGTCGAGGCAGGAGGACTGTTTGTTGTTTAAGGCCAGCCTGGACAATATAACACATGCTATTTCTAAAATATAGAAAAAGAAAAATTAAAAAAAATTGATTCCTTCTGACAACCCCAACAAAGGGGGAAATTACCTACGTGTTAGATATATAACTGGATTAAGATTTCTAAGAAAATTAGACTCTCACAGTCCAGTGATTCTCATTCTAAAAACTTAAGATGGATCCAGGAACTTCATCTCTTTTAGGTACAATGTTCATATATTGAGTAATTCCTTTTATTTAATTTTTATTCATTTTTTATTTTTTTTTGAGACGGAGTCTCGCTCTTGTTGCCCAGGCTGGAGTGGAATGGTGCAATCTTGGCTCACTGCAACCTCCACCTCCCAGGTTCAAGTGATTCTCCTGCCTCAGCCTCCCAAGTAGCTGGGATTACAGGCATGTGCCACTATGCCTGGCTATTTTGTATTTTTAGTAGAGACGTGGTTTCACCATGTTGGTCAGGCTGGTCTCGAACTCCTGACCTCAAATGATCCACCTGGCTCGGCCTCCCACAGTGCTGATTAAAGGCGTGAGCCACTGCACCTGGCCCATATATTAATTCCTACTGTGCATGGTTTTAACATAGGTAAAATAAAACTAATCCTCACTGGGTTTCCCAAAGTCGTCTTCTAAAATTTTCAGAATAAACATTCTGGAATATTTGGCCTGTAGAAGGCAGGTCTCCACACTGAGGAATAGGGCTGGAGTCAGGGAGAAAGAAAGAGTTGAGCTCCTTCAGTTTCCAATTTCTAAGAAAGATTTAAGAGCAAAAGAGAAAATGTCACATTAAGAAAAAGAAAATCAAACTGCTACAATTTAACTTTTTCTTTCACAGGAAATATAAGTATGTAATGTAAACACTAACATGTGAAATAAAGTACAAGGATCAGGAAGACAAGTGAATGGGACAATACTCTTGCTTTAACACCTTACTGCTTTCCTGATTTCATTTGCAGCATGAATCACCTGGTTATACAGACTGGCAAAAGTAAAGGCAACATTCAGATTTACGGATAACACCAGAAAGCCTCTGAAATCCATCGATGCCATACGGAAGTCTGATCTTTCTGTTGCAAAAAAAATTAAAGCTGGGCACATGTCCATTTATCCATTTACCCAAGGCATTTAATGTAGGAGCATAAGAATGCACTGATTAACACATGAACTTTAATATGCTTGTGGAGGCCAAGATTAAATTGTGCCTCTTCTCCCTCTTCAGAGAAAATAAAATTAACCAAATTAAAAGCAGAGCTGCCTGATACTGGCCAGAAGACTACATAATCACAGTGAATTCTTATTTCAATAAATCCCAGGAAATGCAAAACACAATAAATGATTGCCATTGGAGCTTTGCCCAAATGGTCACCGTAGACCTCATGCTGCAGAATCACATCGGGTTTTCAAGGTTCTTTCGCAGAACTCCAGAGTTGGAAAAATGACCCACATAAATGGTTGGGATAAAGACCCATCATGATTTAAAACAAAGGGTCTATTTCCAAACTTGAATTCGGTAATAAAGAGTAGGGGCAGCAATTTTCTGTGATTATCTCAAAAGATTAAAATAACCTGTCTTCTTTCTTATCACATGACACCTATCAGGCAGGAGGTAAATTTTGGTAACAGATGCCTACTGTGCAGACTGGTTCAGTAATGGTACTCAGCATCACAAGATTTGGGGATTCAGATAAGGCTGCTTTAGAGCTAGAAATCAGAGAACCATGCACTTGCCAAGTATACCTACTCCCTCACTCACCCCATGATCAAAGGCTATTAAAAATTATCTGGGCCGGGTGCGGTGGCTCATGCCTGTAATCCTAGCACTTTAGGAGGCCAAGGCGGGAGGATTACAAGGTCAGGAGTTTAAGACCAGCCTGGCCAACATGGTAAAACCCCACCTCTACTAAAAATACAAAAATTAGCTGAGCACGGTGGTGGTGCGTGCCTGTAATCCCAGCTACTCAGGAGGCTGAGGCAGGAGAATTGCTTGAACCCGGGAGACAGAGGTTGCAGTGAGCTGAGGTCGTGCCATTGTGCTCCAACCTGGGTGACAGAGCAAGACTCTGTCTCAGGGAAAAAAAAAAAAATCTGTAATCCCACATCCCTCTATACTCCACCATCTATGGAGAAATAAGTATCTTGCATGCTTCCTCCTTTTGGCAAGCAGAACAGTCAGTGCAAGCTGAACACTGCTTTTTTGAGGGAGAAATGCTACTCTGAGCAGGTGTGTTGAAACTGTTTTTCCCAGGCAAAGCTATCCTTCCTATACTACAAAGTGATGGAGATTTTTAAAAATGTGTTTATAAAATATCACATGAAAACACTTTCACAACGAAAAACATTCATTTCTATATTCCTTACCTATAACATTTGGCACAGTGTTCTGCCATGTATTGTGCTTTCACTAAAGACATACATAGAACAGAGAGATCCAAAATCAGGTTTAAAAAGTGATAGGAACTGATATTTCCAAGGAATCCCTGCATCAGTCCTGGCCTTTCTTTGGGCTATATTATAATTAAGGTTTTGTTTTTTTTAAAAAAAAAAAACAAGATGATAAAACAGATAAAACAGCATTATACTACTTTGATTAGAAAAAAGCCCTTCATCACAGATGGACCTCCATTCCTGGATTCTTATTTACCTCTGCGAAACATAGAGGGCCTTAGCTACTGTGAAGAACAGCACATTATTACTGCAAGTAAGGCAAATGTTTCACTTACAATTCTCTGTCCTGTAGTCAGATCATATGTGCCAGTTTTACACTGGAAAATAGTAATCAAGAATTGAGAATTAAATGCCAGAGATCTTTCAAGCAAGGGGGAGCCCAGTCTATCTTCACACACTCCCCAGTTTTTGTTCTGTACTGTCTAGACCTATTACCTCTCCAGCGCTTCAACTCCATCTCTGATATTCCTGCAGAGATCTCAAAGAGGAGCTTTTTAATATTGTAACTAGCCATTTCTTCTGTTATCACTTCTTTTCTTCTCTCTTGGCATCAGTTCCTATTCGAATGCCCTTCTCTTTGAAAATGAAAGATGGGGCTGGGTGCGGTGGCTCACGCCTGTAATACCAGCACTTTGGGAAGCTGAGGCGGGTGGATGACCTGAGGTCAGGAGTCCAAGACCAGCCTGGCCAACATGGTGAAACTCCGACTCTACTAAAAATACATAAATCAGCTGGGCATGATGGCGCATGCCTGTAATCCCAGCTACTCGGGAGGCTGAGGCATGAGAATTGCTTCAACCTGGGAGGCAGAGGTTGCAGTGAGCCGAGATCACGCCACTGCACTCCAGCCTGGACGACAGAATGAGACTCTGTCTCAAAAAAAAAAAGAAAAATGAAAGATGGAACTTCTGAAAAATAGATTCATCCTATTTGCAAATATTCAGATCAGTTACCCTTAGGGAAATAAGGCACCTATAATGTGACCCCAGATTGACTACAGGAATAGTACTGATATTTGGATCCTGTGTGGCTGCAAAAGAACATGACTTCCAAACAGAAGCACTACTTTCCTGCCACAGGTCAGGCTGCATCACACAGCACTGCTGTGCTGGTCTAACACACAGGCTCCAAATAACTCAAAGAAATACAGACACAATTCTTCCTTAAAATAGAAAGTTACAATATCAGTCGGGTCTCTGGTTAACCTCATCAGTCCTTTCAAGTAATGTTTTCATGGTTGAGTGAGGAATATGGAGGAGCAATAGATGAGAGTAAGGAAACCTAGGTTCCAGTCCCAGCTCTATTACTCACTGGCTGTGTGACCTCAGGCAACTAACTATCTTTACCTCCCCTCACTCCCCACCCGCAGCCTGTTTCCTTATCTGTAAAATGGGGATAAAAATCACCTGCCTTGTCTACCACATGCTGTGACTGTGCGGATCAAATGAGATGCTGTGAAAGTGCCTTGTAAACTGAAGTACTGACTGTAAAGGCTTTTAAAGTCATAGTATACACTTATTACATTTTAATTAGGTCCTTATCATTGCCTATTTGACTAGAAGTGCCCCATGCAGGATGTGCCTCACAACAGACAGAACTAAAAAATAGGTGCTATAAATATACACTGGTCCTTTTCACTGGGGGTGGTTAAAAAAAAAAGGAAAATTCTTAATTTCCTCAGCAGTGGCCTCAGATTACATTACTTAAAAATGTGATGTCATCCAAATCTATCAATTGATAGAATTTTCTCCAAATATGTCCTATACAGTTGTAGTTTTGTCTGTTGATATCTTCACATGGAGGAGTCTAGAATTCAAAAAATAGCATGCTAAAACTAAACAAAAAAGCAATACAACCTTATAGTTACAGTTGGTTGTAAAGGAAATGAAAATTAGAGGCATCATTATAATAAAATTAGGTCACAGTTCCTCAAATGGTCACCTTTTTCCTGAGATAGCTCCAGGACAGGGTCCTAGTCCTGTGAAGTGCTTTAAAGAAGCTTAGTCTTGCTGGAGGTGAAAAGGACATGTGGGTTGGCAACTAGGCTGTGTTCATTTTCAGCACGAGGATTTCAACAAGAAGGTCTGCTAGGAGCTGCCAAACAGCTTTGGTGGAGAAGCCCATATGGCCTAAGAGAGGCTTGCTAGTTCTCAGATGCCAGGCCAGAGTGTGGAGAACAGCTTAACACAGCCATCCAGTACCAGGATTTTCAGTTCTTCCTGTAAGTTGGCTCTGCTCTTCTCCGGTCTAGTAAATAATTGAACAGAGGAAAAACAATGAGATGTGGAGCAATATATCTATCTGTGCTTTAGGGCCTTTCTCTGCCTAGCTGCAAGAAGTTTACATGCAGAACAGAGACACACACAAGGAGCAAATGTGACTTTGACTAGACTTTGACTAGACTTTGAAATAGACTTTGACTAGCCCAGAGCACCCAGATTCCAGTATTCATGTCAGAAGACCTTTATTACAAATGTTACAGGCAATGACTTGCAGGGAGTCAGGTCACTGGAATCAATAGTTAACAAGATGGTTGTCCTTTGGGGTCACAGGTGTGTTGCTAACCTCCACTTTTCTTCCTGATTTGCTTTGCTTTCCGGGGTTTGAGGATGGTGTAGTTTACATACACTGTATACTGATCTGACAGGAAGGGGACATAGAATGCCCGCAGCAGCTTTGAAGATCTGAAAAACAAGGATTAAAAAAAAGAATTTTATCACTTGGGAGAATTTACTAATGGTACTAAATGTGATTAAAATAAATAAACTAATCTGTAGTAAGGATTATATTTTATTCAAGTGGCACAGAAAAGCCTATTACTTCGGTACTACATCACGATAAAAGACTTAATCAAGGCCAAGTACCTTGTCATCTAAATGAAAATTTATTATTGTCCCTAATATGCCACAGTATATCCTTCAGAATAGCTCTAGATCTTCATTTTGCATTAGAATGTGTCATAGAAAAATTCCAGGTCAATCAAAGGACTGCTGTTGCTGAAATGAATTCTTAACACCAAAATGGCTTCTGCATCTAAGAAACTGTAGAGATGCCAAGTACTCAAATGACCTGGATTCCAGCTCTAAGTTTTCCTGGAGAGGGCAAGAAAACTACATCCTGGGTACCTGTGCATAGTGTTCCAGTATTGTCTAAGTCAAGGAAAGAGTCTACACACAAGTTCATGTTGTGACAACATGTCCCTGGTAAATTATATCTACTTATTACTGAAATATAAGAACTGAAAACCTAAATTTCTCATGCATTTCTGAAGAATGTGAAAAGTGCTTATACTTTTAAATATATTATCGGCCGGGTGCAGTGGCTCACACCTGTAATTCCAGCACTTTCGGAGGCCGAGGCAGGCAGATCATTTGAGGTCAGGAGTTCGAGACCAGCCAGACCAACATGGTGAAACTCTGTCTCTATTAAAAATACAAAAAAATTAGCCAGGCATGGTGGTGCATGCCTGTAATCCCAGCTACTTGGGAGGCTGAGACAGGAGAATTGCTTGAACTCGGGAGGTGGAGGTTGCAATGAACCGAGATCATGCCTCTGCACTCCAGCATGGGTGACAGAGCGAGATTCCATCTCAATAAAAATAAATTTTATTTTTTTTTATTATTTTATTTCTTTTAATGAGACGGAGTCTTGCTCTGTCACCCAGGCTGGAGTGCAGTGGTGCGATCTCAGCTCACTGCAAGCTCCGCCTCCCGGGTTCACGCCACTCTCCTGCCTCAGCCGCCTGAGTAGCTGGGATTACAGGCACCTGCCACCACGCCCGGCTAACTTTTTTGTATTTTTCAGTAGAGATGGGGTTTCACTGTGTTAGCCAGGATGGTCTTGATCTCCTGACCTCGTGATCCACCTGCCTCGGCCTCCCAAAGTGCTGGGATTACAGGCATAAGCCACTGCACCTGGCCGAAAAATAAATTTAAAAAAAAAAATAAAAATAAATATATGATTTAATCTGTTTGATAATCCTGTGAGAGAGTGGCATTATTATCCCTATTTTATAAAAGGGAAACTAAGGCTTCAACTTGCTCAGGGTTACACAGTAAGTGACAGAGGCCTCATTCAAATCCAGGTTTGATTCCAGAGTCTGCACTCTTAACCATTATGGTTTATCATGCATCCCAGGAATAGACTAACAGGATTTATCATTTCCTAGAAAAAGTTGTAGTGATAGTTTTAAATTCTGTATGGACTATTACTTCCTGACTCTGATTTCTGAGTCTGAAAATCAAAAGTTGGCCTAGTTACTGCCATCCTGAATGAGGTAGCTGAAGGTGTTCCACTGGCAGTCCTCTTCCAAATTCTAAACTTGTAAATGTCATGTCAACGTGGCATTTGTACTGGCAGCCTACCCTTGGGTTTGGCAGACTCCTACAATGCCTGCACACAATGACACTGTGCTTGGCATGCACGCCTCTTAGAGATTCTTCCCAATTAGGACGCTGGCAGTGCCCTGTGCTCTGTAAGATTCACTTCACTTCAACCGTGAACTCTATGAAGGGCTTTGATAGAGCAAGGAGGTTTGGAGAAGAGACATAATACAAAGCAAGGCTCCTGTAAAAAAAAATGAACAGGAAGAGGAAGCATCTACCCCAGTCAAGGAGAAGTTAATGGCCAGGCACTGTGGCTCAGGCCTGTAATCCCAATATTTTGAGAGGCTGAGGTGGGAGGATTGCTTGAGCCCAGGAGTTTGAGCCCAGCCTGGGCAACAAAGTGAGACCTGTGTTTACAAAAAATATTTAAAAATTAGCCTGGCAGGGTGGCATGCACCCACAGTCCCAGCTATTCTAAAGCCTGAGCTGGTAGTATGGCATGAGCCCATAAGCCCAGGAGGTTGAGGCTGCAGTGAGCTGTGATCATGCCACTGCACTCCAGCCTGGGTGACAGAGTGAGACATTGTCCAAAAAAAAAAAAAAAAAAAAGTTACTTTTCATCTACATTGCACAAATAAGGTGAAGGGTAAAGGGTAGAACAGAAAGATGCAAAATAGAGCAAACTCCTACAAGCTTTAGTAAAGAAAGTATAAAACTAACAAGTGTAATTTCCATTCTAGTTGACTGTACAATAAAAGCTTCATTAATATAGTCATTGTATATTTCTGGTCGACTCAGTCCTTGGTATAACCTCAGGGTCCAGTGGACCCAATTTTAGTTTCCAACTTTCTTTTTTTTTTTTTTTTCCAAGAGACAGGGTCTCACTATTTTGCCCAGGCTGGCCTTGAACTCCTGGGCTCAAGCAATCCTCCTGCCTCGGTCTCCCAAACTGTTGAGATTACAGGCGTGAGCCACCTCGCCTGTCCCAGGTTTTTACTTTCTTTTTGTAGCAATTCCCTACTATTTGGGAGGATTGGTAGTTCATAATTTTATTCTTTTTAGAGTCTTCCAAAGAACAAAGATAAATTATACTTATTTTTATTTATTTATTTTGAGACAGGGTCTCGCTCTGTTGCCCAAGCTAGAGTGCAGTGGCATGATCATAGTTCACTGCAGCCTTGACCTCCTGAGCTCAAGCAATCCTCCCACCTCAACTTCCTGAGTAGCTGGGCTACAGGTGTGCCTGGCTAACTTTTTATTTTTTGTAGAGATGGGGTTTCATTATGTTGTCCAGGCTGGCCTTGAACTCCTGGGCTCGAGCAATCCACTTGCCTCAGCCTCCCGAAGTGTTAGGATTATAGGCATGAGCCACAGTACCCAGCCTATAAAATAACTTAAAAATAGGTCGGACGGGGTGGCTCATGCCTGTAATCCCAGCACTTTGGGAGGCCGAGGCGGGTGGATCACGAGGTCAGGAGTTCAAGACCAGCCTGGCCAAGATGGTGAAACCCCGTCTCTACTAAAAGTACAAAAATTACAGCGCGCCTGTAATACCAGCTACTCAGGAGGCTGAGGTAGGAGAATCGCTTGAACCTGGGGGGTAGAAGTTGCAGTGAGCTGAGACTGTGCCACTGCACTCCAGCCTGGGTGACAGAGCGAGACTCTGTCTCAAAAAAAAAACAAAAAACAAACAAACAAAAAAACTTAAAAATATAGAAAACAAAGAGGGTCCATTGGACTGAGATAGTAAATGGTGACGACTATTTTCCTGGTAGGCTGATAGATTATGTTCAAAAAAATGATCATTTTCTGAAATTATCAGACAATGATCTTATTCTGATTCCACTCAGGAGTTAGAAAAAAAAATTTCCTGATCACTAGGTGTGAATGAAAGAGAAAAAAAAAAGAATAATAATAAAAAAACTATCTTGGTCTGCACAGGGGATATATCATCATCAAAAACACTGACTAGCAGCCGGGCGCGGTGGCTCACTTGAGGTCAGGAGCTCAAGACCAGCCTGGCCAACATGGTGAAACCCTGTCTCTACTAAAAATACAAAAATTAGGTGGGCATGGTGGCGGGTGCCTTTAATCTCAGCTACTCAGGTGGCTGAGGCAGGAGAATTGCTTGAACCTGGGAGATGGAGCTTGTAGTAAACCAAGATTGTGCCACTGCACTCCAGCCTGGGTGATGAGGCAAGACTCTGTCTCAAAAACAAAATAAAACAATAAAACACTGACTAGGCAGGTGTTGTGGTATGTTCCTGTAATCTTGGGTATATGCAAGAATTGCTTGGGCCCAGGAGTTCAAGGGCAACCTGGGCAAACACAGCAAAACCGCATTTCTGAAAAATAAAAAAAATTAAAAAATAAGTGGCTGGACTGAAATAGAAGAAGGACTACTATGCATTATTGTTGAGTTCAAAAGGCAAGCTAAAACAAAGGTAAAAAATAAAAGAGATTGGGAGAAAATGCAATATATGTACCAGACGATTTGCATCTAGACTATATAAACTGTTCCTGCGATCAGTAAGACAATTCAACAGGAAAAAATGACAAAAGATATGATTACAGAAGAGAAATGCAAATGGTTGACAAACATGAAAGAATGATCAGTCTTACCAGGAATCAGGGAAATGCAAGACTAGACACAATTTTCAATAATCAGGTTTGGAAAAGTTAAAAAGCCTGACAGTCTCAAACACTGATGAGGAATCAGGAAACAGATATTGCCAGTGAAAGTGTAAGCCTGCATAGCCACTTAGAAAGGCAGTTTTAGCAGTATCAATTAAAACAAAAATTATGCAGTCCCTATGATACAGCAGGGCACTTTTACTTTGTACTTTACACCATGTTATTTATTTATTTGCTTGTTTTACAAACAATCTACTTGGTTTTCCGTTTGCTATGATTAAAAATTTCAAATATATATAAAAGTAGATAGATTTATTACTTACAATAATGTTTTAAAACCAGTAGACAAATTTTTGAATAAAGGAAACCTTCGATTTTCAAAAACAAAAAGCAATCAAACAAAAAAAATCAATGTGCCTACTATATGTAAGCATTTGTGTGCTGCCTCTGAAGATATATAAGTCTCTCTTCTCAAAGGGCTAATAAGCTAATTGGGTACAAACAGATTATGAATGATACATCATCATAACTTAGCATATGGTAAATTCTAAACAGCTGACACAGAAGTTCAAAGTGATAATGCAAATATTCAAGGCGGGAGGTCAAATGCTGAGGGCTAGGTAGGTAGGTGTATAAACAGCATTTAATAAACATGTAGCACATCATTTCATTTTATTCATCCAATATTCCAAGGTACACTAAGCAGGAAAAGCAACTTGTCTAACCATAACCAAATCTACAGGCATCTCAGGTTAAATACTCTGTGCATTCAGCAGCAACTAGAGGTGGGCTGAATAAATCCCAAACTCTTTCTCATTGCCTACAAAGCCCTAGGAGATCTAGCCCTTGCCTGATTGTCCCACCTCACCTTGTGCGATCTTCCTCCCGGACCTCTACACTCCGGCCACACCAGCCCCCTTTCAGTTTTTCAAAAATACAAGCTCCTCCTACCTTAGAGCCTTTGCATATGCTGTTGCCTCAGCCAGGAACACCCTTCCACCCTATTTTTCTCATGACTGAGTCCATCTCATTTTCAAAGTCTCAGCTTAAAAGTTACCTCCTTTGGCCAGACATGGTGGCTCACGCCTGTAATCCCAGCACTTTGGGAGGCCAACGCAGATGAATCACTTGAGGTCAGGAGTTCGAGACCAGTCTGGCCAACATGGTGAAAACCCGTCTCTACTAAAAATACAAAATTAGCCAGCTGTGGTGGCGTGCACCTGTAATTCCAATTATTTGGGAGGCTGAGGCAGGAGAATCGCTTGAACCCGGGAAGTGGAGGTTGCAGTGAGCCAGGATTGTGTCACTGCACTCCAGCCTGGGTGACAGGGCGAGACTCCGTCTCAGGCAAAAAAAAACCTCCTTTGAGAGGTCTTCCAACAATCCTAGGAAACCCTAGGTTTCCACCCCTCACTTCTTTTCTCTCAGTGCACCTGTGTGTTTCTTCATTATACAACTCACAATTTGTATTATTTATTTGTTGGTTAACTAGTTTATTATCTGCCCTCCCCCACAAAACACACCCACATTCTAGGGGCCATGCCTGTTTTATCTGCCAACATGTGCCTGGCATATAGTAAATGCTGAAAAACAAATGTTGGATGGATGGAAGGAAGGATGAATGGATGGACTGCTGAAGAGAGCGAGACAGGGATATCACACAAATGAGATATGAGTTTAATTCAATATAGTTTAACTACAAGTGAATGAGCTCCACGTCAAGCAATGGGTTAAATGCCAGGAACACAATGATGGTTCCTCCTACTCTCAATGAGGAATTCAAAGTCCAAGTGAATTTGTGGTTTGGAATAACCATCTTGCTAAGGACAAACATGCTCTGACTTTGCTACATCATGAGATCCAAGAAACATCCTGATTTGCCAAGCTCCCTCAGTGCATAATCAATCACAAGAAATTCGGTATCAAATTCTAAATAATGTATTCAGGAAATAAGGAGGCATTTCTAGTTAAGCCAGAACACAAAACTACAAAAAAGGTGAGAATTACACAGAAGGAAAAGCTAAGAAGAATCTATTTAACATCAGAGTGTGGCACTGGAAAAAAATCCTTTAGAAGACAAACCTCCTTTTCTCCTGCAGATTCTGGTTGTGATCTTTAATAGCATTATCTATCTATAACACACAAAGCCACTAACTAATTTCCTCCAGAAGATGGAATCAGAAAGCAGCCAATATATGCTTAGGCCCATTCTCACCTCTAAGCTGGGATGGGAATACATTGTAATTTCTTTTTTTTTTCTTTTGAGACAGGATCTCACTCTTTGACCTGGGCTGGAGTGTAGTAGTGTGATCCCAGCTCACTGCAGCCTTGACCTCAAGGGTTCAAGTGATCCTCCCACCTTAGCCTCCTGAGTAGTTGGGACTAAGGTGTATGCCACCATTCCCAGCTAATTTTTTACTTTTTGTAGCGATGGGGTCATACTATGTTGCCCAGACTAGTCTCAAACTCCCGGGCTCAAGCAATCCTCCCACCTTGGCCTCCTGAAGTGCTAGGATTACAGGTATGAGTCACTGCACACGGCCTGTGATTTTTTTTTTTAACCAAAAGAACAAGCTGGCTTGAATTCTTCATTTCTAACATTCCAGCTGCTGTTCTAGATTATTTTATCATCAAAAGCTTTAATATACTAAGCATAACTGGGGCATTTTGAATTGTTATATTGTATTGTTATTGAAAAAAGGAAATCAAATTGGTAATTTGCCTTTATAAAAGGAAAGAGCAGGCCGGGCATGGTGGCTCACGCCTGTAATCCCAGCACTTTGGGAGGTTGAGGCGGGCGGATCACAAGGTCAGGAGAGCGAGACCATCCTGGCTAACACGGTGAAACCCTGTCTCTACTAAAAATACAAAAAATTAGCCGGGGATGGTGGCGGACGCCTGTAGTCCCAGCTACTTGGGAGGCTGAGGCAGGAGAATGGCGTGAATCCGGGAGGTGGAGCTTGCAGTGGGCCGAGGTCACGCCACTGCACTCCAGCCTGGGTGACGGAGTGAAACTCCAGCTCAAAAAAAAAAGGAAAGAGCAGTTGTGCACTGGAATGACATGTGCGTGCACACATTTATACACATGGAAACAAAGATCAGACTGATTCACAGACAACACTAATGCCTATCAAAACTCATACAATAATGTCTGTAATAAAGTGAAATGCCAAAGTACTGCCCTAGGGCAGCACAGGCAGCATGATTCAGGGAGACATAAATATGTGCCTCTATCATGGAAACTGAAATACTTCCCCTCCCAGTGAGAAAGTCACTCAAGTGATTCAAGGATGAAACAGATCTGGACAAAGCAATTGCCTGCACAGCATAATTAGCTCACAGCTCAGAATGTTTTCTAATTCAATTACCAGCCCTATTTATCAGGGCTGAGGAGCATTCGGCTGTGGAGATATAAATCTGCTCTTGCTGACGTCAATGAATGACTGGCTGCCAGTCCCTGATGTCACCAGTTCAGTAGGCACAAATGGAAATGCTGGGTCAATTTTTCACTTTAAAAAGAAAACATCCTAGTATCCAGGTTTTCTTTCTCTTTTAAAAGACAGGATCTTGCTCTGTTGCCCAGGCTGGAGTGCAGTGGCATGATCACAAGTCACTGCAGCCTCCACCTCCTGGGTTCAAGATCCTCCCTGATCTGTCTCCAGAGTAATGGGACTACAGGTATGTGCCACCACGCCCAGCTAATTTATTATCATTATTATTATTTATAGAGACAGAGTCTCACTATGTTGCCCAGGATGGTCTTAAAGCTTCAAGCAATCCTGTGGCCTCAGCCTCCCAAAATAGTGGGACTGCAGGCATGAGCCACCCACCATGCCTGGCCCACATCTTGTCCTGTCTTCTTTCTCCTCTCTTCTCTTCTCCTCTCCTCTCCTCTCTTCTCCTCTCCTCTCTTTCTTTGTTTCTTCTCTTCTCTGTCTGTCTGTCATCTATCTATCCTTCCATCCATCTATCCATCCCATCATCCATCCATCCATCCATCCATCCATCCATCCAAGCATTAATATCCCCTGTAAACCTGTAATCTAAGCCCACTGCCAGTTATCTTTCCAGCTGCAGCTTTTTCAAGCTAGTTTCTTTCTCTCTTGCATTTAGTTCACCTTTCAGTGAGAGATTTTCTATGACCTTTAGTGCAGTACTTGGCTTTTGCAGCTATCTTCAGAGAATCTCAGAATTCTTTCAAGACTTAGTGATAGTCAACCTATAGTTCCATATCAAGCAATTTAAGCACGTCTCAAAAAGCTAGTATGGAGCAAAAATGTGACTGTTATTTAAGAGTTTTTAACAGGAAATGCGGTGAGAGACATTATTCTAATGGTAACTAATGCAAGGGTGACTTACAACCCTGTTATCCAAAAGAGGAGTTCCATGCTGTATGTTATACTCCACTAGTCCCTTGAGGATGGAATTTTATCTAACTGCTCTATCTCTAGTTTTTAGGAAAGTGCCACAGAAAGTCCTCAATAAATAGTCTGTGAATGAATGAACGCCTATGTTCTGACTCTTAAACCAGAGCATCTGGTTTACCTCCCACCCTTCTTACAATATTCATCTTCCACAAGGAAAAGGAAATATCAAAAATAATCTAAAGTTATTTTTTCTGTTCTTTTCCTAAGCAATTCAATCCTAAAGCCATTACGTGGGGCAGAGCAAAGCAGAAGTCCAGAGTGGGGAGCTGGGGGGCTGTGGTGGCTCATGGGATGTCAGAGTGCAAGGGGGCATGGAAGGCATGTTGCTAAAGAAAATATACTGCAAAAGGTCCCATAATTGTATAATGGCAATATACCCCACAGGTGGCCGGTTACACAGAATTTGCTGAGTCAGCATTATCCATGTGGCCAGTATGATATCTTACTTTCAGTCGGCATGTTCAATAGACCCTTGATGTTCAATAAATATTCATGATTTTGACTATATGGAGCAACCTCCAAAAATCCATTATGTGTAACAACTAGCAAGTTTACTGAGGCACAAACTGGAATCGTGGCATCGTGAGACTAGTATACAGAGTGGATCATTCCACTGATTTGTGGCCTTGGCCAACATCTGGCATAACATCATAACCTTTTCATCAGTCACCTTTAGCAAATATTCAGAATGAGGAACTGGGGAAAAATGCTATTAGGCAACTGGCCATTTTCTGACCTCAGTCCCATCAAGGTTGCTGGAGAAATGCTCTTCACCAGTCTTTTTTCCCATCTGACAGCTACTTAGATATAAAGGTACTCTATGTCCCATTCATCAGTCCTGTGGAGAAGATGCCAATGTTCGAGAGAGTTTTCGTCCCTGCTCTTCGGACCCTCATTTGGGCTTCTTTTATGTGACAAATAGAAGGATTAGGGGTCACATCAGCAAATAATTCTGGCAAGCTTTACAGAGACGAAATAAACAATGAGTATGCCTTAAAATAATTCAATAATCTTTATTTTACCAAATAAGGGCATCAGAAGCTTCTGAAGAAAACCTTATACCATCTTTTTTCTATTTAATATAAATCCAGTTTTAAGAATGTGAAATACATAATCAATACATATTTTCTAAGACTCTATAATGTGCTAGGAGTTGTAGAGAATCAGCATGTAATGTGGTTCTAACTCTCAAGGAACTTGGAACAAAGACCTCTGACGATGTTGCCTGCTTAGGCTAAGCCAGCTAAAAGCAGTGGTGGTCCTAAAACATGTTATATGCTCTTCAAACCTGAGAGCCTCTATGGCATGGACTTAGAGAACAGATGGTCTGTAAATGGTTTCTTTCTAGAGAACTCATTTCACAACAATGGAAAGCAGACACTCTAAGCTTCAGAAAAATGAAAAAAGGTTTATTCTTCTTAAAATGTCAGCAGATCTTAATGATTAAGCAGCTGCATAATGGCAAAACACCATGTGTTTTGAAGCCAAATCTGGCCTGGGGCAGCTCTGCCAGACGAAGGGTCTCAAGAAAGTATTCTGAGAGAATACGAGGAGGAAAAGCCAAAAACTGATAGACAGTGAAAGAGAAAGTATAACAGAATAAAAGTTGATAAATACCAAAGTATAGAAACTCTGATCTCTTCTTCCTGTTTCTCAGTATTCTTGGCATCGCTGAGGAAGCTAAGGGCACCACCATGATTGACATACAGGGAAAAAACAAAAACACTTCAATTACTGCTTAGGAGGGAGAACTAATTCTACCCAAAGGATGGAAGCACCATCTGAAGCATGTCAAACAGTTGGCCTGCAACCAAATTCTGCCATGGAGTGGAGTCTCCCCTTCCACCTGGGTAATAAGAAGCTGCAGATGGAAAAAGCCTGCTGGACTACTGCATGTACCATATGCCTCTTCTGTAAGAAATCACCTTTAAAAAGAAAAGTTTCAAAGTTTATCCAGTTTGGATGGAGAATGGCATTACAAGATATGTAGTGGCTTTAAAGCATGTCCATACTTCTTTGACACTCCTCCCATCAACAGGGGAAGTCTAATTCTTTTCCCCTTGAGCATGAGCTATTCAACTGGCTTGCTGCCAACGAACAGAATGAGGAGGAAGTGGTACTGTATGACTTCCAAGGCTAGGTCATAAAAAACTATGCAGGTCTTGAGATGCTTACTCTTGGAAGTCAGCCACCATGCTATAAGGAAGCCCAAGCCACATAGAGAAGACACATAGGTGTTCTGGCTGACAGCCCCAGCTGAGATCTAGCCAAGAGCCAGCATCCAGACATATGAGTGAGAAAGCCACTCAGCTGCCTCCAGCCCCAGCCGCTATCTGATGGCTAATGCATTACAGATCCTGAGTAAGAACTGGCTAGTTGAGCCCATCAACTTCCAGAACCATGAGAAGAAACAATAATCAACTATTGTCATTTTACGCCACTAAGTATGGATGACTGTTACACAGCAATAGCTGGAACAAATGCTTCTGGCTAATTTGCCCTTTATAGTGATCATTCCAATGGTCTTATCTTCCACAGAGAAATAGTTCTGCTTATGCTGGAGCTAAGGGCTAGCTCCCTTCAACCAGATTACTCTCTACAACATAGGACAAAAATGAATATAAGTGCCATGGACTCTTTAGGCCTCAGAGCTGCTGGGTTCACCTCT
The DNA here is from genome assembly GCF_006542625.1 of Nomascus leucogenys. Taxonomy (NCBI): domain Eukaryota; kingdom Metazoa; phylum Chordata; class Mammalia; order Primates; family Hylobatidae; genus Nomascus; species Nomascus leucogenys. Next base: position 23,081,124 of record NC_044395.1, on the reverse strand, counting down.
TAGAGGCTAAAAGGAGAGCCATGGTCTTAGTAAAGTCCCCAGAACAGCTAAAGTTCAGTGGCCACTGAGAATCCTATGCTAGGCACTGAAAGAACATAATAAGCATATATGTTATCAGCACAGTCCCCAACTTGCTGCTGTAGAGGCCCTTTGACTAGAAAAGGCCCCTCTCCTGCCATACCAGCTAAAGGTTTCAACATCTAACTCCTTATTTGTATTTACTCTTCATCTGTAATTGCCTGGCCAACATGGTGAAACCCTGTCTCTATAAAAAACACAAAAATCAATTAGGCATGGTAGTCCATGCCTGTAGACCCACCTACTTGGGAGGCTGAGATGGGAGGATGGCTTGAGCCCGGGAGGTGGAGGTTGCAGTGAACAGAGATTGTGTCACTGCACTCTAGCCTGGGCAACAGAGCAAGACCCTGTCTCAAAAAGAAAAAAAAAAGAGAAAAATAAAATCTCACAATCCCCAAACTAAAGATGAAAGCAAAGCGAGCAAGACAAAAGGGACCTATAATGAAGGAGGAAACAGTGGGTGGAAAGTGGCTGTGCAAAGCACTGACAGGCCCTCCCAACTTGTTTCCGAAGCTACAAACAGGCCCTGTTGCTCATGAAGCCAACTCCAATATCCTGGAGAGGCATTTCCCACCAGACTCCCACAACCAAACATCTCTCAGCACACTTAGATAGGCACCCACCATTGAGCTGGTGATTTATTGCAACACTCTCCCTTCGCGCCTCTCTGGGGACTCTCAGAGTAGGCATTACATCTGCCCACTTGTCAGCTATTTTATTCATGTAGCAATTATATCATGCTTCAAAGAAAAAAAAATCTTTTATTTTAGAAAGTATGTAATATGAGATGGCCACAGTAACAAATGTGTCTAGTCTAAAAAGTGATATTGTCAAATAGTTTAGACTCCGTATCCTGAGAGTTTGATAAACCTTTATAAAATTAGCCAGAGAGACATGGCAAACTCAGGGAATGGAAGTTGCAGTTCTGGTACTAGCTGTGTGAGCAGGGACTAGAACATGGTGATTAAGATCTTATGCCTGGATCTTCTCTCAAACTAATGGGGTCCGGGGTTTGTAGGCCTCTCATAAGGCAAAGAAGCAGCCAATTAGGAAAAGAAGTGAATGAACATCTGGGCTGTCATTCTCCCAAATGGTCTAACACACTTAGCCTTATTTAGTAAGTACTTCTCCATCACTCCAACAATAAGGATGTTGCTTATCTTGCAACAATTTCAACAGGCTTCTTCATACATTCACAGACATGTGGAATTCCTAAATTTGCCCCAATCACAAAATTGTCCCAATCATCTTTAGGTTGCAACTCCCTGAAGTGGAAACTCCGGTTACATATAACTCACAGTATAATTTTTTTTGTTGTTTTGAGACAGTCTCGCTCTGTCACCAGGCTGGAATGCAGTGGCGTGATCTTGACTCACTGCAACCTCCACCTCCCGGGTTCAAGTGATTCTCCTGCTTCAGCCTCCCGAGTAGCTGGGACTACAGGCATGCACCACCACGCCCAGCTAATTTTTGTATTTTTAGTAGAGACGGGGTTTCACTATGGCCAGGATGGTCTCAATCTCTTCACCTCATGATCCGCTCACCTTGGCTTCCCAAAGTGCCGGGATTACAGGCGTGAGCCACCCTGCCCGGCTGATTCCTTTTTTTTTTTAAACAAACAAACAAACATGCTGGTACTGCCTTCAAACTACCCTGATTGTTTCTCTTTCAGATAGCTGAGGCCCAATCTAGGCTACAATAATAAGAATTGTCAGCAAGTTAAATAAGTAAACTATGGGCAAATCCACATAGTAAATGGACTGTGGAACAAAGAAAATATATCTATGTATCTTCTTTCTCCCATCCTGCTTTTTGGAACAAGTCTCTTTACTCGGGTCACATTAAAGCAAGATGACCATATATTTCAATTTATCCAGGACAGGACCCCTTTTACTTTCCAAAGACTTCTGATGTGGATGATACATTATAGATTACCTTACATAAAAGCAAATTCAAACCAGCCAAAGAGGTACATAGAACTTTTTGATGCTGACTTATGGGCCCCTCATCCAACAGGCATTTTATATCTTTCCACTTTTACTCATGATTTCTTCTTGAATTAAATACGTGATTCTTCCCTCCTTACCACCAGTACTTATTTAATCCTACTTTTCTTCAGCTCAAGCACCCCCTCCTTCAGGAAGCCTTCCAAGTGTACTCTAACCTCCACAGGTCCCTCCTTTCTTTAAAGTTCTAGCACACGATTTGGTGCCTCTATGGTCTTAACACTATTTTCAAGTTGTTTTCATATGTGTAGGTCTTCCTGCAAAAGTTGTAAGTTATTCAAGGCAAAAGCCTGTGTCTAATCACTTCCTTTATGTGCCTTAAAGAATCTAACTCTAGGCCGGGCGTGGTGGCTCACACCTATAATCCCAGCACTTTGGGAGGCTGAGGCAGACGGATCATGAGGTCAGGAGATTGAGACCATCCTGGCTAACATGGTAAAACCCTGTCTCTACTAAAAAATACAAAAAATTAGCCAGGTGTGGTGGCACGCACCTATAGTCCCAGCTACTCGAGAGGCTGAGGCAGGAGAATCACTTGAACCCAGGAGGCAGAGGTTGCAGTGAGCCAAGGTCGTGCCACTGCACTCCAGCCTGGGCGACAGAGCGAGACTCCATCTCAAAAAATAAAAAATAAAATAAAATAAAAAAGAATCTAACTCTACAACAAGGGCACACCAGATACTCAGTAAATACTCTCTGATCTCCAAACCTCCTAACCAGCTGACTAAAGAACATACCAGGAAGACTCCAGGTGTCTCCCCACTGCTCACTCCTCTTGCAACACCCTGTACTTTCCTCTTAAAACACATAACACATTTTGTAATTACCTATTGATTTGTGTGGCTATTTGTTTAAGGTCAGCCTCATCATTGTATCGTAAGGTCCAAGAGGACAGCGACCTGGTATGTACTGTTATTTATCCCTGTCTACCTATGATTTATCATAGTGCCTGGCAGTGTTCAATAAATATTTGCTAACTGGAGATGAGTGATGGGTGGACAGACAGACAATGGAAGAAAGAACAAATGATCTGAGAAAAATAAATGATAAAAAAAAGCAGGGTTAGATTTTAGGAACTTAAACATTTGAGAAATTAACCTACTTACATTTCTAAACAAATCATGTGGCTATGAGTCATGGGCCTATTAAAACCTTTTCCTTTTCTCAGAAAGAGCTAGAGAATAGTGTGGTGTGCAGCTCCATCTTATCTAGGGTCTAAGACCTAAGTGACCATTATATATGAATGGACCATTATTTCTCCTTAATATATAAATTGCTAAAGTACAAAAATCATTGTTTCAAGATGACAGAGGAACTTTAACTGCTCCAGTAAATAAGTGTGAAGGCATTTCAAGATTATGCTCACAAAAGCATTTCATGCATCACCTCAGCTCTGAGGCACACAGGCTCTGACAGTACAGTCTACCTTAATTGGCCCAAAGTCAGCAACATCATATGTCATGGTGCTGACAGACAGAAACTGCTGTGGCAAAATCGGCTGTAGCATCCTGCTGTTTTTGCAGTTAGACCAATATATACTAGAAAATGCTGAGGAAGATAAATGTAAAGAAAATCAGCATAATTCTGGAACCCTAGACAGCCTGCTAATTAATTAAAAGGCTTAACATTTCTATAATGTTTTAGAATGTAAACGGACTTTCATATATTCGATCTCATTTAATTCTTATAACAATCCCAGAAAATACATAAAATAGTTACTGTTTTACTGATATGGAAATTTTGGAATCAGAATGGTACGAACAGCGAGTGGCCAGGATTAAATTCACAGGTCTTCAAACCCCATGCTGTCTTCACTATACTTTACACATGAACTGTACCTCTTCGGCTCTTGACCCAAATGATTCTTTCTTTCTCAGCAGGTGGTTGTGAAAATCATGCCCTGAACACAATTTATGGGAAATGAAAATTCTCTGAAGGCATTCCCCTGTTACCAGGAAGGTTGTTTGAGATCTGCTGTCCCCTCAGAGCTGGGGATCTTTCCAGGCCCAGGTCTCATGTTGTCACAGTTTTCTCAAATAAAAAATGAAGGCACAATAGAGCCCTACCCCAAATACTACAACAAACAAGCAGCCAGGTACCAAAGAACACGTGTGATGCTCAGAACTTCCTACCATCACTGTTGCTTCTATCTCTCCAGCTGTCTCCTATTACTACTGCAGTTCTGGCAATGTTTTGAACACCCATCCATGATCCTACCACCTTTCACTGTTTCCCACTCTCCCAATACTTTCCCCCAACTTCCCTCCTTACCAACTTAAGGTCATGGTCGCTCATTAGATCACTTCCCTGCAGAAACCTTCGGCTCCCTTGTTCCTTCAGGCTGTGTTGAACTTTCTTAACTAAAGCCCAAGCCCCTACACAAAGATGTGTGGAGAAGGTTCATAGCAGCATTATTCTGAATAGTCAAAAAGTATAAACAATTGAAATGTCCATCAGTTAGTGAAGGATTAAACAATGGAACAGTATTCAGCAATAAAAACAGACAACTACTGATAAATGCTATAACATGAATGAACCTCAAAAACAGGCTGAGTGAAAGAAGCCAGACACTAAACTCCACATATGATTCCACTTATATGAAATGTCCAGAAAAGGCAATCTATAGAAGCAGAGAATAGATCAGCGGGATGCCCGGAGACGGCAGTGGGAATGAGGTATCTCACTGGGGTGATAAAAATGTTTTAAAATTGAACTGTGGCAATGGTTATACAACTTGGTAACTTTAGTAATAATCATTTAATTGTATACTTTAAATGGATGAACTGGATGGTATGTAAATTATACTACAATAAAGTTAAAAAGAAAAAAAACACCCCAGTTAAATTTACCTGTTTTGTGCCTCACAGTGAAGCTGTAACTATACATAAGTGAAGAAGAGAAAAAGCAACTACATGGCCCCGTTTAACGCTCCAACGGGTTCTGGATCCTGTCTTCCAATCACACTATATTCCTCTAGCTTCTGTGTCTCTCGCTCTCCTCAATTATTTCACACCTTCTTTCTCCTCAAATCTCTTATCACCTCATCCCTTAAGCTCCTTTCTCAGCTGATAATCCCACTTCCTACTTCACTGAGAAAGGCAAGGCCATCAGAAGAAAATGTCCAGATTCCTACCATCACACTCCCCAAAATGCAATACTTCAGTATAAATTTAGCAACATTCATGGATAGGATGACTCAGTATTGTCAAGATGTCAGTTCTTCCCAATTTGATCTATAGATTAAATAAAATCTCAATCAAAATCCCAGCAAGTTATTTTGTGGATGTTGACAAACTGATTCCAAAGTTTATATGGAGAGGCAAAAGACCCAGAATCCACAAAATAATATTGAAGAAGAACAAAGTTGGCCAGGCGCAGTGGCTTATGCCTGTAATCTTTGGGAGGCCGAGGTGGGAGGATCACTTGAGGTCAGGAGTTCGAGACCAGCCTGGCCAACATTGTGAAACTCCATCTCCACTAAAAAAACAATAGCCAGGCATGGTGGTACGTGCCTATAATCCTGGCTACTTGGGTGGCTGAGGCAGGAGAATCGTTTGAACCCGGGAGGCAGAGGTTGCAACAAGCCAAGATCACGGCACTGCACTCCAACCTGGGTGACAGAGTAAGACTCCATCTCGGGGAAAAAAAAAAAAGAACAAAGCTGGGGGATTGACACTACCCAACTGCAAGACTTACTATAAAGCTACAATAATCAAGACAGTGTGGTACTGGAGAAAGAAAAGACAAATAGGTCAGTGGAACAGAATAGAGAGCCCAGAAATAGATCCACATAAATACAGTTAACTATAAATCTCTGACAAAGGCACAAAGGCAACACAATAAAAAACAGATAGTCTTTTCAACAAACGGTGCTGGAACAACCATGCATCCTCATGCAAAAAACAATTAATTCAGACACAGATCTTACACACTCCACAAAAATTAACTCAAAACAGGCCATTGACCTAAATGTAAAAAGTAAAAGTATAGGCTGGGCATGGTGGCTCACGCCTGTAATCTCAGCACTTTGGGAGAGCAAGGCAGGTGGATCACTTGCGGTCAGGAGTTCCAGACCAGCCTGGCCAACATGGCGAAACCCCGTCTCTACTAAAAATACAAAAATGAGCTAGGCATGGTGGTGGGCGCCTGTAATCCCAGCTACTCGGGAGGCTGAGGCAGCAGAATCGCTTGAACCCGGGAGGTGGAGGTTGCAGTGAGTTCAGAGTGTGCCACTGCACTCCAGCCTGGATGATAGAGCAAGACTCTGTCTCAAAACAAACAAACAAACAAAACAACAACAACAACAAAAGTGAAAGTATAAAACTCCTGGAAGATTATATAGGAGAAAATCTAAATGAACTTGGGTTTGGCAATGACTTTTTAGATACAACACCAAAGGCATGATTTATGAAAAAAGAATTGAGAAGATGGACTTCATTAAAATAAAATCTGCTCTGTGAAAGACACTGTCAACAGTGAGAAGACAAGCCACAGACTGGGAGAAAATACTTGCAAAAGACATATCAAATAAAGGACTGTTATCCAAAATATACAGGGAACTCTTAAAACTCAACAATAAGACTGGGTGTGGTGGCTCATGCCTGTAATCCGAGCGCTTTCAGGGGCTGAGGCGAGAGAACTACTTGAGCCCAGGAGTTAGAGGTTACAGTTAGCTATGACTACACCACTGTACTCCGGCTTGGGTGACAGAGCAAGACCCTGTCTCAAAAACAAACAAAAAACCCAACACTAAGAAAACGAACAATCTGATTAAAAAATGCCCAAAGACTTAATAAACACCTCACTGAAGAAGATACTCAGATGGCAAATAAGCATATGAAAAGATGCTCTGCATCATATTAGAGAAATGTAAATTAAAACAACAATGAAATACCACTACACACCCATTAGAATGGCCAAAATTCAAAACACTGATAATCCCAAATGGCTGCAAGGATGTGGAGCAACAGGAACTCATTCATTCATTGCTGGTAGGAATGCAAAATGATACAGCCACTTTGGAAGACAATCTGGCAGCTTCTTGCAAAACTAAACAGACTCTTACCATACAATCCAGCAATCATACGCCTTGGTATTACCCAAAGGAGGTGAAAACTTATGTCCACACAAAAACCTGCACGGGGATGTTTATAGCAGCCTTATTAATAATTGCTGTTATGGGCTGTTTGTGTCCCCTCGAAATTCATATGTTGAAGTCTAATCACTCACCTATGTGATGGTATTTGGAGGTGGGCCTTTGGGAGGGAATTAGGTCATAAGAGTGGAGCACTCAAGAATGGGATTAATATCCTTATAAGAAGAGGCTAGAGAGCTAGCTTGTCTTCTTGCAGCCATATGAGGATACAAGTCAGCTGTCTGCAGCCAGAAAGATGGCCTTTACCAGAACTTGACTATACTGGCACCGTCATCTTGGTCTTCCAGCCTTCAAAACTGTGAGAAGTAAATGTTTGTTGTTTAAGCCACCCAGTTTATGGTCACTTGTTATAGCAGTCTGAACTAGGACCACTGTCAAAACTTGGAAGCAACCAAAGATGTCCTTCAGTAGGTGAATAAACTGTGGTACATCCAGATAATGGAATATTATTCAGAGTTCAAAAGAAATAAGCTATTAAGCCATGAGAAGACTCAGAAGAAACTTAAATGCAGCTTGCTAAGTGAAAGAACTCAATATGAAAAGCCTATATGCTGTATGATTTAAGCTATATGACATTCTGGAAACGGCAAAACTATGAAGACAGTAAAAAGATTAGTGGTTGTCCGGGAATGCAGTGGGGGAGAACAGAACATGGAGGTTGAGCACAGAGTTTCGGAGCAGTGAAACTATTTCATATGAAACGGTAATGGGAGACACACGACATTATGCCATAGAACTGTATAACACCAAGAGTGAACCCTAATGTAAACTGTGGGCTTTGGATGATAATGATGTGTCAATGTAGGTTCATCCATTGCTTGTTGTTGTTGCTGCTGCTGTTTTGAGACAAGGTCTCGCTCTGTCGCCCAGGTTGGAGTTGGAGTACAGTGGTGCGATCTTGGCTCACTGTGACCTCCGCCTCCCAGGTTCAAGCAATTCTCATGTCTCAGCCTCCTGTGTAGCTGGGACTATACGTGCGCACCACCATACCCAGCTAATCTTTTTTCGTATTTTTACTAGAGACAGGGTTTCGCTATGTTGGCCAGGCTGGTCTCGAACTCCTGGCCTCAAGTGATCCACTTGCCTCGGCCTCCCAAAGTGCTGGGATTACAGGTGTGAGCCACCGCGTCTGGCCACACTAAAAATTTTTTTTAAAAAGATACAAAATCTCTAGTTATCACTTTTCCTGACACCCACCACCAGATATAGCCCTATCTCCCTGCCTCCCTGTATAGCAAAACTCTTTCAAAAGACTTGTCCATATTTGCTATACCAATTCTTCTACTATTCTCACTTCAACCTTTCTAATCAATTTCCAGCCCCTACACCCCCACCCACTTCACCCAAATTGCCTTTACCAGTTGCCAAATCTAACAGACAATTGTTATTCTTCATTTACTTGATTTATCAACAGCTTCTGACACAGGTGACCACTCCTTCCTCCTGAAAACATTTTCTTCCCTTAGCTTCCAGGGTACTCTCCTCTCCTGGGTTTCCTACTACTTTACTGATGATCACCCTCAGTCACCTTTGCTGGTTCCTCCTCTTCTCCCTAATCTCTACACACTGGAGTTTCCCTGGCCTCATCTCGTCCCTAACTTCATTCTCTCCTTTGGTGATCTTATCCAGTCTCATGTTTTTAAAAAATACCATCTAAATGCCAATAGTTCTAAATGAGTCTAAGTCTCTAGCTCAGACTTCCCCCTTGAACTCTAGACTGTACACCTAGCTGCCTGTTCAATAATTCTATTTGCCTGGCAACTGACCAGTTAAGTTTGACTGATATCGAACTTAACCAAAGCTTATCTCTCACTGTACCCCTAAAACTGTAAAATCTGTTCTACTTGCAGTCTCTCCCATCTCAGTTAATAGCAATTTCATTTTTCCAGTTGCTTGGATCAAAATCCCTAGGATCATCTTTGACTCCTTTCTTTCACACCTCAAATTCAGTGCATTTCTCTATATCCTCAGCATAACCACCTCTCACTATCTCCATTGCCTTCTCTCTGATCTGAAGAACCCTCATCTCTTGCCTGGCCTATTGCAATAGTGGCCTAACTGGTATCACTGCTTCTATTCTTACTTACCACCATTTATTCTCAGCACAGAACTGAAAATGATCCTTTTAAAATAAAAGTTATATCAAGTCTCTGCTCAAAACCCTATAGTGGCTCCCCATTTAATTGAGAGTAAAGGCCTTTCAACAGCCTACAAAGCTCTTTATAACCTGCACTCTCACCCCTACTGCACTCTGACCACACCACCTGCTATTTTTCACTCTTGCTCAGCTCCAGCCTCACTGGCCTCCTGTTTCTCCCTTATGCCACAGCCTTTCACTAGCTGTTCCCTCAGATGTCCACATGGTTAATGCCCTTACATCTTTCAAGTCTTCGTTTGAATACCATCTTTTCATTGAGGCCGACTCTGACCACCCTAGCTCAAAGTGTAACCCCCAGCTCTAGTGGAACTCTCGATGCTCCTTTTAACCCAATACATTTTTTCCTTGCATTTATCATCCTCTATATACTATACAACTTATTTTCCTGTATATTATATGTCTTCCCTACCCACCTCCAAACAATAAGCTTCACTAGGAGAAAGATCTTTGTTTTATTCACTATATGTCCAAATCACCTAGAACATTGCAGGCTCTCAAAAAATATTTGTTAAGGGCCAGGCGTGGTGGCTCACACCTGTAATCCTAGCACTTTGGGGCCGAGGTCGTGCTACTGCGCTCCAGACTGGGAGAAAGAGGGAGACCCCGTCTGAAAAAAAAAAATTTTTGCTAAGGCTGGGCGCCATGGGTCACCCCAGCACTTTGGGAGGCTGAGGTGGGCAGATAGTTTGAGCTTATGAGTTTAAAATCAGCTTGGGCAATATGGCAAAACCCCGTCTCTACAAAAAATACAAAAATTAGCTGGGCGTGGTGGCAGGTGCTTTGGGAAGCTGAGGTGGGAGGATTGCTTGAGCTCAGGAGGTAGAGGTTACAGTGAGCTGAGATTGTGCCACTGCACTCCAGCTTCACGACAGAGTAAGACTATCTCAAAAAAAATTTTTGTTGTTGTTGTTAAGAAGAAGCACTATTTCCCATTATGTAGAAATGGCACTCCTGGAAATTACGTATCAGATACTTGAGGGAATGGCTTCAGGCTACAAAAAGACTTACAAGATGAGAGTGTGGCTCAAGAGCCTATATTTGAGAATCACTCAAGAACTCAGGTGCCTCTTGACTGCCCTCCTCTCCCCAACCGTCCCATCCTTGCCAGTTATAATTACCTATAAAGTCACTGGAGAGACTCAGTCTAAAAGCACAATGACCTGCCTGGGCTCCTGCAGCTCACCAAACTCAGCTTTGGCCTCACTTCTATGACCAAGCTAGTGACCTGGTATCCAGGTCAGCATCTCAGCCTTCCTGCTAGTCCAGCTTTAATTGAACTCACTCAGAACAACTGGATTCTTGCTTACTCGTGAAGAGCCAGGCTTATACCTCAGTTTCAGTAATGAGGGACCCTTGCCTTTCCATATTTCATTTCCTGTCTTGGTATCCTGATCAATATTCTGTTTCCTCAGGCTTACACCTAGTACCTGTGCTTACTTCGTCTTTCTGGAGTCCTGTCCTGGGCCTGGGCCCGGTCCCAGTTTCTGAGCCTGGGCCCGGTCCCAGTTTCTGAGCCCCAGACCTGACTCTCAGGACCAGGTCCTCTGTCTTTTGCTTCCTTCCAGACCTTCTGGCTCCTGGGCTCTGCTCACCAGGCCTCCCTGGATCTCCTTAACTCCAACTGTCTGTTTACCTGGACTTCTGCCCTCAGACACCTTGACCCCTCCAACTCCTCTTCCCCATTACTCCCTTATCTGAATGCCTGATCCCCTCTTATCATTAATTCTGAGAACTTTCAGAAGAGTGAGCCAAACCCTGGTCCATTTGGTCTCTCTATTTAAGACTGAATAAGGCCTATCTCAGCCCTGGCTGAGCCTTGAGCCTAAAAACAATGAACATGAACTTCTAGTTCCTCAAAGGGCACAGTCAATCTTCCTAACAGTGTCAAAATGCTTTCAGTTAAGACAGCTGAAGTTGGTTGCCAAAAATAATTAGTGTCAAACACTTGTGCTTTCTTCAGCAGACCTATCTGCTTTACTTGGATCCTTTCACTTGGGCGAAACCAGAATATACTTTGCATTCTGGTGCCTCAAAAAAGAAATCTTTTAGATTTCTCAGGAAACTAGGCCCAAATAAAAAGAAAATGATGGGCCAGGCATGGTGACTCATGTCTGTAATCCCAGCACTTTGGGAGACCAAGACGGGTGGATCACCTGAGGTCAGGAGTTGGAGACCAGCCTGGCCAACATGGCAAAACCCTGTCTCTACCAAAAATACAAAAATTAGCCGGGCATGGTGGTGTGTGCCTGTAATCCCAGCTACTTGGGAGGCTGAAGCAGAAGAATCACTTGAACCCAGGAGTCAGAGGTTGTGGGGAGTTGAGATCACGCTAGCCTGGGAAACAGAGTGAGACTCCATCACACACACACACACACACACACACACACACACACGATGGCTACTAGAGTCAACCCAGGACTGGAAGTTATATAATCCCAGAATCCAATTTTTACCCGTACTAGTCCTGGGATATCCCATAGGATTAAAGCCACATACCTAGAAGTATCAAGGAATGGTCTATAGGCCAAGCTGATCCATTCTTCTCTATTGGATGAATATTTTGGCTCCCGGGGTGTTTCTCTCATGGTGTCCAAATCCACTAAATAATGGCATTTACTGATATCAATCTGAAATGGAGAAAGGCCAACTCTTCATTAGTAATTTTGAAGGTCCCTTCAGGGTAGAGAACAGCAATTGCAATCCTAAAAATTCACAGAGCTTTGGAGGAACAAACATCCAAGTCTTCAGACAATGTTGCCTGTGCTCCCTCCACTCAGATAAGAGTATTCAGGCTCTTGCGGGGGAGAGGTGCACTCATCCAGCCATAGGTAAGCTTTGGCTGGTCTGATTCTAGGTTGAGTTCTTAAGTCCTTCTAGTCCCATAAACACTTCCAAAGCCACCATGAGCCCATAATCTCCCTCTGGAAAACCTATCTTCTTCTGCTCACTACTGCTCTCTTCCAGTCCATCACCTCTTATTCCACAGACTCAAAGGGCATGACGAAACACAGATGCTAATTTGTGAGAAGGCTTGCCTCTCCTGACAGCCATGGGAGGTTACACTACACCTCACAGGGATACAGAAATATCATGCATATCATCTGCTTCAAATATTCAACAGAATTGACAGAGACATTGGAACGGCTCCTGCAGCAAAAGTTTAGTGAAAGTGAGATATCAGAACTCTGCTTTTGTTAATACTATGTATTATATTAATATTGTGTATTAACAAAAACAGAGTCAGCCAGTTGCTGATAAGATGGATACATCAGAATATTGTAGATGCTCAAAGGAAAATATTAAAATATTTCATTTAAAATGATGCTGAGCCAGGTGTGGTGACTCTCGCCTGTAGTCCCAGCACTTTGGGAGGCCGAGGTGTGCAGATCGTTTGAACCCAGGAGTTCAAGACTAGCCTGAGCAATGTGGCAAAACCCCATCTCTATAAAAAATACAAAAATTAGCTAGGTGTGGTGGCACACATCTGTAGTTCCAGCTACTCAGGAGGCTGAGGTGGGAAGATCACTTGAACCTCAGAGGTCAAGGCTGCAGTGAGCCAAGATCATGCCACTGCATTCCAGCCTGGGCAAAAGAGAGACCTGCTTCAAAAAAATATTTTAAAAACAATTAAAACCAAAAAAGAGTTCTCTTAGGTTGTTAGATGTCAGCTAAGATAAAGACTATTTGAAACATGTACAGATATGCAGCAAATATCACACTTGACATTGTAGGACTAAAAGCTTTTTCCTTTGGGATCCAGAATAAGTCAAGGCTGCTTGCTATCACTACTCTGTTCAACACTGTATTAGAGGATCTAGTCAGTAGGGTAAGACTAGAAAAAGAAACACAGGGCAGAAGAAACAGAAAGGAAGAAACAAAACTCATTCATCACAATGATATAATTGGTCCAAAAGACTCTACAAATACATTTTGGAATTATTAAGAGAGTTTGGCAAAATTTAGACTTACAGGATGTCAATCAATGTCATATGTTCCATAGCAATAAACAAAATGAAATTTTATAAAAATATAATTTACAAGCATTTGAAAATGTTTACCTTAGAATAAATCTAATAAAAGATGAAAGGGCTCTATAAAAAAGTACAGAATCTTATTGGCCGGGCACGGTGGCTCATGCCTGTAATCCCAGCACTTTGGGAGGCCAAGGTGGACAGATCACCTGAGGTCAGGAGTTTGAGATCAGCCTGACCAACATGGGGAAACCCCATCTCTACTAAAAATACAGAAATTAGCTGGGTGTGGTGGCACAGGCCTGTAATCCCAGCTACTTGGGAGGCTGAGGCAGGAGAATTGTTTGAACCTGGGAGGCGGAGGTTGCAGTGAGCCGAGAATGTGCCACTGCACTCCAGCCTTGGCAACAGAGTGAGACTCTGTCTCAAAAAAACAGAGGATAGAATTTTATTGACAAACGCCCATTAACGGATAGATTCATGTGGTATATCTGTATCATTAAAATGTGGTATATCCATACAATAGAACAGTACTCAGCCATAACAAGGAATGAAGTTCTGATACAGCCTCTGCCACAGATAAACCTTAAAAACATTGCTGTGACTGAAAGAGGCCAGGCACCAAAGGCCACATATATATGATTCCATTTATATGAAATGTTCGTAATAGGCAAATCCTCCAAGACAGAAAGCAGAGGTTACTATGAACTGGGGAGTGGCTGCTTCATGGATATTTAATGGGTATGGGTTTTTTTTTGGGGGGGGGACATAATAAAAATCTTCTGAACTTGGATACTGTTGAGAGTTGTACATTATAAATGTACTAAAAGCCATTGAATTGTATACTTTAAAATGATTAAAATTGTAAATTTTGTGTTGTGTATATTTTACAATTAAAAAATTAAAATGGTGAATTTTATTTCAAATAATTTTTTGATACACAACAAAGTAGACCTTATTAATGAAGTGATATATTTTATTCCCAGACAAAAACCTTACTATTATAAAGATGTCAATTCTAAACAAATTGATTGATAAATTAAATATAATCTCAATCAAAATCCCAACAGGCTTTTTTGAAACTCAACAAGTGGACTCTAAAATGTGTATGGAAAGGCAGAAAGACAAGAATAGCCAAGGCACTCTTAAACAACAAGAACAGGCTAGGCGTGGTGGCTCACACCTGTAATCCCAGTACCTTGGGAGGCCAGAGTGGGAAGATAGCTTGAGGCCAAGAATTTGAGATCAGCCTAGGCAAGACAGTGAGACTCTGTTTCTACAAAAATTTAAAAATTAGCCAGGCATGGTGGTGTGCACCCATAGTCCTAGCTACTCAGGAGATTGAGGCAGGAAAATTGCTTGAGCCCAGGAGGTCGAGACAGCAGTAAGCTATGATCATGCCACTGCATTCCAGCCTGGGTGACAGAGCAAGACCTCATCTCTAAAAAGAAAACACCAACAACAAGGTGGGGACTTAGTTACTGTAAAGCTATAGAAATTAATACAGCAGGCCATCTGCAGTGGCTCACACCTGTAATCCTAGCACTTTGGGAGGCCGAGGCAGGTGGATCACCTGAGGTCAAGAGTTTGAGACCAGCCTGGCCAACATGGTGAAACCCCATCTCTACTAAAAATACAAACATTAGCCAGGCATGGTGGTGGGCGTCTGTAGTCCCAGCTACTCAGGAGGCTGAGGCTGGATAATTCTTTGAACCCAGGAGGTGGCGGCTGCAGTGAGCCAAGATTGCACCACTGCACTCCAGCCTGGTGACAGAGCAAGACTCTGTCTCAAAAAAAAAAAAAGAAAGAAATTAATACAGTGAGGAATAGATCAACAGACCAATGAAATAGAACAAAGAGCCTAGATCAGACGCAGGTACATGCAGACCCTTATTTATGACAGAAGTGACACCTCAGAGAAGTGGATGATCTTTTCACTAGCTGCTGTTGGGACAACTGGATATCCCTTAGGGGAAAAATGAAATTGAACCTCAACCTCACTCCACATGCAAAAATCATCTTTAGATGGATTATAGGCCTAAAAATGAAAAGATAAACCTCTTGGAATATAATATAAAAGAATATCTTCAAGATCTTGGGCAAAAGAGTTTGTAGATAAAGCATTAATTATAAAAAAGAATGGCATACATTTGACTATATTAAAGTTGAGAATACCTTTTCATCAAAAGACACATTAAGGCCAGGCGCAGTGGCTCACGCCTGTAATCCCAACACTTTTGGAGGCTGAGGTGGGAGGATCACTTGAGGCCAGGAGTTCAAGACCAGCCTGAGCAAAATAGTGAGACCCCATCTCTACAAAAAAATTAAAAAATTAGCTGGGCGTGGTGGTGCACACCTGTGGTCCTAACTACTTGGGAGGCTGGGGCAGGAAGACTGCTTGAACCCAGGAGGTAGAATTTGCAGTGAGTCAAAAAACATTAAGAATTAAAAAAACACAGAATGAGAGAAGATATATGTAATACATTTAACCATCAAGGATTCATATCTAGAATATATAGAACTCCTGCTAATCAACAAGACAAAGACAAACTACCCAAAAGAAAAACAGGCAAGTGACTTAGGTACTTCATAAGAAGAAACTGAAATGGCCAAAACAAGTGAAAATGCATTCAACCTCATTAGTAACCAGCAAATGCAAATGAAAACCACAATAAAAAAAATTACAGTATCAAGTGTTGACCAGAATGTGGAGCAACAATTATACATTACTGGCAGGAAATTAAGTTGGTAAGAGATCTTTAGAAAACTATTTGGCAAAATCTACTAAAATTGAACATATGTATTTCCTACGATCTAACAATTCTACCCCTAGTTATTAGATTGAACCACATGAAATTATTTGATATTTGAGCCACAAAAATGGTAATTTCATATGGTTCAACCTAATGCATATCCAACAGAAATGCCTGCACCGAAAGAAAAGTTCAAGAATGTTCAAAGTGGTGTTATTTGTAGTAACCCAGATTGGAAACAAAAACACCCGTCAACAGTAAAATAATAAACAAATTGTGGTAAAGTCATACAATGAAATATTAATAAGAGAGAACAAACTATGGCTACAGGCAATAACAAGTGTGATTATTATAAACAAAATGTTGAGTGAAAGGATCAAGACACAAAAGGATAAATGCAGTGTGATTCAGGCAAAATGAACCTAAGTCATTTAGGGACACAAGTAAAAGTCATAAATCTAAAGAGAAAAGCAAGAAAATCATTACCACAGGAGTCAGGAGACTCCCTCAGAACAGGGGTATGGGTAGGTGACCAAAGGAATTCCAGGGGAGCTCCTGGGTGCTGGCAATGTTCTATTATTTGATCTGGGTTACACAGACACTTGCTCTATTATTATTACTACTAATTTACTGTACAAATACTTTACACACATTTAGGCTTATAGATTACACATTACTAGAAGGTTTTTTAAAAGTGCATACAAGAACAAGTTGGTCATCTCTGGCTTACAGTAAACTCTGTTCTTCCCCAACCTCCACCTTACAGAAATGTTCTCATTCTCTTCCAGCATTATTTATATGTAAAAAAGGCTTCAGTCTCACATCTGTCTCTACATATGGCCTATTCCTCCAGGGGAGAGAAAGCACACTGAGAATTGACGTCAGACCCAATTCCATTCCACATAACTCTCTAAAAATGATCCTTTGCATAAACACTTCAGGAAGTAGCCTTTTTGGTCTGAACACCCACTCTGTATCTCCCAAGGATTATAAGAACATGAAACAAGTTTTTAAAAGCTTTACAAGTGCCATGCCTCTGTAAGCAAACAGAACCAGCAAGAGACAGAGACACTGAGGGTCTTATGCTTAGACTTCTTTTGGTTAGGGAGCCCTCAGTATGACATTTTAATACTTGACCTCAACATGGCTTTTCCTGGCCAGGCACACTACAGGTCTGGTTATCTAGATTTGGTGTTGGGTACAAGGCCTACCAGGGATGTGGGTAGTAACTAATTAATATGCAACTGTATCAGTCAGATTAGTCTTCACTTATCATATCATCCCTAAGCAAATTCCATTTAAAGTAAAGGTCTTAGAAAGATATCAAGGTCCAATCTGAGCAACATAGTGACAGCTCGTCTCTACAAAAAAAATTTTTTTAAAAATTGGCTCAGCGTGGTAGCTCGCACTTGTAGTCCTAGCTACTTGGGAGTCTGAGGTGGGAGGATTACTTGAGCCCAAGAGTTCGAGGCTACAGTGAGCTATGATTGTGCCACTGCACTCCAGCCCAGGAAACAGAGCAAGACCCTGTCTCTAAAACTAAGAAAAAGAAAGACACCGAAGCAAAATCATATTAATCGAGAGGCTAATCCATTAGAAAAACTTTTAACCTCTTTTTCACCATCTCTGGGAAGCAGCTAATGAACAACTCAAACACACAAGGACAAAGGCCTCCAGCAGAAAATGATTAGGTATGATCAAGGGCAGGTTCTTCACTCAAGAACAACTAAGGTTATTAGAAAAGGAGTTCAAAGTCAGCTGGCCTAGATTTAGGCCTGGGTTCTACCACAAACCGGCTGAGTGACTCACAATCTTTTTAGTTGTTTTATCTCATTTTCTTCTTCTGATAATAAAGATAATGCCACTTAACTCAAAGAGTTATAATGAGGATTAAATGAGATGATTCATTTAAATAAAACTGGTAAACTGTAAAGGACTATAAAAATAGCTGGAATATCAGAAGGAATCCTTGACCACCTCTATGAAATGTGGGTATTTAGTTGGTAGAAACAATCCCTGGAACATTAGAGCCCATAAAATAAATTATCCTTGTTTTAACCTAGGTTAATATCTATTATCAATTCAAGTTAAACCCAACATATAGGACAGAAGGATTACAATGTTAACCACTCACAGTCCCCAATTAGCAATGAACTAGCAGTATCCACCAAATGATATCAAAATAAATCTTCTTGGTTTTAGGTTACATTTTCCTGCCTCTTCACAATTTAGTAGTTTTGAGTAGTTGCTGGGCATTATGATTTTACACTTTTGAGTATTGAATTTGTTGAATTTATCTGAAGGGTGATACAATTTGCCTTGACAGGCAATAAAATTGTTTGCAGATCAAAAAGCAAAAAAAGGAATCTTCCAGGCATCCTCAAAGCATTTATTAAGTATCTATTTGGTGAATCCTAGAGTATATAAAATTGCATATAAGTCATAACATGCCCTTGTTCTTTTCTTTTGCTCACTGCAGCCTCAACCTCCTGGGTTCAAGTGATCTTCCCAAGTAGTTGGCACTACAGGCATGTGCCACCATGCCTAGTTAATTTTTTAATTTTCATTTTTTGTAGAGATGGGGTCTTGCTATGTTGCCTAGGCTGGTCTTGAACTTCTGGCCTCAAGCAGTCTTCCTACCTCAGCTTCCCAAAGTGCTAGGATAACAGGCATGAGCCACCACATCCAGCTGGTCATTCTTTCTTTCTTTCTTTTGGAGATCAATGTGTGGCCCAAGCTGGAGTGCCAATGATGTAATCATAACTCACCGCAGCCTCAACCTCTCGAGCTCAAGTGATCTTCCCAGCTCAGCTTCCCAAGTAGCTGGGACCACAGGCATGTGCCACCATGCCTGGCTAATTTTTTAATTTTTTAAAATAGAGACAAGGTTTCACTAACTTTTCGAGGCCGGTCTCGAATTCCTGTGATTCCTCCAGTGATTCCTCCTGCCTTAGCCTCCAAAAGTTCTGGGTTATAGGCATGAGCAACCACACCCAGCCCCAGGTCGTTCTTAAACTTATAATTTAGGTAAGGAAATGACATTAGCATATATGAAATACAAGAAAGTGTTATTAAAAATTCAGAGTTCAGAGAGGATGAGATCACTGGAGGCTACAGTAGTTGAAAAGACTTCCCAGAGCTGGTAATAAAAGTTAAAGAGAAAACAGAGGGAAAAAGGCAGAAAGAAGCATGGTTGACTGGGGGAAGAGGAAGAATATCTACCTGTCCCAAAAGGTGTCTGCTGAGAAACAAAACAAGAGCGAGACAGTCTGAGGACTGATAATGGAGGATCCAAAGGAAGAAAATCTGGATTTTGTGCATCAGGAATCTATTCTAGGTTTTTCAGCCAAGGAGTAAGATGATAAAAACAGGGTCTTAGAAAGACAGGTCTATACTAGCTATGCTGCGGAGGATGAAGCAAGAATGTGTTGGAGGAAAAAGCTGAAGTAAGCCCTCTAGTTACTACTGTAATATCCAGTTGTGAAGTGATAATGCCTTCTGATATTTCTTTCTTTCTAGACAGGGACTCAGTCACCCAGGCTGGAGTGTAGTAGCGCAAATCAAAATTCACTGCAGTCTGTGAGCCAAGATCGCGTCACTGCACTCCAGCCTGGGTGACAGAGAGAGACTCCAACTCAAAAAACAAAACAAAACAAAACAAAACTCACTGCAGTCTCGACCTCTCCAGGCTCAAATGATCCTACTACCTCAGTCTCCTAAGTAGCTGGGACAACAGGTGCACTACACCATGCCTGGCTAATTTTTTTTGTATTTTGTAGAGTCGGGGTTTCACCATGTTGCCCAGGCTGGTCTCGAACTCCTGGGCTTAAGTGATCCACCGGCCTCTACATCACCTTCTGGTATTTCTATGGCAGTGGGAATGAAGAAAGAAGAAAGGACAAATCTCACTTGTATTTCTCTTTTTTTTTTTTTTTTTTGAGACACATTTTGCTCTGTCGCCCAGGCTGGAGTGCGGTGGCATGGCCTCGGCTCACTGCAACCTCCACCTCGCAGGTTCAAGCGATTCTCCCCTGCCTCAGCCTCCTGAGTAGCTGGGATTACAGGCTCCCCCCACCACGGCTGGCTAATTTTTATATTTTTAGTCAAGATGGGATTTCACCATGTTGGCCAGGCTGGTCTCAAACTCCTGACCTCAGGTGATCTGCCCACTTCAGCGTCCCAAAGTGCTGAGATTTCAGGCGTGAGCCACCACACCTGGCCCTCACTTCTATTTCAAATGAAATTAGTGACACCAAGATTTCTAATTCAGTGAACTAAGGCTGCAGTGAAGAATAGGTTTGGGTGACATTGAGGAAAGATGATAACTTGTGTCTTACACCTAATGAGGTGGGAAGAAGCATGGTGTATTCAAGTACAGTCATGCATCACTTAACAAGGGAGATAGGTTTTGAGAAATGTGTCTTAGATGATTTCATCGTTATGTGAACATCATAGAGTGTATTTACACAGACCTAGACAGTATAGCCTATGACACACCTAGGCTGTATGGTATAGCCATAATAATCTTGTGGGACCACCATCAAATATGCAGTCTGCCCTAGATCAAAGTGTCACTCAGCAGCACACAACTGTAATTGAAAGAAGACCAATATGACTAAAATACTGAGTTAGAGAACTGTTTTCTGTTCCTACTTGTGGAACACTCCCTGTTGTCCCCTCATAAATTCCTATTCATCCTTCAGATTTCAGCTAAAAATGATTTCCTTAAGAAAGACTTCACTGACCTCTTAAACTAGGACAGGTCCTAAATTACATGCTCTCATAGCAACCAGTACTTCTCAAAACATTTTACAATTATATTCTATTAATTAATTGGGAAATTCATTGTAAGCTCCATAAAATCTGGGGCTGTGTGTATCTCATTCACTCTTCTATGCTAAAAACCTAGCACAGTACCAAACATACAGCAGGTCCTAAGTAAATGTCTACTTAACAAATATATGTAAGAATGCATGAAAAAAAGGGAGAGGAAGCGAACGAGGGAAGAAAAGGTGAAAGAGTAGAAGAGAGACAAGAAACAAACAGAGAGGGCTAAAGACCACAGATAAAGCTGAGAAGACACCCGTAGTACTGGGCAGAAGAAAGAAGTGGAAGAAGCCAAGGATGAAGGGAACCAGAAGACAGGACACAGAAGAATCAAAGAAGTACACAGTTTTGAAAATCTGGGTGGAGAGTAGATTTCAAATGCTACAGAAAGGCTATGAGGAGCTGAAGACTGAGAAAAGGCAACAGGAGGAATGGGTTCAATGGTTGTATCAAATAATTTTATCACAGTTTACAATGCCATGTGGGGACAAGGAAAGAACTAACAGTCCAACCTCCTATTCTCAGCGACCTTCTCTGCTGTCTATCCAGCTGCCTGAGCCAAAGCCCCACAAGTCCTCAGACAGGAAGGATGTGAAGTTGCATTCAATCATCTATCAGCTGGAAATGACAATGACGCAAGTAGCTGTAAAAATAGAGACCTCTGGCAAGGGCCAACATGAGGTTCAGGGAACATCACAGAGAAACCATCTCCACACAGAAGACAGATCTTATTTCTCAAATGTCACCGAAAATCCTCTGGTAAACAACTGTCATCATGAATCCTCTAAGAGTCCAAGGGGATAATGTGAAAGATCAATCTAAATCAACTGCCCTGTAAACTCCTAGGCAAGTGGGAGGATTAAAGCTGAAAAAACTGTTTAGACAGTTTGCCCACAGCTAAGTAAAATTTGGTCATAACTGAGGCTATCCAGCAGCCACAATGGCTGACATATGTTATTAATTTAATACTTAGCTTTTAAGCAGCATTCAGAATGTCTTCCTTCCAAACACATAATAAATTCTGATTCATCACATCTCCTCAAATCCCTCTGTGAGCAACTGTAGCAAGGCCCAAGCCTTCTTATAGCTGAACCTTATAAGCTCTGTGAAGGCAAGAACTGAATCTGTCTTTATCAGCACAATAAACCTGGTGCCTGGTATAGTACCTGGCATATCTCAGGCAGTCAAAAAGTATTTGTGGAAGGAAAGAATGGTGACCAGCCACACCAGGATGCTGGACAACTTCCAACACCATGCTGTTCAAAATTATGACCAGCTTATTTTTTAAGTGCCAAGAATTTCTTCCCTCAGCTTCTAGCCCCTGGAGGACAATCTATTTCCTCCATAATACCACACAATAAAGATCACATCATATTGTAGTAAATCTACTAAACAAAATCAAGGTGCTGGTGTCTGGTAAGGGCCTTCTTACTGTGCCATCAAAATATATGACTCTATTCAGATCTATGACTGCATTCCTGCTATTGGGAAAGGGATTACAGAATCCAAAGGAAATAAACAGAAGAATCACACTTAAGAGCAACTGTCTTAGTCCAATCTGTATTGCTATAACAGAATATCTGAGACAGGATAATTTATAAAGAACAGAAATTTACTTCCTTACAGTTCTGGAGGCTGAGGAGTACAAAATCAAGGTGAGGTGCTGGCGTCTGGTAAGGGCCTTCTTACCAGACATGGCAGAAGGCAGCACATAGCAGAAGGGCAAAGACAGGGCAAGAGAGAGCAAGAAGGGGATGAACTCATTGTTTTACAAGGCACCGACTCTCGAGATAAACCACTCCTGCAATAATGGCATTAATCTATTCATGAGGGCAGAGGTCCCATGACCCTAACACCTTCCATTAGGTCCCACCTCCTAACACTGACACATTGGGGATCAAGTTCCCAATACATGAACTTTGGGGGACACAAACCATAGCATTAACTCAAATTCCAAATTGGTATTTCTTGCCTTTCTCAATTCACAGACAAAATGTTAGAGATAATCAAGTCCAGTTCTGCAACCTTCCAGAACTTTCTGCATGTAAAGAAGTTCTAAGATGTCTTTTGACTCCATTTTAGCCACAACTTTTTTACTATAAAAAATACAAATGTAGGGCCAGGTATTGCGGCTCACACCTGTAATCCTTTGGGAAGCTAAGGTAGGAGGATCACTTAAGGCCAGGGGTTCAAGACCAGCCTGGGAACATAGTGAGACCCTGTCTCCAAACACACAAACACACACACACACACACACACACACACACACACACCCTAGCCAGGTATGGTGGTGTGCACCTGTAATCCTCATTACTCGGGAGGCTGAGGTGGTAGGATTGCTTGATATCAGGAATTTGAAACTGAAGTGAGCTATGATTGCACCATTGCACTCCAGCCTGGGCAAGAGAGCGAGACCCTATCTCTAAAAATAAAATTTTTAAAAAAGTAAAAAGAAATCCTATTGCATATGCTCTACATATTTGAAAATGGATTATCAGTATTTTTTTCCTATAAGGTCCTACTTCCATGCTCTGTATTTGTACAAGATCAAGTGGGCTTTTCCCCTTCTGTTCCACGGGAGGCTTCTGTCCTCCTTGAGCTCACCTTAACACACCTGCATTACTGTTTGACAAGTGTACTGCCCCAGTCAAATATCCTACTTGGCACTGTCCCCAGAGCAGCACCAAAAGCCAGAGCCCCTTGGGGATCATCCCCAACCCCTGGGGCCTCCTGCTTATTCTACATTTCTCATGTCTCTCCACCATGCCAGACTAGAGTCAAGCTCGACAGGGTCTTCTTTTCCCAATGACTCCGCCAAGCCCATTCCCTTGGCTGTGGTTTTGCTGGATCATAGGTAGGAACAGTGGGAATCTGTTCTTTCAGAAATGGTCCATTCATGTGTGTCACTAATGAGATGACGAGGCATTTGGCTAAGAGTCATAGTGACTTCCGCTGTTTACCCAGGCTTCTTTTTTTTTTTTTTTTTTGAGACAGAGTCTTGCTCTGTTGCCCAGGCTGGAGTGCAGTGGCACAATCTCCGCTCACTGCAAGCTCCGCCTCCCAGGTTCACGCCATTCTGCCTCAGCCTCCCGAGTAGCTGAGCCTACAGGCGCCCGCCACCATGCCTGGCTAATTTTTGTATTTTCAGTAGAGACGAGGTTTCACCGTGTTAGCCAGGATGGTGTCGATCTCCTGACCTTGTGATCCGCCCGCCTTGGCCTCCCAAAGTGCTGAGATTACAGGTATGAGCCACCACGCCCGGCTACCCAGGCTTCTTTGAATTTCTTCACTTTGACATTCAGAGCACTGGGCAGAAATCACACTGCATTAATACCCACTTGTGGGACTTTGAGATAGACACAGGTTATATCAGCAAGCACCCATAAGACAAACATTAGAAGTGGCTAATGCTCCAAAATGACAGCAATAGAAAAGCAGACTATAATAATGCTCTGTGCTGGGCCCAGTGGCTCAAACCTGTAACCCTAGCACTTTGGGAGGCCAAGGTGGGCAGATTGCTTGAGCCCATGAGTTTGAGTCCAGCATGGGCAGCAGGGTGAAACCCTGTCTCTACAAAAAATACAAAAATTAGCCAGGCACCGTGGCACATGCCTGTAGTTCCAGCTACTTGAGAGGCTGAGGCAGGAGGATCGCTTAAGCCTGGGAGGTCAAGGTTGCAGTGAGCTGTGTTCACACCACTGCACTCCAGTCTGGGTGACAAAGCACATCTCAGTCTCAAAAAAAAAAAAAAAAAAAAAAAAGGCCAGGTGCTGTGGCTCACACCTGTAATTGTAACACTTTGGGAGGCAGCCAAGGTGGGCAGTTCAAGACAAACCTGGGCAAAATAGTGAGACCTCGTCTCTAAAAAAATACAAAAATTAGCTGGGTGTGGTTGTGTGCACCTGTAGTCTCAGCTACTCAGGAGGGCAAGCTGCGAGAACCACCTGAGCCCAGGAAGTTGAGACTGTAGTGAGTCATGATCATGCTACTGCACTCCAGCCTGGGTGACAATGCAATATCCTGTCTCAAAAAAAAAAAAAAGTCCAGGCACAGTGGCTCACGCCTGCAATCCGAGCACTTTGAGAGGCTGAGGTGGGCGGATCACCTGAGGTTGGGAGTTCAAGACCAGCCTGACCAACATGGAGAAACCCCATCTCTACTAAAAATACAACAAATTAGCTGGGCACAGTGGCGCATTCCTGTAATCCCAGCTACTCAGGAGGCTGAGGCAGGAGAATCGCTTGAACCCGGGAGGCAGAGGTTGCGGTGAGCTGAGATCACACCATTGCCCTCCAGCCTGGGCAACGGAAGCGAAACTCTGTCTCAAAAAGAAAAAAAAAGGAAGCTCTGTATCTTCTGCCTCTGACTAAGTGCTCTTTTTATTTAAATCTAGCTAATATTTTCATTTGCATCAGGAGATGGGACCACTGAATACTCTGCCTCTAGCTCTGTGATTTAGGGAAGTAACTTAACCTAGGCTCAGAGATTTTACCACCTTTCCAAAAGGTTTGGAACTCAACTCTAGAGAAAGCAACTGTAGAGAAAGCAATTTCCTCACAATTGCAAATATACTCCCCTTTGCTGATTCTACTCTTCTCTAAACTACTGCTGCTGATCATTACATACATTTCCATATTAAAAGCCCTGTGCTGGAGGTAACAAATATACAGGATTTGCTTTTACACTGCCAAGTCTTGAGCAATTAGAAAGTCTATGTCTTGCTTCTAGTACTGAACACAGTTAAGAAACGTGTCACAAATGGCAAAGGCAAAATAAGATCATTCAATTCTCTCAATTTGTTGATGTCAAGGAGCTATTTGAAGCCAATGTTAAATATGGAAAGGTTACAGAAATTTTGTGGGCTTACGTGCCTGAAAAATTCTAAATTTTTACAGTGCTTCTTCATCTCTAAGTGCTTTATCTATATAAAAAGTCTGATTTGGGAACAGGTCACATGTCTTATCTATAGAGCCTAGATCACCACACAGATCTATCCTGAAGTTAGGTGATGGCAAATAAAGAAAGCTCCAACGGTTGTTTCCCTTCCCACTGTTCACATTCCACATCACCAATCAGTTGTGGCACTCTTCCATTGAGCTTGTATTCAATGTCATCATGCTCTTTCATCCCAGGCTCCAGTAAGCCACTACCAATTGATGAGAGGTGTTATGTGAATTGCAACTATTTGTCCCCCTTGTGAAATCAGTACACAAGGGTGAACACCCAGGATGGTGGTACTGCAACTCAGTGAAGCCCAACTGGATGATATCTCTTAGTTCTCAACAACATATCTCAAAATAAACAAACTACTTTATACAAAAATGCAGATTTAGAAATCTGAGAAATCATGGGAGATTGCTTGATTTCTTTTGCTTTACTATGACAAATTCTGGGTTTCTTTCATAAATTGGAATTTTAAAATAGTGTATATAAAATATTTTAAGAATGCATCTATGATATAGAATGAAATTCATTAATATTTATGACTAAAGTCACTATCACTGCCACCATTAAGAAAGTCCTCTTAAGTACTAAATTAGGAAACAAAAGAAAAATCATACAAATTTTAGAGAATTTCTACTTTAGCATTAAGTCGACATATATACAAATAGTCACCATTTTTGTCAAAATCTCCATTTTTTTCTTTACGGGTTGTATATTGTTACTACAGTTTGCAAGCGGACCAGAGGAAGACAAATACATGGATAGATATCTTCCCTTTAGGAGCTTCCAACTTATGATGGACAATATCAGATGTATAAACTTTAAGTGGCATTCAGCCAATTGAATAAAGCCATTATACCAAAGCATAAGTAAAAAGTAATGGGAAGTTAATTTTCAATTATCCAGAGTTGGCAAAACACACTTATAAAATCTTTTCCTACCATAATTTCTGTGCTTAATCAGTTAGTTTGCATTATTAATTCCTGCTATATACTTTACAATCTAAGAAGAGGGAATGTCTTTTTAAATGCAAACCTTTTCACAGTTATTTTCATCACCCATTCAGAAGAATATAAATTCAGTAGATAAAGTTCTACCCAGGTTAATATTTGCATCAACCTATGAAATTTTATTAAGTTGCATGAGGAAGGCGTGGCTCCCAGGCTTTGAATTAGTTTCCATAAATGACCCTGAACAGAGAATTCAGAAACATCTGTGTGAAATAGACCTAGCATAGCTAAAAGACAAATATTCCATCTTCCTGCAACATATCAAACTTGATAGGGAACCAGTTAGGACACAAATCTGCCAAATACGAACCTCTGTCAATTTACATTAGAAACAAACGACAGGAGAAAGCTAGACATGATCCCTGTTCTCCAGGTGCTTGTAACCTGGTACTCTTACTGGAATATAAACAACCTTGAAAAATGGTAGTGCTTGAGTCCTAATTGGTCAAAATTTCTACTATTAACAAGGTTTGGGGAGGCCTCTCTTTAGTTCAGAAAGACTAAATGAAGGGCTATTTGAGTATTTCACTTAAATTTTAAAAAATCACCTGCTGTGTATAATCCCTATGTCAGGCATTGTGAAGGTTTGAAAGATTAATGACAAACATGAACCCTTGTCTTTAAACAAATGTAAAATTTGCCAGAGAACACCGTCACATACACAAATATGTGAGAACAATGAAACAGAGAAGAAATGAGAAATGCTTCTGCTCAATTAACTAAAATCTAGAAACCTCAAGCCATTTAATTTCCCCTAAATATTCAATGTTCTTTCATACTTCAAGCCTTTGCATAAGCTGTTCCTTCTGACTGGAATGTCAATTTCCCCTTCCTCTGCCAGAAAATTCTTAATCGGCCTCTAAGACTCAACTCCTATGCTACCTCTTATGTGAGGCTGAAGTACGAAGAGTTTTCTCACCTTCTCTATGCACATTATGGCCCTCAGTACACTGTTTAATAATATTTTAAGTTTGTTTCTTCTACTAGACTCTGAGGGTAAGACTTATGTCCTTTTCTAAATTCACCTTTAGGTTTATCAAAATAATATATACAGCTGGGTGCGGTGGCTCACACCTGTAATCCCAGCACTTTGGGAGGCCAAGGTGGGCGGATCACCTGAGGTCAGGAGTTTGAGACCAGCCTGACCAACATGGAGAAACGCTGTCTCTACTAAAAATACACAATTAGCCGGGCGTGGTGGCACATGCCTTCATGAAATCCCAGCTACTCAGGAGGCTGAGGCAGGAGAATCGCTTGAATCTGGGAGGTGGAGGTTGCGGTGAGTGGAGATCGCACCACCGCACTCCAGCCTGGGCAACAAGAGCAAAACTCCATCTCAGTAATAATAATAATAATAATGAGAAGAAAGAAGAAGAAAGAAGAAAGAAGGAAGAAGGAAGGAAGAAGGAAGAAGGAAGAAGGAAAAAGGAAGAAAAGAAGAAGAAGAAGAGGAAGAGGAAGAGGAAGAAGAAGAAGAAGAAGAAGAAGAAGAAGAAGAAGAAGAAGAAGAAGAAGAAGAAGAAGAAGAAGAAGAAGGAGAAGAAGAAGAGAGGCAGCAGCCAGGTGCAGTGGCTCGTGCCTGTAATCCCACCCAACACTTTGGGAGGTCAAAGTGGGAGGATCGCTTCAGTCTAGGAGTTTGAGACCAGCCTGGGCAACACTGCCAGACCCTATCTCTACAAAAAATAAAAAATTAGCTGGCTATGGTGCTGCAGGTCCATAGTCCCAGCTACTTGAGAGGCTGAGGTGGGAGGATTATTTGAGTCAAGGAGGTCAAGGCTGCAGTGAGCTGTGACTGTACCACTGCACTCAGCCTGGATGACAAAATAAATAATATATCCAGAGTTAAAAAAAAAAATAAAAACTTAGTACAAGAAGCTTATTATGAAAAACAGCAGTACCCTCCTTATTCCCCAGTCCAACTTCCCAGAGACAACCACTCAACTCTTCCGGCTTTTTCTCCTGGTAGGTTTTTTTTTTTTTTTCCAGACGGAGTCTCACTCTCTCGCCCAGAATGGAGTGCAGTGGCACGATCTTGGGTTCAAACGATCCTTACCTCTCCTGGTCAAGCTTTTGATTTTTCAATTATCAAATAGTAACATACACTAACTTCTTTTGGTACTTGATGTATCTTGGTATGGATCTTTCCTCATTCATCATTTCAGGGATGCTCTGCAGGCTCTTGCAATCTGAAAACTGGTATCCTTCGGTTCTGGGGATAGTCTCACATGATTCCTTTGGCAATCTCCTCTCCTCCGTCTCATCTGTTTTCTCTTTCTGGATCTCCTGTTAGCTAAATTCTGGATTCCGATTTTATTGTTCTTTTTCTATTTTCTATCTCTGTTTTTGTTTTGTTTTGTATTATTATAGTCTGGAAGATTTCTTCAATTTTATCCTCTAATCATTCTACTGACTTTAAAAATCTCCTTTATTTTTAATTTCTAGCAGCTCTTATTTCCTGATTGTTCTCTTTTAAAAGCATAAATAATATGAAGAGCATGTTTTTGTTTTATGAACCCCAAATTTTTAATCTATCAGGAAATATTTCTGCTTCCTACATTGTTTCTGTTTCTTTCAATTCCTTCTTTTCCCCATAATTCTGCCTTTTTTTTCTTATAAGGGACTTTTCTTAAATGACAGGAGATTGGCGGGCATGGTGGCTCATGCCTGTAATCCCAGCACTTTGGGAAGCTGAGGCGGGTGGAGCAACTGAGGTCGGGAGTTTGAGACCAGACTGACCAACATGGAGAAACCTCGTCTCTACTAAAAATACAAAATTAGCCGGGCGGGGGGCACATGCCTGTAATCCCAGCTCCTCGGAAGGCTGAGGCAGGAGAATCACTTGAACCCAGTAGGTGGAGGTTGCAGTGGGCCGAGATGGGCAACAAGAGTGAAACTCGGTCTCAAAAAAAAAAAAAAGACAGGAGATTATGCTTTCTGTCACCTATTTTCAGCACATAGAGACGATAAAAAGTTGGATGAATGGCTGAATCAACCAATGAACGAAAAGAGTAAGAAACACTTAACAGTGATTAAGAACAAAAAATGCTCAGGCACGGTGGCTCATGCCTATAATCCTAGCACTTTGGGAGGCCAAGGCAGGTGGATCACATGAGGTCAAAAGTTCAAGACCAGCCTGGCCACCATGGTGAAACCTTGTCTCTACTAAAAATACAAAAAATTAGCCAGGCATGGTGGCACACACCTGTAATCCCAGCTATTTGGTAGCTGAGGCACAAGAATCGCTTGAACCAGGGAGGTGGAGGCTGCAGTGAGCTGAGATTATGCCACTGCACTCTGGCCTGGGTGACAGAGAGAGACCCTGTCTCAAAAAAAAAAAAGGTTCCTAAAGATAAGAGATGAGTCCGGACGTGGTGGCTCACGTTTGTAATCCCAGCACTTTGGGAGGCCGAGGCGAGCAGATTGCCTGAGGTCAGGCATTTGAGACCAGTCTGGCCAACATGGTGAAATCCTCTCTCTACTAAAAATACAAAAAAATTAGTCAGGCATGGTGGTGTGCACCTGTAATCCCAGCTAGCCACTCGGGAGGCTGAGGCAGGGGAATTGCTTGAACCAGAGAGGTAGAGGTTGCAGTGAACCAAGATTGTGCCACTGCACTCCAGCCTGGGTGACAAGCAAGACTCCGTCAAAAAAAAAAAAAAAAAAAAAAAAGGAGATGAACATGATTATGCTGATAATATTTATACATCATTGTCTTCTTGAGCCAGTGATTCGAAACTGTTGGAATTACGCCGCCAATGGTTAGTCTTCAGCATGCTTACAGGACAGACAAGGCTTTCTGTCCAAACCCCAACAACTGGAAAATTAACTTTATTTAAATTTGTATTTAATTCCTTAACTCACTTCTGCCTGGAAGAGTTTAATAACCTACTTGCCTTATGCACTGCGGCATCCTCTTTAGTCCTAGGTTTCTAAAAAAAAAAAGCATTCCTTGGAGCCTGTAAATCAGTAAACCACATCTATTTTTTTGAAGTAATCAAGATATAATTTGTGGAAAGAGTAGCAAAGACAGTATTAAATATGACTAAAATGACTTAAGAAGAGGCCTGAAGGCTAAGAGGGAAAAATTACTTGATAGAAAACTTATCTTCCAATTTTGAGTTGAAAGTCCTTATGTTCAAGGAAGAAAAACTTGAGGTCAACTGAAAACACACTGAATGTTGCTCAAGTCCACCACAGATCTTCTTGGTAGGTGTATCAAAGATATCACAGTGACAGCCCCCATTATGGTTATTTTTTTTCCACGATGAAATCAAAACATTATTACAAAACAAAATCTTAAAAAATCACTTATAGTCCTCCCACCCAAAGAAAATCACCATCAGCCTGTTAGTATATATCCCAGAACTTCTCTGCAGATACTGATTTTTCTTTACAAGATCTGGATCATGTTACGTATATTGTTTTACTGTGACTATTTTTAGCTTGAGAGTCCTCAGTTTATATCCCTGAAAACACCAAGTGTCTACTGCTCCATAGGTCTAAAAGCTAAAGTAACATGACTTGAATTACAACCAGAGAGAATAAATTTATTCTCTCAATTTTATAAATATCTCACACTGCAAAATCTGAGATCATAACCACATCATCTACAATTCAAAAATCAAAAGACTGGATTTAAATCTGCCTTAAAGTATAACCAAAGAGCCCATTTTTTTTGTTTCTTCAGATTTAATCACTTTCTTGCATCAAAAATAACAAAATTGTAGGGTGACATTAACACATGATCATGAAACAAAAATGTGTTTCATTTCATTAGTCACAGGCTACATATCAACCAGCTGTCGAAGCTAAAAATATGCCTTAATTTAAAATTTTGTAAAACACAAGCATTTAAGACTCATTTTGAAAGAAATGTGACTTCTTTCTGTTTCAACCCACTAGAAGCTTTAGAGAAGAACAAATAAGCACCTCTAAACCAAAAGAGAAAAAGGTAACAGTGGGGGAATTCAAGCCAATTTATCGATCATCAATATCACATTGTTTACATCTTATCAACAAGCATATGTTAAGGATAACAATTTAATACCACTTCAGATGTAAACAAAACTACACATTCTCAAAGGAAATAGAAAGCCTGAAACAGAGGTTGAGATCCCAATAATAGAAAGTGTGTATTTTGTTGGGGGAGGAGTGAGCTAAGGAGAGCTGGGTGGTAATAAATATTGTCACAGCTTTTCCTCATCAGCTGTAACAGAAACTTTGTCAGGGTTGCAGTCTTCAGTGACATCATCTCGACTCTCAAACACCAGCATCACACTTTTGGAGCAGGACACAGCACAGAGTAAGCCTCTAACAGTACTCATCTCTTCCAGGACAGAAGCAGCATGTAGACTTCCATCTCTGGTCATGAGGGCCCCAGCTCAGGACACATGTCTCAAGGTAAACTGTGCTGCCATAAAATATTTGACAGGAAAATAGGTAATGGGATAAGCTAAAATATAAACACTCCAGTTGGATTTCAGGTGTAGTTTCAGCAAATTGGAAAGGGGAGCAAAGAAATGTCAATGGTCTTAGAAATTCCCAGTCATTTAAAAGGAAAATACACTTCACTTGATTCCAGAAAAGAATCACAGACTGGCTGAGGCAGGAGAATGGCGTGAATCCGGGAGGCGGAGCTTGCAGTGAGCCGAGATTGCGCCACTGCACTCCAGCCTGGGCGACACAGCGAGACTCCGTCTCAAAAAAAAAAACAAAAAAAAAGAATCACAGACTCTCCTAACTTCCAGTCAATGCTCTTGCCACTATCATGTAGCCAATCATCAATATCTTCCCATGATATTTCCTTTATTGAAATAAGAACATGGAGGCCTGGCAGGAAACATCTGAAAGGGAAAAATTTCAAGTATTTTTCTGTCTTTTCATTTCCTCTTTTAGATATGCTCCAGTTAAATTTTAAAAAGTAGTTGTCCTCCAGAGCCACAGACTGTCTTAGTTTTTTGTCTCCCATACAGCCTTGCTAAATACATATTTGTTGATTGAATCTTTAAACTCACAAGTAAAAATTTATTGCACTGTAAAAATCTAAACTCATAGGTAAAAATTTTTGTTCATTCAATCATTATACATCATGGAAATATCAATTAATTTCTAAATGCCAACATAATGAATACTAAAAAATTAACTTTAAATAAGTATTTTGAACATTCTTCAATTACATTCTTAGTAGATTCTAATCTAATTGCACTGTATATATAATAGCAATTTGAATCTGCTTGCCTTGATACCCAAGACTGATAACAATTAGTGAGGAAACAAATAGGGCAAGTTATTTTTTCCTCCAATAAGGACTTCTAAAAAGGGCAGGAGAAAGGATAAAATGAGAGAGAAAGGAAGAAAAAGAGAAGAAAGGAAAGACTGTCGGGGAAATCCTGATCATTTTTATTTATTGTTAAACATAATATTTACTACTTAAAGTACCTGTCACATATAAAATAGAAATGGAAAGTAATTTTTTAAAAAAGTAATGAGTTGGGCACAGTGGCTCACACCTGTAACCCTACCACTTTGGAAGGTCAAGGCAGGAGGATCACGTGAAGCCTGGAGTTCGAGACTAGCCTGGGCAAGACAGTGAGGCCCTCTCTCCACAAAAAATTTAAAAATTAGCTAGGGGTAGTGGCTAATTTAAATTTTTTTTTTTTTTTTTCAAACAGACTCTCGTTTTGTCACCGAGGCTGGAGTGCGGTGGTGCCATCTCGGCTCACTTCAACCTCCGCCTCCCGGGTTCAAGCGATTCTCCTGCCTCAGCCTCCTAAGTAGCTGGGATTACAGGTGCATGTCACCATGCCTGGCTAATTTTTGTATTTTTAGTAGAGACGGGGTTTCACCATGTTGGCCAAGCTGATCTTGAACTCCTGACCTCAGGTGATCCACCCACCTCGGCCTCCCAAAGAGCTGAGATTACAGGCATGAGCCACCAGGCCAGCCAAATTCTCTGTAGAGACAGGGTCTTTACAGCACCTGTAGTCCCAGCTACTCAGGAGGCTGAAGTGGGAAGATCGATTGAGCCCAGGAGTTCGAGGCTATAGTGAGCTATGATGATGACACTGCACTCCAGCCCGGGTGACAGAGTGAGACCCTGCCTCTGAAAAACAAAACAAAACGAACAAACAGAAAGTAATGCTCAGCTACTTAATGTCTATTTGGCCTTGTAACATCAAAGAATGGTTAGCTATCACACAAAAACAAGAAAGAGGTGGTATGAAAATAATATTGAAGAATCCTGAAACCAAGCCTTTTATCCTAGGGCTAATCTTTATCAAGTTATAATCTCTCTAGATCTCAGTTCTTTCACCCATAAAATAAAAAGATCACAGACTATATTTTAAGTTCCCTTCTAAATCTATGATTCTTTTTACTGGTTAAATTGGAAAAGCAGGGATAAAGAAGAATGAAATAAAGAATGTTTTGACTGACATACAGTCAATTCTGTTCTAATACTAGCTTTGAAAATGCAAATTTTTTCCAACACAAGGGATATATTGCGGAACACTTTGAGCATAATTTAATTTTTGCATTTGATTATGTCATTTAATTCACAGGAAACACTAGGTGAATGCAGAAAAGTACACTCAGTGGAACCAGTCAGCATAGGAATACACATAGTGTATACACACACAAATATATCTACCAGCTTTCTCAGTTCACTGTATTATAAGCCACATCCACCCATTCACCTTTGCTATTATAACTTTTGTAAGAGTTCAGATAATCCTTTTACTACTACAAGCTGCAATCCTTCCAATGCCAGGCCACAAGCAAACTTCAAGTCTTCTCCAAAGTAAAGTGCCACATTTATTGTAGTATTTATGCACTTTTAACCATTTAAATATGTAAAATCATGCTACCATTTTTAATCTTCTTTCAATTTTTATTTTTTCAGAGACAGGGTCTTGCTATGTTGTCCAGGCTGGAGAGTAGTGGCATGACTGTAGCTCACTGTAGCCTCAAACTCCTGGGCTCAAGCAATCCTCCCACCTCAGCCTTTGAGTAGTTAGGACTACAGGCATGAGCCACCATACCTGGCTAATTTATTTATGTTTTTTTGTAGAGATGGAATCTCACTATGTTGTCTCAAACTCCTGGCCTCAAGCTATCCTCCTGCCTCAGCCTCCCGAAGTGCTAGAATTATAGGCATGAGCCATCATGCGTGGCTAACTTTTAATCTCTTTTTTAACTGACAAAGTTTTTTTAAGCATTGTGTCCCTAACTCCGTTTTCCCAATAAGCTTTGTGGTTTTTACCACATAATAATTTTTCATAATTTTATATCTTATTGTAGCACAACTGACTATATTACTGCTTAGGAAAAAAATCAATGACCAATCTATGTTTTCAAAGATAACAGATGGAGGACAGGCATGGTGGCTCATGCCTATAATCCCAGCGCTTTGAGAGGGCAAGACGGTAGGATTGCTTGAGACCAGCCTGGGCAACACAGCAAGACTTCGTTTCTAGAAAAAACAAAACTATTAACTGTGCACGGTGATACACGCCTGTAGTCCTAGCTACTCAGGAGCTTGAAGTGGGAGGATTGCTTGAATCCAGGAATTTGAGGTTCCAGTGAGCTATGATGTCACCACTACACTCCAGCCTGGGTGACAGAGCAAGATCCAGTCTCTTAAAAAGAAATAAAACAGGAAAACTTCCAGTAAGTCTGCTTAAGCATTAAAGTCAGAAAAAAGTCTTTTTCTGTAAGCTGTCTCCTGAAGAGCTGTTTTTTCCTCCAAGGTTTCATCCATTGACTAGGTAACTCCTAAATCATATACCAGATTTGGAGCTGGAAGTGTATCATTCACCTTGAAATAGTGAACAAAAATTTGAGTTTTTCAAGAACTAAAGAGGTGACACTGAATGCATCTTCCAAATTTAGATCTTGATTCTGGCAGAAAATCTTGGCAATCTTGGCATGTACCCCTGTAAATGCTTCCTGTTCAATTATGAGATATTCAATAGCTATTCAATACCTACCATGAAAAAATATGCAGCAAAAACATTATTTCTGCGATATAGTTATAATGGTACAGTACAAACCACAGAACCTTTACGCTTATTCACTCCTAATTCTTGATTAGCCCAGAGGTAAAGAAAATAGTGAAATAAAAAAAGTCATACATCTTTCCTCGTTTCCATGCAGAATAGAAACGGGACAGGCTGGAGCACTTAGCATTGAAGCCAAAGGCTGGCTAAAACCTGCCACTCAGAGCTAAAGGGCAGGTAAAAATAATGCTGCTATTTAGCATGCGCAAGAAAGATAGAGAATGCCATTGTTTTGCCATCTTGAATAAACCTGGACTAAAAACCAGGACTTATGCCAAAAGTAACAAACATAAGCATTGTACAACATGTGCTCCTATATGTAGGGCAAAGTTATGGGCATTACAGTCATGATCCTGGCACTATTTCTTAAAGAATTAAACATAACACCTTTTAAAAAATAATTGAGATGTTTGTTTACATACAAATGCACATATATGTGCAAGGGGGAAAAAGTGAAAGGAAAGAAACACCAAAATGGTAACAGTAGTAATACCTGGGTAATGAGACGATAGATTGATTTTTTTCTTGTCTATAACTTTCATTATTTTACAATGAATACATATTACTTTCACTATCACAAGAAAACAAATATCTTTTTAAACAGTTAACTGAAAGAGATAAATCCCTTATCACAGTTCATGTAGGATGAAGAGTAAGCCAGCATGAGGGCCACGTGGATGATGAAAAAAAGAATACTAAGCCAGCAAACATCCCTGCTACTTCCAAAGAGTTAAAGGTGAGTAGACTGGATTTGGAGAGCACCCCGCCCCTGAACCCCATGCAGGGAAGTCCACTGAAACTACAGCACAAAGGCAACTCTGCAGGAAAACTCATCTCAGGAATGTGGATGGGTGCAATGACAGACACTGTCTATGGATGTCCAACCTTTTGGCTTCCCTGGGCCACACTGGAAGAAGAATTGTCTTGGGCCACACATAAAATACACTATCACTAACAAAAGCTGATGAACTAAAAAAAAAAAAAAAAGGTCCATGCCTAATTTTCATGATTCTGCCACCACAGATAAGCAAAATAAACCCTCGCATTCAAAGGGCTGGACACAGCTGCCACCCAGCAGACATAAATCACTTGTTTTTCCCCGCTTTTATCAGCCAGCATTTTGGTGACTCCTACTGGCATTCTGAAAAATCATCACCTTTTGGGTAAAGCTCATATAGAGTCATTTAATCAAATTTAACACTGTCTGACAGCAGAAAATATGGAAATAAGATCTAACTAAGACAACCAGTGATAAAAGCCTAAGAAATGTGCAAAAGGCCACTGTAGATTTTCTAGCCAGCTTTCTCTCAACATCTTTACCACAATGACAATGAATACTCATTATCCACTGAAAAAGCATGTAAAAGTGAACTATGAGTATATGACACCATCCTAGACATTATGGTGAACACAAAAGAAACAAAGTGCAGTCATTCTCTTCATGGCATTCACACATTTGATGGGGAAAGATACAGTATCGGAAATATTTAACTAAGACCAAGAAAATTAAATGGCTAAATGAACTGCACAGATAAATACTGAGGACACTTAAAGGAAGGTCTGCTCAATATGGACTTAAATAGTTCACTTCAAAGAGGAAGATAATTTTGATAGTGTGAGAAGAGACACAAGGGTAGTTCAGGCACAGTCACCAATATGAGCAAAGTCACTGGGGTGGAAAAGGCAATGATGAGTCTGGACACACTGGAATAAAATTACCAGGACAGGAAACAATAAAAAGAAGGAAGGGGAGAGATTGGGTTTCTTTACCTCGAATCTGTCTAATATACCTTTATCAGATTAAGAACATTTGTGCAAGCATAAGAACACTGCATTTCTGCTACAGAGAGACATAATATCAAATATCATAATTCCAAAGTAGGTGCCATTTTCCAGACAGAAACTGAAATTAAACAGAGAAGCTAACTTGCCCAAGGTTATTGAGTTTAGCAACAGAGCTGAGATTTGAATGCAGGCCTACTCAACCCCAAAGTCCCTGCTCTTTTTTTTACTACTCCATTTTTACTACCTCTTCCTAAAGCAAAGCTCCAATAACATCACTCTGAATTCATACTGTCCCCCTATGACAGTGTATTTTCCCACCCTTTGACTGTCCAGCGTCTCTAGAGTGATGCCCTGCACTCAGGAGACTCATATCTGCAGATAAAATTAAAATGACCTGCAACAGTCTACCCTGCCCAAGGGTATTTCCATTGTAACAGGAATCAAGAGCCTTAAATTAAAAGAATAAAGCTCTAATACAAGCCATGTGGTAGAAATGCCTATCTTACAAGGGAACAGCTCAAGGCTGTGTCTTTAAGTGTCCATTTTCATAGCTTATAGTTAAAGCTCATACAATAAGAATCTCACTCATAAACCCTGAGGGTCTCCATGGAACTCTAACCAGCCCCAATCTGGGAGACAAAAGACCAGATGTGGCTGCAGGTTTGCTTCAGAAGAGAATTGGAAGTCTCGCTATTTTACATTTTAAGCATATGACATAAGAAAATGTAAATTAAATATAGCTGACATTTAAACTGTTACAAATTTCTTTAACGGACAGGTTGCCAAAAAATGTGCTTTCTAATAATTCTAGACAATGATCTTACACTGTCTTTGTGACCCAAGAGGAGCATTATCTTTATTACTTCTTACCTTTTTCATTATCAAAGATTTCATAGGTATCAAATGTCAAAAGTGTCACCTTTCAAAGGAACCGAAATAAAATTCGCATGGGATCTCAGAATGTGTAAAGACAAGTAGGGAGAATATCATGGCCCTGACAGAGGTTGCTCCCTGGCATTCACTATGGAAACAGTCTTCACTGTTCATTTGTTAAAACCGGAATATACTAATAGCTAGGTCAAAGGTCCACCTGATAACTTGAAAGTTCCCTATCAAGGATTTTAATAGGCCAAGGAATTATAAGAGTTTCAGAATAATGGTTCAAATTTCTACCATAAGAAAACTTCCAGCCTACCCAAAACCTTCAAAATTAAATTATACGTTTTACATAGAAAATAAAGAGGTTAATTTGAAAATAAAAGTGATACTGTTTACTCTTTTTCAACAAAAGCTGTTATACCCCTCACCCTAAAAAATATCAGTTTTTTCTCTGAGATAGGGTCTCACTCTGTTGCCCAGGCTGGAGTGCAGTAGCGGAATCATGACCTACTGCAGCCTTGAACTCCGGGGCTCAAGTGATCCTCCTACCTCAGCCTTCTGAATGGCTGGGATTACAGGCATAAGCCACCACACCTGGCTTATTTTTTAATTTTTTGTAGAAATGCGGTCTTGCTATGTTGCCCAGGCTGGTCTCGAACTTCTGAACTCAAGCAATTATCCCGCCTGTCTCCCAAAGTGCTGGGATTACAGGTGTGAGCCATAGCACCCGGCCTTAAAAAAATTGCTTTCTAAGAAATTCTCATTTTATCAATGCTCTAATATACATGCCAACAGACTTTTATGCATAGAATTCTTTTCAGAGACGCAAGAAGAGAATGTAGCCCTTACATATCTGGATGGCTCTTCTAGATTCTGGTCATTCATGTCAGTAGGAACAATCCGGGTGGCCAGTGGTCCTTCTGCAAAAGGTTTTGGTAACTGACCTCTGAACTCCGATGGAATGAACTGAAGCTGCCAACTGTCAGAAACATAAGGAGAATAAGAAAAACACAGGGGGATAATATTGCTAAATGTACTTGAAACAAACAAGCCAGAAAAATCATGTGAAAAACATTTCTCTTGAAGAAAAAATATTTCTGCTAAAACCTCAACCAGGGATCATGGAGGCAGAGGTCACAAGTCAGTCCAAAATCATTGAGAAATTTACAATTAGATGTCTCTTGACCCATTTCACCAACTGTTAGCAGCGAAATTCACAACCAAATAGTCATATCATCAAAAAACCAGAGAAGTGCCAATGCTTATTGTCAATTACCATGTGGGCAGAGAGACTTATCAAATAAAGCAAATTATCAGGTGTGGAGAAAAAGAACGAAATGCAATACATGGCACTGAGAACACACTATGGGAGAAATACTTTGTTCCAGAGTAACTCTCAAACATATCTTTATCTATAAAACTATTTCAAATGTAAAAGGCAAAGGCTAAAGTCAACACTAAAAAAACAAGTTTTAATTTAATCATTAATGACTGACACGGGTCTTTATGAAGCATAAGAAACTACTACCCAGTAAAGCTAAGCTATTGAAGCCAGTTCTCAAATGGAGCAACATGACTCATCTTAACCAGATTTCCCTTTAACCTACATAGGACTCTTCACTGGCCAAATGAAGCAAACTACAAAGAACTTTAGGGCCTATGCTCTCGGAACCACAGAAAGCATAAAGGAAACTGCTGTAGATATTTTAACCACAGGCTTCCCCAGTGTCCACATAATGGTGGAGAACTTTCACTGTTGTTGGGTCAAGAATGTCTTCTCTCTTCTAGCTGGAGTTTCTAGACCACTTTTAGAAGAGGATTAATAACAGATAATTATAGAAATGTAAATATGAATCCCCAGGAAGAGCCACTGGCAAAAGCCTAGGACGCAGGGCATTTTCAGAAGTCCCCAGATACCTGCGGTTACGGGCAGTGCAGAATGTCTACCTAGACCCAGCCCTCAGCCTAATGAGCCTAATGAACACAGCAGGCAGGTACACAGTACACAGGCCCCACAGCTCTCCAACATGGTAAATAATTCAATAACTCTCTGTGAAAACTCCAAAAGAAAACAAAACTTAGAAGACACTGACATAGAACTGCTCTATTTACTCCTTCATTTAAAACCATGGGAATTAAGGGACAACTTACTTATCGGGAAGAAGGAAGCTGCTGGGAAATCGATACCACTCTTTTCCTACACAGACATTCACAGGTCTGCCTTCTGGGACAGTGTGGATGGTTGGGTCTGTAGCAATTCGGTAAAATTCTGGATACAAATCAAGGGGCCCGTGATATCCTGGAAGGGAGAACAGTTAGTGAGAGCCAGAGATGAGTAAGATGAGATTCTGACTTTAATTACACTGCTCATTAATGTCGCACTGCAAGCCACATGAAATTTAAAAGGCAGGAAGGGCCATAGCCATTCCAGCATGACGCCTGCTCTACAGGTATAAAATGTCTCTCTAGCTGGGAACATGGTTACAGCAGAGGCCCTATTCTGCCAAAAATAATTGGCTTTCTTGCCCCTCTCTATGCTCTTTCTCCTTTTTAACTTCATTTTCCTTGAGCATATTTTAATATTATGGATCCAAACAATGATTATAAGAAAGAATATAATCATGAGAAGTTAGCCCAAATTTGCATTTTAAGTTTAAGGCTTCCTTAGTTTACCAGCATCCACTAAAAGAAAAAAACAACAAAAATAGACAAAAAATGTAGTTAATCCCACTAAAAGGAATTCTCAATCTTCTCTTCAATCCTAAGATACAGAAGTCATATCCCACTCATTAATATTAAGTCTACAGGTTCTCTTTTTAGAAATGGCTTCTTAGTATAAGCCAAACATGTATTATATAATCATGAATCAAGTAAAACCTAAGGGGAAGTGACTCGTCAGTGTAGGTTAAGATATGCTTAGAAGATCTACCTCTGAACAGTGCCACAGAGCGAGAAAACGACAAGAGCCCAAACAGGAAGACAGTTCCTAAGGCCAGCCAATTCGATGTCACAGTATAGTGCTCCAGGCGATATCGTTGAAACACAAAGTGGTAACATTTCTGGAAGTACAGAAAACCGTGCTGATAAAAGAAAATATAACTTGTAGAATATACATAATTACAAAACATCACAGTAACATCAAGAGCGAAGCCAAAAAAGAGGTTCTATTAGGGATCTGAGCATTTGCAAACAGTGAGGTACTTACTCCAAACTCTAAGATAAAAGCCAACTCCTCTAAGACTACCTGTAGTCTTGGCCAGGCAGAGGGCTTGCCAACAGTAAAATCTCACTAGCTTCATAGGAAAATTATTTGAATATTTTGCTAGCATTTATAGTCCTAATAAGTTATTTTTTTAAATATTTAAGCAATGCTTTTTTGGTGGTTTTGATATATAAAGTATTTCAATTTGTTTTTGATATAATGAGTACTAATCTTTATCAAAGTTTTTATCAAATCTTTCAGTATCAAAAAAAGGTCTCATGACCAAATAAGAAAAAAGAATTCCCCTTACAGAACACTAGGAACATGCTCTTAATTATATGCTAAACGACTTTACAAACTAGATGAATATAATATAAACAAACATGCATGAATTCTGCTGTCTTTGAGTACCTTCTACTCACACTTCTTCCCTTCCTTCCTTCCCTTCTAGACAGAAAACTACTTTCAGAAAGCAATTTTCCAATATATAACAAATGGCATAAATCTGTTTGAACCCTTTTCAAATTTTTTGGAATCTATCCTGAGGAATCAATCCAAATATCTAAATGAAGATATTTATCCTAGCAGTATTTATAATACTGAATAAATGAGCAACATAAATTCTACCATAAATTATATCCAGTAATTATATAAAATCAAGTCAATATATTACATAATAATGTTATCTATTATATCCAACTCAGAACATTCTACAGCTACCAAAATGATAAGCACAGAGAATGTTACAATATTAAATTAAAAGGGATATAAAGTTACATGTATACTTATTATCACAACTATAACAAACCTTGGTATATGATATACAAAAATGCTGGG
Organism: Nomascus leucogenys; assembly: GCF_006542625.1. Lineage (NCBI taxonomy): Eukaryota > Metazoa > Chordata > Mammalia > Primates > Hylobatidae > Nomascus > Nomascus leucogenys. Next base: position 23,038,460 of record NC_044395.1, on the reverse strand, counting down.
AGGAGTTTTTGTTAGGTTAATGTGACTAATTTTTCTTTTACTACTTCCTACATTATCTGCAATAAAGTTCAATTACTTTTATAATTAAAATTATTTTTTAAAACTATCACCTAATATTGATGAACCTTGAAAACATTATGTTAAGAGAAGCCAGTCAGAAAAGACCACATATGTGTCCATGTATAGGAAATGTTCAGAATAGGCAAATCTATAGGAACAGAAAGTAGATTAATGGTTACTTAGGGCTGGGGAGATATGAGAAAGGGAATGGGGGAACAATAGCTAAAGGGTACAGGGATTTTGATCTAAAACTGACTATGGTGACAGTTGCACACATCTGTGAATAGACTAAAAACCACTGAATCATACCCTTTAAATAGGTAAACTGTATGGTTTGTGAATTATATCTCAAAAAACCTGTTAAGAAAAAAACCTATCATCCTAATTATTTTTTTTCTGCCAACTGCAAATGGTAGCAGAGGGCAATACAGGGTTCTGAGGCTACTGAAGCCCTAAGTACAGAGATATTCAAACAGAGTTAAGATGAGCTCTGCCAGAGAATTGACCTGGGCAGGTTTTCAACCAGGATTACAAAGTGCCCCATACTGTGAACTGCCTGCTGTGATCCCAAACTCTTGAGCAAGTTTTGTTATGATCCAGCAGTTCAAAGAGCAGACGTTCCATTACCTCTGCCACAGAATGGAATCCTGCAATTGGATTCCTGTTGGTAACAGAGGCAAAGTAACACACAAATTAACACTGCAAACATGTAACCAGCAAATACGAGTATGGTAAACAGCTAAGCAATCAATATAAGAAGCTTTAATAATACGATCTATATCAGGTTTAATGTTATGGATAAAATATCTTAGGTGGAAGCATTCTGTAATTTGCACTTAAGTTTCGTGAGCAATTTTTTATTTAATAAGTAAAAAAGAATGAGGCAGATACACTTCTCCCTGAAACTCACCTGAAGTGCAGAGAGAGCCACGGCACCACAGAGACATATAAGTGGATACACAGGGAAAAGAAATCTCTCTTCTTTGTGAGGCTGGATGAAGAAAATTATAAACCAAATATACATTGGAGCCAAGGTAAGCCAATATGGGTGGCCTAAATTCTGAACTGCAAGACACAGAAAAATACCCATCTTTCATTATATTAGAACAAAACAACATATTTAGTTTTAATGTTATCTTGATCTCAAATTTAGGAGTATGCCCTAGGACACTCCATAACATGTTTCTACTCTTGTGTTCACACTTTCTCCAATGCAATAAAGGCATCAAAAGGAGAGACGAATATACTCCTTAGCTCTCCCAAGAGATCTAAACTCTAACAACAAGCACAATACTAGATTTGGTTAGGACACAAATAAATGTCAAGTTAATGGCTAATAGAACTTAGTAAATTCTACATTAGATGAAGGAAAAAAAAGCCGTCTCCTTTAATGAGTCCTGCCACTAAGACAAAAGGTTCCTGAGTGTTTAACCAAAAGCATAACATAAATTCATTTCTTGGGTTTTAATTCCGATGTTCTGTTTAATACATGAATCCTCTTATCTATACACCAATCAGTCTGTTCAAATAGCCATGGATCAAAGGAAAACAAAATTGTTGGATTGTCAAACTCATTACTGGTTTTCATCAAGCCACAAATGACAGAGTTTGTTTCAAAGAAAACGTAAAAATGCTCTTAAAGGAAGTTCAGTGATTATTTCTCTCCATTTTTTGCAATACTCATCCACTCCGGATCCCCAAATTGGAACAAAAATGTACTTAAAGCATGTGAAAGAATTAAAGGAATGTAATGAACACTAAAATCCAAGAGCCCGCTGGAAAGTTCCCGTGGTTAGGTACATGAGCAATGAGTGATAAGCCTGCAACCCACAGTGAAGGCATCTCCTACTGCGTTTACAGGAGTGATAATGAACAATGCAAATGCGGGCAAATGGTAGATAGACAGCGCCCCCTGGTGGCCACCATGTTAACAGTAAGCTAGTTTACAAGATCAGGACTATCATCAAGATCCACTTTAGCTACGCCTAATTTAGCATTCCTAGGCTATCACTTTTACTGTCGAAATTCTTTAGGGATAAAAATGCTTGAACTACAATAACAAGACTTTGTTTCAACTTTTGCTCTAAGATATTATGGGATTTTAGATTATAATTTAGAATATATACCTTTCTAGGTAGTATATTTTAAGGGGGAGGTTTTTTGTTTTGTTTTTTGAGACGGAGTCTCTTTCTGTCACCCAGGCTGGAGTGTAGTGGCACAACCATGGCTCACTGTAGCCTTGACCTCCTAGGCTTAAGCAATCCTCCCACCTCAGCCTCCCAAGTAGCTGGGATTACAGGTGTGCACTACCATGCCCGGTTAATTTTTTTATTTTTTTTTTGTAGTGACAGGGTCTTGCTATCTCACCCAGGCTGGTCTTGAACTCCTGGGTTCAAGCAATCCTCCCACCCCGTGCTCCCAAATACTGGGATTATAGGCATGAGCCAGCGTGCCTGGTCTTTTTTCTCTTAAAAAAAGTATTGGTTCTATTGTAAAATCACATAAAATATAAAGAAAAAAACAGAAAATGTTTTTTTACTAGGTAGATAATGTGCATACATTATGCATTTTAAACCAATATTTTATACTTAAAATTTTATCATACTGTAGAGAACAGCTTAATATCCTTTTTTTACCGATGTTATAAGCATTTCCAAATTTTCCACAAGCATAAATAATTATTATTGTTGTTTTTAAAAACAGAGACACAGGTCTCATTATGTTGCCCAGAGTGGTCTCGAACTCCTGGGCTCAAGCAATCCTCCCACCTTAGCCTCCCGGGCAGCTGGGACTATAGGCACGTGCCACTGCTCCCAGCTATCATAAATTATTTTTATAGTCAGAAAAATAGCTATTTTCAAAAAAAGAAAAAGTGATCCTTAAGAAATAGAAGGGATAGAGGAATAAGTTAACACCTCAAGGGAGCAAACAGCTGAGTCTAAAATGTGGGACATTATGCAAGATGATGGCCTGGTTTCTTTAAAGAAATCTTTGAAAGAAAAGAAGTAAGATGGGGGTCTTCTTAAAAAGCTTAAGAAATATAACACTAAATTCAGTACGTGACCCTTGTTGAGATTCTGCTTTAAAGTAACTATAAAAGGCTATTTTTCAGACAATCTAGGAAATCAATGGGTATTAGATGATATTAAGAAATTGCTGATAATTTTATTAGGATAATGGCATTATGGCTATGTTGAAACAAAAGTCCTAACACCAAAAAAAGGTGACTCTGAAGGCTGCTCTAATATTCTTATAATACAATGAACTCATTATAAACCATTAATAGTAGAAAAGCAGAATGGAGGTGGGATGGGGGAACTGATCATATGGCATCCAAATCAGACTGCAAAATCTGAAATTAAATCTTTTTCCAAACCTCATATGAATTTCTGTTCAAATCTGTCTTCCATAAAAGAAATGAGAGGCACTAGACATCCAGAGCCACGACAACTTGAGAAAACACCAGCTGTGCACTACAGAATCAGAGCAAGCAAAGCAAACGACAAACCAAACTTTCTCCAGTAAGGCAGACACAGAAACAAAAAGGAACAAAGAAAAGCATCATGCTTCTGAGGAAGTCCAAAGCTTCCCTTACTTCACTATCAAATTTGGGGAAATCCCTGTATGGCTCAGATTTTATACTTTTGTTTGAAGTACTATCTCGTGGATTACCTTAAGCAACCTATCAGGTTAATATACACTTCTTTAAAAGATAGAAAACTCAAATAGCTTGTTCTCTTCTCAGATTTTTTTTTTTGAGATGGAGTTTTGCTCTTGTTGCTCAGCTGGAGTGCAGCGGTGCAGGGTCTTGGCTCACTACAACCTCTGCCTCCTGGGTTCAAGCAATTATCCTGCCTCAGCCTCCCTAGTAACTGGGATTACAGGCACCCACCACCACGTCTGGCTAATTTTTGTATTTTTAGTAGAGATGGGGTTTCACCACGTTGGCCAGGCTGGTCTTTAACTCCTGACCTCAGGTGATCCACCCACCTCGGCCTCCCAAAGTGCTGGGATTACAGATGTGAGCCCGTGCCCGGCCTCCTTCTGAGATTTTATAAATATTTCTACTTCCCTGGGTGACTGTGTAAATTATATTGACTTCCTCACTTAAAGCAATAATAAAGCTCTTCCTCCTGTCAATTTAATTTGCCACAATTCACCAAATCTTCACAAGGGTTCAATGGATCAACAAACACAGACTGAAAATTCAGTAAGCCAACCATTTCCATAGGAAGAATGTGGAAAATAAAGTAAGTAGGATTTTCCTTCAGTTCTTGGTATACACCATTACTTGCTCTTTCCTCCCAAAACACCTACCATCTCTTATGCCACTCACCATGAAATCTCTGCAGCAGGTATTCCATAAGAGAAGTCAGTGGTAGGACTAGGAGAGCCAAAGCAAAGGCTACATTGAAATTCAGAAATCCATTAATTAAATAGAAATACCAGGGTTCTGTACCTGAGGGAGACATAAAGGTAAGAAATCATTAGTGGATGCCTTTAACACCTATTATGGTGCTTGACATATAATGTTCTTTGTTGCAGTAACACTGATGATCCCATGCCTCATGGGAATGAGAGTCCACAGCCCACTCTTCCCATGCTAAGCCACACAAAAGAAGCACAAGAGCAGAAGATGGAAGAGAATGGGATTGGTCATGAGGATTTAGGGAGAAATCAGGTTTCAAATAGTCAGCTGTATTTTCTATACTGACCACTATATCTAGCCCAAATTGCTATGCCCAAATAGAACTAATACTTTTGAGAAGCACCAAATAATTTAAATAGCTTTAGAGCCACATAGGGCTAAAATAATCAAACTGCCATTTCAATTTAACTGTTCTCTCAATATCGTGCAGACCAAAGGAAAGAGTGATAAAAGAACTTAGTTGGTGGCTGCGTGTGGTGGCTCATGCCTGTAATCCCAGCTACTAGGAAGGCTGAGATGGGAGGATTGCTTGAGCCCAGGAGGTTAAGGCTGCAGTGGGCTGTGGTCGTGCCACTGCACTCCAGCCTCGGCGACACAGTGAGACCCTGTCTCAAATAAAAATAAAAATAAGGAACTTAGTTTGAGCTATTCAGGCCTCTCCCATTTTGTTTTCACCTGCTTGTCCCATTTACATTCTAGCATCTTTCCCCTTGATATGCTCAACCACTATTGTATAGTCACTTACATTGGGCAACATGTGTTTGGTATAAAGCAACAACCCATTTTTCTTAGATCATGTTCAGAGACCCAGGCCTTGCTGAGAAGCTTTAAGGATTCAGAATGAAGCAAAATCACTAAAAACACAAGCCTTACTCACACTATTTTTTATTCTTTAACTCAAAATCCTTACACCCAAATGATGAGAAATAGACCCCCTCTGCACATTTAGCAGGTTTTTCATCTGCTTTTCCCCTCTGTATGATTACTTCAATCAAGCAGTGAATGACACATGCGGGTTTTAATCACTGTGTGTTGTGACACCCGCCTTGCACCATAGCAATTTCCTGCAATCAGCATTGCTTAAAAGGGTAATCAGAAGGCAGAGGAATAGTCAGAAAAACCTGACATTCTTGCAGCTTGCACAGCAAAATAAGATTAGAAACCAAACCCAAAATGCTAGAAACATTTAGGGGAGAAGAGGGAGGGAGGTTACACTAAGGAAAAGTTCAAGTTCAACTGTGTGTCACCTTTGGGGGAAGCTCACTCCTTCCTGTCTCAATACAATGATAGAGATTATTCATGAACAGAGGTCCTATTCCAGGCCCAGTTCATTAGGGACATTTTAATCTTGTATTCTTTACAAACATGCGTTTGGGTTATAGAAAACTAATAGATGGTTTTATTTTCAAATCAAAAATGTCTTTTCTGAATCTTAATTAGAATAACAACATATTTTTTAAACTGAGTCCTTTAGGATCCAATTTCCGGAGAGGTAAGCTTTTGCACAATCCTCTCCTGACCACCAGTGCGGAGGCAGTGCTAGCAACCTCTGACTCACCTTTTTCTTAACAGGATTCTGGAAATCTGAGCTTGTGAAGAAAAACCATAGAGTGACCAGACAGAAAGGGGGTTATCCTTTCTATTATCTATTACAGATGTTAAGCACCAATAGGAAAAAGCCACTTGTCTCTTTGATATTTGCAAATATAGACTGTTTTTTTCAGGAAAGCACTTTAGCTTCCAGAAAATATTTGTCTCTAACACAATTTACTATACCCTCCTGTTACAGCTATCTTTTTATCTAGGTATACTGTACTCTGAGATGAGGAAAATGAAAGTATTAAGCTGGTAAATGCAATCATTTTTATGTATTCAGAGCTCATAAATCAAGTTTCCAACTAGGCTGTGAACATTTCATAATAGATTGTTATTTCCCTGAAAGATGGGGCAAAAATTGGGGGATAAGCCAACAGTGAAGAAGGTTCAAGTGTCAACAGTCGTAAAAACAAGGGCAAAAGGGAACAAAAAGAGTGACTTCTATCAGCCAGAGTCCTCCCCTGCTTGATGACACATCTGCCTTAAGAAAGAAAAGGGTATAAACTTTTATCTCTTTCCAGGGAGATATTCAATGCTGCTGCTCAGAAAACATCAGAGCTGAACTATGCAAAAAACCACGTCAGAATGACAAGCTAAACGCTGAACTGGTGCAAGATGTTTAGGTGAAGGAAAGCTGGCAGCAGGGTCTCTGCAGGGAGTGACTCACCCATCCTCCTCTTTATGGAAAGTGCCTCAAGTCCTTTCAATCAAATGAGCTAAGGGAAGCTTTCAAAGAAGCTAAAAGAAGGGATAGTGTTTACTGCTCCATAGACTGAATGAAGGAGAACTACTTCCCAAAGTTATAATTTTATAGAACTGTAGGAACTCAATCATAGTAAGTCATCCTTATAAATGTCAAATTTGTACCACCGAGAGGGAAAAGCCACTAAGTTCAAGAGAAATGATTAACAAAAGAGGAAAGGCTCTAGAACAGTTCTGGCTGGCAGTGAATTCTAAGCAGGACTGATAAGACCCCACTGGGGCTTCTTCCTCTGCCACTGCAATTATGGAAACCTGTGGGCCTCCCAACAGAGGGCATTTGCGGGTATCGTCTGAAACTTTCCATCCAGTGATCAGACAGATGTTGATAAAACACAAAAACAGGCAATGGGATCCTGTCCTAAGCTGCAAAGTAGCAACCTGAACAGACTCACTGTTCTTTCTGAGGCAAGAGCATTTCCTGTAAGTGTATTCCCATGCCTTCTCCAGGCCTGTGCACTCCTCAGCAGAGAGCACCACTCTTCACTCACCAGACAAAAATACTTGCCAACATCAACATCTGAGAACTTGAAATGTTATGAGGGGCAAAATCAGTGCCAAGACCAATCACTTTCTTTTCTGCAACACTAAATTTCACCTCTTGATCTCTGACCCCACAGAGATGTTTTGCCCAAGACTTCGCAATTCTAGTCTATCCTATTCTAAATTTTCTAAGTGCCAAGTGTTCTTTACCTTATCCAAACACTCCTTCTTTCTTCAACAAAAGGGTCTGGTACAGCACTCCCATGTAAAAGAGAACTTGCCAGTGTGCATGTCACTCTGCCACTCAAGCTCGCTAGGGGCTCCTGATCACTTTCCAAGCCAAAATGCACAAACCTTCAAAGGTATAATTTTCCACCTATTCTATAGATTGGATCCTATCTTCTCCCAGCCTCAACTCATGCTCTCTGCTTTAGTAAGCTTATTCTCTGGTAAAGTCTCAGTAGCCAAACTCCAGGGTTTTGCTAAGGATCTTGTTTTCAATGCAAAGAACACGGGCTTCGAAGTCAGACAACACTAGACTCTTATCCCACTTTTGCTACTTTTTTAACTATGTGGCATATTCCTCATCATCTCAACCTCAGTTTCTTCATCCAGGAATACAGATAAATAAGGCCTGTCTGAGAGTTTTTTGAGAGAAAGAAGATGGTATGTGAATAACTTCTGACACATAGTAGGCATTCAATAATCAGAAGATATTGTAATTAATATCTTTCAAAATGTACTCCCTTTATTTCCCCCAGCTTCAAATGAAAGGTGTCAGCTCAAGTCTAGAATGTCTCACTAATACATGCTACCTAGCCAGGAAAGTGTAGAAAGGTCCCTTTGAAAACCAGGAACACAGGCTGGGCGCGGTGGCTCACGCCTGTAATCCCAGCACTTTGGGAGGCCAAGGCGGGCGGATCACAAGGTCAGGAGATCGAGACCAGCCTGGCTAACACAGTGAAACCCTGTCTCTACTAAAAATACAAAAAATTAGCCAGGCGAGGTGGCGGGCGCCTGTAGTCCCAGCTACTCGGGAGGCTGAGGCAGGAGAATGGCGTGAACCCCGGGGGCGGAGCCTGCAGTGAGCCGAGATCGCACCACTGCACTCCAGCCTGGGCGACAGCAAGACTCTGTCTCAAAAAAAAAAAAAAAAGAAGAAAACCAGGAACAGTTCGTGACCAGCCTGACCAACATGGAGAAACCCCATCTCTACTAAAAATTAGCCAGGCATGGTGGCACATGCTTGTAATCCCAGCTACTCGGGAGGCTGAGGCAAGAGAATTGCTTGAACCCAGGAGGCAGAGGTTGCGGGGAGTCGAGGTCACCCCACTGCACTCCAGCCTGGGCAACAAGAGCAAAACTCCATCTCAAAAAAAAAAAAAAGAAAGAAAGAAAAGAAAACCAGGAACAATAGAGAGGGTAAATATTTATACGATTATAACCACTATGGAGTGATTGAAATCATCTTACTCATGTCTGAATAGTTTCTACCTAAAATCCAACCAATGCTGTAAAAATAAGTTTTTATAAAGAACTCGATATTCAGTCTTTTTGCTTCAGCAGTCCCGATATTAGACATTCCATTTGTCAGAAATGTACCCCCCTAGCATTTACTAAGGGCACTCCTACTCTTCCTTCCAGGCTCAGCTCAAGAGCCACACCCTTCTTGACACCAACAGAGGGACTTGCTCCTATGATTCCCTATCTTTCCCCTGTAGCACATAAGACACTGTCCTGTAATTATCTATTTGTGTGTCTGCAGCCTAATTAGATAGTAAGTACTATGAGGAAACAAGATTAACGCTCAGAAGCAATTTATTCAATGTTTCTTTCTTTTTTTTTTTTTTTTTTTTGAGACGGAGTCTCGCTCTGTCGCCCAGGCTGGAGTGCAGTGGCGCAATCTCGGCTCACTACAAGCTCCGCCTCCCAGGTTCACGCCATTCTCCCGCCTCAGCCTCCCGAGTAGCTGGGACTACAGGCGCCCGCCACTGCGCCCAGCTAATTTTTTTTGTATTTTTAGTAGAGACGGGGTTTCACCATGGTCTCGATCTCCTGACCTCATGATCCGCCCGCCTCGGCCTCCCAAAGTGCTGGGATTACAGGCGTGAGCCACCGCGCCCGGCCTTTTTTTTTTTTTTTTGAGACAGGGTCTCCCTCTGTCGCCCAGGCTGGAGTGCAGTGGTGCAGTTTTGACTCACTGCAGCCTCTGCCTCCCGGGTTCAAGCAATTCTTGTGCCTCAGCCTCCCGAGTAGCTGGGGATTAAAGGCATGCACCACCACGCCCAGCTAATTTTTGTATTTTTAGTAGAGATGGGGTTTCACCATGTTGGCCAGGCTGGTCTCGAGCTCCTGGCCTCAAGTGATCCGCCCATCTCAGCCTCCCAAAGTGCTGGGATTACAGGCGTGAACCACCGCACCTGACCTTCAACATTTCTTTAACTGAAGTCCATTTGTCCATCCAGTCAAGAAATATTAATAGGCTTAGTATGTTCTTATACATGAGAAATAGCACTAAGAGATGTATGCAAAAACTATCAGCACAATGCATTTTTTTCCTGTTTTTAAATTTTTTTTATTTTAAGTTCTGGGGTACATGTGCAGGATCTGCAGGTTTGTTACACAGGTGAACTTGAGCCATGGTGGTTTGCTGCACAGACCAACCTATCACCTAGATATTAAGCCCAGCATGCATTAGCTATTATTCTGATGCTCTCTCCCTCCCTCCGTCCCCCTCCACAGGCCCTAGTGTATGTTGTTCCCCTCCCTGTGTCCATGTGTTCTCATGGTTCAGCTCCCATTTATAAGTGAGAACATGTCGTGTTTGGTTTTCTGCTCCTGTGTTAGTTTGCTGAGGATAATGGCTTTCAGTTCCATGTCCCTGCAAAGGACATTATCTTGTTCCTTTTTATGGGTGCATAGTATTCTACGGTGTATATAGCACAATGCATTTTTAATTTTCAGATAAGAAACTGTGTGCTTAACATAGCTAATGAGGCACCTGGAGCAGGAGACTCTTGTAAAACAGCCAAAACAATGCCAAATAGTGCCCAACATGTAATAAAGTGAAAAGAGCTAGCATTTCCAATACAAAAGACATGCTATCTCGGTGTCTGACAATTTTACTGCCTCAAAACATCTAGAAAAATACAAGTCTTTTATATATACTGAATGGCCTCACCAATTATAATAAAATTAGCTGACAATTATGAAGTACTTTTTGATTTAAAAAGTATTTTATTTATATCTATTATTCTCATTTGGTATCAAGAAAATCTCAAGCTAGCACCACAACAGGTCTAACTAAAGCGATTCTAGGATACAATAGTAAATGACACACTAATGTAACCCAATGGATACCCCAGAATTCATCCGTTCATTTATTCTTGTCAGATCTTTACTGTAAGTCTGGAATATACAAGGAATTCCTACTCCTAAGATGGAAGAAGTATTCTCTCTGCAGGCCTCCTAAACCAAAAAGGAGTTAATACTCTAAAAGAATGGAAATCAGGCCAGGTATGGTGGCTCATGCCTGTAATCCCAGCACTTTGGGAAGCTGAAGCAGGTGGATCACTTGAGGTCAGGAGTTCGAGAGCAGCCTGGCCAACATGGTGAAATCCCTGTCTCTACTAAAAATACAAAAATTAGCCAGGCATGGTGGTGGGTGCCTGTAATCCCAGCTACTCAGGAAGCTGAGGCAGGCAAATAGCTTGAATCCAGGAGGCAGAGGTTGCGGTGAGCAGAGATCACACCACTGCACTCCAGCCTGGGTGACACAGCGAGATACTGTCTCAAAAAAAAAAAAAGAAAAGAAAAAGAATAGAAATCAGACAAAAAACTTTTTTTTTTACCAAATTCAAAGATGAGGTAAAGGCACACAAATCCTGCCATCAAGGAACAACTCCCTAAAGTCTGGCTGACTGCAGCACTGTATCAGTCCTGTTTATGGTTGGTATGCCAATTCTCTCTGTTTCAACAAAGTTTTTGCTACCCCCAGGAAAGTGATCAGTTTCTGTACATCCAAAATAGCAAAATCTGAACTGAAGCCATCCCAGGTTCATTAAAGTAGGCAGAAAGAAGTCCCAAGGACTCTTTCCCTGTTAAACGCTGACTGAAATGAACAGCAAATGCCAATATCCCAGGAAAGACTGGCCACTGCTCTACTGGATCTCAAAACCTACCACGGGGGTTCCTGATTGACCCACTGTTAAACTAGCACTGTAAACTTAAATCAGAATTTATTCCTTCTTTCCTACTTTCCCTACCAGCCTGATAATTCCTATATTTAAGAGCTTCATCCCTGGGCGTGGTGGCTCACGCTTGTAATCCCAGCACTTTGGGAGGCCGAGACTGGTGCATTACCTGAGGTCAGGAGTTGGCAACCAGCTTGGCCAACATGGCGAAACCCCGTCTCTCTACTAAAAATATAAAAATTAGAAGCGCATGGTGGCGGGCGCCTATAATTCCAGATACTCAGGAGGCTGAGGCAGGAGAATTGTTTGAACCCAGGAGGGGAGGTTGCAGTGAGCAGAGATCACGCCACTGCATCCAGTCTGGGTGACAAGAGCGAAACTCCGTCTCAAAAAAAAAAAAAAAAACAAAAAACAAAAACAAACAAACAAACAAACAAAAACAGAGTTTCATCAATCCAGAGGGATACAAAAAAATCTGTCACTTTCATAAGTCTCTCACAAAAGGTTTTATAAAGAGTTAGAATATCAGTAACCCATTATAAAGGTGGAGAAGTCAATTTTTCAAAATTAACACAAATTAACTCAATTTATTCACCCATACAGAGTAGATATTGTGTTTCTAATAGGCTCTCTGTGAAACAATTTCTACTGTGCAATCTAGGTCTAACATCTTTTATTGTCTTGTGAAATAGAATAAAATTTTACAGGTAAAATAAAACAAGAGGCAATCACAAACATGCAAACTCTCCCTAGCTAAAGGGAGACATCTACAGGCAAAAGCTTAGTACTGGGGCCTTTTCTCACACCCCTGGGGATCTTAGAGCCATAAAGGAGGTTTTTAAAGTTCTTTCACTTAGTAATTATTCTCTAACTGTGCCGTTTATGAATTCAATCCACTGAACAAAGCACTGCTTATCTTAACCTATTACTTGCCACCTAGAATGATAATATTCCCAAAATTCCAGGAGACTCAAGTAAACCTCATTCATATTCTTACTTTAAATCTCCTTATTCAATCTGTTGGTTCTATTGGCAAAATGGCACAGGCAAATGATGGACATGGCTAGTGACAAGACTTAAACTGACAGGGGTACAGATAGATACAATCTTAACCTGCTTCATAGCAGAACCCCAAAGCAAGCACTTATACAGAATGTTCCAAGACCCTCAAAAGATTAAGGCTGAAGAAACTATAATTATTTTAATGAAAAAACTGCCTCTCTCATGAGATGTTTGCTGAGTTGGCTGATTTGATCCAAAAGATCTCTAGCTCAGCCGCCCATTACTGTAACTAACTCAAATTCCTTCAGGGGCCAAATGAAACTGGCTGGTGGAGTGAAAGGCATCAGGGAAGGAGTGGAGATGGGGTAAACTGAAAACTGCATCCCCAGACTAAAGGCATTCCATTTTCTCCCTTAACCCTAAGCTGGTCAGTCAACTTCCCCACCCTCCCATGCTGACCCCAGCCCATCCCCAATCGCTGTAACTTTGTCTATAGATTTCCCAAACTTTCTCCCCAAATGCTGGAATTGAAGTAAAGCAAATCGGGAAGAGAAAAAGTAACATCAAATGTGTGTATATATAGAAAATGTCTGGGCTGGGCACGGTGGCTCATGCCTGTAATCCCAGCACTTTGGGAGGCCAAGGCGGGTGGACGACCTGAGGTCAGGAGTTCAAGACCAGCCTGGCCAACATGGAGAAACCCCGTCTCTACTAAAAATACAAAAAAATTAGCCAGACGTGGTGGTGGGCTAATAGCTGTAATCCCAGCTATTCGGGAGGCTGAGGCAGGAGAATTGCTTGAACCCAGGAGGCGGAGGTTGCAGGGAGCCACGATTGCGCCATTGCACTCCAGCCTGGGCAACAAGAGTCTAACTCCAACTCAAAAAAAAAAAAAAAACGTCTGGGGTATACTCCCAGGTGTTAGTAATAGTTATATGGAGATGATAGTATTATGCTTTCATTTTCTTCTCCTACCATACTGATTTTTTAATAAGAAGAGAAAAAAGTAACTTTTAATTAAAAAAAAAAGCATCAAAAGCCACAGCATACCCAGAGTCCTCAAAACTCTGAAAGTGAAAATAACAAACAGGAAAAATAGACAGCCAGTATTGGAATATCACATTAATCAAGGAGAAATATTTGAATGGCTATGTGTCATCATTGTGCTATACTCAGATGTCATTTTTAAATAGGAAAAGATAATATCAGCAAAGAAATGCTATATCTAATGATATGAGGCAACTGAATTAAAATGTTGAAGTTCAGGCAAATTAAGCTATCTCCTAACACTTGCCCAAATTTCACAAAGCCTTACCATAAAGATCAGGTCCATGAGGAGTAAAGACATTATACAAAACAATGTTGAGTGGTGCAATCACCAACTTCCCATAATAGTAGCTGTCAATGACCACCACAGGCACCTAAAACAGAGCAGAAAATAGTTTTGCTCTGGAAACATTCTCAAAATGCTAATAGGATAAACCTGAGAATGAAAAACAGAATAAACTCCTAATGTTCCTTTTTTCACATCAAAGTTGCTTTCATTACAACTTTAGGACAAAGCAAGTAAAAAAGAAAACTCACCAGAAATAGTATGAGGGCCATCAGCGACCAATGAAAGAAACTCTTCCACCTGTGTTTCATGACCAGCAAATCAAAGGCAATGGGTAAACTATTTAACAGAGAAACAGAGTGGGGAGTTAAACAGATACTGACAGAGACAGGTCAGATTCACACATACCTCATGCTGAACTGAGAATAAAATGCCTCTGCCAGTTATAGTGAGGGAAGAAACCTGGTACGTGACAGGATGTCGTTACAGGACCTGTCAGAGTGCTCTGTATCCCACTGATGCACAAGAAAAGAATTACTGAGCTGCTGGAATGAATTCCATTTTATACACATTTATGAGTAATAGAAATTTAAAATATAAGTATATGTGCCCTACTGTCTTACACCCACCCTGCCAAATAAATAAATACTAACCTCTCCCTCCCATGATTTACTAGGATTTTAGTAATAATGTTATTACAGACTTTTTTGTTTTTTTGAGACAGGGTCTCACTCTATTGCCCAGGCTGGAGTGCAGTGGTGCAATCTTGGCTCACTACCACCTCCACCTCCTAGGTTCCAGCATTCTCCTGCCTCAGCCTCCCGAGCAGCTGGGACTACAGGCACATGCCATCAGCCCCGGCTAATTTTTTTTTTTCTTTTCTTTTTTTGAGACAGAGTCTCACTCTGTCGCCCAGGCTGGGTGCAGTGGTGTGATTTCAGCTCACTGCAACTGCCACCTCCTGGGTTCAAGCAATTCTCCTGCCTAAGCCTCCCAAGTAACTGGGACTACAGGTGTGCACCACCACACCCTGATAATTTTTTTGTATTTTTAGTAGAGACAGGGTTTCACCATGTTGGCCAGGCTGGTCTCAAACTCCTGACCTCAGGAGATCTGCCTGCCTGGCCCTCCCAAAGTGCTGGAATTACAGGCATGAGCCACCACGCCTGGCCCCATCTCTGAATTTATATGGCATCATCATCTCTATCACTGATTTAGCAATGTCATGTGCTGTCACAGTACCTCTTCTGTGATTTGAACCTCCATGTTGTTATGTAAATTCCGCATAAAATTTTGCATTTTTATTTTTTGTCATCCCAACTACTTCCATTTCCATAGCACCTGTATTTCTCCTTTGATAAGTCATACTTTTAATTACTTGTGCAATATCTGTCTTTCCTACTAAAATGTTAAGTTCCAAAAGGGCAGGAACCATGACTGTCTAATTTCTAAAATATCAGCAGTATCTAGCACAAAGCATTCAATGAATGACAGCATACCAATTGCTAACTGACTAATTGTGATCCTGAAATCACTTATCTTGGTAAAAGTGGACTCATCGAAATGTGGCACCCAAGAGGTATTTGAGGAACTCAGTGAAATTCAATGTAGATGAAATAGAGGATGAAAGGAATGGAAGAACTGACAAAAAGAAGCTGGAAAAGTAAAAGGAAGATCATGCAGGGCTTTGTGTGTTATCTTTGAGTTTGGATACCACAGGGCAGGGGTTGGCAAACTTTTTATTTAAAGGACCTGACAGTATATAGTTTAGGCTCTGCAGGCCACATATGTTCTCTGTGGCATAGTCTTCTCCCTCTGTGTATGTTTGTTGTTTTTTAAAAACCCTTTAAAAACATAAAAACTATTTAGTTGTTGGGCTATACAAAAACAGGCCAGTTGGCCAACCCCCAAGACATAAAGCAATGGAGAAGCTACCACAGAGTTTAAAACAGGGAGGTGATACAACCCCATCTGCATTTGAGGAATATAATTCTAGTGGAGTTTGGAGAGCTGATTTACAGGGGTCAAGACTAGAGAGGAGGAGATCATTTAGGAGGCTGTGTAGTGATCCGGGAACAAGGTGGAGTGAAGACAAGTAATCAGATTCAAAAGATATTCAGGAGATACAACCAATTAACACTGATGGGAAAGAGAGAAGAGTCACAGACAATTTTCAGGTTTCTGGGTCAGTATTGAGGAGACAGCAGTACTATTTACTGGAATAGAAACACAAGTAAAGGAACAGCTATGGAGAGAAGATAATGAATTCAGCAGCTATCTACTAAGCAGCTGGGAATATATGAATGAAGCTCAAGAGAGATAACTGGACTAGACATTAAGCTATGGGAATCACCAAGATGGCTGAGAGATAGCAGAAAGTACAGAAGAGGGCCTAAGATACAATCCTGAGGAATATGAAAATCTGAGAATGTGCAAAATAGAATAGAAGAAATGAACGGAGATGAGGAAACCAGCCTTTAAATGCAATTAAGAAAAGTTAAAATGGCCTATTCTCTTAGTAACTCCCCTTATAAAAATTTACCCCATAGGTAAATTTCCACAAGTGCACAAAGATATCTATATAATAATGTTCACTGGGCCGGACATGGTGGCTCACACCTGTAAACCCAACACTTTGGGAGGCCGAGACAGGCGAATCATGAGGTCAGGAGTTCGAGACCAGCCTGGCCAATATGGTAAAACCCCATCTCTACTAAAAATACAAAAATTAGCTGGGTGTGGTGGCATGCACCTGTAAACCCAGCTACCTGGGAGGCTGAGGCAGGAGAATTGCTTGAACCCGGGAGACAGAGGTTGTAGTGAGCCAAGATCATGCCATGCACTCCAGCCTGGGTGACAGAGCAAGACTCCATCTCAAAAAAAAAAAAAAGAAAAGAAAAAAAAAAATTGTTCACTGAAGCATTGGGTGTAACAGGAAAAAAATGAAAACCAAATGTCTACCAATAAGGCAATACGTAAATCATGGAATGTTATGCAACCAATATAAACAATTATATGAATTTAATATGTAGAATACCTCTATATATACAGAATAATTCCATTTGTTTTAAGAATGTAGATAGGTATGTATACAAATATTTATATACACAGCATAATTTTTCTAGAAAGATATATACCAAACTATTGGCAGTGACTATCTTTGAGGATTGAGCTAGCGGAGAAGAAAATTAGGAATTGTTTTTACCTTATACAATCTGGTACTTACTTTTTTTTTTTACAATAAAGATATAATCCTTCTAAAATAACCTTAGCATCAGATTAAAATATTTTCCTAAATTACCTGTGGTACAGGTAAGAAATTAAGGCACCACACACTAGAACAGAAGTAGTGGGAACAAAGAGTATACAAGGAGCTTGGTGGAAAAAAAGATGCTAGGGGCAAGAAAGAAGGAAGACTGGGCCAGGTGCAGTGGCTCACACCTGTAATCCCAGCACTTTGGGAGGCTAAGGCGAGCAGATCACCTGAGGTCGGGAGTTCAAGACCAGCCTGACCAACATGGAGAAACCCCATCTCTACTAAAAAATACAAAATTAGCCAGGTGTGGTGGTGCACGCCTGTAGCCCCAGCTACTTGGGGGGCTGAGGCAGGAGAATCGCTTGAACCCGGGAGGCGGAGGTTGTGATAAGCCAAGATCGTGCCATTGCACTTCAGCCTGGGCAACAAGAGTGAAACTCCGTCTCAAAATGAATAAATAAATAAAAATAAAGAAAGAAGGAAGACGGGAGGAAACTCAGATTTCAAACCCGAGTGAGTGAAAAAATTCACAGAACAGGGTGGTGCCGCATGGAGAAAACATCAGCTATAGAGTCAAAAAGGCCTGGATTCAAAAGCAAACACAATCTTAAAGGTAAATTATTCGAACTCTCAGAGTCTACTTTCTCATTTATAAAGCACTAATAATTTTATTTCTCCTGCAGAGCTGTTGTAAGGTTTCAAGATAAGGTTTACAAAGGGTTTCACTGTGCCTAACACATAGCAGATGCTCAATGGTCATTATTCTTATTAGAATTAATCATAATAGTAAGTGCTAAGATAAATATTCTTCCATTTCCCAGAATCTTTGAAAGCCCAATTGATTAACTTCAGATTCTATGCAGACAATATGGAGCTAATCCAACATTAAGATTTACTATATGCCCAGAGATATGTGGGAGAAGAACTGTTAGTTTCTTACCCAAGAGCTGCACTGAATGGCCAGCCTAAGATAGCCCCAGCTGCTACTCCCAGCACAGCAATGGAAGTCTTGTCCATATACCATCCAGTCATGGCTACGAGCGTAGTGTACATACAGAAGCTACTAGGAAGGAATGCTGCAAGAGTAAAGAAGTGAAAAAAAGCAGGAGGACAAGAGCTCGAGGTTAATTAGGTATCAATTAAAAACTGATTAAAAATTTACCTACATTGTAAAATGTCAATAAACAGGTACATAATTGGGGAAATGCTGTATTAGAAAGGACAGCAAAGTGATATTCTTAAAAAAAAAAAATGAAGTTCAACAACTCTTATTTTTCTCACTCCTGTTTTTTTTGTTGTTTTTTTTTTTTAGACGGAGTCTTGCTCTATCACCAAGCTGGAGTGCAGTGGCGCGATCTCGGCTCACTGCAACCTCCGGTTGCCTGGTTCAAGTGATTCTCTTGCCCGCGCCTACCGAGTAGCTGGGATTACAGGCATGCGCCACCACACCCAGCTAATTTTTGTATTTTTAGTAGAGACGGGGCTTCACCATGTTGGCCAGGCTGGTCTCGAACTCCTGACCTCGTGATCTGCCCGCCTCAGCCTCCCAAAGTACTGGGATTACAGGCGTGAACCACTGTACCTGGCCTCTCCTTCCTGTTTTTTTAGGTACCAACCCAATTATACAATTCTAACCATGTAATTCCTGTCCCAGCCTACACCTCAAATCAAAAATTCATAGAATTCCATGCTCCCCAGCAACACCCCATGATTATATTTCCAGGAAGGGAATATGCTTTAAAAGACTTAGAGCCATTGCTGACAATTTACTTCTGAAGAAGCTTATCCCATTGGTCTTCTGAGACTGTCCTGGTCCTAACCTCTAGCCCCGGAAATTCTAGAAAGCCTCTTCAAGGGCCAGATATTGTATGGCAGCAATGCTTTGCACTCTCCATCTGCTGACACAGATAGTCTGGCCTTTAAATAGCCCCCTAATTAGTTCCATCTACCTCAACCTTGTTGTATACAGCAGACGACAGAGTACAGGGTCTCTGGAACAGAAACAATTGATTAAAGTGTTTCTAGTAACTGAACAAAAATGCAGATCTGCCTCTTCTGCCGCAGAAAGTCTGAATCAGTAGGGAAGAAAAATCAGTATCAACTACAAAACAACCACAATTAATAGACAGTGAGGCTTTTTTAAACTCAGCAAAGGGTTCAGAGGCTCTGTATGAAAAGATGCCTTCAATTTATCTGTGTCTCAAATGAGATTACAAAACTAAAGATATTCTCAGGAATTTTCTACATATAAAGATCAATTGTAGGAGTAGCAGGCCAGGCACAGTGGCTCATATCTTTAATCTCAGTACTCTGGGAGGCCAAGGTGGGGGGACTGCTTGAGGCTAAGAGTTTGAGACCAGCCTGGGCAACACAGTGAAACTCCATCTCTATAAAAAACTTTAAAACTAGCCAGGCATGGTGATGCATGCCTATAGTCCTAGCTACTTGGGAGGCTGTAGTGGAAAGACTGCTAAAGCCCAGGAATTCAAGGCTGCAGTGAGCTATGATTGTGCCACTGCACTCTAACCTGCCTAGGTGAAGAGCAAGACCTTGTCACTTGAAAAGAAAAGAGGCCAGGTGTGGTGGCTCACACCTGTAATCCCAGCACTTTGGGAGGCTGAGGCAGGTGGATCACGTGGTCAGGAGTTTTGAGACCAGCCTGACCAACATGGTGAAACCCCATCTCTATTAAAAATAAAAAAATTAGCTGGGCATGGTGGTGCACGCCTGTAATCCCAGCTACTCAGGAGCCTGAGGCAAGAGAATCGTTTGAACCTGGGAGGAGGGGGTTGCAATGAGCCGAGATGGCATCACTGCACTCCAGCCTGGGCAAACAGAGTGAGACTCTGTCTCAAAAAAAAAAAAAGAAAAGAAAAGAAAAAAAAAAAGTAGTAGCAAAGCCACTTAAAAAACGTGTGAGGTACGCCCTTTACCAATAATGTCAAATAATAATGATGCCATCCGAAGCTGTCGGTTCCAGCTGCAGTGTAGAGGACAAAGGGAGCAGAGGAATCTGAGGGTAGAGCACAGATGCATTTAGGACAGGCTCTCAAAGTCACTCTGGAGTACAGCCCTGACATCTCTGCATAACAACATCAATTTTGATATATTCAATAAGGGAAAAGTAAGCATATAATTTTGTGCCAGATACTATGTTTTTGTGTATACGCAGTGTATATACGAGATCCTGGTACATACAAGCAGCAACTAAAATTGAGACAATTATATCCAGTAACTTAATTTTTCTGGAGAACTGGGAATAGACTACCGTTTGGCAGTGGGCCACCTTGATTCAGCTTATACAACACTAATGTTCAATGGCAGCACAGTCTGAAAGCCAATGCTCTAGAGTGACGTTTTTATTCTAAATTTCCAGAAGCTTATTATTAAAAGAAAGCCCAGCAGAAGATGCACATAGAATACATATCAAATAATGTATCATCAGTAGAAAACAGAACCATCAACAACAAGGTCTTTATGTACAAATAACTTCCTTAAACAAAATAAAGAATTACTTTCTTTCCACTAATGGCCAAGAAAGGCAGTGGGTGGTTGATGCAAGAATGGAATAGAAAACATCCTGGTGAGATTATCAGCTCTACCATTTATGAATTTTGACTTTTAGTAAATCATTTAATCTACATTTCAATGTCCTTACCTGCAAAAGTGAGAAAATATTTTTCTTACTTACATGGTAGGATTGTTACAAAGGTCAGTCAAGATAATGTAGATAACAGTGCTCTGCAAATTATTGACATGTTCTATAAATATAACCTACATTTGGACAAATGCTTCCTCTAAATGCAACTGTGAACTATTGGTGAACCTGCAATTCCCTCATCTGCCCTTTTACTTACCTGATGATGACCTGCAATTCCCTCATCTGCCCTTTTACTTACCTGATGATGAGCAAAACATGCCAGTGCTGAGAACCAAGAAGGCTAGCATCATTCGACTCACATGCAACCCAAACTTCTTGCACACAGCCCTAGGAAAAAGGCAAAGACTATCAGCATTGAGAATATTAGGAATAGACATTTCATATCAAAGGAGAAAAACATGTACCACAGATAACACTGAAGATCTAAAGTCAAACACAAAACTACCTTGACAGGTTTGTTAGCAATTCACTGTGCATAAGAAACCCAAACATTATTATTTCTGACACAGAAGAGAAGCTTCCTACCTAAAAGAAAATGCATTCTTTACATGCTGAGATTATATCTATCAAGTGCAAAATAGAATGATGTGGTGAAAAACAATAGACCTCAGATACAGGTGGGCACACATTCAAATTCTGGCTCTGCCACTTACTAGCAGTGGAACCCTACTCTGGTTGAATAATGTCTCTGTCTGATTCCTCAAGCATAAAATAACGATAATAACACAAACTTGTTAAGGTTTCTGTGAGGACAATGCAAGGAAAAGTGCTTAGGAGAGTGCCTGGCACATAGTTGTTCAATAAATGGTAGTTGTCAGAAAAAAAGGCTAGGAGACAGATGAAAATGTGAATAAGTGGTTAAATCAGTGTTTCTCAAACGTAAGCAATTACGTATCTTCTTCTACTTCTTTCTTGTAGATGTGAACCCCACAAATTAAACGTATTAAACGTGTTTAGGCATTATTACTGCTTCACTTAGTTGATGTTTGTTCAGACATACCCACGTGTTCATCATTTCCTAGCTCAGATTCCTTACTGCATTTCAGAGCTTCTTTCTGAAATAATTTTGCTTTTTCCTAAGTATCTCTTTTAGAAGTTATTTCAATTAAGAATCTGTTAATTATAAATTCTGTTTTTTTGGTTGGTTGGTTTCCTTTTTTTTCCCTTCTTCCGCCCCTCCCCCGACTCCGAGATAGGGTCATACTCTCTGTCGCTCAGGCTGGAGTGCAGTGGCATGGTCATAGCTCACTGTATGCTTGAACTCCAGTGTTCAACGGAACCTCCTGCCTCAGCCTCCTGAATGGCTAGGAGTAACTGTGACTACAGGCATGTGCCATCACATCCAGCTAATTTTTTGTAGAGATGAGGTCTTGCTATGTTGCCCAGGCTGATCTCAAATTCCTGGGCTCAAGCAATCCTCAATGATCCTCCTGCCTCAGTCTCCTAAAGCACTGGGATTACAGGCTTCTTCCTTTTTTTTTCCTTTCTCTCTTTTTTTTTAAACTGAAAAGTCTGTATTTAGCTCTTGGTCTTAAAAGATGGCTTAACCTAATATACAATTTTAGGATGAAAGTTATTTTCTCTCAGCACTTTGAAGATATTCTTTTTTGGTCTTCTGGCTGTTGAAAAGTCTTCTGTCAGTGTAACTGCCTAACACTCCTTTGTAGGTATTCTATTAGTTCTGACAACTTTTAAAATCTTTCTCTTTGTCTCTATTGTTTTACACAGTTTCACTACACTAATTTTTTATGTATCTAGCTTGGGATATGTTAGGTTTACTAAATCCATGGATTAGCATCTTTTTTTCCCAACATTTCTAGAAAATTCTCAGCTATTAATACCCCGAATATTGCCTCTCCCCATTCTATCATCTCCTTCTACAATCTGATTAGATGTATATTAGTTCTTTCAACTCTGGCTTACACATTTCTTTCTTTCTTACTTTTTTTTTTTTTTTTTTTGAGAGAGAGTCTTGCTTGCCGAGGCTAGAGTGCAATGGTGTGATCTTGGCTCACTGCAACTTCCGTCTCTTGAGTTCAAGCGATTCTCATGCCTCTACCACCCAAGTAGCTGGGGCCACCACACCTGGCTAACTTTTGTATTTTTAGTAGAGATGAGGTTTCACCATGTTGGCCAGGCTGGTCTCGAACTCCTGACCTCAAGTGATCCACCTGCCTCGGCCTCCCAAAGTGCTGGGATTACAGGCATGAGCCACCGCGCCCAGACGTGGCTTACACATTTCTTAACCTCTTTATATTACTGTTTTTTGGTCTCTCTGTACTGCATTTTGAGTAATTTATTTAAATCAATCTTCCAACTTACTAGTTTACTCATCAGAATGTCTAATCTGCTGTTTATTTACTGTCTTAAATATAAATATTATATACATATTATTCATATTATATAATATTACATATTATATGATTCTTATAAGTTCTGATTTTTTTAAAATTTATTTGGTCATCTCTTGTTTCTTGTTCATGTTGTTGGTTCTTTTACTTGTTTGAAAATGTTAAATATACTTATATTATATTCCTATTTCCCAATAAATGAAGTTTTTCAGGTGAACATTCTGTTGACTGTTATTTCTGCTGATTCTCACCCATAATGTTTTGCTCCCTTCTGTGCTCTGATTTATTTTTATTATAATTTCTTGTTCACTAGAACTTTATCTCTGGTAATTTTCAGACACTTGGGTTAAGGGTCCATTTCTCTAGAGAATTTTTTTGCCAGATGCCACGGGCACTACCAACCCAGAACAACTTAAAATAAATTCTCAGCTGGGCCTGGTGGCTCACACCTGTAATCCCAGAACTTCGGAAGGCCAAGGCGGGCAGATCACGAAGTCAGGAGATCAAGACACAGTGAAACCCCGTCTCTACTAAAGGTACAAAAAGTTAGCCAGGCGTGGTGGTTTGCACCTGTAATCCCAGCTATTCAGGAGACTGAGATGGGAGAATTGCTTGAACCAGGGAGGCTGAGGTTGCAGTGTGCTGAAATCACGCCACTGTACTCCAGCCTGGGCGACAGTCTCAAAAATAAAACAAAATAAATAAAATATAATAAATTCTCAGCTTAGGGCTCAAAGGACCATGTAGGTGATTTGAATTCAGGCCCAAACCCATAGGAAGACCAATTTACGATTACAATCCTCAAAGGAAGCACTAGCTTTACTTTTTTTCCCTCCACTCCATTCAGTCAAGGCCAAACATTTTTTAAAATCTGACATTTTTAGCTGTGGGAAGATGTTAAATAATGATCACTAAGTCGAAATACCTTTAAATATATTACTAAAGCATTATTAAAACAAGATGTTTGTTAGTTATCACGTAAAAAAGGTGGCTATATTTATTATTGGGACACTTAAATGCTTAATAGTCCCAACTAATATTCAATCAACTAATAGGTACTTTGTGAAAGACAATATATTGGGTGCAAGTAAGAGCAGTGATATCCCACGCCGGGAGTAGTTTACCAACTAGGCTGTTGGGCAGAGGCAAATCACGATCCTGTATCTTAGGACCGAAAATAGGGTTCTACTAAAATCCTATCAAGTAAAGACCAGTTAGATAGTTTTTAACAGAATTAAAATGAATGATATAAGGATATGGTATTTATGACCTCAGGAAAGAAAACGATAATTAGAAGTACAGTGTTCCCTTCAACTGTTGGTTTCAAACAAGAAGTCACACTTCAGATTTAACATCAGGAGCTACAGGTGATAAGTACATCAAAATCTCAGAAATCACCACTAAAGAACTTATCCATGTAACCAAAACCCACCTGTACCCCAAAAACTATTGAAATAAAAATAAAAATTAAAAAAAGAAAAAGAAGAGAACAATAAATAAAAGCAAGAAGTTTTCAGTCAGGCCCTGCTGACCCACGACCCACCAACCCACGAATTGGCCCGGCCCTCGCGTGCACCATGTCTGGCTCCTCCAGCATCATTGCTATGAAGAAAGTGGTTCAACAGCCTCGGCTGGAGGCCAGGCTCAACTGCCTAAAAGTTTCCCAGGCAGCTGCAGACTTCAAACAATTCTGTCTGCAGAATGTTCAACATGACCCTCTGCTGACTGGAGTATCTTCAAGTACAAATCCCTTCAGACCCCAGAAAATCTGTTCTTTTTTGCAGTAAAATGAATTTCAAAAGTTTCCCAAACCACTTCCTATGATCCAGTGGATATTCAAAAGAGAGCTAAATTTGAAGCCTGTACAAAAGCTTATCTCTGTAGCACATGTGCTATAATATAGTAACTTCTACTTTCGTCAGTCTTTAACATCTACCTCTCTGAATTTTCATGAATTTCTATTTCACAAGGGTAACTGTTTTATCCACACTGGCAGCAGCATACAATAAAACTCAGTATGAAAAACAAAGTTTTCTTTCCCAGAAAAATAAAATATGTATATGATATATATATCAGGAGCTAGAAGGCAAGTGTTTTCTATTTCTCTTTTTTTTTCTTTGAGATGGAGTTTTGCTCTTATTGCCCAGGCTGGAGTGCAGTGGCACAATCTCAGCTCACCACAACCTCCACCTCCCAAGTTCAAGTGATTCGCCTGCCTCAGCCTCCCGAGCAGCTGGGATTACAGGCATGCACCACTACACCCGGCTAATTTTGTATTTTTAGTAGAGATGGGGGTTTCTCCATGTTGGTCAGGCTGGTCTCGAACTCCCTACCTCAGGTGATCTGCCCGCCGTGGCCTCCCAAAGTGCTGGGATTACAGGTGTGAGCCACCGCACCCGGCCAAGTGTTTTCTATTTCTAATTACTGCCTAGACTATCACAAGAGATAATCTATGCAATAATGGGTTTCCTCATAGCACTTTTAGAAGCAAAGTTTTTATACTCACTTGTAAAAGTAAAGTTCACAAATACAGCTCACAAAAGCCAGAAGACATCGCAAAAAGTAAAACACAAGAATCTAAAAGAAACCCAGAAAAAGAAAACAGAAGTCACAGATATGAGCTAGAAAAACTCGTAAACATGAACCACTCTCATTTATTGTCAATAACACTGTAAATTGGTAATTCTTTTGAAAAGCAACATGGATCAAGAATTTTCATATCCCTTGACTCAGTATCAGTATACCTACTTCTATCACTCCAGCTGGTGGGGGTTGGGAGGTAGAGCTCCATTCATGAAAATGTTAATTGCAGTTTTAGTAAAAACTGTTTCAAAAACTACAAAATATCCAATTATAGGGAAATGATTACATAAACTAGGCTACATCTAGCTCATGGACAATTATACAGCTATTAAAATTTATGGTTACAAAGACAGTGAAAACATTCTTGCAATATAATGCTCATTCAACAAGCACTTCTTCAACAACCATAATATATAAGGTAGTGATTACGACAAAATATTAAGTGAAAATGTACAATACAATATTATTTATACATCAGTTATAGCTATGGACACTATACGCATATGGAAAGACTGGAAAGAAATGTAATAAAATGGTAAAAGTAGCTACAGCAGCCTGGTAGATTTAGATGAGTATTTTTCCTCCTATCTTCCAAGGTTCTGTTATGTGGCTTTATTAATTTTATAATTGACATCAATTTAAAAAATAAAAATAATAAAATAGGGGTTATATTAAATAGCTTTATACTACAGAATACCATATGGTTAAGAGCACTGAATTTCTCAGAACATAAACACTACTTAATATATAGTATAACTGGCCGGGCACGGTGGCTCACACGTGTAATTCCAACACTTTGGGAGGCTGAGGTGGGCCGATCATCTGAGGTCAGGAGTTCGAGACCAGCCTGGCCAACATGGTGAAACCCCATCTCTACTAAAAATACAAAAAAATTAGCCAGGCATGGTGGCCAGCATCTGTAACCCCAGCTACTCGGGAGGCTGAGGCAAGAGAATTACTTGAACCTGGGAGTCGGAGGTTGCAGTGAGCTGAGATTGTGCCACTGCACTCCAGCCTGGTGACAAAGCGAGACTCCATCTCAAAAACAAACAAACAAAAAATGGGCCTACATGTGGGATCTCACTCCTGAGTGTACACTTCAGAGAAATTCACAAACAGGTCCATGAAGAGACAATACACAGGTGCTTTCATTTGGGGTAGCAAGAGATTGAGAAGGTAGCTATCACTAGACGTGCCAATTGTTACCACACTCTCTCTCAGAAACAACCATCCTTCTCTACTCAGCATTATGATGCTGGGGCTAAGACTCTCTAAGCTACAATTCCCCTTTGCCGAATGGCTAGGAAAAAGGAGATTGGAAGTAAGAACAAGAGAAAAAGAGAAATCTTGCTTTCCATTTCACTTGCTGTGCACATCAGTGATGTAACAGGATTAGAGAAGAGGAAGAATTCTGTGTTGAACATGTAAAATTTGAAGTGATAGTAGACAGCCAAATGGAAATAGAAACCTCTGCATAGCACATTGTTAGTTTTCTACTGAGCCCTTCACCCTTTATTATCTTTCCTTTGACAAGTTCAAAAAAAAAAAAAAAAAAAACAAAAACCAGAAATGAGGCCAGGTGCAGTGGCTCACGCCCGTAATCCCAGCACTTTGGGAGGCCAAGGCAGGCGGATCACTTGAGGTCAGGAGTTTGAGACCAGACCGGCCATGGTGAAACCCTGTCTCTACTAAAAATACAAAAAAATTAGCCAGACGTGGGGGCTCAAAGCTTGTAATCCCAGCCACTCAGGAGGCTAAGGCAAGAGAATCACTTGAATCCGGGAAATGGAGGTTGCTGTGAGCTGAGATCCCACCACTGCACTCCAGCCTGGGGGACAGAGTGAGACTTCATCTCAAAAACAAACAAAACAAATAAACAAAAAAACAGAAATGAGATACTGGATAGGGAAGGGAGAGACAGTATTTTGTCACTTTCTGCAGGTGCCACCTTTCTGATCATTCTAAAATGTAAATGCAATCATACCACTCTTTTGTCTGAAAACCTTTCAGTGGCTTTACATAACAGACTTGGGGGGAAAAGAACAATAGTCTAATACCTTAATAGATCCTACCAGGTCTTGTAGAAATCTCAAACTGAATGAAAACAGTCCATTGATAGATTCCAACACCAAGATGACAGAGGTATTAGAATTATCTGACAAAATTTAAAGCAGGCTTTGTAAAAATATTTCAGTGAATAATTAAGAATATGATTGAAGCAAATGAAAAAGGAGAAGGTCTCAGTAAAAAAATTAGAAGATATAAAGAAAAACCAAATGGAAATTTTAAAACTGAAAAAATACATAGAACAAACTAAAAATGCAATGGACGGGGTCAACATTGGAAGAGGGGACATAGGAAAGAATCAGTGAAGTGGAAGACAGAAGAACAGAAATTACTCAATGTGAACAACAGTTCATTCGGTTTGAGATCTTCCTGGTTCTCGGTATGACAGGTCATTTTTAGTTGAAAGCTGGACATTTTAGGTATTGCATTATGAGATTCTGGATTATTCATGGGCTCAGTATGCTTTCTTTGCACTGCTGTGCTCCTACAATCTTATTTAAGTGTTCTGTTTTAGCTGGCTTCTTTTGATACTACTTCCCACTAACCTAGCAGAGAAAGAGTGTTAGTGGGAAGTCTCTACCTTGTTACCGCCAAGTGCAGGTAGAACTCGAGGTTCCCTACCAGGCCTCCACTGACAGTTGAGAGAAAATAAATTGAAAACAGACTCTCAGAGACCTGGGGGACTAATAACAAAAGATCTGACATTCACATCATCAAAGTTCCAGAAGAAGAGGAAACAGGACAGGGCTGAAAAAGTAGTCAAAAAAATAAAAACTAAAACCTTTCCAAATTTGGCAAAAGGAATAAGCCTAAAGATTCAAGAAGCTGAATAAACTCCAAACAGGACAAACCCAAAGAAATCCACACCAAGACGCATCATAGTCAAATTTCTGAAAACTAATCAGGTTAGGTCCCAGTTAACACCTAATTATTTCTCAGCACTCTACTCAAATTAGACCCTCCTAATATGCTATTCCATCGTACATTGTACTTTTCCTCCATAAGACCCACCATGTTTAGAATGATTTGTTCAATGTTCATCTTCTCCACTAAACTACAAGTTTCATTAAGTCAGGAGCTTGGTTATTGTTATAGCCACAGCACTTAATACAGTGTCTACCAAATAAAAGTTGTTCCATTAATGCTTGTTGAATGGTGAATGGAAAAATGATTCTTCTTCAAAAAAAGTTCCCTTTTAACTTCCGATCTATTTTGTCCTTTTCTCAAAACTATACCAGAGACTCACCTCTTGATCAATTGTGATTGCTTCCAGGTTGGTCTGCCCTTACCTTATTAGTTTGTAGAATTCTTGCATGAAATGCAGCTGGCCAGGCATGAAGTAACAGGTAAGCATAGGAGCGAATGGCATATGCTGGGGAATATTCCCAAGTCTGAAACCCTTCCCCGTAGATGAGGTAGTGTGTCTAAAAATACAAAACAGATAAATTCAGGGTTATACTGGCCAAAAATCTCTGTTAAGCAGATGCAAGTGAAGTTTCTGAGCAGAAATACTAAAGACCAAGGCAGGCCAGGCATGGTGCCTCACACCTATAATCCCAGCACTTTGGGAGCGCAAGGCAGGCAGGCTGCTTGAGCACAGTAAAGACAAGCCTGGGCAACATAGCAAAACCCCATTTCTACAAAAAAAAAAAAAAAAAAATTTGCATGGTATGGTGGTGCATGCCTGTAGTCCCAGCTACTTGGGAGGCTAAGCCAGGAGAATCACTTGAGCCTGGGAATTAGAGGTTACAGTGAACCCAGATCATGCCACTGCACTCCAGCCTGGGCGACCTGCAATTGATGGATAAAAAAGGAATCAAAATGATACAATATTTAAAATATTAAGACATTATAAATTTTACAAGATTGCTGTTTGGTCAACACTGAAAGCTTAAATTTTACCTTCTACTTATTTTTTCTCAATACTCGTTAGCCAAAACAGAAAACCTCTAAATGTTATATTTTCCTTAAACAATTGACACTTAACATTCTTCCTTCATTTTTTTAATTCAAAATGTGATCAGAAAATTTTACCTTTGAATTTTCTATAATAAAAGTCAACAGGTAATGTGTAAATCAATAAATAGCAGCAAAAGCATACCATTTAGTAACACTATTTTGGTAACCGTCAGAAGACATAACTTAAAAAGTGAAAAAAAGTGGTTGCCTCTGGAAAGTAGGATTTGGACACGAGAAGTGGAATAGAAAGCTACTGTTTTTCCTTTAGGTATTTTAGTAATTGTTAACTTTAAAAACTATCTCCAGGTATTATTTTCACTAAAAAAAAAAAGAAAAGAAAATTACAAATTACACCTTTGTGTAAACCAGCTAAATTCCCTACAGCCTTCAATAGCAGGTAAATCATCTGCTTAGAATACAAAAGTGAAAACATGTTACTGGCCAGGCCCAGTGGCTCATGCCTGTAATCCCAACACTTTGGAAGGCCAGGTGAGAGGATTGCTTGAGCCTAGGAGTTAAATACCAGCCTCGGGGACATAATGAGCCCCCATCTCTGTTTTTTTTTGTTTTTTGTTTTTTGAGACGGAGTCTCGCTCTGTTGCCCAGGCTGGAGTACAATGGTGTGATCTTGCCTCACTGTAAACTCTGCCTCCCGTGATCAAGCATTTTTCCTGCCTCAGCCTCCCGAGTAGCTGGGACTACAGGCGCCCAGCACCACGCCCGGCTAATTTTTGTATTTTTAGTAGAGACGGGGTTTCACCATGCTGGTCAGGTTGGTCTTGAATTCTCGACCTCAGGTAATTCACCTGCCTCGGCCTCCCAAAGTGCTGGGATTATAGGCCTGGTTTTGTTTTTGTTTTTGTTTTTTAAGAAAATAGTTATTTTATTAGGAGTCACATTTGTATATTATTTGTCTCTCGATTGGTAATAACACCTATGCTGCAAAATCAAGAACAAAAAGAGAAAACTAAAGAAATCACCTACTGGCTCCCAGTAGTTGAATGTTTCATCACAGTCAGAGATGTTGCTCAGGAGAGCAGCACATAACCTTGCTGAAAGCAAACACTTGAAAGCAGTAGATCCTTCAGGTGCCCAGACTTGTCCTGCTTTGTTCCCAGATAACCTGTTCAAAAGCAAAAAAAAAAAAAAAAAGCATGTCAGGAAGGACCTGCTAATCAGAAGACCTAAATCTAGATAGAAAGGACAAAAAGGGCAAGGGACATCAAAGGACTTAAGTTATTCACCTAAAAAGGTGAATGGTTAGTTGTTCTTTCTCAGTAAAATGAATAAAAATTCAGATTTTTAAGAAAAATTTTTTATGAGATAGGGTCTTGTTATGTTGCCCAGGCTGGACTTAAACTCCTAGGCTCAAGTAATCCTCCTGCCTCGGCCTTCTGAAGAATTGACTTGAATCACTCAATCACTCCTTCCACTTCCTGCTTTTAAGGCATAAATTAACTCATACACTTTAGCTCAATGCATTTATGACACTCCATTTATCCCAAGCCAACTAATTACTCACTTGAAGGCCACAAAGCTGTCATTCTTTTCTTTCTTTTCTTAACAAGGTCATTGCTTTTCATGGCTTTGTTCATTCCCCCTTATGTTCAGACAGAAGCCTAGATGCAAGGTACATAGCCTACTCCAATTCCGTATGTTGACAGCTCCCTTAATGCAGTTCTAACCTGCAGCCTCCAGGGTTTGGGAAGAGGTGATGGCGGGTTGGATGGGCCCAGTAAAGGGTCGGGACTTGAGGGAGAATAAAAGGAGCTGTGAGGAACAGCCGTAAAAGGTATACTCTTTGATCTTGTCACCATCTCCCACAGAGGCTGTGCCCACTCTAGGCCTGGCCCAGGAGCATCACAGATCCGCACTCCAAGGCAGTTTTACACGCAGTGGAGGGATCTAAGGTGGGCGAAGACTGAATGCTGACCCGCCCAGGAAGACCAATAGAACCTAGCTGAAGAGGGAGCTCGGGCCTCCAGCGGGGAAGCCAGCCCGGACGGAGCCCCGCGCGCCACAGCTAAGACCCTCCCGGGGGCAGCCCCGAACCGCCCCACCGGCCGGCCACGCCCCTGCCGAGCCGCACACGTACTCGGTCCGGTGCTCCGCGCCGCCCGCCTCTCGGCTGCCCAGCAGCTCCCGCAGCTTGTCCGCAGCCGGGGCCGTATCCCCACTGCTGGCCCCGCTGCCCTTCAGGCGCTGCCGAGCCCCTCGGCTAGCCATGGCAAGCTTGGGGAAAAAAAGACAGAATTCGGCGCCCTATGAAGTCGGTGAGCGCGGAGACATAGCTTTGGCTGGCAAACGGTGTCCGCCGAGGGACAAAAGATCTTGACATGCGCAGAAAATACTAAATTATAGCGTTACTGGGCCAATTGGGGCAGATCCCCGACTAGCGAAAAAATACAACCTGAGGAGTTTCTTCATCAGGGCTGTTCCATCCACCTGCCTCTAATTCTAGCCATTCCTACCTCCCTCCAACTCTCTTTTCTGTCACCTTTCAGCATTCTCCATTCTCCAAAAAAAAAAAAAAAACCTCTCAGCTCCCCTATTTAGATGAAAAAATAGAAAGTGATTAAAGAAATCTACATAGTGAGATGTGAAGTATTCAGTTAAATATCACAGCACAGCTATCTACTAAAAGGTCCTTAAAATGTCATTTTTAACACTTTGCCTTCTCTGTATTTTGGTAAGAGTGACAGAGACAGCCTGTAGCTAAAAACTGCTTCAGATAGACAAACCGGTAGTGGCAGAGTGTAGACAGATGAAATTCTGTGCGGCAAATTGAACCAGATGTCCATTACTGTCATCACTACCACGGCATTGTGGTAGGCATTTTACGTATTTTATCCTTTTTAAACTTAATACAACAACCTTGTTTTATTGATCAGGAAACTAAATAAACTTGGAGCTAGTAAATGGTGGAGCTATATTCCAGCCCAGGACTGTCTTACCGGAAAGCCCATGCTCTTCCCACCAGATCGGGCGAAAGGTCTTCATTTCCTACAATCATTTTTATACTAGCACATTGATGATATCATACCTGTGATCTCCATATCTTGGGGGTCATTCATCTAATCCTGACACTCTATCCACTCCTCTAATCACAGAGCTATATCCTACCCTGTTGAGCTCCATGCCAATAACTGGGACAAGTTTATAGAGGAAATGCTAATCTTGACGAGGTCTCAGAAGGTTGTGATTTCCTACTAAAAATTCCCAAGTATTGAAAATGGAGATTGATCATATTGCTCAATTCTCACATGCAGTCATTAGTTACCAAGTTCAAATATCCAGCTTAGCTATCTCTTTTTTTCTTTTCTTTTTTTTTTTTTTTTTTGAGACAGAGTCTTCCTTGCTCACCCAGGCTGGAGTGCAGTGGCACAATCTCAGCTTACTGCAACCTGGGAGATTGTCGTGCCTCAGCCTCCCTAGTACTGGGGACTACTGGCGTGCGCCACCACACTGGCTAATTTTTGTATTTTTAGTTGAGATTAGGTTTTGTCATGTTGGCCAGACTGGTCTGGAACTCCTGGCCTCAAGTGATCCACTTGCCTCGGCCTCCCAGAATGCTGGGATTATAGGCGTGAGCCACTGCACCCAGCCTAACTGTATCTCATATACCCATCTCCTCCTTTTCATTTAACTCTAATGCAGGTCCCTCCCTACCTGTCTACCTAGGACTAACACAATAGCATCTCCACAGGGATCACTCATCTCAAATTCATCCTGCGCAACATTATCCAGTTAATTTTCCAAAGCACTACTCTGCATCACTTCCTTAATAAAAAACCACCGGATTTTTTCCTATTGCCTACCAAATAAAGTACAAACTCCTTATTCTAGCATTTGGTCTTCATGAACTCCAGCCCCAACTTACCTTTTCTTATCTTATCTCCCACTAATTTCCTATGCACACTTTACATTCCAGCTAACTAGCTTAGAAAGTGCCCCCAAATGCTCTCTTATCTATATCTCTGTTTATGGATGTCCTCTGCCTGAAATGCACACCCTACTTGCCTAACAATTCTCCCTTCACATTCCTGCCCTTGTTTTAAGATCCAGCTTTCAAACACTACCTTATCCATGTACCAAGCACTATTGAGGATAGAAGAAAGGGATAAATCACATTACCTGCCATCAATTAGCAAAATAGTCAACATGGAGAGCTCAGCAATAGATGTGTCTGTAGGAGATCCCTTGATTCTTTATCCCACTCCCCAAACTTACTCGTATGGCAGTGTTTCCAATCCAGTTAATGACACTTCCAATCTTCTAGGTATTCAGGTCAAAAACCTAGTAGTCTTGCTTAATTCCTTTATTTCTCTAACCCCACACCTCTCTCACCCACATGCAAACGTTTAATTCATCAGCAAGTCCTTCCAAATATTATCCAACCCAACATTTTACCACGTTGGTCCAGGTCATCATTATCTCGTTTGCATTACTGCAATAACCTCCTAATTTGTCTCTGTACTTCCATTCTTGCCTTCCCAAATGCTTTTCTCCAAGAATAAATAAGACAGTAATGTCCCTCACAGAATATAATCCCAAATGTGGAGCCTAACTACTAACAGGAACATACATTACTTCACATTAGAGTACCGCATTCTGCAGAATCCTTGGCTAAGTTAATTTTCCAGTGTCCCTTAGAGATACTTACAACAGAAGGCCCCAAAATCTAGACAGGCAAAGTTTAATCACAGTTGAACAATTACTGTTAAAAACTAGGGAAGAAGTAACAGAAAGTGGCAGAAAGAACATGGGCTTTAGAGTCAAACAGACCGAAATGTTAACCCTAAATCTGACACTTTATTCGTTCCATGACTTTCAACCACAGAATTAAAATGGTGATGATTATAATAATAATACCAAAATTAATGTGGAATATTTGCAACTTATCAAGCTAATAAATGTTAGTCTGACTCCAAAAACTACTCTCATAAGGTGATTTAATGAAATGATACAACAAAGTTAAGGGAAGAGTAATCGACAGTGTGGAAAACATATTTATATTTGATAAGACACCTAAGTTCTACTGCCTCTTCAACAATGGAGCATCTAAAGTACAAGATGCTGTTTTGTTTATTGTTTTAGTCACTTCTCAGGACCAAATATTACACAACTCCAAATGTCACCAATCACATTATAATCTATAAGTTTCAGTGATAGAGTCAAGGTATCTTTAAGATCAACCAACAGTAGGCCAGGCGCGGTGGCTCACACCTATAATCCCAGCACTTTGGGAGGCCGAGGCGGGCGGATCACGAGGCCAGGAGATCAAGACCATCCTGGCTAACATGGTGAAACCTCGTCTCCACTAGAAAAAAAAAAAAAAATTAGCCGGGCGTGGTGGCAGGCGCCTGTAGTCCCAGCTACTCAGGAGGCTGAGGCAGGAGAATGGCGTAAACCTGGGAGGTGGAGCTTGTAGTGAGCCGAGATCGTGCCACTGCCACTGCACTCCCGCCTGGGCAGCAGAGCGAGACTCCGTCTCAAAAAAAAAAAACAAAAACAAAAACAAAAAAAACAGATCAATGAACAGTAGCTATGGTCACAAAGTAAAAGATTTTACAAAAAAAAAAAAAAAAAATCCAGAAAGGACTACTGGTTGCAAGTCGGTAATTTTCCTCCACATCCCCCGCAATGAAGGATCACGCCACAGAAAAGGATTTACCAAACTACCGAGGTATAACATATAGGCGTTGTTGAATCTCCTTCCTAAACTGGGACTGCATTGATGCTACTTGCTGCTGGGTGAGGGCCTTGTCACAGGTCTGGTAGGTCAATCTATAGCAGAGACTGACGTGTTGAGTCTTTGGATGCTGAAAACGGCTAAGAAACTGTATGGATATAATAGTGTCCTGGGACACTGCTCGGGCCACAGTGTGAAACTCTAGTTCATCAAATCCTTTCTTCTCATCTACCCAAAAACTAATATCATGCACATAACATGGAGGATACAGAGAATGACTTTTAAAGGGTTCTATTTTGCCAGGGACAAAATTTTTCAGGAAACGGTTATCAAACGTCCACAACATTCTCCAGTCAGAGATACACCAGACAAGCATGGCTAATAAGTCCAAGTTCATAGACACAAACACAAAACACTGGTCTTTATGTATAACACTAGTGGCAGACGTGATAACAGACCCAATAATTAGATCCTCAGTACAATCTGGGCTAAAATTATGAGTCTTCACACGAATCATATAATCCTTTCCATTTGACTGAAGGACAAATTTGACTAAACTGCTCAGCTTAGAGCCCTCAGGCAATGTCTGGGTCAGCAGGCTATCTAGAATGCCCTTCAGATGATCCAGCAGTGATTGAAGACAGCCATCCTTCAGATTTTGATTAAACCCAAGGATAAATAAAGTCTCATGAAATGCTGGCATTGTGAAAGGCAAAATGTGGCACTTCTGAAAGACAGGTCCACTGAGGATGTGCAGAGAACCTGAGAGGAAGTCTGGTACTTTGATGACATCCTGAACATGCACTAGGAGAGAAGGTCTAAGGCAGACCTTGGCCTGGCCACAGGTTCCTTCACAAGCTTCTTCTTTACCATCTCTTCCAGGATTCATGAGAAGGCTAAGTTCTGAAAATGACACTAGAAAGTCTTCCACATCTTGTGATGTCCCACTAGTCAGGGACTCAGAATTTGAGTTATCTTCATGGAGATTAATCCAAAAAGCAGCTGATAGAAAGTCACAATTCCAGAAAGGAAGAACACTGGTACCTTCCTGTGGCAGCAAAGGGAAGGAACACTTCAGCCTTTTTAGAGGGAAAACTTTGCCTAATTCAGCAATGAGTTTCTCATTAATGGTTTTGATAGGATGACATGAAGGTGCTTCCAGGAAACCCCTGTTTAAACACACACAAAAATAACTTTTCTAACTTAAGATAGTAAATAATTATAATGTAGCTAGAATTAAAAATACAAATAGCTGGACAGAAAAGAATTTTCTTTAAATTGATCTTGAAAGGAAACAAAGAAATCATCTACCATAAGGAGAAACAGATGTGTATTTCAGAACTCTTGACAGCCATCATCCCTACAATGTATCAGAAAATGTGACCATTTTTAATTCTAGAGATGCTTAAGGAGGCCAGGCTGACAAATAAACATAGCACCAGCATCACTAACAATTTATATACCATCCATTCAATATATGGTTGCCATCAAGACAATCAGGATACAACTGGAGATGGAAGTGATGTCCAGCAAAATAACTGGTTACCTGTTCAACTTTCCTACAAGTGCTTCTGGTTCCGGAAAGGAAAACCACTGGTTACCCAGTTTGATCCTGAAGATTCTGGGTTGAGAAGCTTCGAAAGGTAAGCTCCTGGTGAAGACATAGTTCAAAGCACCTTCTACATGAAAGGACTTATCTTGACTCCTAGCAAAATAGACACCAATATGAAGTCTGTCATTATTAAAATAAGCAAGTATTTTTAGAGAGTGAATCAGTTAATCGGTAGGGCCTATGAGTCTATGAGATTTTGTTATCATTAATGAGAGAGATGAAAACGCAGAAGGCTTAGACCTATGCTATTACCTACCTATATCCAGTGCACTTGTACCCTGGCACAGCCTTACAGCTGAATGGATACACGTCGCTTAAAATGAGCCCCCCCAGGGCTGCCATGGCAACCACTTGCCAACTGTTGTGCCATTCTCTCTGGGGCTTATCCGCAGGAGTTCCACCTTGTCCTCTACATAATGCCACGTGGACTTCTCCTTCCTCTGCAAGAACGTCTGCACAGCTAATAGGGAGAAAAGAAACACTAACTAATTATCATAAACAAGTGGAAATTACCACAGGAGTTGGCAACATACACATGGTTTGCCTGTGAAATAATTAAAATCCGATCATACCTATGTGCAAAAATCTATTAGACCTCGAAAAATGCAAAGAAAGTAGCTGGAAGTAAATACAAATGTAAATTAAATGTTCAGCCCACTAACTGATACTATTGGCTGACCAGGGTCTGCTTTGCATTTGTGTTCTTCATGCATATGTCACAGAAAGATCAATATCTGCACAGTTCCTATATATGATTCACTGCTTAGGCTGTTTCTTCCCATTTAGAAAGTTCTTTTCACTGCTCTCCTGAAATTCAAATACCAGTTTAAAATACTGCCCCTGTCAAAACTTTATTGACAGCTATGCCCCATTGGACACCTCCAATAGTATCATGTCTTGTGGTATAATCATGTAAAGCACTGTTCTCAGTTCACAATAATGTTATGAGGCTGTTACTTTCTTTTTTTTTTTTTTTTTTTTTTTGAGATGGAGTCTCGTTCTGTCGCCCCGGCTGAAGTGCAGTGGCAGGATCTCAGCTCACTGCAACCTCCACCTCCCAAGTTCAAGCAATTCTCCTGCCTCAGCCTCCCAAGTAGCTGGGACTACAGGCACGTGCCACCATGTCCGGCTAATTTTTGTATTTT
The DNA here is from genome assembly GCF_006542625.1 of Nomascus leucogenys. NCBI lineage: Eukaryota > Metazoa > Chordata > Mammalia > Primates > Hylobatidae > Nomascus > Nomascus leucogenys. The sequence continues at coordinate 23,000,279 of NC_044395.1, read as the reverse complement.
TAGTAGAGGCGGGGTTTTTGCCACTTTGGCCAGGCTGGTCTCAAACTCCTGACCTCAGGTGATCTGCTCACCTCAGCCTCCCAAACTGCTGGGATTACAGATGTGAGCCACCATGCCTGGCCCAGTTAGTTACTATTAATATCCCTAGTTTACACTTGAGAAAAGGGAAGCATGTAAAGATTAAGTAAGCTTGCTTAAAGTAACAACTGTTGGCCAGGCGTGGTGGCTCACGCCTGTAATCGTAGCACTTTGGGAGGCCGAGGCGGATCACGAGGTCAGAAGATCGAGACCATCCTGGCTAACACGGTGAAACCCCATCTGTACTAAAAATACAAAAAATTAGCTGGGCGTGGTGGCGGGCACCTGTAGTCCCAGCTACTCGGGAGGCTGAGGCAGGAGAACGGCGTGAACCCGGGAGGCGGAGCTTGCAGTGAGCCGAGATTGCGCCACTGCACTCCAGCGTGGGCAACAGAGCAAGATTGTCTCAAAAAATAAATAAAAATAAAAATAAAAAAATAACAACTGTTAAGTGGTGGGCTGGGATTTGAATCCAGGCAATCTGGCTTCTAAGTGCACGTTCTTAGCCATTAGACGATATGGCTCTTATTATTTTGCATTGTCAAAAATAAATGATCCTCTTTTACACACCCAAGAGTACACTATTTGTACTTTCATTTAGCATTTAGGGTTTACATATCTGTCTTTCCAACTAAATTGGGGGTTTCTTTGGGGCTTTATATTCTCTTCTAAACATATCATAGTAGCTTGCACGTGTGCCTTATGTTTGGGTACAGTAACTATGTTATGGACATCTTAAACATTTTCCTTGTGAGGGCGCTCCTTTCCTCACCTTTGGAAAAACTTGGCAAGCAGTTCCCTGTTCTTAGCTACGCCAGCTTTGCGTCCACAGTGCGGAAAGTTGAAATAAATTTGATCAAATTCTCTGTCGTGCAGTTCAAAGACATCTGTCAGCTGGGTGCAGTCCACACCGAAACGTACATCAATACCTGGCAAAGATAGTTTGGGGGCACAAAATATAGAAAGGAGGATGCCTCAAGACATGGAACAGAAAAACTTCCTAACTTCAACCGTGCAGACCAGCCCAAGTCTGGGCACAAAGCCGGCTTTATGTGAATATCCGTGGGACGATCAAGAACAATCTCCACGTGGGTTACATCCCCACGCCCCCACCCTTTCCACTTTGGGACACGCCGGCCGCTGGGCGGGGCTTCGCAGAGGGACGGGCTCGCTACCTCGCTCGCGCAGGCACTGCAGATTCTCCTGGGCCACTGGATCCCGAGCCAACTCGGCCGGGCGCTGGAGGCAGGTGGCGGTAAGATGAGTGCTCTGATCCAGGGTTTCGCTCAGAGCGGCGGCGAAGGAGAAATTCCCCTCTCCAACCAACAGGAGGCGCCGAGGGGCCATAGCCTCCACGGACTCCCGGCTCGCGCTGTCTGTGGCGCTCGTTTACGTCACTTCCTTCGCGGATCTCTGTCTGCCTCGTCTTCACCCGTCACTAGTTGATGACGCACCCATGGCGCCCGGTTGTCTAGACGAACGGGTGCACCGACTCCCTGGGAGGATAATAACTATGAGTGCAAAAGCAAGACGCCCACTTTCCTGTTCCGTCGCCTTTTCACCCCCTCGGGAAGATCAAAGTGCCTTTAGCCCAAGCATGGCCTTGAGCGACTTCATCACACCTGCATGAGGTCACAAGCAGTCACTAGCGCAGGGAGGTGAGGCGAGTTCTGAGTGAAAGAAATGGGGCGGGGCTGAGGCCAAGGAGAGGTTGGACTGTGTCTAGCATGCTCCTGACGCAGAAGGTTTTGAAACTTTTTTCACCTCGTCCGAAATGGCTGCCTCCCAGTGTCTCTGCTGCTCAAAATTTCTCCTCCAGGTGCTTAAATCTCCTATTCATTCAAAAAAGATTATTGAGTGTCTATTGCGTGCCAGGCCACTGTGAGGGTGGTTACGATATATGGATGAACAAGATGTGGCCTATGATTTCAATGAGGCTGCAGTCTGGTGGGGAATGCGCAGAGCAAAAGAGGCAACTCTGATACGGCAGGGTGTGTGCTATGCGTAGAGTGATTCAGTGTGCTCTGGGAGCACACAGAAGAACGTTACCAAGTTTTTGGGCAAAGTGGGTCAGAGTCCTTGGATGAAGTGAACCCGAATTGAAAGCTAAGAGGGTAAAAGTGCGTCTTAACTGAGTCAAGAGGCGTGAAGAGGCAGAAGGAACAATATATGCAGAAGCTTGATGGAGAAACAGAATAGTTGAGTTTGGCTGAAGCACAGTTGGAGGGAGAGTAACAGATGAGACTGAAGAGTTAGGCAGGGGCCGGGTCATAGGGAGCGTTGTAAGCCTTAAAAAAAATCAACTTTTATTTTACATATGGGGGTACATGTACAGGTTTGTTACGTGGATATATTGGACCCAGGTAGGTTGCAGGTTTGTTACATGGGTATATTGCACCTAATAGATAGTTTTTCAGCCCACACCACCCGCCCTCCCCACTCTGGTTAGTAGCCTGCAGCATCTGTTGTTTCCATGTTTAGATCCGTGTTTGCTCAATGTTTAGCTCCCACTTATAAGTGAGAATGTCAGAGGTATTTATACCAGAGCAACTTCATCTTCAATAGGGGCTAGGTAAATAAGGCTAAGACCTGGGCTGCATTCCCAGTAAGTTAAGGCATTGTTAGTCGCAGGATGAGATAGCTCAGCACAAGATACAGGTCATAAAGACCTTCCTGATAAAACAGGTTGCAGTAAAGAAGCCGGCTAAAATCCACCAAAACCGAGATGGTGATGAGAGTGACCTCTGGTCATCCGCACTGCTACACTCCCACCAGCACCATGACAGTTTACAAATGCCATGGCAACGTCAGGAAGTTACCCTATATGGTCTAAAAAGGGGAGGTATGAGTTAATCTACCCCTTGTTTAGCATATGATCAACAACCATAAAAATGGGCAACCAGCTGCCCTCGGGGCTGCTCTGCATATGGAGTAGCCATTCTTTATTCCTTTACTTTCTTAATAAACTTCCTTACGGTTTATAGACTCACCTTGAATTATTTCTTGTGTCTCTTGGGGTCTGGATCAGGACCCCTTCCAGTAACAAGAGTCTGCTGTATTTGGTTCTCTGTTCTGTTGTAAGCCATTTTAACAGGCTGAATCTTACTCTGAAAACAGTGGAAAGCCACTGAAAGATTTTAAATAAGATGATACAATTATACTTTCATTTTGAAAAATTCTGCTTTCCTGTGGAGAAAGTTTTGGAGAGGAACAAGGCTGATGGCATGGCAGGATAAGACAAGAGGCAACTGCAATAATGGAGACAAAGCTGACAGTGATTTGAATTGAAATTTGGCAGTGGGAATGGAGGGTAGCGGTCCGATTCAAAAATCAACAAGACTTAGTGACTGGATGAAAATTAAAGACAAGTCAGAGTCAAAGATAAGCCCCAGGTTTCTGGCTTGGACAACTGAGTGGATGCTGATGTCTGTCATTCCAGCCCTAGAGACAGTTGCACCTAGATCTCCAGTGTGAGTACCAGGCCCATTGGACTTTGTGGCACCATCAGTGCATGCACCTGTCTTCACAAAGGCAGATGGTATGAGGGTAGTTACCTGGGATGTCATCCTTCAATGCTGCATTATTGGCTTTGTTTCTGCCTATGGAAAGGCAAGTGGGTGGTGACTCCCAAGTCATGGCCACTTGCGCATGGTAATCTGGGTGATTCTTTCTTTGCTTGGAGAACTGGGAAAGCCAGATTTGTTGACTTTTTTGAAGAACATGGAACAGCCAAGTAAGGATTTCTGTCACTCTCATAAGAAATCTTCAAACGGCTCAACCTACTCAGCATCAAGTTACTCTTCTTCAGGAAAGGTATCATCTTCCTAAGCCAGGGGGCCAGACTCACATTTTGGGGAAAAAAGAAAGATTGAGCTTTTATATTACAAAAAAAAAAAAATGAAATCAGACATTGATCATCTGGTATATGCAAACCAGATTGATTGGGAGAACAGGCAGAAGGACAGGGTACAATAATGAATAAAACAGATCCTGTCCTTAAGGGGCATACAGCTCTGTATGGGAGATATAATGCAGACTTAAAGAACTCTAATGTATGGTAAAAAGTTATAAATACAGGGAAAGATAAGATAAAGTTTTATGTGAGTTAAAAGGAAAGAGAAGCTAACTTCAGGGAAGGCATCATTTGAGCTAGAAGGGAGGAAATTATCACTTATTACTCATTTATTGTGTTATCTAGTTACTCAACTCTCACTTCTTTCTATTCTCTTTGACTGTAGCAGTGCCTTTAATCCCTAAATGCCTACATCTCAAAATTACCTAAAACATTTAGCTAATTCTCCATATTGTATTGGGAATAATGAAGTTTCTCCTGTCTCTTCACGGGGCCTCGGGAGCGGGGGTGTGGATTTAATCCACTTAGTCACCCACTATTGCTGATTGAAAGAATGGATCAAAGGGTTCCAGGACTTGGAGAGGAAGAAACAGAACCATAAAAAAGCCCGGATCATTAGTACGGTGTGCTTGTGTTATACCTGGCTATGTAAAACAAGGGCAGGAAAGGATGCTTTTTCTGTTCTCTGGTTTATGCAATAAGCTTTTCTATTATTGTCTTTTCCTAGAGACAGAACCTCACCTGTTTCCTCACAAACCCACACTGTGGCAGCCTCATTAATGCAGATGGCCATGGTGAAGTGTGGACAGATTGGAATAATATGTCCAAGTTTTCCCAGTATGGATGGAGATGCACCACTAATGAGAATACCTATTCAAACCGTACCCTGATGGGCAACTGGAACCAGGAAAGGTATGACCTGAGGAATATCGTGCAGCCCAAACCCTTGCCTTCCCAGGTAATCTAACTTTGTCTTTTTTGTTTGTTTGTTTCCTTCTGTTGGCAAAAGAAATGCAGTGGCCATTTAAAATGCAGGGATGTAATAACTTCTGGTGCAGTGATCTCTCAGTTTTCAGTGAAGTGATTGGGGCAGAGGAACAGTCCGCAGCTGAACCACCTATGCTACTTTACTGTCAAGTTGAATATTTTATTATCTGTAAGGTTTCAAAAGGAAGGGCAGTCCTCTTTTTCTCTTACTTCTGTTTGGACTTTATCTCTTAGTCTACAGAAATTTATAATGTCTTCTGACTTAGGCTAGCTTTTCCCCTGGTCCTTGCCTATCTAGACTTGTCATTTATCTGAGTCTTGCGCTTAAATCGCTCCTAAACAAACAAACGTACAAAAGATATGAAAGTTAGAAGGATATAGACTAACACCATAGACCTCAGTCCATGTAAAATATGACAGTCCGTGAGAATTCATGTCATATTGATCTTTATTTCCTGATGTTAGCTGTAGACTTCCAGATTCTTAATCTGTTAATTTTTCTTTCCAGTTTGGACACTACTTTGAAACAACATATGATACAAGCTACAACAACAAAATGCCACTTTCAACACATAGTACGTGGACTGTTTTTTCAAATTCTTACATTTTCAGAACCTAACTCAGTGACTGGCACATAGAAGGAACTCAAATAAAAGTAAACTGAATAGGTGAATAAGTGAGGCTGGGCGCAGTGGCTCACACCTGTAACCCCAGCACTTTGTGAGGCTGAGGCAGGCAGATCACTTGATGTCAGGAGTTCAAGACCAGCCTGGCCAGCATGGTGAAACCCCATCTCTACTAAAAAAAATACAAAAATTAGCTGGGCGTGGTGGCACATGCCTGTAGTCGCAGCTACTCAGGAGGCTGAGGCAGGAGAATCACTTGAACCCGAGAGGTGGAGGTTTCAGTGAGCAGAAATCAAGCCACTGCACTCCTACCTGGGTGACAGAGTGAGACTCTGTCTCAAAAAAAAAAAAAAGGTGAATAACTAAATGAATGAGTAAACAGGTTTTTTTCTTCAATTTTAACAGGACTTACTGTCTATTCCCTAGTAATAAGAGCAAGATCAGTTACTAAAACTCCTTATTGTTGGCTGTTTTCATTTGTCTTTCCTTCCTTTTTTTCCTTCCCTCAGGATTTAAGCGAGAGCCTCACTGGTTCCCAGGACATCAACCTGAACTGGATCCTCCCCGATACAAATGCACAGAAAAGTCAACTTACATGAATAGCTATTCAAAGCCTTAAATTGGGCATCACTCAGGATATGTATAAGATCTTAATATTGACTAATTTCGCATCCAGGTTTCTAAGAAATGATAAGATATTTCACTTTTCCAGAGTAAAATGTAGGAGGGAGCACATTCTAAGTGCACCTAAAAATTTAGCTCACTGTAACACAGTTTCACTCTCTGAATAAATAAAGCAAAAGACACAGAAAATATTCTTTATTCCTTTTTTGTTGTTGTTTTAACCAAGATTTAAATGTCAAATTTAATACAGCAACTCAGTTCTACATTTGGGGTGTTGTAGAAGGGCCTTAAAAAGAATTATTTCAGGCCGGGCACGGTGGCTCAGGCCTGTAATCCCAGCACTTTGGGAGGCTGAGACGGGTGGATCGCTCGAGGTCAGGAGTTCGAGACCAGCCTGACCAACATGGTGAAACACTGTCTCTACTAAAAACACAAAAATTAGCCGAACATGGTGGCTCACGCCTGTAATCCCAGCTACTCAGGAGGCTGAGGCAGGGGAATCGCTTGAACCAGGGAAGTGGAGGTTGTGGTGAGCTGAGATCATGCCACTGCACTCTAGTCTGGGTGACAGAGTAAGACTCTGTCTCAAAAAAAAAAAAAAGAACTATTTCTCTGAAGTCTACAACCACTGTGGTCTTCCCTTCCTTCTGTCGTAGCAAGACCTCAGAATCTAGCATAACTTAGGCTAGGTTTGGCTAGATGCTTTCTGGGTATAAGCCAGAGTCATATAGTGCAACTTTGCTGTGACCTTAGTGAACATCCCCTCTTGAGGACTACAAAAGCAAACCTAACTTTTTAAAATTATCATAGAGAATTTAAAGTGTAAAACAAAAGTAGACAGGCTAGTCTAATGAACTCCCATGTATCATTACCCAGCATCAACTATTTATGACTAATCTTACCTACTTCTATTTTGTCTTATTGAATTAATTTTGGAGCAGATCTTAGAAATAGAATTTAATCTATCAAAATCATAGTGGGCTGGGTGTGGTGGCTCACACCTGTAATCCCAGCACTTTGGGAGGCTGAGGTGGGTGGATCACCTGAGGTCAGGAGTTCAAGACCAGCCAACGTGGTGAAACTCCATCTCTTCTAAAAATACAAAAATTAGCCGGTCTTGGTGGCGGGCGCCTGTAATCCCAGCTACTTGGGAGGCTGAGGCAGGAGAATCGCTTGAATCCAGGAGGCAGAGGTTGCAGTGAGCTGAGACGGTGCCATTGCTCTCCAGCCTGGGCAACGAGCGAAACTCCGTCTCAAAAAAAAAAAAAGAAAAGAAAAAGAAAAAAAATCTTGGTATACTGGCTGGGCACAGTGGCTCACACCTAATCCCAGCACTTTGGAAGGCTGAGGCAGGAGGATAGCTTGAGGCTGGGAGTTCAAAACCAGCCTGGGCAACATAGCAAGACCCCATCTCTACCAAAAAAATAATTTTTAAAGGTTTCAGTATATTTCTCAAAAAGATAAGGACTGTCAATTGTCTACTCCCCCCCAACAAAGGTCACTAAGGAAACCTGTTGACTAAACAAAGCTCATTAAACCTATTGTAGTATAGCAAAGGAGACCATCAACTTGACACAGAGTCTTGGTAATGATTCAAAGGGGGATGTTAGAGTAAGGTATTTATAAAGATTTGAGATAAGCATCCAACTGGTTTAAAATGAGTCAAAGTAGGGAACTAGTAGAGACTGAGAAAGAGTTGTGAATAGCTTAGGTTTGGTAAACTTAAGAAAGCAACAGTCTTAATTTTAATATGGTTAAACTGATTAGTATTTCCTATTTTTTTATCTACTGTGTAAGAAGACACTATAATATATGGGCATTATTGAGAGATACTGCCCATATGTTGTCCTTGTAAGCAAGGAGATATTTTTTTATCTCCCATATATTACCTCTCAAACCTTTGTTACTTTAGGTTCCAGATATAGATCCGGAATTTATGTTGTTACTCAGTAGTGAGGAAGTTTTTTTTTTTTCTAAATGGCTGTCAAGTTGTCCCACCATTAGTTATTGAAAAGACCATAATTTTTTCACTGCTATTCAATGCCATTTTTATTGTAAATAAACTATGTACATGTAGGTCTGTTTCTGGGCTACTATATTCTATTAGTTTAATTGTCATTCCTTGTATTATCTTAGTTATGATGCCTTAATTGCACCATCTTAATTATGATAATTTTGTTACATTATTATTATTTTATATCTTAATACCTAATAGATCAAATGCTTTCGTCTTGTTTTCTTCAAGAATATTAGCTATGTTTGAACTTTTGCATTTCCATAGAAAATTTAGAATCAGCTTGCTCCATAAAATGACACTGTTAGGATATTGATTGAAACAGTATTGCATTATTAGGTCAGTTTTAGAATTTGAGTTCTCATTAATTCTAATAATTTATTTGTATGTTCTTACAATACAAATATTGTTTTATAGGCAATATTTTAAGTTTACATATTGTATGTCTTATTCTATTTCCTATGTATCTAGCACATTTTTTAAATCGAGGTAAAATATACATAACATGGGCGGGCGCAGTGGCTCACGCCTGTAATCCCAACACTTTGGGAGGCCGAGGCTGGCGGATCACTTGAGGTCACGAGTTTGAGAGCAGCCTGGCCAACGTGGTGAAACTTTGTCTCTACTAAAAATACAAAAATTAGCTGGGCATGGTGGCGGGCACGTGTAATCCCAGCTACTCCGGAGGCTGAGGCAGGAGAATCTCTTGAACCCAGGAGGCAGAGGTTGCAGTGAGTCAATATCGCGCTATTGCACTCCAGCCTGGGCGACAGAGTGAGACTGTCTCAAAAAAAAAAAAAAATTTTATATATATATATACACATAACATAAAATTTGCCATTTAGCTTTTTTGTTGTTGTTGTTCAGAGACAGGATTTCACCATATTGCCCAGGCTGCACTCAAACTCCTGACCTCAAGCAGTCCACCTGCCTCAGTCTCCCAAAGTGGTGGGATTGCAGGCATGAGCCACCATGTATGGCCCATTATAGCTATTTTTAAGTATAATTTAGTGGCATTAAGTATTTTCACAGTGTTGTGCAATATTCACAATGTTGTGCAACCATCACCACTATCGGTTTCCAGAACTTTCTCATCATCCCGAACTAAAACTCTGTACCTATAAAACAATAATGTCTCATTCCCCGACCCCCACTCCGTCAGCTCTTGGTAACCTGTATTCTACTTTCTGTCTCTATGAATTTGTCTATTCTAGGTACCTCATTTAAGTGGAATATGTAATATTTGTCCTTCTGTGTCTGGCTTATTTTACTTAGCATAATATTTTCAAGGCTCATTTATCTTATACCATGTATCTTCCTTCTTGTTTTGAGACAGTCTCTGTCACCCAGGTTGGAATGCAGTGGTGTGATCATAGCTCACTGCAGCCTCAAACTTCTAGGCTCCAGGGATCCTCGCACCTCAGCCTCCCAAGTATCTGGGACTACAGATGCATTCCACCATGCTCAGCTAATTTTTTAAAACAAATTTATGTGGAGACAGGGTCTCATTTTGTTTCCCAGGATGGTGTCAAATTCCTGGGTTCAAGCGATCCTCCCACCTCAGCCTCCTCTTCTTTAAGATTGAATAGGCTGGGCACAGTGGCTCACACCTGTAATCCCAACACTTTGGAAGGCCAAGGTGGGTGGATTGTGAGGTCAAGAGATTGAGACCATCCTGGCCAACATGATGAAACTCCGTCTCTTAAAAAAATACAAAAATTAGCTGGGCATGGTGGTGTGCACCTGTAATCCCAGGTACTCAGGAGGCTGAGGCAGGAGAATCGCTTGAACCGGGGAGGAGGTGGTTGCAGTGAGCCGAGACTGCACCACTGCACTCCAGCCTGGTGACAGAGTGATACTCCATCTCAAAAAAAAAAAAAAACTGAATAATATTCCATGCATATATATACCACAGTTTGCTTCTCCATTATCTGTTGATGGACACTCGGGTTGTTTTCACCTTTTAGCTATTGTGAATTATGCTGTTATGAACATTGGTATACAAGTATCTGTTTGTGCCCCTGCTTTCAGTTCTTTGAGGTATACATTCAGAAGTGGAATTACTGGATGATACCATAATTCTATATGTTTTCGTTTTGTTTTTTTTTTTTTTTTTTTTTTTTGAGACAGTCTTTCTCTGTCACCCAGGCTGGAGTGCAGTGGTGTGATCTTGGCTCACTGCAACCTCTGTTTCATGGGTTCAAGCGATTCTTCTGCCTCAGCCACCCAAGTAGCTGGGACTACAGGCACACACCACCACGCCTCACCGAATTTTGTACTTTTAGTAGAGACAAAGTTTCGCCATGTTGGCCAGCTGATCTCAGACTCATGACTTCAACTGATCGGCCCGCCTCAGCCTCCTGTAGTGCTGGGATTACAAGCGTGAGCCACCACGCCTAGCCAATAATTCTGATTTAACAGTTTGAAAATGCCAAACTTTTCCATAATGGCTGTACCATTTTATATTCCTACCAGCAATACACAAGGGTTTCAATTTCTCCATATTCTCATCAACGCTTGTTTTGTTTTTGTTTATGTCTTATAATAGCCATATTAGTAGATATAAAGTGGTATTCCATGATGGTTTTGATTCATATTTTCCCTAATGGCTAATGATTAAACGCCTCTTTTTCCTTTTTTTTTTTTTTTTTTTTTTTTGAACTGGAATCTCTCTCTATTGCCCTCTGTCGCTCAGGCTGCAGTACAGTGGCACTATCTCGGCTCACTGCAACCTCTTGCCTCCTGGGTTCAAGTGATTCTCCTGCCTCAGCTTCCCAAGTAGCTGGGACTACAGGCGCGTGCCACTGCGCCCCGCTAATTTTTGTAGGCTGGTCTTGAACTCCTGACCTCAGGTGATCCAACCGCCCAGGCCTCCGAAAGAGCTGGGATTACAGGCTTGGCCTTGAGCATCTTTCTGTGTGCTTTTTGGCTATTTGTGTATCTTCTCTGGAGAAATGTTTTTTCAAGTTCTTTGCCCATTTGTGAATTGGGTTGTTGATTTTATTTGTTGTTGAGTTGTAGGAGTTCTTTATACATCCTTACATGTTCCAGATACTAATTTCTAATAGATACAAGATTTGCAAATATTTTCTCTGATTGTGTAGATTCACTCTCTCTGTCTCTCTCTCTCTCTCTTTATTTTTTTTTAACATAAATTAACCCATTTATTATAGGCCAGTGATGTCTCAAAGAGTAGAGGAGCATCTACTGGTCTTTCAATTCCTTCAGTCTTCTGATGGCAGACTTTACCATGACAGCCGAAGTGGTATTGTAGGTCTAGGCACTGCCAGCCACTGTTTTCATGCAGGAATCACAGTGCCTGATTTTCACAGCTCGTCTCTTCATCTTGGTTTTGCCACAGAAAGAGCAAGTGTACTTGGTGTGCTGGCTGATTTCAATTTCCTTCACCATTTTCCAGAGGGAGGCCCCATAGTGAGTCCTATATTTACCAACTATTCCGACTTTCTTTTTTTTTTTTTTTTTTTTTTTCTGAGACTGAGTCTTACTCTGTCACCCAGGCTGGAGTGCAGTGGCACAATCTCGGCTCCCTGCAGCCTCTGCCTCCTAGGTTCAAGCTATTCTCCTGCCTCTCCTCCCCAGTAGCTGGGACTACAGGCCTGTGCCACCATGCCCGGCTAATTTTTGTGTTTTGATTAGAGATGGGGTTTTGCTATATTGGCCAGGCTGGTCTCGAGCTCCTGACCTCAAGTGATCCAGCCACCTCGGCCTCCCAAAGTGCTGGGATTACAGACATGAGCCACCGCATCCAGTCTTATTCCAGCTTTCTTGGTGCATTTGGCCAGGTTACCGCAAACTAGGTCGAAGCCCAGAGAGGAAGATGTTGTTTCACTCTCTAGATACTGTCCCTTGATGCATAAGAGTTTTTAATGTTGATAAGTCCAATTTATCTATTTTTTGTTGGTGGTGCCTGTGCTTCTGGTGTTATATCCAAGAAACCATTGCCAAATACAGTGTTAGAAAGCTTTCCCCCTATTTTCTTCTAAGAGTTTTATAGTTTTAGTTCTTGCAAAATAGGTCTTTGGCTGGGCGCGGTGACTCATGCCTGTAATCCCAGCACTTTGGGAGGTCGAGGCAGGTGGATCACCTGAGGTCAGGATTTCAAGACCAGCCTGGCCAACGTGGTGAAAACCATCTCTACTAAAAATTCAAAATTAGCTGGGCATGGTGGTGCATGCCTTTAATCCCAGCTACTTGGGAGGCTGAGGCAGGAGAATTGCTTGAACCTCGGAGGTGGAGGTTGCAGTGAGCTGAGATCACGCCATGCACTCCAGCCTTGGCAACAAGAGCAAAACTCTGTCTCAAAAAATAATAATAATATTAATTAATTAAAAATAAATAAAATAGGTCTTTGATACTTTTGGAATTAATTTTTCTCTATAGTTTAAGGTATATATAAGGTATGGGTCCAACTTCATTCTTTTGCAAGTGAATATTCAGCTTTCCCAGCACCATTTGTTGAAAAGACTGCCCTTTCCCCATTAAATGGTCATGTCACCCTTGTTGGAAATCATATGCCCATATACACTAAGGTTTATTTCTGGACTCTGTATTCTATTACATTGATCTACATTCTGCCTTTTTGCCAATATCACATCATTTTGATTACTGTAGTTTTGTAATAAGTTTTGAAATCAGAAAGTCTAAGTCTTCCCACTTTGTTCATTTTCAAGATTGTTTCGGCTCTTCAGGGTCCCTTGAGATTCCACATGAATTTTAAGATAGATTTTTTTTTTCTGCAAAGTCATTGGAATTTTGATAGGGATTGCATTGAATCTGTAATCAGTATGGCTAATATTGATATCTTAACGATATTAAGTCTTCCAATTCATGAACACAGATGTCTTTCCATTTATTTATGTCTTCTTAATTTCTTTCAGCAATACGTTATAGTTTTCAGTGTATAAGTCTTACCTTCTAAGTTTATTCCTAAGTATTTTAGTCTTTTTGATGTTATTGTAAATAATATTGTTGTCTTAATCTTTATTTTAGGTTACTAATTGTTAATGTATAGAAATGGAATTTATTTTTGTTTGTTGGTTTTGTGTCCTGCCACTTTGCTGAATTTGTATATTAGTTCTAATGGTGTATGTGTGTGTGTGTGTGTGTGTGTGTGTAATCTTTAGGGTTTTCTGCATGTAAGATCATGTCATCTGCAAACAGATAATTTTACTTCTTCCTTTCCAGTGTGGATACTTTTATTTCTTTTTCTTACCTAATTGCTCTGAGCAGAACATCTAATAATATACTGAGTAGAAGTGGCAAAAGTAGGTATCCTTGTCTTGATCCTGATCTTAAAGGAAAACCTTTTATTTTTTTTCCAAGGACCGGCAATAGACTGAAACTTTTAGTTTTGGGGGGATTTTTGTTTTTTGTTTTGTTTTTTATTTATTGAGACAGGGTCAAGTGCTGGAGTGTAGTGGCACGATCTTGGCTCACTGCAAACTCTGCTTCCCAGACTCAAGCTATACTCTCATCTCAGCCTCCTGAGTAGGTAGGACTACAGGTGCAGGCCACCAGGCCCTGCTAATTTTTGTAGTTTTTGTAGAGATGAGGTTTTGCCATACTGCCCAGGCTGGTCTCAAACTCCTGGGCTCAAGTGATCCTCCAGCCTCGGCCTCCCAAAGTGCTGAGATTACAGGTGTGAGCCCCCACACCTGGCCGAAACTTTAAATTTTTATCATTGAGTTTGGTGTTTGCTGTGGGTTTTTCATATATGGTCTTTATTATGTTGAGGTAGTTTCCTTCTACTCCTAGTTTGTTGAGTATTTTTATCGCATAACGGTTTTGAATTCTGTCAAATGCTTTTTCTGCATTAACTGAGATGATCCTGTGGGACTTTTTCCCTCTATTTTGTCAATGTGGTGTATTGTATTGATTGATTTTAATACGTTGACTCAAACTTGCATTTCAGGAATATATTTATAATCCTTTTAATATCCTGCTGAATTTGGTTTGCTAGTATTTTGTTGAAGATTTGTGTGGTATATTGGTCTGTAGTTTTCTTTTCTTGTAATGTCTTTGTCTAGCTTCAGTATCAGGGTAATGCTGGTCTCCCAGAATAAGTTAGGAAGTATTCCTCCTCTTTGTTTTTTTTTTTTTTTTTTAAAGTTTGAGGAGGACTGATGTTAATTCTTATATAAATATTTGGTAGAACTCATCAGTGAAGCCATCTGGTCCAGGGCTTTTCATTTTGGGGTATTTTGATTACTAATTCAATCGCCTTACTCCAAATTATAGACCTACTCAGAGTTTCTATTTCTTCATGAGTCAGTTTTGGTAAAACATGTGTTTCTAGGAATTTATCTGTTTGACCTATGTTTCCAATTTGCTAGCAGATAATTGTTCACAGTATTCTCATATAATCTTTTTTATTTCTGTTTGCATCTGCAATAATGTCCCCACTTTTTTCTGATTTTAGTAATTTGATTTTTCTCTCTTTTTTTCTTAGTCAATCTAGGTAAGGCTGGTCAATTTTGTTGATCTTTTCAAAGGAATAACTTTTGGTTTCATTGACTTCATTTTTCTGTTCTCTCTTTTATTTATCTATGCTCTAACCTTTATTATTTTCTTTCTTCTTCTAGCTTTGGTTTGGATTTGCTTTTCTTTTTCTAGTTCCCTATGATGTAAAATCAGTTTTTTGAATTGCAATTTTTCTTTTTTTTTCAATGTACAGTAGGTCTTCAAATAATGTTGTTTTATTTAGCATTGTATCATTATTAGGTTGATGAGAAAAACAAATTACTTCCCTGCTGGGACAGTGTCTGTGTGGAGTTTGCATGTTCTCCCCAAGTCTCCCCAAGTGAGTTTTCTTTGGGTACTCCAGGTTCCTCCTACATCCCAAAGATGTGCACATTAGGTGAACTGGCATTTCTAAATGGTCCCACAGTCTGAATGAGTGGGGGTGTGCATGTGAGTACACCCCGTGATGGGATGGCATCCCATCCAGGGTCAGTTCCCTTTTTGTGCCCTAAGCTTCCAGGATAGGCTCCAGCAACCTATGACCCTGAACTGGAATAAGCCAGTTGGAAAAATGAATGAATAAATGAATGAATGAATGAATGAATACAAAGTTTATAAAATAAAAATTCATAAAGTCTATAATAATCATACTGATGCACAACATAAGCAATGCTATAATAGAAAGCATTCAGCGAAGCCTCCAGATTTGTGACTGTTTGCCTTTGAACTGCATGGTGGTAGGAGACGCTCCTTATCATTTTCATTTTGCAAACATTTATTCCTTGATTTAACTCACCACTGCTACAAATGCTGTCACTCACTGATTTACCAAAAATTGGGTAAATAATTACCTTGTTTTTAATAATTTCTTTTCTTTTTTTTTTTTTTTTTTGAGATGGAGTTTCGCTTTTCTTGCCCAGTCTGGAGTGCAGTGACGCAATCTCAGCTCACTGCAAACTCCACCTTCTGGTTTTGAGGGATTCTCCTGCCTCAGCCTCCCGAGTAGCTGGGATTACAGGCGCCTGCCACCACGCCTGGCTAATTTTTGTATTTTTAGTAGAGATGGGGTTTCACCATGTTGGCCAGACTGGTCTCAAACTCCTGACCTCGTGATCCGCCTGCCTTGGCCTCCCAAAGTGCTGGGATTACAGGTGTGAGCCACCGTGCCTAGCCAGTAATCTTTCTTAAATGTATGTATACTTCACATTTATCTTGATGTTTAATATTAGAAGTATGGAGGAATCACATTACCTGACTTCAAATTATACTAAAGAGCTATAGTAACCAAAACAACATGATACTGGCATAGAAACAGACACATAGACCAATGGAACAGAGTAAGGAACCCAGAAACAAATCCACACACCTACAGTGAACTCATTTTTGACAAAGGTGCCAAGAACATAAACTGGGGGAAAGACAATCTCTTTAATAAATGGTGCTAGGAAATCAGGATATCCATATGCATAAGAATGAAACTAGATTCCTATCTCTTGCCATATACAAAAATTAAATGAAAATCGATTTTAATCTTAAAGCTAAGACCTCAAACTATGAAACTACTACAAGAAACCATTGGGGAAACTCTTAGACGTTGGCCTGGGTAAAAGTTTCTTGAGTTGTACCCTACAAACACAGGCAACCAAAGCAAAAATGGACAAATGGGATCACAAGTTAAAAATCTTCTGCACAGGCTGGGCGTGGTGGCTCACATCTGTAATCCCAGCACTTTGAGAGGCCAAGGTGGGTGGATCACCTGAGGTCAGGAGTTTGAGACCAGCCTGACCAACATGGAGTAACCCCGTCTCTACTGAAAAAATACAAAATGAGCTGGGTGTGGTGGCACATGCCTGTAATCCCAGCTACTCAGGAGGCTGAGGCAGGAGAATCACTTGAACCCGGGAGGTGGAGATTGCAGTGACCAAGATCGTGCCATTGCACTCCAGCAGCCTGGGCAACAAGAGTGAAACTCCATCTCAAGGTTAAAAAAAAAAAAAAAGGCTTTGCACAGCAAAGGAAACAATCAAAGTGAAGAGACAATCCCCAGAATGGGAGAAAATATTTAGAAACCACTCATCTGACAAGAGATTAATAACCAGAATATATAAGGAGCTCAAACAACTCTATAAGAAAAATCTAATAATCTGATTTAAAATGGGCAAAAACTGAATAGTCATTTCTCAAAAGACACAAATGGAAAACAAGCATATGAAAAGGTGCTCAACATCATCGATCATCAGAGAAGTGCAGATCAAAACTGCAATGAGATATCTCACCCCAGTTAAAATGGCTTTTGTCCAAAACACAGGCAGTAACAAACGCTGGCAAGATGTGGGTAAAAGGGAACCCTTGTACACTGTTGGTGGGAATATAAATTAGTACAACCACTATAGATAACAGTTTGGAGGTTCCTCAAAAAACTAAAAATAGAGTTTGGAGGTTCCTCAAAAAACTAAAAAATAGTTCCTCAAAAAACTAAAAAACTAATAAATATAAAAAACTAAAAAACTATAAATATAAAAATATTTATAGGTGTATATATATAAAAATATACACCCAGCCAATCCCACTGCTGGGTGTATATCCCAAAGAAAGGAAATCAGTATATCAAAGAGATATCTGCACTCCCATGTTTGTGTTAGCTCTGTTCACAATAGCCAAGATTTGGAAGCAACCTAAATGTCTGTCAACAGATGAATGGATAAAGACAATATGGTACTTACACACAATGGAGTACTAGTCAGCCATAGAAAGATTGAGATACTGTCATTTGCAACAACATGGATGGAACTCTGAAAGTCATTATGTTAAGTGAAATAAACCAGGCACAGAAAGAGAAACATCACATGTTCCTACTTATTTGTGGAATCTGAAAATTGAAACAATTGTACTCATAGCAATAGAGTAGAAGGATGGTTACCAGAGGCTGAGAAGGGTAGTGTGGGTTGGGGGAAGGTAGGGATGGTTAAGGGGCTCAAAAAAAAAAAAAAAAAAACAAAGAATGAATAAAACGATATGATAGCACAACAGGGTGACTATAGTCAATAATAATTTAACTGTACTTTTGTGTGTGTGTGTGTGTGTGTGTGTGTGTGTGTGTGACAGGGTCTCACTCTGTCATCCAAGCTGGAGTGCAGTGGCACAATCTTGGCTCACCGCAGCCTCTGCCTCCCAGGTTCAAGTGATTCTTCTGCCTCAGTCTCCCGAGTAGCTGGGACTACAGCCGCACACCACCACGCCTGGCTAATTCTTGTCTTTTTAGTAGAGGTGTGGTTTCGCCATGTTGGCCAGGCTGGTCACAAACTCCTGACCTCAAGTGATCTGCCAGCCTCGGCCTCCCAAACTGCTGGGATTACAGGCATGAGCCACCACCCTGGCCCAACTGTACATTTTAAAATGACAAAAAGAGAATAATTGGATTGTTTGTAATACAAAGGATAAATGTTTGAGGAGATGGATACCCAATTATCCATTATGTGATTATTATGCATTGTATGCCTGTATCAAAACAACTCACGTACCCAATAAATATATATATACTTACTATGTACCCACAAAAATTAAAAAAAAAATTAGACGTGTTTTTGGTTTCTATTGAGAAGTTTGATGATGTTTTCGTGACCAGAAGTATGTTTTTGTTTAGCGATGTTTTCATGACCAGAAATATAGTTTTGTTCACATCAGCCTATGGTAAAATTGTTATTAAAGTCACAGTTTCCAAGAACCTATCAACAGTGTTAAGTAAGGACTTATTGTATGTGTTTACAGATATAAATTTCTGTTTAGTATTGCTTTTACTGCACCCTGTAAGTTTTGGTATGTTGTGTCCTCTTTTTCCTTTCTTTATTATTTATTTATTTATTTTTGAGACAGAGTCTCACTCTGTTGCCCAGGCCGGAGTGCAGTGGTGTCATCTTGGCTCACTACAACCTCTGTCTCCAGGATCCAGGTCATTCTCCCATCTCAGTCTCCCGAGTAGTTGGGATTACAGGCGCCCGCCACCGTGCCCAGCTAATTTTTGTATTTTTAGTAGAGATAGGGTTTCACCATGTTGACCAGTCTGGTCCTGGACTCCTGACCTCAAGTAATCCACCCGACTCGGCCTCTCAAAGTGCTGGGGTTACAGGCGTAAGTCATCGCACCCAGCCTCTCTTTCTTTTCTTTTTTTTGAGACAGGGTCTCTGTCTCTCTCTCTCTCTCTCCTTTTTTTTTTTTTTTTGGAGACAGGTGCAAACATGGCTCACTGCTGTCTTGGCCTCCTGGATGCAAGGGGTCCTTTCACCTTAGCTCTCTAAATAGCTGGGACTTCAGGTATGCACCACCATGCATGGCTATTTTTTTGTATTTTTTGTAGAGACGAGGTTTCACCATTTTGCCTAGGCTGGTCTAGGACTCCTGAGCTCAAGTGATCCACCTGTCTTGGCCTCCCAAAGTGTTGGGATTACAGGTGTGAGCCACGGCACAGCTGTGTTCTCTTTTTCATTTGTCTCAAGGTATTTTCTAATTTCCCTTGTGATTTCTTCTTCTTCTTCTTCTTCTTTTTTTTTTGAGACGGATCTTGCACTGTCGCCCAGGCTGGAGTGCAGTGGCACGATCTCGGCTCACTGCAGGCTCCGCCTCCTGGGTTCACGCCATTCTCCTGCCTCAGCCTCACGAGTAGCTGGGACTACAGGCACCCGCCACCATGCCCGGCTAATTTGTTTGTATTTTTAGTAGAGATGGGCTTTCACCATGTTAGCCAGGGTGGTCTCGATCTCCTGACCTCATGATCCACCCACCTTGGCCTCCCAAAGTGTTGGGATTACAGGTGTGAGCCACCACACCTGGCAGTGATTTCTTCTTTAATCCAGTAGTTGTTTAAGAATGTATTGTTTAATTTGTGAATTTTCCATTTTTCCTTCTGTTATTGATTTCTAATTTTATTTCATTGTGGTCAGAAAAGATATTTTATATGATTTCAGTCTTTTAAAATGTGTTAAAACTTGTTTTGTGGCCTAACTTGTGGTCTGTCCTGTAGAAGGTTTCATGTGCACTGAGAAAAATATGTCTGCTATTATTGGACAGGATATTCTGCCACAACATTCTAATTTGCCTCTAACTCCCCATTATCAGACAAAGCTGCAGAGAATATCCTCATATATGTTCCCTTATGGACCTGTGTAGATTACCAATATGCTGAATTAGTGAGTCCCGAGGTATGTCTTTATTTAATTTGACTATTGCTCTCAAGAATGGCTGTGCCACTCACACACCCATCAATAAGGCCTGAGGCTTCCTATGTTGCCATATCTCTGCTAACACTTAACATTAATGTGGTGCCTCACGCCTGTAATCCCAATACTTCGGGAAGCCAAGGCGGGTGGATCACCTGAGGTCAGGAGTTAGAGACCAGCCTGGCTAACATGGTGAAACCCCATCTGTACTAAAAATACAAAAATTAGCTGGGCGTGGTGGCACGCGCCTGAAGTACCAGCTACTTGGAAGGCTGAGGCAGGAGAATCGCTTGAACACGGGAAGCCATGGTTGCAGTGAGCCAAGATGGCGCCATTGCACTCCAGCCTGGGGGACAGAGCAAGACTCCATCTCAAGAAAAAAACAAAACAAAACAAAACATTAACCAGCTCTCTGTTTTTTGCCATGCTGATGGGTATAAAGCAATGGTTCTCATCCTGGAATAATTTTATCCCCCAGGAGATAACCGGCAACTTCTAGAGACATTTTTTATTTTCGCAAGGTGTATGTCTATTGGCAGCTAGTGGGTACAGGCCAGGGATGCTGCCAAACGTCCTACAAGGCACAGACAAGCCCCCACAACAAAGACTTGTCTGGCCCAAAATATTGGTAATGCTAATATTGAGAAACACTGTTGTAAAGAGATAGCTTATTGTTACTTTGGTTTGCATTCCATTGACTACTAGTTATTTTCAGCATTCCTTTGTATGCATGTTGGCTTCTTGATTTCCACTTGTATAAATGTCCTATGCATAGTCTTTGTCCTTTTTAAAGCAAATTGGAGTAGCTGTCCTTTTCTTGCTGATTCTTAGGAATTCCTTGTATATTATTGCTATTAATGCTGTTATTCCTTGTGAATTTTAGAGATTTCATATACGTTCTTCCTCTCTGTAAGCTCTGTGGAGGATTAAGGTTGGCTGGAAACTCTTTTACTCTCCCTCCACCAAGAGGTAGGGGGTCTGTGCCCTTCCCTTGGAATGTAGAAAGGCTTTGCAACTGCTTTGGTCAAAAAGTTAATGCAAAAGAAACGCTGTGTAAATTTCCAGCCCAAGACTTAAACTTGCAGCTCCCACTTTCTGTCTTTTGGAACACTCCTTCTTAGAGACCTGAACCACCATATAAGAAATCTGACTATCTGCTGGGGAAATCTTGTAGAGAGATCCTGACACTATGTAGACAGGGAGAGAGGCCTAGCTGAGCCCATCTTTCCAACCATCCGTGCCAAGGCATCAGGAATGAGAGTTAAGTCACCTTAAAACCTATAGATGAGACCATCTACCAGCTGAATACCACCTGGTAAGGTTTAGTAAAATGATTGTTGTTTTAAGCCACTAAATTTTCAGGTAGTTTGATATGCAGAAGTAGATAACCAGCACAGTATTCCATAATCTGACATTGTGTGCTGCAAGTTTGCTGAACTCTCTTGTTAGTTCTAATAGTTTGTTGATTCTGATTTTTTGGGGGGTGGGGGAGGACAGGGTCTCACTCCCGTTTCCCCAGGCTGGAGTGTGGTGATGTGATCTTGGCTCACTGCAGCCTTGAATCTCCAACTCCCAGGCTCAGGTGATTCTCCCACCTCAGCCTCCCAAGTACCTGGAACTACAGGTGTGCACCACCACGCCTGACTAATTTTTTTTTTTTTTTTTTTTAAGTAGAGAAGGAGTTTCATCATGTTGTCCAGCTGATCTCAAACTGCTGGGCTAAAGTGATCCTCCCACCTCAGCATCCCAAAGTCCTGGGATTGCAGGCATGAGCCACCATGCCTGGCCTGACTGTTGATTCTTTTGGGGTTGTTTTAGCAGATTATTATATCATTTATAAATAATAACAGTTTCATCTCTACCCTTCCAATTCTTACACCTCTTCTTTGTTTTTCTTCAGTTATGGCATTGGTCAGAACCTTTACTACTATGTAAAATATCAGGAGTGACAATGGGCATCCTTGTCTTGCTGAGGATATTCAAAGGAATAGAATGAATTTAAATTTTGATTGGTAAGTATGTTTGCATTCATAATCTTTCATTTCAAAAAAATTTTCCCCTGGTATATTCTGTATCTTGGTGAATTTCATAGCTCTTTTTAAGCATTCTTATTTTTAAAACTATATATTGTATAATAAGTTCACACAATTGTCAAAACCAGAAACCAGAGAATTATTTTGGTGTCCTCATTCTCATCCTCCTTATCCAAATAGATACAAGCCCTATAAATTCTGTTTCTGTATTATCTCTTGATACGCCCTCCTTTTCCACATCTTTATTGCCTTTGTCATATTCCAGTGTTCCATTATTTCTCACCTAGTCTGCTGCAACACCTTTTTGGTTGATGTCTCTGTTCCGCATTTTGCTTCCTACTTATCAATTGCTATGTTTCTCCTAGAGTGAGTTTAAAATGCAAAGTTGATCATGCCACTCTCTTGGCTAAATTCCTTTATTGGCTTCTATGGTCTTCAAAATGCATTCCAAACTCCTTAGCAGAGCCACTTTCCAACCCTCTTGCCTCATTTCTCACACACTTTCTGATACATCCAGTGCTCCAACTAAACCTAAATATCCAGGCACTCCATGCTGTTCTCTCTTCCTATTTTTATTTTCCTTCTTTCTGTATCTTGCTAAGTACTGTATACCATTACGAATTCAGTCAGACACCCACAAGGATGGCTAAAATAAAAAAGATAATAACAAGTGTTGGTGAAAATATGGAAAATTGGAATATTCATACACTGCTACTGGGAATGTAAAATGGTGCAGCCACTGTGGAAAATAGTTGCCATTCCTCAAAAAGTTAAACATAGAATTATTATGTGACCCAGCAATTATACCCCTAGGCATATACCCAAAAGAACTGGAAACCGGTATTTAAAAATAAAAACCGGGGCTGGGTGCAGTGGCTCATGCCTGTAATCCCAACACTTTGGAAGGGCAAGGCGGGCAGATCATCTGAGGTCAGGAGTTCGAGACCACCCTGACCAACATGGTGAAACCCAGTCTCTACTAAAAATACAAAAATTAGCTGGGCATGGTGGTGCGCACCTGTAATCCCAGCTACTCAGGAGGCTGAGGCAGGAGAATTGCTTGAACCTGGGAGGCAGAGGTTGCAGTGAGCTGAGATCGCGCCACTGCACTTCAGCCTGGGTGACAGAGCGGGACTCTATCTCAAAAAATAAATAAATAAATAAAATAAAAACCTGTGCATACATGTTCTTAGCAGCAATATTCATAATAGCCAAAATGTGGAAACTCAAATGTCCATCAACTGATGAATGAATAAATAAAATGTGGTATGCCTCTGCAATGAAATATTATTTGGCAACAAAAAGAATGAAGTACTGATACATGCAATGACATGGATGACTCTTGATTCTGCTAAGCAAAAGAAGCTAGTCACAAAGGGTCAGATATTATATGATTCTATTTATAGGAAATGTCCAAAATAAGCAAATCAATAAAGAAGGAAAATAGAGAAGTGGTTGCCTAGGGCAGAGGGGCAAGCATGGGAGGGTAGTGGCAAAGGAGTGTAAGGCATCTTCTTGGGCTAATGAAATGTTCCAAAATTGATTGTGATGGATGTACAGCTTTGTAATATTCTAAAGCCATCAAATTGTAGTTTGGGTGAATTGTATATTACGTGAATGATGTCTCAAAGAAGCTGTTTTAAAAATTCAGTCAGCAGGCCAAGTGTGGTTGCTCATACCTGTAATCTCAGCACTTTGAAGGGCCAAGGCAGGGATATCACTTGAGCTCAGGAATTCAAGACCAGTCTGGGCAACATGGCGAAGCCCCATCTGTACAAAAAATATAAAAATTAGCTGGGTGTGGTGGTATGCATCTGTAGTCTCAGCTACTCAGAAGGCTGAGGTGGGAGAAGCACTTAAGCCTGGAAGGTCAAGGCTGCAGTGAGTTGTGATCGTGTCACTGCATTTCAGCCTGGGCGACAAAGTCAGACTTTGTCTCAAAAAAAAAAATTTAATTAACAAAAATTCAGTCAGGAGGTCAGATGTGGTGGCTCACGCCTGTAAATCCAGCACTTTGGGAGGCCAACGCAGGAGGCTCCCTTGAGCCCAGGAGTTCAAGAACAGCCTGGGCAACATAGTGAGACCTTGTCTATAAAAAAAAAAAAAAAACAGCCCAGCATGGTGGCTCAGGCCTGTAGTCCCAGCTACTTGGGAAGCTGAGGCAGGAAGGTGGCTTGAGCCCAGGAGGTTGAAGCTGCCATGAGCTGTAATCATATGATATTGTTTGGCTGTGTCCCCACCCAAATCTCATCTTGAATTGTAGCTCCCATAATTCCCACGTGTTGTGGGAGGGACCTGGGGGGAGATAATTGAATCATGGGGGCAGTTTCCCCCATATGGTTCTTGTGGTAGTGGGTAAGTCTCACAAGATTTGATGGTTTTATATGGGGAAACCCCTTTTGCTTGGTCTCATTTCTCTCTTCTCTGCCACCATGTAAGATGTGCCTTTCGCCCTCTGCCATGATTGTGAGGCCTCCCCAAACACGTGGAACTGTGAGTCCATTAAACCTCTTTTTGTTTATAAATCACCCAGCCTCAGGTATGTCTTTATCAGTAGCATAAAAGCGGACTAATACATCATGCCACTGCAAACAACGACAACAACAACAACACAGAAACCAACTAACCAAAATTCATCCAGGGTAACTGTCTCCAGGATTCCTTCTGTGTCCAGAATAGGTGTTTCCCTTCCGGGTCCCCATAGCAGACATTTTGAATGGACATCTTAGGATCTTAAAAAGGTATCTCGGAATTATCTTTTTACTTGCCTGCTCTTCCACTCAATTCTTAATTCCTTAAGGGCAGAAAACATGTCTTATTTTTGTAGCTAGCACATAGAAGGCACTCAAATAATCATTGAATGAACAACGATTATAAATCTTCAGAACAATAATCGGACCCAGTGCAATCTTCAAAATAAAAATGTGAAGTAAAAAGTAGCATAGAATTTTTCAAAGCATAAAAATATGTATCATTCCAAAAGCATTAGGCAAAGATAACCATCTCATTTTCTAAGTATTACATCTTACTTAAATAACATATATGTATTATACACATGTTCCCCAGAATTATTCTTTAAAAAAGATTGTTTTAAAAAGGTTAAAGCACTTAGCACAGTGGTTACCACATAGTAAGTGCTTGATATGCCTTGGCTCTGTGTCCCCACCTAAGTCTCATGCCAAATTGTAATCCTCAATGTTGGCAGAGGGACCTGGTGGGAGGTGACTGGATCATGGGAGTGGACTTCATAGCTTTTCTCATGATAGTGAGTCGAGTTCTCATGAGACCCGGTTGTTTAAAAGTGTGTAGGACTTCCCCCTTCGCTCTCTCTTCTTCCTGCTCCAGCCATGTAAGATGTGCCTGCTTCCCCTTTGCCTTCCCACCATGATTGTAAGTTTCCTGAGGCCCCCCCAGCCGTGCTTCCTGTGGAACTGTGAAATGATGAAACCTCTTTTCTTTATAAATTACCCAGTCTCAGCCAGTTCTTTATAGCAATGTGAGAATGGACTAATACAGTGCTCAATAAATGTTAGCTAATATTAAAAGACAAAACAAATACTAATTAGAATTGTCTCAGTAAACTTCCGGTATAATTCAGATATAGGGAATAAAGTAGAATTGTGGATGAGTTAGCTAAAAAGCTAAAAGAAAAGCCTCTGAGATATACAGTACTGGAATAGTCCTATACTAATATCGTGGCTGTGAATAGCCACAGCAAAGGGTGTGATCTAGAAAAGAATAACAATAAAGAACCAGTCTAACTTAGGCACCTATGGTAACAATAAACAAAAAAAGTGACCCTGCACATTTTTGAAACAAATATCATTATATAATAGTCAAAGTTGTGATTTATTTAAAACCAAGTCCATAATTGCTTGGGAAATACACTGGTAATTGACTAAAATGATTAAAATTGACACATGGCTTCCAGGCATTCAGTTATTTTACACTATCTAATTCAGCCTTGATAATGTCAGGTATTTTTGCCTACTAGTAACAGAAAACCCACGTCAAAACAGATTATTAACAAAAACAAGACGTAATCAGACAGCCTGAAGTAGGAAAACTCTAGAGTTGGCTAATTCAGCAGTTCATTGACCCATTAAGGGCCTGAGATGACTGTCTTTGTGCTCAGCATATCATGGATGCCTGCTTCACTTTTTCAAAATGGCTACAGTAATCCAGGCATCACATTCTCATGCTCCAACATCCAGAGCAAGGGAAAAAAAATTTCTCTCTCTCTTTCTCTGTCTCTGAATCTTTTTGAAACCTTTTCTTAGTTTAGAAACTTTTTCTAGAAGCATCTCCAACAGACCTCCCTCCTGTCTCATTTGCCATAATTGAGTCATAGCCCTTTCAAGAATAATCTTGAAAATCAAGAAGAGAATTTCCCTGCTTGATTTGGACTAATCAAGATAGACCTCCTATGGCTGGAGCTTGAGTTCGCTTCTCTGAAGCACATGGCTACGAAGAATATGATGTATACCTAAACCAATCTGGGATATTGTTGGCAAGGCTGAAGGTGGTAAATAGCTGTTGGTTAGGCAGCCAACAGTGTCTGCTACACAGCCACAAAAATTGGCTGTAAACTTCTGGCTAGATCACAGTATTTCAGGCTATTAGGAAGTTGTTTTGTAAGAGAAAGCATTTTTGAACCTGTATAGATTTGCAATTTATATTGTCCTAGCTCCACACCCCTGCATCATGAATTTTTTATTAAGTTTTATATTTATTTATTTATATTTTTTGTTTTAGTTGGTATAGTCAGTTTTTCATTTTAGTCATTCTAATAGGGGCTCAGTGATATCTCATTGTGATCTTTTTTTTTCCTTTATTTTGTTACATAGGTCAACGCATGTCATGGGGGTTTGTTATACAGACTATTTCATAACTCAGGTATTAAGCCTAGTAACCATTAGGTATTTTTCCTGATTCTCACCTTTCTCTCACCTTCCATCCTCCGATAGGCTCCAGGGTGTGTTGTTTTTCTCTATGTCATAGAAAAATTTAGGCAATTGTTTCATGTAGAATATTTCAAAACCCTGGTCAGTCCCCAAACTGACTGATTTCTGATTTTGCATGAAATCAGAAATTAGCTAGAAGTTGCTAAAGAAAAAATAAGAGTTGTCAATAAACATTTATACCAGATCACCTACAGCAGTACTGTTTATTAGGTGAATCAGAAGTTTTGTCCAGACCCACAGAAATGAAATGGAGGGTTGTTTTTTGTTTTGGGGGGGATTTTTCTGCACAGTGGTATGTCTTTAAGCTAAATAATAGAACCACTTATTGATTGGCTATTAGTTGTAGTTCTAAAACTTAACTATTATGTGGTAGGTCGTTGAATAGGATATTCCCTGGCCTTAGGTTAGCAGGTGTTTGCTAGATAATTCAGACCGGGGTCCCCAACCCCCAGGCCATGGACTGGTACTGGCCAGTGGCCTATTAGGAACCAGGCTGCACAGTAGGAGGTGAGTGAAGCTGAACTCCTCCTCATGTCAGATCAGTGGTGGCATTAGATTCTCATATGAACATGAATCCTATTGTGAACTGCACATGTGAGAGATCTAGGTTGTGTGCTCCTTATGAGAATCTAATGCTTGAATCATCCTGAAACCATCTCCTGCTCCCCCGGGGCCATGGAAAAATTGTCTTCCACAAAACCAGTCCCTGGTGCCAAAAAGGTTGGGGGCCACTGATTTAGTCTATACCTCAGAGCTTGTTAGGTGATAATCACCCAAGTCCTGTTTATTGCCCTTGTAAATCAGCTTAAGGGAATGCTTATCAATAGGAAAATGTCAAACAATATTAGGGTCACCATGTCTTCCCTGGTGATGTAATTAATTTTAGAGATGCAGT
The DNA here is from genome assembly GCF_006542625.1 of Nomascus leucogenys. Classification (NCBI taxonomy): domain Eukaryota; kingdom Metazoa; phylum Chordata; class Mammalia; order Primates; family Hylobatidae; genus Nomascus; species Nomascus leucogenys. The sequence goes on along the minus strand of NC_044395.1, from coordinate 22,972,512 downwards.
AAGGCCTTTTATGTAGCGTTATCCAGAGTTCATTCAGATGTGTTCCAGTCCTTTAAACTGAGAGCTAAAATAAAAGAGGGCAGAGAGAGAGAGTAACTAATGTTCCTTGAACTCTGCCAGCGGCTTTTCCTGCTTCTTCTCCTTAATTTACTTCCCATAATAGCTCTGTACAACTCAGTAACCCATGTTATAAGTGGAAAATCTGAAGACCAGAAATGTTAAGCAACTTGCCTACATTTATACCATTAGTAAATGGTGAAGCCAGTCATTCTGACTCTAAAATCCTTAAAGTACTCTAAATCATAATGCAATCATAAATAGATCTGTGGTATCTGTACATTTATTTAAAAGTGTGTGGAATATTCAAACACAAGACAGTTATCTGTTGCTGAATGATATTTTATTAGCTTGATAATTTGGGCCTGCCCTTAGCATTAATAAGCTTCAGCACTAGTCACAAGACTTTCATTCACTGGTGGGGAAACTTTCTTGTTTTAAAAAATGCAATTCAAGAAAGGGCATCTATTTCTTGGGGGCTGCGGTGACAGCAGGCTTCTCTTCACGGGTGATGGGAATGGTGCGCTCAGGGCCAGAGACCTGTTTCCTTGGTCCATTCACAGTGAGGACCCCATCAGATGACAGGGATGAAGTAATGGTGAGAGGGTCCACATCAGCTGGGACCCGGTATTTCCTGTGGAACTCCCTGGAGATGAAACCATGTTCATCCTAACCCAAAAGAATGAGGAAGGAGGCAGAGAGATAAGAACAGGAACTATTATCACCTGCCCAGAACTCAGGCATCCTGATTTCCCCTTAGGTGAGACCAAATGCCATGACAACATAGGAAAAATAAACAGTGCTTCGTTTCAGGGTTGCGGCTAAGATGAAGTTGCCTAGGTAGTCACTCCTACCAGTGAGAATCTGAGAAGTCTGAAACAGTCCAACACTTCATTGTTTTTCAAACCCTCAGGCATAGATATGTTTAGGGGTATTTCCCAAAGGTTTCAATCAGTGTTGCCTGGGCCTACAGAATTTGGAATCTCATTTAGAATCTGAGTCCCTGAGGAAGCCCTGAAATTGTCCTGACTCTTCAGGAATGTCCCAGAAGGTTCCAGAACAATAGGACTGCTGCTGCTGAAATTAAAAAAAAAAAAAAAATGACTCCATCCAAGGAGACTATGACCCAAACTTAAATCATATAAGCAAAATTGAAACAGCCTGAGGACATTACTGACGACAAACTGTACTGGTTGATGCACAGGTTCTGAGCTATTGTTAAATGGTGAGAAGCAATTTTAAAGCCCTCTTACAAAGTCATAACAAGCTGTTCCATTTGTCAGAATTCCCCCAAAGAGTAGATGACCTTAACCCGTATGCCTGCTGACTCTCAAGCATGTAGCCAAACAGGCTCTCATTAACTGATTTCCACATGGGCTATAGGGGATTAAAGACTGAGCACAGCTCTAAAATTTAGACAAACCAAGTAGTTCAGCATTAAGATGGGCTAAAGAAGAGACACGGATTCTTGCACAGCTAAAAGAGAAGTCACAACTCAAGTGCCTTTAAGGTAACTGTAGTTAATGTAATTATGCAAAGCAACTAGGTGTGTCTGACAGCCCTATACCTAATCAGTGGTCCTCAACCTTGACTGTAGATTAGAATTACCTTAAAAATTGCTGATGCCTGGGTCCCACCCCTAAAAATGCTGATTTAATTGGTCTGGAGTAGTGCTCGCTTCGGCAGCACATATACTAATTGGTCTGGAGTATGCCTGAGCATTAGGTTTTTTGAAAGTTCCTCTGGTGATTCTAATGTGGCCCAGATTCACAACCACTGGCTTAAATGGGGCATCAGCATCCCATCATCCCATCTAAGGTGATCAAATCAAAGACCACATCTCTGGCCATAACAGTAACACCAGCAATAGGTCTATCCTAACTTAGTCTTCTAGACATTGATTTGTAACCCCTGATCCCGACTGTTATGGCTTGGGACTGGAATGTAGCCAGCCTCCAAAGCTGACAGCATTATCTGGACTATTACAGTATGCACTGAATGAATGAACGGAAAACAAAAACAAAAAAACAAGCTACATACCTGGCGCTCTTCATGTTTTCCATGCACCTCAATCACATCTCCCAACACCTTAACTTTGAGTTCCTCTGGGGAGAAGTGCTTCACATCCAGGTTGACAGAGAACCTGTCCTTCTCCAGGCGCATCTAGAAATAGCAAGGTAGGGGAATGGGACGGGAGAAAGATGGCGAAAATACTGATTACACAGGGGCCGTCTTATTCTGCAGAGTTGCTTTCTGTCCAGGTAATTCATCCTTCTCTTTTCTGCTTAAAAAATCTCCTTTCTAAATAAACATGGCTCTCTGCTTCAGGGAGCCACCACAGTAATACCTAAGGCTCACAGTGATCAGACCCAAACTTTATTTACAGGGACAGAGAAGAAGACAGATCACCCAGGGGACCAGTCGCAAGGATGGGTGCAGGCCTGGCATCTGCTGCCTCTCTGACTCCAATGCCTGGCTTTGTGGTTTGTCTGTGAGACAAAGGCCTCTTCTTCTGGCTCAGGTCTCTTTGCCAGTTTTCCACCCACCCAATCTGGAATGTTCTGCTGGTCCTGCATGTCCTTCCAAAGCCCTTGCCCACTCAGCTCCTGTTTACTCACACTTGAATATTTTTAAACCAGAGTGTTATCTGTGACAGCTCTGTCAACCTTGTTTGTTCACCCTGTTCTCCCACCCTCTTAGGACAAATGGGGGTCCCTATATTGTTTTCTCATAAGGCTTGGTTGGACCCAGGCCAGTGCCCTGTCACAGCCCTGAGAAACCCAGAAAATCATAGAAGAGGGAATAGAAAGGCAGAAAATACCCATGGGGATGAATAGCTCAGGATGAGGCAGGGCTCTCTCCTGGCTCTGAAACCTGAGATGGTAAAATTGGTCAAGAGTCCAAGGTGTTAGAAGAGACAAGCAAAGGAGTTTGAAGGCAGCTATTTCCCTGCAGATTGTCATGAACCAAACCAGAAAGGGGTATCCTGCAGAGAAGTTAGGGGACGGAGGATAAACTTGACAGTGCATGAAAACATGTAATAAATGGGATACAGAGGACTATCAAATAGAAACAGGTGATGGGGGAGGAAGGCACTAGCAATCTCCTCATTTTTCTTCACATTTGGACACACATGTGCCTAAAATGGTTTAGGCAGGGAAGGAAAGGAAAATGGATGGAGAAGTTTCCAGGAGGTTCCAGTAAGGACTCTCCCGTCCTAGTAGTGGGGAGACTCACCTCTGAGAGTCCAGTGTCAAACCAGCTGGGTGCCCGCAGAAAGGAGGGTGGCCGAAGGTAGAAGGGGCTCAGGGAAGTAGACGTCGGGAAAAGATCAGACTCCAACAGGTGCTCTCCGAAGAACTGGTCAAAGAGGCGGCTGGGGGAGTGGAAAGGAAAGAAGGGGCGGCGGATCCAGGGGTGGTGGATGGCGATGTCCATGGTGGCTAGGTGAGTGTGGGGGGTCAGCTGGCTAGTCAGCTCCTTCAGCTGCAGCTACAGCCAGCCCCTTATATATGCAGTCTTGTGAAGCTTCTGGAATGGTGATGTCAGGGGTTTTATTATCCTAGCTCACCGCCGGTTCATGGAGACTTGTGATCCCGGGATTTGGCAATGTGACACATACCCAGTACTCACTGAGCTAAGAAAAGAGAAACACAAACACGTCTGAGCTGGCCAGTGACTTGTCATGGTCTTGTTTCACTAGCTTTCTGTCCACACCCAGTGGCACCCACCCCCACCCCTGTTCTCTGAAGCTGGTACAGAGTCAGGAATCCCAAGCAGGCACGCGGGGCGGGGGGAGGACGGGAGCGGGGCAGGGGGGAGTGCGCCCCTCCTCCTCCTTTCCAGTCCTGAATGCCAGGGGAATCAGGCCAGCAACTATCTTGGGCCTGGGCAGGGACTGGAATCTTCCTAGGCTGAGCCCCAGGGACATTAACTCTTTGTGAGTCCTTGGAAGAGAGCAGTGATGGTCAACATGTCAGTACCAGCCATCTGCCTCATGCCCTGGGTTGACCTGGGTTTAGGAGAGGACCCCGACATCTGGGCAGAAAGACCCCACCCCCTGAAAAAAGAGCAAAAAGATTTCTTGCATCTTTCATCCTGTGTGGCTCTCAGAACATTAAATCCAGGAGTGCTTTAGGAATTGGGTGCGCAGTGCCTGCCACCGAGGAGGAGAAAATGAGGTGTGGAAACGTGCAAACCGTTTGTGGGGGTCTCAGCGAGGCCTCTTCATGCCCCAGGCACCACCAGCTCCCCCTCCCCAGCTCGTTCCCAGCCAGGACCCTCAGCTGTCCTCTCAGGCCCCCTGCGACAGCTGAAGAGTGTGCGGGGGAGGGGACTAGGGGTCCGGGCGGCGCTGGTCACACCCTCGTTGCTCTCACTCAGGGCATCCATTCCCCGCCCCTCACCCCCCGAGGCTCCGCACTATTTTGGGTGCTGTCGACCCCGCCCCCACCTCCTATCGAGCCCTGGCTCTCCGGGCAGCTGGAGGGGTCGCGCTGCGCCTGTTGGGGCTGCACCTCGGACCAGGGCTTCCACTGCATCTGCAGCCATGTCGGGCCGCTCAGTGCCACATGCCCACCCGGCCACCTCCGAGTACGAATTTGCCAACCCGAGCCGCCTGGGTGAGCAGCGTTTCGGAGAAGGTATGGCACAGACGCCACCCCCTTGCCTCCCACCCCCACCCCCTGAAATTCTGGGCTGACCTCCCAACGTTACTGGCCTCCACCCCACTCTGGGCTTAACTGATATCCTGGGACCAGCCACCCCCACCTCAGACTCCCCCTCATCCCCTCCAAGCAGAGCTCTTTCCCATTCCTGCTGACCTCAAGACACACTTGGTGCTTGCGGTGCTGATACCTGCCCTTTGCCGGCCTGGGTGTGCCTCCTTGTCCCCCTTCTATCCACCCAGGCCTTTTGGTGCCTCCTCCTCCTCACCCTCCTCCTTCACCTCCTCCTCCTCCCTTTCCTTTCCGTTCTCTTTCCCCTCTTCCCAGCTGCCTTCTCCTCCTAGCTACAGTGTGGCCTCCCTCCTGTTCCCTACTCCTCCTGACTCCCCCCTTGCTCTTCCCAATCCCTCCTCTCCGGATTTCCCATTTCGCCCCTGTGCCAACCTCATCCTCCCTCATCCTGCCTCTTGCCTTCTCTCTGCCCCTTAGGCCTCCTGCCAGAAGAGATCCTGACCCCCACACTCTACCATGGCTACTATGTCCGGCCTCGGGCCGCCCCAGCTGGGGAGGGCAGCAGGGCAGGGGCCTCGGAGCTTAGGCTCAGTGAGGGCAAGTTCCAGGCATTTCTGGATGTGAGCCACTTTACCCCAGATGAGGTGACTGTGAGGACTGTGGATAACCTGCTGGAGGTGTCTGCCCGGCATCCCCAGCGCCTGGACCGCCATGGCTTCGTGTCCCGAGAGTTCTGCCGCACCTATGTCCTGCCTGCTGATGTCGACCCCTGGCGAGTCCGAGCTGCTCTCTCCCATGATGGCATCTTAAACCTGGAAGCGCCTCGGGGTGGCCGACATTTGGACACAGAGGTCAATGAGGTCTACATCTCCCTGCTCCCTGCGCCTCCTGATCCAGAGGAAGAGGAGGAGGCAGCCATAGTTGAGCCCTGATTTCCACAGACCCAGCACCCAGCAAATCCCTCTCTACCTCCCAAGGTGATATGGGCAGCTGCCCACCACTCCAGAGGTAGCAGCATCTTTGGGGGAAGGGACAGGTGCATGGTCCACAATGTATGGTTTGGTCCCATGGGACGTGTTATAGCCTTGGTTTAGTTTTGGGTGGAGCTGAATAAACCCAAATCTCAGGGCCTTGTTTGTGCTGCTCCCTATTCTGTGGCCGGGAAGCTGGGATGGGGAGGGAGGGAGGAGGTCACAGCCAGCTAGACAAAAAGCTCCTCAGTTTGATATGCCCAACGTCATAGGACCCTGAGCTCGCACTTGGATGCTGAGATCACACCCGGAAGCTGACTCTGGCTCCAGATCAAATTCCTAGCCATAATTTTCTCACAATGCAACAAAAGAGAGAGTGATCCTGGGAGGGAAAAGGGATATGCCATCCAAACAGCCCAGAGGGCACTGTCTGAGCTGGTGATTAGAGACACAAAAACAAGGGTCTCCAGACTGTCTGGCCCTTTTTGGGTAGGGGCTGGGAAAATGGTTTTTGGCTGGTGAGAGTTGCCTAAAGCCCTGGAGTGAATACTTTGTTTTCATGTACTAAGTTCTGCCCACTGAAATGGTCACTGATTTTGAGAGCCTGAGTATGCATACACAGGGGCACAGACATAAAGCCTCTCCAATTATCACGGAACCCCATTACCTTCCCATCCTCTGGGGGTACGGTGTATTCAGGAAAGCCTGAGGTCTGTCCCCTCAGTTATTCTCTGCAATCAAGAGAACATCCAGCTACATGATTTGGGGGAGGTGTCCAAAAGACCTTCCTGCCTCTAAATACATATTTTATTAGGCTGTGGTAGATACCTACAACTCTTCCATTAAAGTAGTTGTTTCTTGGCTGGGTGCAGCAGCTCACACCTGTAATCCCAGTACTTTGGGAGGCCGAGGCAGGAGGATCACTTGAGCTCAAGAGTAAGAGATCAGCCTGGGCAATAGAGTGAAACCTTGTCTCTACAAAAAAATAAAAATTAGCCAGGCATGGTGGTGCATGCCTGTAGTCCCAGCTACTTGGGAGGCTGAGGTGGGCGGATGAGCTAGGGAGGTTGAAGCTGCAGTGAGCTGAGATTGCGCCACTGCACTCCAGCCTGGGTGACAGAGTGAGATCCTGCCTCAAAAAAATTAAATTAAATTGAATTAAATTAAGTGGCTGTTTCTTAACTTTTGGGAGTTGTAGACCCTTCTGAAAATCTGACAAAAGCTATAGCTGCTCTTACCAGAAAAATACATATGCTCCCAAATTTGGCAATACAATTTGAATAGGTTCCCACAACTCTTCAGACCCATTCATATACCCCCCCTTAGGTATCTGTGGACCTCCAGGATAACAGAACTCACTTGAGGAATTCAACTTTTGGTTAAAAGATTGCTGTCTATTAAAAATGAGAGCATGCCCCAGAGAAATAACATTTGACATATTTAATTGTTCATTCATTTATTCAATAAATATTTATCAAACTTCACATAATACACCATGGGGGATATACATTGTAAATATAAATTATAAATCTATTAGCTTTTATTGTCAACTTTCCGGAATCTAGTTGAGAAGAAAAATAATAAGAAAAGGATTCTACTTATACTTCAACCAGAATAGCTTCACATTGATATGTTTTGTAACTGAGCTTTATTTAAGGGAAAGGGTTTCTTAGCTATAAGAAATTTGAAAACTTCTGATTTAGCCCAAATCCCCACTCCATTCAAATTCTTTTAAAGTTATTAATCAACTTATTCTGGGACATTCTGAATAACAGACAACTTAGAACTTCCCATGGTAGTCGGTTCCATGTTCTTTCTTTTCTTTTTTAGACAGGGTCTCATTCTGTTGCTCAGGCTGGAGTGCAGTGGCATGATCACCGCTCACTGCAGCCTCAACCTCCCTTGCTCAAGTAATCCTCCTGCCTCAGCCTCCTGAGTAGCTGGGATTACAGATGTGTGCCACCACACCTGGCTAATTTTTTTATTTTTTCTAGAGATGAGAGCTCGCCTTGTTGTCCAGGCTGGTCTTGAACTCCTGGACTCAAGCAATCCTCTATCCTTGGCCTGCCACAGTACTGGGATTACAGGTGTGAGCTTCTGTACCTGGCCTTCCATTTTCTTTTTGGTCTTAACTGGCAAAACCGTTATAAATTCCTCCTTTTGTTGAATCAAAATCTGCATTTCAGTAACTTCTCTGGAAAACAAATACAATGGTTTTTTCACTTGAAAATCCTTCCGATATTTAAAGATAACCATCCTGTCTTCCCGAGGCTTCCCTTTCCCAGCTAAACATGCCTAGTTTTTTTTTTTTTCTTTTTAACACAAGGTCTCTCTCTGTCACCTAGGCTGAGTGTACAGTGGTGTCATCTCCCCTCACTACAACCTCCTCCTCCCAGTCTCAAGCAATCCTCCCACCTCAACCTCCTGAGTAGCTGAGGCTACAGGCATGCGCCACAACACCTGGCTAATTTTTTCTATTTTTTGTAGAGACTGGGTTTCGCCATGTTGTCCAGGCTAGTCTTGAACTTCTGGCCTCAAGCAATCTGCCCAACTCGGCCTCCCAACATGTTGGGGTTACAGGCGTGAGCCACCACACCCGGCCATACCTTGTTCTTTCAACCATATCATATAGCACTTTCCACATCACATATTACCCAGATAACTTTATTTTGAACATACTGCCTTTTGACAACGTAACTTGAAATTCAACATCTAGACCTAAAATTATTATTCCAGTCATGGATTTACTGGTACAGACTTCAGTGGAATAATCAATATCCTTGTTTATCACTTCAGGCTTCTATTAATGCTGCTTTAGGTATATCAGGTTTTCTGGCTACCACAATGGTCTATTGCTCTCTATTGATTTCTTTCGAGTTTCTGGTCATCTAAAAATCCCTTAGGTGATTTCCTTTCCTTTTCTTTTCTTTTCTTTTTTTTTTTTTAAGAGACAGAGTCTCACTCTGTCACTCAGGCTGGAGTGTAGTGGTGTGATCACAGCTCACTGCACCCTCAAACTTTCTTGCTCAATCCTCCTACCTCAGCCTTCTGAGTAGCTGGGACTACAGGCACACATCACCACACCTGGCTAATTTTTCAGTTTTTATACTTGGCAGAGATGATGAGTTGTTGCTATATTGACCAGGCTGATCTTGAACTCTTGGGCTCAAGCGATCCTCTTGCCTCAGTCTCCCAAAGCAGTGGGATTACAGGCATGAGCCAAGCCACTGTGTAAACCCAGTTGCTTAGGTGCTTTTTAAAACATTACAGAAGGGGTGGCTAAAAAGGAACCAGATTATGGAGGGCTTTGAGTGCCAGGCTAAGCAGTTTGAACTGTATCCTGTAGGTGATAGGAAATCATTAATGCCTTTTGAACTGGGAGGAGAAGGAGTGGGGAACAGGATGAAAAGGATACAGTTAATGGTAGAGTACAGAATGGATTGCATGGAAGAAGCATGGCCATGAAATAGCGCAATGGTTAGGGCACAAGAAAAGAAAGTAAGATGTGGGAACCAGGTGTGGTGGGAGGGTCACTTGAGGCCAGAAGTGCAAGTCCAGCAGGGGCAACATAGCAAGACCGTATCTTGGCCAGGTGTGGTGTCTCACACCTGTAATCCCAGCACTTTGGGAGGCTGAGATGGGAGGATTGCTTGAGGCCAGGAGTTCGAGACCAGCCTGGTCCACATAACAAGACCCCTATCTCACATTAATTAAAAAAAAAAAAAAGACCCTGTCTCTAAAAAGATTTTTTTTTTTTTTAATTAGCTAGGCACAGTGGTATGAGCTTGTAGTCCCAGCTACTCGAGAGGCTGAGCGGGGAAAATCTCTTGAGCCTAGGAGTTTGAGGTTGCAGTGAGCTAGCCACTCAACCCCAGCCTGGTGACAGATTGAGACCCTGTCTTTAAAAATAAAAAAAAGAAAGAAAGAAAATAAGATGCTTTGTAATAATAACAGCAACAGTACCTAACTCTTACTGAGTGTGTCCCATGTGCCAGGCCCAGCACTAGAGCTTTATTTTTCACCACAATCCTGTAAGATTGTCACTCTTACCCATGTTTCGTAAGAGGAGGAGTTCAAAGTCCAAGGTATTCTCTGTGGAGTGCAGAGCTGAGTGGTGGGCCCTGAACATCCACTTAAAGGACAATAACCAGGCCTCCAAGGAAAACACTAAAAATGGGGTGACAGAACTGAACACAAGAATGATGGGTTTCACAGATTCTCCCAGAGCCCATATTTTCTACTCGTGAGTGTGGGGTGAGTCTAACTTTGGGTTACTAGAAGGAGACGCAGAGTTGAGGGGTAAGTGGAGAATCAGTAGTTCTAAACTATGGATAAGGAAGTGAGTGGTTAAGAAGTGCTGAGGCTATCCTGATCATAGAATCATCTGATTTTATACCAGAAAGGGGATTAGATTCAGTTTTTTCATTTCACAGCCCTAGAAACTTAGGCCCTATAAAGTTTAAATGATTTGCCCACATCGATTTCAAATAGCAAGGGAGAATATATGAGGAACCCATTTCCCCAACCTTAAGTTTCCAAGAGACTCCAGTATCCCAACCCAGATTCTGTACAAAAATATTAAGAAACTGGTATCAACTGCCTTGAAAGTGAAACTCAGTTAAACTTGAGTGGTGCTGAGCAAACTACTACATTAGGCACTCATCTATTATAGAGGATATATTTCAAAGACAGAGTGATGTAATGGAGAAGCATTTCTTAAGGAAACCGAGAGCCCTTTTCTATCTCAGGTTTCTTTTTATTGAAGCTTGAAGCTCAAGTTCATGGCTTCATCAAAAGACGCTTCAAATCCTGAAGTTGAGATAGCTCTCACCTGGAGCCCGTGTGTTGTTCTACCCTTTGGCTGGGAACACAGTCACCTGGGAACCATTCCAGCAGGTGGCTTCAAAAGTCCAACCTGCTAGGTTGAAATCTGACACTGACACAGACTCCGGGAGCTGCCGCGGAAAGCTCAACCAGGAACCCGGAAATGCACAAGCCTCTTGATGCATAAAAACAGCTGGGCTCCCTTGGAGACAGAGCGCCATGGGAAACCGGGTCTGCTGCGGAGGAAGCTGGTGAGTAGGGTGGAAGGGCAGAGGGGAACATCTATCTCTGTTGGTGGATGTAGAGGCCCCGAAAATCAGAGCACTTGGAGATAGTTGTCTGCCAGCCTCCCACTGCCACCTTCCTCTGCCTGGTACCTCCTTGTTCCAACACTAGAGCAGCACCTCCTTTCAGGAGACCTTAGAAGACAGAGCCAAGTGGCCGGGCGTGGTGGCTCACGCCTCTAATCCCAGCACTTTGGGAGGCCGAGGCGGGCGGATCACGAGGTCAGGAGATCGAGACCATCCTAGCCAACATGGTGAAACCCCATCTCTACTGAAAATACAAAAATTACCTGGGTGTGGTGGTGCGCGCCTGTAGTACCAGCTACTGGGGAGGCTGAGGCAGGAGAATTGCTTGAATCCAGAAGGCTGAGGTTTCAATGAGCCAAGATCGCGCCACCGCACTCCAGCCTGGCAACAGAGCAAGACTGTCTCAACAACAACAACAGAAAACAGAGCCCAGCTAGCTGTCTGCGGAATGGCCAGAGCAGGGCAGGAATATTGAACCAGCATTGTTTTTCTGTGCCCTCTTCCTCCCTTTCCCCTTCTTTCCCTTTCTTCCTGGATGAGAGTAATAATTGTAGCATTTGAGAGCTTTCTATGTGCCAGGCATTTTACAGTCTAATTTAATTTTTCCAATACTTTATGAGGTAAACGGTTTTGCCCCTCCTCCTATTTTACAGTCAGGTGAGAAACTGAGGCTCAGAGAAATTAACTAACTTGCCTAAGGTCACATGGCTGGTAAGCAAGTAAACCAAGATTCCAACTGAGGCCCACCTGACTTCAGAGGCCACCTTTTGAACCACTGCATAATATTGCCTATCAGATCAAGCAAGTCAACTTTGAAGCAATATTTATTTAAAAGGGCAGAAGTGCCGGGTGTGGTGGCTCACGCCTGTAATCCCAGCACTTTGGGAGGCCGAGGCGGGTGGATCATGAGGTCAGGAGATCGAGACCATCCTGGCTAACACAGTGAAACCCCATCTCTACTGAAAATACAAAAAATTAGCCGGGCATGGTGGTGGGCACCTGTAGTCCCAGCTACTCGGGAGGCTGAGTCAGGAGAATCCCTTGAACCCAGGAGGTGGAGCTTGCAGTGAGCCGAGATTGCGCCACTGCACTCCACCCTGGGTGACAGAGCAAGACTCTGTCTCAAAAATAAAATAAAATAAAATAGAACAAAATAAAATAAAATAAATTAAAGGGCAGAAGTGGTCAAATGCGGTGACTCACACCTGTAATCCTAGCACTTTGGGAGGCTGAGGCAGGTGGATGACTTGAGGCCAGGAGTTCAAGACCAGCCTGGCCAACATGGCAAAACACCATCCCTACTAAAAATACAAAAAAATTAGCCAGGGATGGTTGCACATGCCTGTAATCTGAACTACTCGAGAAGCTAAGGCACGAGAATCCCTTAAGCTTGGGAGACAGAGGTTGCAGTGAGCTGAGATTGCGCCACTTCAGTCTAGACTGGGCAACAGAGCGAGACCATGCCTCGAAAAAAGAAAAAAAAAAGGAGTTTGAGACCAGCCTGGGCAACATAGGGTGGCCCCATCGCTACAGAAAAATTAAAAATTAGCTAGGCCTGGTGGTGCGCGCTTGTAATCCCAGGTACTTGGGAGGCTGAGGCAGGAGGATCAAGGGAGGCTGAGCCCTGGGAGTCAAGGCTGCAGTGAACCATGATCACACCACTGCCTCCAGTCTGGGTGACAGAGTGAGACCCTGTCTCAAAAATGAAAATAAAAATAAAAGGGCAGAAGTAGGAAAAAGAAGAATATCCATGGAATATCTGAATATGACTTTCACACTTATTTACTATGTGACCATAGGTAATAAGTCCCTTAATTTCTCTGTATCCATCCTCACATGTAAAATATAGATAATACATCCTACATTGTGTAGATCACAGGCTTATTTTGAAGAGCAAAGGATATAGTGTATGTGAAAACCTCATAATAAATTATCTGTGGCATTGTTACTGTTCTTTCCCACAATTTTCATCACTGCCATGCCATAAATTCCTGGTCCTGGTTTTATCCTGTCTACTGCCTTCCATGCCTGGGGCAGATCTGGAAGATGTCATGTTATAAATAAAGCATCATTATATTTAGATAGACAAGTGAAGTGCATTGGAAAACACATAGGTTTTGGAGTAGTACATTGGATTCAAGTCCTGCCCTACTACTCATTCATTTATCCATTCATTTATTAAACAATGTTTATTGAACATGTACTACAGGCACAGTAATAGACATAGAAGACATAGTAATAAAAGGACATTTGGTCCCTGCGTTGTTGAGTAAAAAATACCCTGAAGGTCCAACATTTGGTAACTGTCTAAATACATGGCATATCCAATTAATGGAAAATATGTAGCCACTTCATAAAGAATGTTGGAAGAACACCTAACATCATGGAACATTTTGCTCTTTATTAAGTTAGTGAAAAAGGGCCTTTGTTGACCCATCTGTAAAATGGGAGCAAAATATGTGTTTCCTGGAATGTCAGGATTGAAAAAATAAAGCACCCTTTAAACTCTGAGATGCCCTATAGACATACGACATCCAGAAGCACAGAAAAGCTTCTAGAGAAGGGGATGTAACAGCTTCTTTTATTCTCTTTCTTCCCAAGTGTTGGTATTCTTTTTTCATTACTGATTAGTTCTCTGATGGTGATAGTCATTAGTGGTCAACTTTTACTGATGCTTATTATGTGCTAGGAACCATGCTAAGTATTTTACATTTCCTGTTTTATTTTATCCTTACAATAATCCCATGAGGTCTGAATTATATTATCATACTCATTTTTTTTTTTGAAACAGTCTCGCTTTATCTCCCAGTCTGGAGTGCAGTGGCACAATCTTGGCTCACTGCAACCTTAGCCTCCCAGGTTTAAGCGATTCTTGTGCTTCAGTCTCCCTAGTAGCTGGGATTACAGGCGTACACCACCATGCCCAGCTAATTTTTGTATTTTTAGTAGAGACGGGGTTTCACCTGTTGGCCAGGCTGGTCTTGAACTCCTGACCTCAAATGATCCACTCACCTTGGCTTCCCAAAGTGTTGGCATTACAAGCGTGAGCCACTGCACCTGGCCTATCATACTCATTTTATTAATAAGAAAACAGAAGCCCAGAGAGGTTAAAAATTTGCTGAAGTTCTCATAGCTATTCTGACCTCATCAGTCTGACTCCAGAGCCCATTCTAGAGACACTATACCAAATAGTCTAACCAAAATCTTTTTTTTCCTCTTCAAATACTAGTAGGATTGAATAAAACTTTGTTCTCTATTTTTTGTTATCTCAATAAACCTCCAGAGGCTTAAAGATATTATGGCAATTGAAGATATTTTTATTTTAAAATATTCTTTGTTGTTATTGTTTCTGATTACAAAGGTAATAATCATTCATTGCAGAAAATTTAACTTCTACAACGAGCAGAAAATAAAAAGCAACCATAAATATAAGCACCCAGAGATGATGGGAACATTTTAGTGTATTTCCATGTGTTTTTTAAATGTGCACAGCTTTTATTCCAAAACATATCTTTTTACTAACTTAATAAAAAGTAAAATTTTTCCATGATGTTCGGTGTTCTTCCAACATTCTTTATGAAGTGGCTACATATTTTCCATTAATTGGATATGCCATTTATTTAGTCAGTTACCAAATCATGGACCTTCAGAGTATTTCCTATTTTTTGCAAATTAAATAATGTTATAATGAATATCCATATTTGTACATATATAATTATTTCTTAGGATATGGAATTGCTACATCAGAGGGTATACACATTTATGTTTAAGGCTTTTTATACTTATTGCCAATTGCATTCTAGGAGGATTGCACAAATTTTTATTTCTATTACCACTGTAGAAGAATGCCCACTTAGTTTCCTTAAATCTAAAAATAAAATCCCATCACTTGTGTATCTAAATGAATACTCACTCCATTTGGGTTGTGTCCAGGCATTGCACAATATCTAACTTGAGAACAGGCTCTGTTCACTAACACTGGATAGCCCTAGTCTATGTATTTTAGGATTAATTTTTTCTCTATCCATTTAAATAAAAATAAGTAGGTAAAGAGTAGTAACAAGTGGCAAAGAATTAGAAGATTATCTCGTTCTTAGCATAAGGCTGACTGAGCAGCAGTAACATAAAGCAAGAGCTGAAGTGGCAGAAGAAGTAGAAAAACACAGTAGTTTTTCTTCTGAACCACCTGTAGAGTTTGGCTGCAGATTCAACTGCTGTCAACTGAGCAAGCTGTAGCAAAACCAAAAATCACATCAAAACAGAAACCTCTGTCAAATGTGTGTGGAAAAATCCTGACTTTTTTCCCACAGTAGTCCTCATGATTTAGAAGTCAGTCTTCTCTCTCTCGCCCTCTCCAATTAGCAAAGAAGGAAACCTCCCAGGAGATGAGAGATCAGGCAGACAAACAGTGTTGGCTCTGGCAAGAGTTGGAAATGTACTAGCAAGAAAGCAAGAAAAAGAATCCGGAGTAAGCCCCAAACTATTTAGCCTATTTCCTCAGTCAGTGTTGTCTCTCTGGCATCAAACAGTTAACAATCACTTAGACACACGGGCGCCATTGGGGACCCCAGGGGCTCAGAAATAAATATAAGAGGTCTGCCCTACAGTGAGGGCAGGATAGCTGAGTCACTCACCAAATTCAGTGCTCCCTGTTCTGTAGACAAACTTCTCTAAAGGATGTTAAAGGTTAAACATCTCTCACTTTCTCTGTTAATTAAAAACAAGGACAAGGAAGCAGGGAGGGAGGTCACTTGTTAAGAAAGGGCCTTGAGGGGCTGTAATTAGTTAGTCCTGGTTGTGGCAACTTCCACAACTCCCAGAATAAAAGTCCCAGATTGGCAAAGACCCCAGGAAAAATAAAAGCACTGAAGAAGAGGCAAGAGGGTCTCTGGATCCAAGAATATTCCATCATTTGGCAGATCTCCCTCACTCTCTGCTGGGATTAGCCTGTTAGACAATCCCAGAATAGCTCTCAAGCCAGATACATCCCTGGCATGTAGTGCCTGGTTGCCTGAGGCTGTATTTTGGGTCTGGTTATGTCAGTTGTACTACTCCACCTTCCAGAACCATCCATGTGGGAGAGGTGGGGTACCCTTAACTAATGCTTTGGGACTGAACCTGGCTCAGGGTGAATCTTTGTTAGAGGGAGGTAGGGGAAGCTCATCAGAATGTTAAGGAGACCACAGAGCCAATGATGATGGAGGGAAGGCAGAGGCCAGGGCTCTTGCACATGGGTGATCTGTTTTTCCTATCACAGGAGCTGCCCATCAACTTTCCAGAAGAAAAAGAAAACAGGTAACTTTGGGGCTGGGGGGAGAATCTGGGGGAGGCAAATTAGAGAAGACAATAGAACTGCAATCTTTGGAAAGGGCAGAAGGGTAGAAAAGGAATGAAAGGATAAAGGGAGACAGCACACCAAAGAGAATCTAGGTTGCTGCATTCAAGACTAGCTCTGAACCTCTGGATCTTATCCTTTCCATTATTTCAGAGTGGCAGGGTTGGTTGCTCATTTTTTCATTCATCTAGCAAATATTTACTCAGCACTTATATTCTATGTGAGGACCTGTGTGGGTCCCAAGGAGGCAGAGAGGCACAAGGGGAAAGACACATGATCTCAGCCCTGGAAGAGCTGAAAATCAAATTTAAGAGATAAATTCATATAAACAAACAGTTGTAATATCATCTACTGGTGCTATAATAGATGTGCACTCATGCTGTGGGAGAATGAGAGAAGACACTGATGTCAAAAATGTCAAAGAAATAATAGCAAAGGGCCGGGCGTAGTGGCTCATGTCTGTAATCCCAGCACTTTGGGAGGCCAAGTGGGGGCGGATCACTTGAGGTCAGGAGTTTGCGACCAGCCTGGTCAACACAGTGAAACCCCATCTGTACTAAAAAGAGAAAAATTAGCTAGGCATGGTTGTATGTGCCTGTAGTACCAGCTACTTGGGAGGCCGAGGCACGAGAATTGCTGGAACCCAGAAGGTGGAGGTTGCAGTGAGTCGAGATCGCGTCACTGCACTCCAGCTTAGGCAACAGAGCGAGACACTGTCTCTAAATAAATAAATAAAAGCAAAATTCACAAGTCAGCAGAGGAGGGAGAAGGTGTTTTAGGCATATAAATCAGCTCATGAAAAAAAAAAAGAGACTGACCTGATTCAAAGTGGCTGATTGGTATAGCTGAGCACTTGCCATCTTGCATTGTAAGTCTGTTTATTTATTTTCATTTATTTGTCTCCCCTAGCAGGCTGTAAGCCCCCTGAGGTAGAGGAAACAGCTTACTCATCCTTCTACCCCCAGAATATGGCACAGAGCCTGGCACATAATGGGTTCTCTTGTTGAACTGTGTTAGGGGCTAGTGAAAAATGAGGATGGAAGATATTATGGCCAGATTGCGAAAGGGCCAGATTGTAAACCCTGCTAAGGAGTTTGGATTTAGGACTAGTAGACATGAAAGAAGTGAAAATGGAGGCAGGGAGATCAGACGGAAGCCTGCTGTAATAGTTTAACAGTGATTTGAAGAAGGCAATCTCAATAGAGACAGGGAAGAGAGAATGAATTTAAGTTGGATTTCTTCCCCTCAGGAAGCCAAGCAAGACGGACACTGAAGCCGCAGCCACAACAGCTGCAGCAGAATCGCCCAAAGGTAATGACAGGCCTCTGTCACCTCTCTGGGGCTGCTCGGACATGGGATCCCAGTAGTCAGCTCTTTTGCACTGCAACAGACACATTTCAGTCACCTGTAGAATTTGCTGGCTCTGTCTGTCCTCCTCTGCCTGTCCTTTGCTCAAAGGAGCAAAGCAAAGGGACATCAGTTGACCTGCCCCTGCATTGGAGGTGAGGGGCAAAACCAAGCTATGAATCTCCCTTAATGCTATCCATTCCTCGCAGGGCTATGAAACAACAGGACATACGTATGAGCGGGTGTTACAGCAGCAAGGGTCTCAAGAGAGGAGTCCAGGCCTCATGTCGGAAGACAGCAACTTACATTATGCTGACATTCAAGTCTGCAGCCGTCCCCATGCCCGGGAAGTGAAACACGTGCATTTAGAAAACGCTACAGAGTATGCGACCCTTCGCTTCCCCCAGGCCACACCTCGCTATGACAGCAAGAACGGGACCCTGGTGTGAGCCTTGGGGAGGAAGGCCCAGTCCATCGTTAACCACTACTCCAATGGGGGAGAACCTAGTGCTTTGGGGAATTGAGTGGCAACCCAGGGATATTGGCCACGTTTTAAGCTTAAAGAACTCCAAAGCCCCTGGAATTGTGGGCGTCCCATTTTCTCCCCTGGCCTCTTACTTGCCACTGTTAGGTTGGAGTTACAGTTGGTTTAGCTATGGGTGGATAGCTAAACTTAGCTATCCACATGAGGTTAGGCGGAGTGTGCAGGGAGGTAGGTCTTCGACCCCACCACTGTTGCTCTTGAAAAGTGCAGAAAGAGCAGGTAAAAAGTTAGCCTATAAGCACGTGGGCTGATCTTGTTGGACTTTAATTAATGGTATCCTTTTTCACACACCTTAAACTCCAAAGCTGAAGGGGAGGTGCTCTGGAAAAGCATTCTGAGCTTTTACATTTAGACACTAGGGCTGGCTTGGGCTGTTTCCTCAGTGACTGAGTCAGGTTCCAGACCTTAACAGACAAATGGGGGAAGGGGGCTAAGGCGTGGAGGAAGCGCTTTCCAACCATGGGCTACAGGACCTCAAGTCACTGATAACTGACAGCACAGCGAGGCCCGGAAACTTCCCTCGGAGGGACTGCCGGCTCTCGCAGGTGCGGGGCCGCTAGGATCAATAAACGGCCTGAGAAACATGCCTGGCGCGTTTTCTGGGGCAGGGCCCCGAAGATCCTTGCGAGGACAGCGGATCCCGCCCAGTTTTAAGGGCGGTTCGAAAGTCCAGCCAGTGGACAGGACTTCCGGCCCCACCCCCAGGCCGCGGCTGGAGGCGGAGCTGGAGGGGGGTGGGGTTTAGGAGAAGGGGAGCGGGCTACCATTGGCAGAGGGCGCAGTTCTCGGGGCGGGGGTCCGTGCCGGGATTGGTTGTTGTCGGGGCTCCTGGGAGGCGGATCCGGAACGGCAGTCGGGGGATCTGGGTCCAGCGGGCGCGGTCAGGGCCTGCGGGAGGCGGGATCCGGCGGGCCGGAGGCGGGACCAAGGCCGGCAGGGGCTGGCTCGGGCTGGCTGGAGGCGGGCGGGGCCTGGGGCCGGCCTTCGCATCACCATGGCAGCGGGAATGCCGCGGCAAAGCCAGAGCACTGGCAAGCCGAGTCCAGGAGGGCTGGGGACAGAGATGCTGAACCAGACGGACCCATCATTTAAGAGGTAGGTGCTGAAAGGTGGCGGGTAACAAAAATATTACCCAAGTTGATCATCCACATCGAAACTGGGGACAGGCGGAGGTGGAGAGGATGAAGTGGGTAGGAGGAGGCTAAATTTCAAAGACCAAACCCGCTCTCAGCCTTGTACATTCTTAGCGTGCAGTTTCCTGCTTCAGACTTTCAGAGCTTGGAGAGGAGGGGTAACGCACTCCCCTTTCTCAGTCTGTTCTCCGTTCTCCCCATATACCGCTGCTTCTCTGCTGGTCCCTAAGAGGGATGATTGAAGACTAGTAGAGTACTGAAAATGAAATTGTAGCACACGCACACACAAAAGTTGGCAATAATAGTATCAGCTGGGCGTGGTGGCTCACACCTGTAATCCCAGCACTTTGGGAGGCTGAGGCGGGCGGATCACCTGAGGTCCTGAATTCGAGACCAGCGTGGCCAACATGGTGAAACCCCGTCTCTACTAAAAATACAAAAATTAGCCAGGCATGGTGGCACGGGCCTGTAATCCCAGCTACTCAGGAGACTGAGGCAAGAGAATCGCTTGAACCCGAGGCGGAGGTTGCAGTAAGCCGAGATCTCGCCACTGCACTCCAGCCTGGGGGACAGAGCAAGACTCCATCTCAAAAAAAAAAAAAAAAAAAAAAAAAAAGTATTAGCCCCATAAAGTGTGAGAATTTAAAGCACTTGCGACAATTACATAGTTTGTAGTCAAATGTTGGCTGCCATTATAACATTACCATTATCGCTTTTTCCCAGCCCGTTGTTTGGGAAAGACTCAATGCAGGCAGATTCAGAAAAGGTGGGTTGGAGGACTGACCCCACCACTAATTGGTAGAGAAACTCTGTATCCTATTTTCTATATATTAAATGAAGGCGGCCAGGCGCGGTGGCTCACGCCTGTAATCCCAGCACTTTGGGAGGCTGAGGCGGGTGGATCACCTGAGGTCAGGAGTTCGAGACCACCCTGGCCAAAAATGCGAAACCCTGTCTCTACTAAAAATACAAAAATTAATGGCCATACCACCCTGAACACGCCCGATCTCATTTGATCTTGGAAGCTAAGCAGGGTCGGGCTGGGATAGTACTGGCCGGGTGTGGTGGCTCATGCCTATAATCCTGACACTTTGGGAGGCCGAGGTGGGTGGATCATCTGAGGTCAGGAGCTCGAGACCAGCATGCCTAACATGGCAAAACCCCGTATCTACTAAAAATACAAAAAATTAGCCAGGCGTGGTGGCTGGCACCTGTAATCCCAGCTACTCTGGAGGCTGAGGCAGGAGAATGGCTTGAACCCGAGAGGCGGAGGCTGCAGTGAGCTGAGATTGAGTCACTGCACTCCAGCCTGGGCAGGAAAGCGAGACTGCATCTCAAAAAAGGAAAAAAAAAAAAAAAAAAAAAAAAAGAGGGTAAAAACATTAACCCTGTTTTCAAAGATTATTTACTGCAAAGGTCAAATAAGATGATGTAGATGATAGTACTTCATAAGCTTAAAGTGCTATGTACAAATTTCTGCC
Organism: Nomascus leucogenys; assembly: GCF_006542625.1. NCBI lineage: Eukaryota > Metazoa > Chordata > Mammalia > Primates > Hylobatidae > Nomascus > Nomascus leucogenys. The sequence goes on along the minus strand of NC_044395.1, from coordinate 22,951,830 downwards.
TTAGAATTAAACATGCCAGGCCAGGCGCGGTGGCTCACGCCTGTAATCCTAGCACTTTAGGAGGCCACCCGAGGTCAGGAGTTGGAGACCAGCCTGGCCAACATGGTGAAACCCCATCTCTACTAAAAAAATACCAAAAATTAGCCAGGCCGTGGTGGCACGTGTCTGTAGTTCCAGCTACTCGGGAGGCTGAGGCAGGAGAATCGCTTGAACCTGGGAGGCGGAGGTTGCAGTGAGCCGAGCTCGTGCCACTGCACTCCAGCCTGGGCGACAGAGCAAGACTCTGTCTCAAAAAAAAAAAAAAAAAAAGAATTACACATATTGTCTCTCTGGGTTAAAACTCAGTTTCTGAGGATAGAGGGAAGTAAATGCCAGTAGCAGAGCTTCCAGTATTTCTCCTGATTATCTTCAGAATACTTCCTGTGGTCCTTGACTGATATAGGAAGAAAGGAAAATGTATTGTTGCTTGACTAACGATAGGGGAGTATTACTCTTCACTTTATTAGTATTAATACCTAAGCAACTAGGTTTAAAAATGCCACTGGGTTAGCTGGGTGTGGTGCTGCACACCTGTGGTCCTAGATACTTGGGAGGCTGAGGTGGGAGGATCGCTTGAACCCAGGAGTTAAAGGCTGCAGTGAGTTATGACAGCGCCAGTGCACTCCAGCCTGAGTGCCAGAGCGAGACCTTATCTCTAAAAAAAAAAAAGTAAATTTTAAAATGCCACTGGGATAGCCCTGTTGTGCTTGTAATATCTTCAGCTGGACTTCCTGCTAACTAAGGTCCTATTTCTGATACTTCAAGATGACTTAAGTTGGTAGGTTTTGGGGAGGGGTCTGGCCCCAACTCGGGTAGTTTAGCTTTAAATTTTTTTTTCCTGGACTGTTATTTTGTACATTTCTTATTCTTCCTGTTTTAGGTGGCCCTGACTCCTGTCTTCTAGGGACTCTTGAAGATGTGGACCCAAGTGGTTATGAGATTCAGTAACTCCTTGCTGCCAACAGAGCCTTCTGTAAGTTTTTGGTGTACTGTTATGAAAAGCGTGATGATGTTACTGGAATTTCAATACAGTTCTACTTCTGGGGATTTCTCCATCAGGACTCAGATCCTGGAACAGAATTTTAATATATTTGTCTTTTTTTTTGCTTTTCCTTCTTGTGGAAATTCTATTAATAGCTCTCTTGGACCTCGATTCATCTTTTTCTGGAATTAATAAAAGGAGGCAGGGGTTGAGAAATTCTAGCAATTAATCAGAATATATGCATTTTAAAAAGATTTAAAGTTTATTATAGCAATAATGTATGTTAATCACAGAGCATTGGAAAAATATTGCAAACTATGATTTTAAAAAATGCAAACCATAATTCTCCCACCCAGAAGCACACTGTTAATATTCTAGAAAATATTCTTGCAGTCTTTTTTTCTATATATACATATATATATAGTGAGCGATCTCAGCTCACTGCAACCTCCGCCTCCCGGGTTCAAGCAATTCTCCTGCCTCAGCCTTTGAGTAGCTGGGACTACAGGCACATGTTATCACACCCAGCTAATTTTTTGTATTTTTAGTAGAGATGGGGTTTCACTGTGTTAGTATATTTTTAACATGAGATCATATGCTGCACAAACTTTTTAACTTGCTTTGTTTCACTTAACGTTAACATAAAATTGTTAAAATGTTTGTTTTAATGTGGGCACGTTTGGTAAACATTATAATGGCTGTAATTTTCTTAACCACTTCTCTGTTGTTGGACTTTTAGGTTCCCTCACCCCTGCCCCCCACATTGTAAATAATTAATTTCCTTATTTAGGACTATGTCAGGCCAGGTGAGGTAGTGGCTCATGCCTGTAATCCCAGGACTTTGGGAGGCTGATGCCAGGATTGCTTGAGGCCAGGAGTTCAAGACCAGCCTGAGCAACATAGTGAGACCCTCTTTTCTTTCTTTTTTCTCTTTTCTTTTTTTTTTTTTTTGAGATGGAGTTTCATTCTTTTTGCCCAGGCTGGAGTTCAGTGGCACCATCTTGGCCCACTGCAACCTCTGCCACCCGGGTTCAAGCGATTTTTCTGCCTCAGCCTTCCAAGCAGCTGGGATTACAGGTGCCCACCACCACACCCAGCTAATTCCTGTATTTTTAGTAGAGACGGGGTTTCACCGTGTTGATCAGGCTGGTCTCGAACTCCTGACCTCAAATGATCTACCTGCCTCGGCCTCCCAAAATGCTGGGATTACAGGCATGAGCCATCGTGCCTGGCTGAGACCCCCCTTTCTACAAAAAATTCAAAAATTTGCTGGGTGTGGTGGCATGTACCTGTAGTCCCAACTACTCGGGAGGCTGAATGAGGTGGGAGGATTGCTTGAGCCTGGGAGGTCGAGGCTGCAGTGAGCTGTGATTGTGCCTCTGCACTCTAGCCTGGGCAATAGAGTGAGACACTGTCTCTTTTTTTAAAGACTTATGTCAGGCCAGGTGCGGTGGCTCACACCTGTAATCCCAGCACTTCAGGAGGCTGAGGGGGGTGGATCACCTGAGGTCTGAGACCAGCCTGGCCAACATAGTGAAACCCCATCTTTACTAAAAAAACAAAAATTAGCTGGATGTGGTGGTGGGCACCTGTAATCCCAGCTGCTCGGGAGGCTGAGGCAGGAGAATCAGTTGAACCCGGGAGGCAGAAGTTGCAGTGAGCTGAGATCGTGCCAATGCACTCCAGCCTGGGTGACAGAGTGAGACTCCGTCTCAAAATAAATAAATAAATAAATAATTTAAAAAAGACTACGTCAAAGACTGTCAACATTTAAAATAATAAATTACCTCGTAAAAGAATTGTGGCATCAGATTTTGTATATATCTTTCAGAAGGCAGCTGGACATCAGTTAGGAGTTAGGTCCTTGATAGAAATCAGGCTACCTGTTGCAATGAGACCTTGAATCTTGCAGAAAGATGGATTTGATGTTAGTGTAATTACTGATGTGGAGCTCTGACACCTGATCAGCTGATAGCCCAGAGGCATAGGGATGCATTTTCAGTGCAGTCATAGAGAAACTCAAGTGTCACTTCCAAAATATCCACCAGATGTCGCTAGTCTTAATATAATACCCACAGGCTAGCTGGCAGATAATTTTTTTTTTTTTTTTTAGACAGAGTCTCACTCTGTTCCCAAGCTGGAGTGCAGTGGCACGATCTGAGCTCACTGCAACCTCTGCCTCCCGGGTTTGAGTGATTTTCCCACCTCAGCCTCCAGAGCAGCTGGGACTACAACCATGGGACACCACGCCTGGCTAATTTTTTTTATTTTTTATTTTGGTAGAGATGGGGTTTCACCTTGTTGGCCAGGCTGGTCTCTAACTCCTGACTTCAAGTGATCCTCCTGCCTCGGCCTCTCAAAGTGTTGGGATTACAGGCGTGAGCCACCACGCCTGGCCACTGGCAGATAACTTTTGAAATGTGAATTTTAAAACTTCATGTGAAGAAAGAAAAAAAATCCATGACCCAGGAATAGGTTAAAAAAATCATGTAGAAAATTAGCCGGGCGTGGTGGCGGGCGCCTGTAGTCCCAGCTACTTGGGAGGCTGAGGCAGGAGAATGGCGTGAACCCAGGAGGCGGAGCTTGCGGTGAGCCGAGATCGCGCCACTGCACTCCAGCTTGGGCGACAGAAGCGAGACTCTGTCTCAAAAAAAAAAAAAAAAAAAAAAATCATGTAGAATATTTTCACATATCTGCTTTGGTGTGGTTTATATTAAGTACTAGCATCTGGTGATTACTTTGGCGACATCCTACTCTAGTCTTTCACCATTCTGTCTTTTTCCCTTCTTCTGCCCACTCAGTCTGTCACATTCACCATGTATACTCTTTTTTTTTTTTTTTTTTTTTTTTGAGGCGGAGTCTCGCTGTCGCCCAGGCTGGAGTGCAGTGGCGCGACCTCGGCTTACTGCAAGCTCCGCCTCCCGGGTTCACGCCATTCTCCTGCCTCAGTCTCCCGAGTAGCTGGGACTACAGGCGCCCGCCACCGCGCCCGGCTAATTTTTTGTATTTTTAGTAGAGACGGGGTTTCACCGTGTTAGCCAGGATGGTCTCGATCTCCTGACCTCGTGATCCGCCCGTCTCGGCCTCCCAAAGTGCTGGGATTACAGGCGTGAGCCACTGCGCCTGGCCTACTCTTTCCTCACATACTAGCTATTGGATTCTCAGTTTTACTAGTCTTCCTTTTACTATTCTTTCCTCCAGTCTTGTTTCTTGCCCCGTGTGTTATGTGTATATTTATGTGTAACTGTCAGTTATTCAAGTTTTTGCTAAAAGAATAAGACCTGGCATATAATGACTTATAAGAGGTGCTCAGCATCTATTTAGTGGATGTTTAATGAAACAATGTATGAATGAATGAGAGGAAAATACAGGATACTAAAAATTATTTATATTTGGCTTGAGAATACAGTAAAAGATTCACATTCCTAAATTACCTATAAGTAAGTGCTAAATGACACAGTATAGAACATGCTAGACCGTTTAGTGCTTTTTTTTTTTGGTTTTTTTTTTTTTTTTTTGAGACGGAGTTTCGCTCTTGTTGCCCAGGCTGGCGTGCAATGGTATGATCTCGGCTCACCGCAACCTCCACCTCCCAGGTTCAAGCGATTCTTCTGCCTCAGCCTCCAGAGTAGCTGGGATTACAGACATGCGCCACCACGCTCGGCTAATTTTGTATTTTTAGTAGAGAAGCGGTTTCTCCGTGTTGCTCAGGCTGGTCTCAGACTCCTGACCTCAGGTGATCCGCCCACCTTCCGCCTTGGCCTTCCAAAGTACTGGGATTACAGGCGTGAGCCACCGCTCCCGGACTATTTTTTTTTTTTTTTTTTTTTTTTGAGGCAGTGTCTCACTCTTGCCCAGGCTGAAGTGGAGTGGTGCAGTCACGGCTTACTGCAGCCTCAACTTCCCGGGCTCAAGTGATCCTCCCACCTCAGCCTCCTGAGTAGCTGGGACCATGGGCACATACCACCATGAGTGGCTAATTTTTGTATTTTTTGCATTAATTTTGTAATTTTTTTGTGCCACTGCATTCTAGCTTGGGCAGCAGAGTGAGATCTTGTCTCGTCTCTCTCTCTCTCTAAAAAAAAAAAAAAAAAAAAAAAAAAAAAGACATTATTCCGAGGGTCATTTAAAGTATTTTTATTGACAATTGTAATTATTTGTTTATTCAAACTGCCTTTCTGTTTCTTTATAGTCATGAATTATTGCCCATAATAGTTGTGTTAAATTTTATATAGATTTGAATTTCACACTTCTTATTTTTACACAGAGAGAAGTCACAGGCAATATTTTCACCAAATGATGGTTTTGTTTTAAGGCTCAAAGTCTTACTTAGGCTAACATCTTACTCTATTTATTAACAGAAGTGATTAATGTTTCCTCCACTGGCTCATTCATTCCTTCAAGTAAAAATAGATTTATATTTTTGTAATGTAATCTTGTATTCTTATGTAATGTAATGTTGCATTCTTCATATGAAAGTATTGCATAATGGTTAAGAACCTGGACTTTGGCTTTACTATTTAGTAGCTATTGAGTCTGTGACAAATTACTTCTCCAAACCTCTCTTTCTTTATATGTAAAAATCCTACCGTTTATGGTAATTGTGACAGTCAAATGAGCTAATACTAAGTGCTGAGTACAGGGTTTGGCACATAGTATAAGCTCAATTTTGCTATTATTACTGTTATATATAGATATTTGGGTAGCTTTTAGTTTGTGGGGGAAGTGTCTGCCATTATTGCCAAAATAATGCAGGACTGAGGAAGCCAGGTATAAGTTCAGAAATCAGGCGGCATGGCAGAGATATGCAGAAAGCAGTTTGCTGGGTTTCTTTGCCTCTGCTTCCAGGCAGAGTGAATGACAGCCCTGCAGCAGCGGAAGTGGTTCCAGCTACCCAGATGGCTTGCAGTTTTCCCACATACAAACACTATGGGATGCCTGATCATTGTCCCAGTTATTCCTAGTTCTTGTAGCTAGCCCTCATACTCTCCCAGCTCTTATGCTGATATTACAACATGGTGGGATCGGGAGGATGGAAGGAATACTAAATGTTAGTGTTGTTTGGAGCTAAAGCTCAGTTCTTCACCTGAGCCACTTTGTAAGGCCAACTAAGATAACTGTGGTGAACATCTCTTCTGAGCAAAAAAAAATGGACATTATATGGTCCGACAGGAATTTCGTGCTTTTTCCAAATGTGAGAGGCAGACTGTATGTAAAATAGTATAATTTTTGGAATGCATCTTAATAGTCATATGGGGACAATAGAACAAATATTTTGAAATTGTACTATTTAAATCAAAATTAGATGCCATTAAAATTTTAGTTCCACAGTTGCATTAGCTGTAGTTCAAGTGCTCAGTAGCCACATGTGTGGCCAACTATGTTGTACAGCATAGATATAGAACATTTCCATCTTCACAGAGAGTCCTAGTGAACACCATTGTTCTAGAATATGTGGTTCGTATAGTTACAGACTTTTAGGGAATAGTGCAATATTGGACCATATGCGTTATAATACATTTTTAAAAATCAGTTCACTACAATTCTCTCTTAATTCCTCCAGCATGCTGTGATGGCCAGACCTCAGAGCCCTCTGGTTCAGATCTTAGTTTCCATACTGACTTGCTGAGTGACTGTGAGCACCTCTCCTAGCCTTGGTTGCTTTTTCTATGATATAAGGGAGTTGGGCCAAGTAAGGAAGTTGGGCCAAAATGTTTTGGAGCTTTAAAATTCAGTGATTTCATAAGTCTTTTTCCAGAAACACTGAGCTCACAGATCCTACTTTGATCAAAGACTTGTTTGAGAAATGCTGACCTCTGGCATAGATAACTGTCAGCAGGATCTCCCTGTGATGTCTCAATATTTTCTGCTCTGTGTACAAAGCATGAGGGGCTCTCAACCAATCAGGATCCTCTACCCAGGGATCCACCAACTAGGTACTTTTGTTTTGCATCATTATGCATGTAGATGTGTTGCATGCAAGTCTGTGCTGTTGGAAATTTCATGCTTCTCTTTATAAAGGAACTTGTTGAATTGACATGGGTTAGTGACTCTCAGGGGGTGTTACACCATGAAGTGCGGTAGTGCCAAAGGGAGTTCTTGGCAGTTAAATTCCTCAGCTAGATTATGAAGGACAGTGGTCTTCGGACTTGTGGGCTGCTCAGGTTTAGAATGATTTGGTGTCTTAGCTTTTCCCCAGCATTAGCCAGAATTGAACCCACTACATTCAACCAGCAGCTGCCGCTCAACGCCTGTGCTGGTCCTCTGCCCCCTGCCTGTTGTGGTCAGGGAGATGTGTTCTTTTTCAGAAACATCTTTGTGTTTAGCAGCTTTAGACATTCAGACAAGATATTGCTAGCCTGGCTGCTCTTGGTAAGGATTTTCTTCTTCTCTAAGGACCTGAAGAGGTCATTAGGTTGAATAAGAGCCATTACTGACTTTTCTTGCTAAGGTACTAATCAAGATTTGAGGAGGAATCTGGGCCTTCCAGAAAATCATAAGTGTAGACTCCTAGATCCTTGAGCTGCCTGTCACTGACTGGCTGCGTCCTTGGACAAGGCCCTGACCTTCTCTGAGCCCTAATGCTCTGTAAACCCTTCCTCTCCATCTGGGATCACGAGGTGGAATGTAAAATGAATGTTTTTTCAGCTTCGAGTTTTCCTATAGAAACAAGAGTTTGCACTGAGTTGCAAATGACTAGTATTCCTAAAAATAAATAATCAAGGCTATGACTTGAATAGCTAGAAACAGCCTAGAATAGCTTTCTGTTTCACTTGAGGAAGCTTTTTACCTAACTCTTTCAAATGCACCAGGACATTTTTGCAGTCTTTATTTTAATTAAAACCCATTTATTTTAAAACACATTAAAATATGGGTTATATATTTTAGCAGTTATTTTATAAAGAATGAAATAGGAAAATTTTGGAAAAGCCTTGGTCATGCCTGATGTTTCTGTTGTGATCCTGTGTGATGTTTAGCACTGTTCTATTGAATGTGTTCTGATACCATCAATAACTAAAGTTCTTTTTATCCTCTTTCCCCCCTTTCTTCCTCTACTCCTTCTCTTTCTTATTTCTTTCCCTTTTGCTTCCTCTTCTTTAGCTTGACCTCACTGTCCAGGGCCCATGTGGAAAAAGGTTGCTGTTTTCGGTTAGTCTGGGGGAAAATCCTATGACTCACTCCCTTTCCCACCCACCTTCTGGTGGGCCGTTTGTGGCCTTAAGTTAGCAGTGCGTGTGTGCGTGTGTTGCGCACCCTCCCCGCGGGCACACCCGCCTGCAAGCCTGGTGTGTGTGCGCGCGCGCGCAGCTGCAAGCGCATGCATACGCCAGCCGGGCCGCCTGTTTGTCAACGTGTGTGTGTGTGTGTGTGTGTGTGTGTGTGTGTGTGTATGCACGCAGCGCGCACATAGAGCAGCACGTTTGCCTAAAAGCCGTGTGTGTGTGTGTGTGTGTGTGTGTGTGTGTGTGTGTGTGTGTGTAGTGCACGCACACACGCCCGTGCTGCGGCCCGGGGCCGGTGGGGGGGGGTGGTGTGCGCGGGCGTGCAGGCGTGCAGCGCGCGCCCTCGCCAGCCCGCCTGCCGGTGGGGCTTTCCCTCAGGAAAGCGGGGCTGGGGGCAGCCCAGCAGCGCCTCTCCACCTAGTGCGCGCCCAGTTGTTTCCATAGGAACCGCGACCGCGCCTGGCCCCTCCAGCGGAGGCCCCGGTGCGAGCATGCCCAGTGCAAGCCGCTAGTTTGGCTCCAGTCTAGGTTTCCAGTAAGTGGCATGCGGGACTCCGGAGGGATCCCAATGAGCTGAGCCGAGAGCCTTTGTGTGCAGAGGGAGGAGGAGGAGGCGGCGGCGGCCGCCGGGCTACAGACCCCGCCCGGGGAGCCCCCAGCAAGAACAATGCTAGCCTGCCTGACCCGAGGGAACTTACTGGACGTCCTGCAGGAGGGCTTCAATGAGGTAACTGTCCTGCTCCTCCCACTCCTTAGCTCCCCTTCCCCAGCGTCTCCCGCCCAGTCTCCGGAAGGGGTCCTCCTCCTCCCCCATCCTCTGGGGACCCCAGAGCAAATCGCCCCCAGAACCCCAAAGGGGCTAAGGTGGTACTTACGGTGCAGATGGGTGAACCAGGAGAAATCAGAAGGGCCGCCTGCCCACAGCTAAGCTGGGCCATGACCTTCCCTGGTAGCTTACCTGAGCCCAAGAGGACAGGACCACAAATTCAGAAATCACCTCCTTCCAGAAGAGGGGTCTCCATCCTCCCTAGAGCTTCTCTCGCCAAGGAAATCCTCAGGGAATCCCTGGATATTTGGCAAAAGTGCTCATCTATATCAGGAGCTAACCAGCGGAGCCAAGGGAGGGTGGAGTGGTACTGCATTGGTAGAAAGTTTGAGAGGGCAGGGGACTGTAGATGGTCCATGTGAAGTGCCCTCTTCATGTCTGAATCTCTTTCTGAGTCCGGGGCAGTAGATTTCTCTGCAATCAAGGACATGGTTGTCTGAGAGGAGCTACTGAGCGAGAGGGGACCTGGGTCCTGGGCCCAATCCCAGGGAGCCAGCGCGTGCACCCGTCCACGTGAGAGCAGAAGAACGGGGCCTCAATCTGACAGGCAAGATGGGCTAGGGCCGGCAAGGGGTCCTCACTTGTTTCTCTTACAATTCTATTTATTGCATTTGCTTTTCTTGTGACCCAGGAAATTCTGGTTTGGGATGCTTTCCCCTCAAGATTTGCTCCATACGTCTTCCACTGCAGCTAAGCTCTACTCCTGTGGGTTGTCTTAGCCCAGCATCCAGGGAAACCTAGGCTGTTAGTTGTGCCTTTCTTCATTTCTGTCTCCCTCCTTTTCCTTCCATCTCTCTCTTCTCTCTGTGACTCTCTGAAATTTAAGATTTTTAAAATCAGTTTTTACTCAACATATGAATACATTGTCTTCTTAAATATGAGCATTATAGGCAAGACTGAAGTGCCTTTGGTTCCCCCCACCCATTCCAGCCTTTTCCCCAGAAATAACCATTCTCATGAATTCGTGTATAAGATTTTATTTCTCCAGCTGCACTGCAGACTCCTTCCCTAATTCCTGTTTCTAATTAAGAAGCTCTGCAGCCTGACCTGCCACAGATTCCTCCCCCGTTCTGGCCCCCGTGCCCTAGCATTGTTCCTAACAGAGGAAAACTGCAGGAATGCTGTCCCAACCTAACCGAGTTGGAATTTTCCTTTGGCCAAGTGGTGTCACAACCTTCACTGAAGGGCAGAGCTTGCATCCTGTCTGCACTGCAGGGCACCTCATCTTTGCATCATTCCTGTCTGAACACATGTAAGGGGATTGTTAACAAAGAGCTATAGTCTAAGAGTTGAAATACAGAAGAAACAGGAAGCCTACCTCTGAGTGATTCCAATATTCTGGTTCCTCTTTTCTCACTCTCTGCTTTTGGGCTGCTCCTGGTCTTTAGCTGCGTAAGTCTGACTCATTCACCAACTGTGGCAGAAGCTCTTTTAGTTGTATTATACCTCCTGCCCCAACTTAACAACAGCAACAAAACTCAGCTTTTGATGGTCCCACTGTCTGTTTAGGAGGAGGAAACCAGCACAGAGCTGGTCCTAATCTTTGTTTTCTGCTCATTTTCACTTCGAAACCTTTCGACCGAAGAGCCACATAAACTAAGAGGCTTGTCCGTCTGTTTCATGCGTTGGTGCTTCCATAAATATCCCCTGACCTCCACTTCTTGAAAAACATAAGGGCATAAGGGAAAAGGGGAATGGGAGAGTGGTCTTTTTGTGGTGGTAATGGAATCTTCATAAAAACAACAGATGCATAACTTTTTAATTAATTGATCCCTAGAATAATGCAGTAGTGCCTCTTTTCCTTCTCTGATATTTGATTTTTCTACCCATTCTGTAAACTTCCCTCCACCCCCTCCACAAGCTAATGTATGTCTGTTCCTCTCTGTTAAGATTTAAACTCTGATAGCCAATGAGTACTTTTGGTTTCTCTGAAAAATTGACATCATCTAAATAACAATAACAGTAAAATGTTAAATTTGAATGGTTCCTTACAGTTTAAATAATTCTTTCACATTCTATATTAAATAATTCATTTTACATACAATATTACATTTAGTGCTACTGAATAATAGTGTAATTGGTTATTTTAGAATCCATGGGGCCCGATTTGACCTATTCCAGCCTCCAGTAATGATTGCTTAATTGATCCAGTAATATTCAATTTATTTTTTTAGAGTCCTTGAGATAAGGATGTAAACAGGAATTTAAAAGCGAGTGTCAGAATACGCTTTAATTCTTCTGAGAATTCCTACTGAGTTTACGAATACCACACATGTATCCAGTCACCTCCTGGGAATGATCCAAGTACATCTAAAGCTATTCTTCATCATCCAGATGCCTTATAGGTCTGTGTAGTTAGGGCTGTGACCTCATTCTCCATGGCAGAGAAAACTGCCACAGGGAATGGAGCTTTGGCCTTAATTGGTTAATTATAAGGGAACCCTGCAGCAGAGAGAAACCCTGCCCTCTGAATCCTGGCTTCCCTCTACCCACTGTTGGCTTCTGTTCTCAATCTTTTGCCACTATGTATAGCCTTGCATGACAGAGTTTTCTCTTACCGCATTTTCTACACAGAGCCCTGGCCTCAACATGTCTGGCAAATAACTCATGGAATTGATCCTTGTCAGTGCTTTCAATGCAGTGCCTTTGAATGGCATGGTTAATTTGGACAGTGAATTATCCACAAGTTTTGGCTACTGCCACCCTGGCTGTCATCCCCCATTTCCTATGGCTTGGCCAGGCTTCCTATAGACCACAATTTCCCCAATCTGCATCTGCCTCAAAGCTATTTGTTTTCTCTGCCACTTGGTATTGGTGTTGTCCTATGAATGTTGTAAATGTGCCAACATGGATTTCTGCAAGTGTTTTTTGGGGGGCTGAACTTTCTTTAAAAACAGCTTTGGTGCTTGTGTTGGGAGGTTTTGACAGACTTGAGATTCTAATATGGTTTGGCCAATATGCATTCATTTATTCAGTTGTTCATTAGTTACTCATAAATCAGTAATTTATTGAAAGGGGATGGATAAAAGAATTGAAAAACACTCAGTTCCTGCTTCCAAGGAGCTTATAGGGAGAGATAGAGTGTACTGATATGAAAAGGACTGAACATTTTTACCAACCCATCTGCTCATTGAGGCCAGATTTTTTCCCTGCTGGTCTGGTACATGCATGCAAGCAGTCATTCACTGGACATTCTCTGAATTACTGTGTTTGCCAGTCACTGTGCCAGGCTCTGGAAATACACAGAAGTCCAATAACATAGAGTCTGTGCCCTACTGGAGCTCACAGACCAATGAAGAGGAAGTAGCCAGGCACAGTGGTGCATGCCTGTAGTTTCAGCTACCCGAGAGGCTGAGGCAAGAGGACCACTGGAGCCGAAGGGTTAGAGGCTGCAGTGTGCTGTGACCGCACGTGACTGGTGACTGCACTCTGGCTTAGATGACAGAGAGAGACCCATCTCTTAAAAAAAGAGATAGGGCCAGGCGCGGTGGCTCACGCTTGTAATCCCAGCACTTTGGGAGGCTGAGGTGGGCGGATCACGAGGTCAGGAGATCGAGACCACGGTGAAACCCCGTCTCTACTAAAAATACAAAAAATTAGCCGGCCGTGGTGGCGGGCGCCTGTAGTCCCAGCTGCTCGGAGAGGCTGAGGCAGGAGAATGGCGTGAACCCGGGAGGCGGAGCTTGCAGTAAGCCGAGATTGCGCCACTGCACTCCAGCCTGGGCGACAGAGCGAGACTCTGTCTCAAAAAAAAAAAAAAATAGAGATAGGCCAGGTGCTGTGGCTCATGCCTGTAATCCCAGCACTTTGGGAGGCTAAGGCAGGTGGGTCACCTGAGGTCAGGAGTTCGAGACCAGCCTGGCTAACATGGTGAAACGCTGTCTCTACTAAAAATACAAAAATTAGCCAGGCGTGGTGGTGCACACCTGTAATCTCAGCTACTCGGGGGGCTGAGGCAGGAGAATCGCTTGAACCTGGGAGGTGGAGATTGCAGTGAGCTAAGATCGTGCCACAGTAGATGCTCAGAGTGTCAAACTTGGGAAAATTGAGGTGATACAGAAATCTTACTTGTGGGGAAGAGTGAACGTAGGCCCAGCTGTGGTGTGCACGGCCTGGGAGGCTGAAAGTTGGGGGAATGGTTTATGAAAATGATGGTTGACAGGAAATCAGTTGTCTGAACCTTAACCTTTTGAACATAAGTTCTGGCAGACTTTCCCTACCAGTTTTCCTCCAAGTAGAAAAGTAGAAATTGAAATTTTACATTAAGATTCATCTGCTTGGCAGTCCCTTAGAAATATAGGAAGAGGCCAGGCACAGTGGCTCACACCTATAATGCCAGCACCTTGAGAGGCTGAGGCAGGAGGATGGCTTGAGCCCAGGAGTTCAAGACCAGCCTGGGCAACATGGTGAGACCCTGTCTCTACAATTAAAAAAAAAATAAGCTGGGCATGGTGGCATGCATGCCTGGGATCCCAGCTACTTGGGAGGCTGAAGTGGGTAGATCACTTGAGCCCAGGAGGTTGAGGGTGCAATGAGCCATGTTCCTGCTACTGTCCTCCAGCCTGGGCAACAGGGTGAGATTCTGTCTCAAAACAAAACGAAACAAAATACACACACACACACACACACACACACACACACACACACACACACACACACGAAGAGTTTTGGTCTGGTCTCATCTCCATAAGGGGGACATAGAGTGAGTGAGGAAGAAGATTGGAAAGTGAAACATCGCTCCTAAGGGCCTTGTGCCCTCCATAGAGTAGCGGTGGCGTCAACACTGGGCCAATTAGAGGCTTCCAGACATTTTCACAATGAACTCCTCTGTGCTTTGCTATAGAAATTAAAGCCTTGTTAAGTCTACAGAGCAACTCAGCACCAGATTCCCCAACCTTCTTTTTTCTATCCTGCCTGATTTCTCCTCTCCCCACCCAGGCTCATTGGCTTCATTCCCACAGGAGGCAATGCCAGCTAAACAGATGCACCCTGGCAGCAGGCTATCAGGCAGCTTTATGTTCCTCGTGGTGAGTGATGGGTTGGCCAGGCATATGGAGCAGAGATAGGGCACTGTTAGCCAGGTGCCACTCCCCGAGGCGGTTCAGAGGATCTAGGGAACACTAGAAAGGCTTCATCTGCCATTCTTGGCCTTGTTATCTAGGCTGTAAGGACCAAAGGCTAAAACTGACACTTTCCTGAATGCATTTTCTTGTTTGCTATCCCCCAAACCAAGCTCCATTAAAGTGGTCATGGATATTAGCTAGATGTGGTAAGGGAATAGAGAACCAATTCCACAGGCCCTGAGGGTGGGCTCTTATCTCCTATTTCTAGGATGAGGGACACCCCTAGACTATAGAGTGATACTTCATTCATCCATTCATTCACATGCATTTATTGAGCACTTACCTTGTAACATGTACTTGTGAAGGAGCAGAGAGTGTTTGGGGACTCATAACTGATGGAAATTAGAAAATAAGTTTAGGAGATGATATCTTTCAGAAAATCTTTAGCTCTTTACTTTCTGATATATTATCTTTTGACCACTGGGCTGAATACTAATACATTAATCTTCCTTTATCCAAGGGAGATCCATCTCAAGACCCCCAGTGGATGCCTGAAACCATGGATGGTACTGAACCTGACTGCCATCAGTCGGAGCCTGTTTCTGTTCATGTTTTCTACCCACAAATTTGATGTCTTTTCCATCTTAACTAAGCACTCATCACACACTGTGGCCAAAAATTTTGCAGTCTGAAGTATGGCAGCAAAACTAGCATGCATTCCTTTTTCCATCTTTACAATTTCATGGATGAAAGATTCATTCTTACCATAAATCTTAGCAACCTCAGCATATGATTTTATTTTCTTTCCTTATTAAGTCAAGAACTTTCACGTTTTCACTTAAAGGAAGCACTTTACAGCATCTTTTGGCATATCTGAATTTCTAGCATCACTATTCTTATACTTTGAGGCCATTGTAGAGTAAAACAAGGGCAACTTGAACACAAGCACTGCGATACCTTGGCAGTCATTCCAATAAGAAGATGACAGGTAGCATAGACAGCTTGAATATGCTGGACGAAGGTATGAGTCACGTCTTGGGTGAAACAGAGTGGGATGGCACAAGATTTCATCACACTACTCAGAGTGTTGGACGATTTATTATTATTTTTTAAATTTTGATTTTAATTAATTTATTTTTTGAGACAGTGTCTCACTCTGTTACCCAGGCTGGAGTGCAGTGATGTGATCTCAGCTCACTGCAACCTCCGCCTTGCACCTGTTGGGCTCAAGTGATTCTCCTGCCTCAGTCTCCCCAGTAGCTGGGACTACAGGCATGTGCTACCATGCCCGGCTAATTTTTAGAGTTTTAGTAGAGACAGGGTTTTACCATGTTAGCCAGGCTGGTCTCGAGCTCCTAACCTCAGGTGATCCGCCTGCCTCAGCCTCCCAAAGTGCTGGGATTACAGGCATGAGCCACTGCGCCTGGCCTATTTCTGGAATTTTCCATTTAATATATTCAGATGGTGGTTGACCCTGGGTGGTTGAAACTGTGGAAAGAAAAACTATGGGTAAGGGAGACTTCTGTACAAAGAACCTGTCCATGAAAGGAAGAATAAATTTAAGGATATTTTTACTTGTGAACTTTATTTGTACCCAATTAGCCATCAAATTCAATGAACAAATAGCTTTTCCAGGTTCAGTAAAGGGCTAAAAGAGTTAATAGAAAAGAAATACAATAGGGTGTTTACTGGCAGAATTTAGGCCAGTAATAACATAAGATTTCTAAATCTCTAGCCTTCCTCTTAGTTTCTCAGCAACTTCCCCACCCTCATCTCCTCATCTCCTGCTGCTGGAGGGTCTCGGAGTTCTCAACAGGTATCTGGTTTCACCGTAAAACTAATTTCCTTCCTGAGCCATTCATGTCTCCTCCTGAACTGTCTCTCTAGCATACCACAAAAGCTCTCTGCTTTTCTTGTTGCCAGCAGGAAAACATAGAGCCACCTCCTTGGCTGTTTCTACTCTAAGAACAGTAGATACCACCCACTTCCCTGGTGAAGCCCCCTTGGTGCTTTCACAACTCTAACAAATAAGTCCCCTGCAGGAATTCTGTGAGCTTGAGTCTTGGAGGAGATAGAGAACTGAGGCTCGGTTTACAAACTTGTTTGGAAGGAAGGGCAGATCCCAAAGAAAAACAGGAAGAAAGTTACTTTTGGTAGCAAGAAAGCTTTCAAGGTCAAGATTTCTTGCACAAATGAAGATTTTGGATAGAATTGTCTATACTAGAAGACTTTTACCTAAAATCATAGGGTTATTTGGAGTGTCTTGGAGGAAGCTGATGGAGATTATGGGATTGCTAAAGCCTCCTTCCACCGGCCACTTCTTGGTACTATCACTGCTCTCACAACTTTAGAGGGCTCCAGTCTCATCAAGCCAAAATCCTTCTCAGACAGTTTTAACTCTTGTGTCTACTGACTGACTTCTTCTGAGGCCTGACTCAGAGGGTGGTTACCATGAAAACCTTCAGTTGTTCTAGACATTTATTACACTGGCATCCTTTTAGCTTCCTTAGAACAAGTTAGTCATGAAACTCCAGATTGAGATTAGTTCAACACTGTCAAACACGTAGTATGTACCAACTGCCTTGGTCTTTTT
Organism: Nomascus leucogenys; assembly: GCF_006542625.1. Classification (NCBI taxonomy): domain Eukaryota; kingdom Metazoa; phylum Chordata; class Mammalia; order Primates; family Hylobatidae; genus Nomascus; species Nomascus leucogenys. The sequence continues at coordinate 22,935,104 of NC_044395.1, read as the reverse complement.
TTTTAAATTAGTTTGGTTACAAGTGCCAAAAACCCAACTTGAACTAGCAGGGATAGGAAGTGGACGTTATTGACTCATGGAATCCAAGGAAAGGTAGAAAAACTAAACCATGGGAAGGGCAGGGATGCAGCAGAAACAATGAAATCAAGAACTCTGACACTGGCAGGATCTCTTCCTCTGTTCTCTGCCTCTTATCTGCTTCTTTCTATGCTGGCTTTATTCCCACTTACTAGAGCTGGTTTTTCCTTCTCAGGTGGGCAGCATGGCCTACGGCAAGGTCTAAGTTTTATATCTTACAACTTTGAGAGAGATAAGGGAGGAGGAGGGAGACTGATTCTATTCCTAAATGCCAGTTCAGAAAGTTCCAGGGATTGGCTGGGTTTCACCAATCAACTTTGCTAGACCAATCAAGTGTGGCCAGTGGAGGGGGTGATACAATGCCAACCTGGACATAGGACCCACCACTGCGTGCACAGTGGAGGGTTCTTAAAGAAGAGGGAATCATTGTGGGCTGGGCAGATACCCCAGGAGCTGTTAGCTAGACTATCACTGTAAGCCTAGTTAGAATCTGATCATTCCTACTTTGCCTCTCTTGACCAAGATCCAGGGTCATAATCAAGATATAGTTCTTTTTCCTTTTTTAAAAATTATTGTTATGCAAAACAGCTTCATTTATTTGTTTAGTTTTCTGACTTTGTGCTGGTGTGTTCAATACTTTTTCTTTTCCTCAATAAGGAAGGCACACTTGGTTCTGTCACAGACACATTTAGTACACACAGAACAACCATAGGCCTTGCTGACATGGTTTTTTTTTGAGACAGAGTCTTGCTCTGTTGCCCAGGCTGGAGTGCAGTGGCACGATCTCAGCTCCCTGCAACCTCTGCATCCTGGGGTCAAAGGATTCTTGTGCCTCAGCCTGCCAAGTAGCTGGAATTACAGGCATACACCACCAGCCCAGTTATTTTTTTTTTTTTTTTTTGAGATGGAGTCTCGTTCTGTCGCTCAGGCTGAAGTGCAGTGGCACGATCTTAGGTCACTGCAACCTCCGCCTCCTGGGTTCAAGTGATTCTCCTGCCTTAGCCTCCCAAGTAGCTGAGATTATAGGTGCCTGCCACCACGCCCAGCTAATTATTGTATTTTTTTTTTTTTTGAGATGGAGCCTCGCTCTTTTGCCCAGGCCGGACTGCAGTGGCACCATCTTGGCTCACTGCAAGCTCCGCCTCCTGGGTTCCCGCCATTCTCCTGCCTCAGCCTCCAGAGTAGCTGGGACCACAGGCGCCCGCCACTGTGCCCAGCTAATTTTTTGTATTTTTAGTAGAGATGGCGTTTCACCGGGTTAGCCAGGATGGTCTCGATCTCCTGACCTCGTGATCCGCCCGCCTCAGTCTCCCAAAGTGCTGGGATTACAGGCTAATTTTTGCATTTTTATTAGAAATGGGGCTTCGCAATGTTGGCCAGGCTGGTCTCGAACTCCTGACCTCAAGCTATCTGCCCACCTTGGCCTCCCAAAGTGCTGGGATTACAGGTGTGAGCCACTGCACCTGGTCAGTTTTTTTGTATTTTTAGTAGAGATGGAGTTTTGCCTTGCTGGCCAAGCTAGTCTCTTAACTCCTGGCCTCAAGTGATCTGCCTACCTCAGCCTCCCAAAGTGCTAGAATTAACAGGCATGAGCCACTGCACCCAGCCAACGTGTTTTTTTTCCTTTGTTTATTTTGGAGAACCTCTTAAGAACTTTAGGTGTCATAGCAGGAACTCATTGAAGTCGGCCTGGGTACACACCACATGCAGATTTTGGTGTTTTCCCAACCTTCTTGGTATGAAGGTAAACAGTTCTATGAACGGGGATTTGGGGTGGCCTAATTTTGTTAGAGGCTATATTGTAGAAAAGCCTACAATGGTATGTCAAATGCTGGACCATTCTGAGTGCCTGTGGACACTGTCCCCAGAATAAGCAAGATCTATTTCTCAATATTCCAGATATTTTCATTTTGCTGAGCCTGTTGTATCTTTTTGTCATTGAATAATAGACTTGTAAAATGATAGTGTTAGAAGGAAACAAAACGCGGTTTTTTTTTCTTTTGGTGTTTATATCTGTTTTGGTTCGTGTTTTCAGCTGCTGTGTGAAGCCCTTAAATTACTTTAGATGGCTGGAGAGTAGAGGTGGGGGCTTGAGGGTGGAGAAACACAGGAAAAGTGAGCTGGGTTTTGGACTCCCGACCCTGGCCTAATCAGAGAAGCACTGCTTTCCCCTATTTTACATATCTGCTTCTTACACAAGTTATAATTTTAAAAAATAATGAGGCCAAAAAAAATGAAGAAATGAAACTACTAGTCCACCTTTCAGAGAGTAACAGCCTCCTGTAAAAGGCATGGTATTTCACCTGCTACAGAAAGAGAAGCCCTAATATATTGTTCAAATCAAGCAGCAGAGCCACTCAGGGCCCAGGCTTGCCCCACAGCCCTCTTTGAAGACAAACTGCTTTGTGGGAGAAGTGGATGGCATGGCTGGCCTTCACAAGTGTCTACTTTGTCCTTAAGTCAGTTTCTTCAGAGCTGGCAGTGGGCATTTATAGGAAGAACAGGGTCTTGCCTGCCCCTTGGATGAGAAGTACAGATATCCTCAGGTCAAAGAGAGACAGACACTCAGTTTAGTTCTTGACTCCCTAACTTAGACATAAAGGGAGAGGCAGCAGCCTAAAGAAGGGTAGTATAACCCTTCACCTGTGGATAAGACTAGCCCTGTTCACTTGTGAAGCTCTGATCGCTGTTAGATGCCATTGAACAGATTCATGTCAGCATGCAAACACAGTGATGACATGCCAAAGGCTTATCTTCAACTAAAATTTTTTCATCAATGATTTAATTGAAGACATACTAGTTTTTAAAGTTACATGAATGCTGGGTGTGGTGGCTCACACCTATAATTTCAGTGTTTTGGGAGGCCAAGGCAGGAGGATGGCTTGAGGTCAGAAGTTCGAGACTAGCCTGGGCGACATAGCAAGGACTCCATCTCTACAAAAAATAAAAATTTACAAAAAGAGAAAAGAATAAAGTAACTTGGATCTGGACAGAATGCCAAATAGCCTCAGCACCTTAGTCTCTAACATTCTCTAGACAGGACTTTAGGATCCACAGTCTAGCCTCCCAGTTCCTGGACTGTCCCCACTGTAATGATTGTCCCCCTCCATGCCACTTCTACAAGGCCACATGCAGAGGCCATTCTGGAACTTAACTCTACAGAATTTCCCCACCCCTGAAATCTTGAACTCTGAAACTACTCTGCTCAAAACCCCAGTTTTCACAGTCCTATGTTCCCATTAAACTTATTTTTTTCATTCCATCAAGTTCTCCTTTCCTTCCTGTCCTCCACCTTCTTAAGGCTCATCCACTGTCTCTTAATTTCTTCTCCCTGGCCCAGACTTTACTGTCACTTCAAGCACTTTCAACACCACGCTCACTTCCTTTGCCCCGGTGGTCACTGCCTCTCCTCTGATTATTTTCAGTCCTAGATTAGCCCATTCTTGGTTTCCCCTGCTCATGGCCCAGGCCTGCTGAGCAGGTCTGGAGCAAATCATACAACCTTGCTGATTGATTCAATTACAAAATGATGATGTCCAGTCCTAGCTGAGTGCTTGGTGCTGCTAGGAATCTTTAGCAGTCAGTGTTCTTTCCAGCTTCTCACAGGGTCTGCGGCAAGTCTCGGACCCTTTTCTGAAGCCTCCTTCATTCTCCCCGTCCCTTTCACCCTCAGCAGATAAACTGGGCTACTTCATAGGAAGGAATGACTTGAGGGACAGCTGCATTTGAACTCCTTCAGCTTCCCTCTTCCCACCTCCACACTTCCCCACACTCCTGATCAGAGGACGCAGCTCTCTTCCTCTTCTCTGAAACCTTGATGCATCATGGTCTCTCCCATTTCCTTCCCTGCCAAATAACTCTTAGAGCTCATCTTACCTTTTAGGATGCTGTAGAGCCCAGGATTTAGCATCAGCACTGAATTCAAACCCTTGTTCTGTCACTGAGCAGCCCTGCGACTGTGGGCATATTCCTCTGAACCTTGGTTTCCACATCTGTAAAATGGGAAAAATATTCCCTTGCAGGGTTAATGTGAAGGCAAAATATGTGTATAAGGGATGTAGCAAAGTGCTTAGCACAATACCTGGCATGTAGTAAGTGCTTGGTAGATGGCAGTTATCTCACTGGCAAACTTATATCTAGATACTCTCAAATGTGGATCTCCCACCCCGCCCCCAGCTCTTGGGCTCTAGACCTGTGTTTTGCCAACTGGCTGTGGAACATCTATACTCTGGTGTTCTACAAATATCTCAGACTCTCTCAAAACCGAGCCATTGACTTTTCCCCAGTGCTTGTTCTTCATGTCTTCTCCATCCCAGTTAAAGCATCACCAGCCAGCCAGTCATTCAGGCCTGACTTTTTGGACCCTCTCTTTTTGTTGCTGCCTACATCCTATCAGTCATCTCTGACTTGTTTCTGGAGTTTGTCCTTTGCTCACTGGTGCTACTTCAGTTTAGGTGCTTATCTTCTCTTGCTTGGATTATTGCCTGGGGTCCTCGTTGGCTTCTTCAATCTGCATGCTGTTCTTTGTATTCCAGGATGCTGGTCACACAGTTTCACTCTCCTGTTTCACAACTTCACACTTTCCTGCTGAAGGTCATTAAGCCTTAGTCTAAGTGCTGGTGGTCTCAGGCAGACCTGTTTCTCCAACATTATCACCTGCCACTGACAGCTGCGCCCACACGCTACCCCCTCAACTGGCTGTTCCTCTAAGATACTATATGTCTTCTGACCCTTCCTCCTTCCATCACCTCTGCCCTTGTCCCCTCTGCAATTGGCAGACATCCGTAAAGAACCAGCCAAATGTCTCCTTCCCTGTTGACCTTTTCCTAATTCCCCCGGTCTTCCATTCTATTGCTCCTTCTCTGCATAAATAGCTTTTTTTTTTTAAACGTTTCTCCCTTGTAGCAGCAATCACTTTGTATCCGTTATTTATGTGCCTATAAGCACTGACCTTGGCACAATGCCTGGCAGATAGTAGGGACTCAAGAAGATGTTGACTTGAATAAATGAATGCATGGAATGACAGGATCTCTTGAGACAGAATCTAACAAGGTAAAATTTATTAAAGGCAAGTGTGGATCAAGAAAACCAATTTTACAAGCTCAAAGATGGAAGGGATATGGTTTAACAGCAAAATGTGTTAAAAATTATTTAGGGGTTTTGGTTGACAGTTTAGTGTGAGTCAACAATGTGACAAAAAAAAAAGAAAAAAAGAAAAGAATATGAAGTATCTTGAATGAAGAAGCTGAGTATCTGGTTTTATACCTAGAGTATTGTGTTTGGTTCTAGGTATTACAGTTTTAGAGAGACTTAGATTGAATAGCAATATTTCTTATTTTAATTATTTTATTTTGTGGGTACAAAGTATATATATATATATATATATATTTTTTTTTTTTTTTGAGACAGAGTTTCACTCTTGTCACCCAGGCTGGAGTGCAATGGCATGATCTTGGCTCACTGCAACCTCTGCCTCTTGGGTTCAAGCGATTCTCCTGCCTCAGCCTCCCGAGTAGCTGGGATTACAGGCGTGTGCCACCATGCCCAGCTAATTTTTGTATTTTTAGTAGAGATAGGGTTTCACTATGTTGGCCAGACTGGTCTTGAACTCCTGACCTCAGCTTATCCACCCGCCTCAGCCTCCCAAAGTGCTGGGATCATAGGCGTGAGCCACTGTGCCCAGCCAGTAGGCATATATATTTATGGGGTACATGAGGTATTGTGATATAGGCTTATAATATATAATAATCATATCAGTGTAAACGGGGTATCCATCACCACAAACATTTATCCTTTCTTTGTGTTACAAATAACCTAATTATACTTTTAGTTACTTTAAAATGTACAACATTATTGCTGACTTTAGTCACCCTTTTGTGGAATAGCAGTAATTCTTCAAACCATTTTGCTTTTAAGGTTTTTTAAAATAAATTACCAAAATAGACAAACCACTAGCTAACATAAATAAGAAAAAAAGGGAGAAAATACAAATACACCAAATAAGAAATGACAATAGAAAAATAGCCACTGAAACAGAAAAAGTAATTACAACAGACTTTGCAGTCCTGTGTGCAAATACATTAAAAAACTTTGATGAAATGGGTAATTTCCTAGGTAAATACTGATTACCAAAATTGATAGAAAATGGAAGTTTAAACAAACCAATTTCTATAGAAGAATTAGAGAAACCTATTAAGGAATTATTCCTCAAAAAAGTACAGGCCCAGATTATCCCATGGGTAATTCTACTAAACCTTCAAATATCAGATGGACACAATGTTGTGTAAATTATTTCAGAGCACTGAAAATGAAGGAAAACCCATAATATGTATACCTACTCTATATCTACAAAAATTAAAAATTAAAAAAAGAAAATGAGAATTTCCTAAAAGTATTTACAAAATGTAATATTTATATCTAAACATTATAGAGATGGTGCAAAAAAAAAAACTACAGACTAATATTATTTATGAATATCCATGAGATTTGGGAGTGGCCGGGGCCCCAAAATGATATAGTTTGGCTATGTCCCCACCAAATCTCTTCTTGAAGTCCCACGTGTTGTGGGACCCAATGGGAGGTAATTGAATCATGGGGGCAGTTCTTTCCCATGCTGTTCTCATGATAATGAACAAACCTCACGAGATCTGATGGCTTATGAGGCAGAGCTTCCCTACACAAACTCTGTCTCTATTTTGTCTGCTGCCATCCATGTAAGATATGACTTGCTCCTCACCTTCTGCCATGATTGTGAGGCTTCCTTAGCCGTGTAGAACTATAAGTCCATTAAATCTTTTTTTTTTTTTTTTTTTTGAGATGGAGTCTCACTCTGTCACCCAGGTTGGAGTACAGTAGCACAATCTTGGCTCACTGCGATTTCCACCTCCTGGGTTCAAGTGGTTCTCCTGCTTCAGCCTCCCGAGAAGATGGGATTACAAGTGCATGCCACCACATCTGGCTAATTTTTGTATTTTTAGTACAGATGGGGTTTCACCATGTTGGGCAGGCTGGTCTTGAACTCCTGACCTCAAGTGATCTGCCTGCCTCAGCCTCCCAAAGTGCTGGGATTATAGGCATGAGCCACCATGCCCGTCTTAAAATCTCTTTTTCTTCCTAGTCTTGGGTATGTCTTTGTCAGCCGTGTGAACACAGACTAATACAATGTTCTTGGATAGGATGATTCAGCATCATAAATATGTCAGTTCTCTCTAAATTAATTTATAAGTTTAATACAATCCCAGTAAAAATTCCAAGAAGCCTTTTTAGGAAGTTAGACAAATTGACACTAAAGTTCATATGGTGAAATAAATACACAAGAACAATCAAGAAAACACTAAGGCAGTGGTTTACAGGTAGTGGTTTACTTCTAATCCCAGACTTTGGGAGGCCAAGGTGGGAAGATGGTGAGGCCAGAAGTTCTAGCCTGAGCAACAAAGTGAGACCCTGTCTCTACAAAAAAATCCAAAAATTGGCCAGGCACGGTGGCTCACACCTGTAATCCCAGCACTTTGGGAGACCAAGTCAGGCAGATCATGAGGTCAGGAGTTCGAGACCAGCCTGACCAACATGGTGAAACCCCATTTCTACTAAAAATACAAAATTAGCCAGGTGTGGTGGTACGTGCCTGTAATCCCAGCTACTTGGGAGGCTGAGGCAGGAGAATCACTTGAACCCAGGAGGCGGTGGTTGCAGTGAGCTGAGATCGCACCACTACACTCCAGCCTGGGTGACAGCGTGAGACTGTGTCTCAAAAAAAAATCCAAAAATTAGCCAGTTGTGGTGGCGTGTGACTGTGGTGGCCTGTGACTGTGGAGGATGGGGCTAGAGGATGGATTGAACTTGGGAGGTTGAGGCTGCAGTGAGCTGTGATCATGCCACTGAACTCCAGCCTGGGCAACAGAGCAAGTCCCTGTCTCCAAAAACCAAACAAAGAAAAAACAAATGGGGCAGATTTCTATAAACCACTTTGGAGTGATTTTCAGAATTAAATCAAGTGAATCAAATGAAGTGAAGTTAGAAAGGAAAGTACAAATTAGTATCAATACTATCATGTTTTTCACAAAAGAAAGAAAGGGAAATAAAGGGACATACACGTATCTGTTATTTTCCATATAAACTGGAAACTAATGAGCTTGGTTATGTGCGGTAGGGTGCGGAGAGGTACATGGGAATGCGGTGGAAAGAATGATGTGGGAGTGACACTTTTTATGTTTTTGAATAGCTCTTTCAGGACCATATTAATTTTTCATCTATCCAAAAAAATAATAATTAAAATCAACCAGGCCAGGCACAGTGGCTCACTCCTGTAATCCCAGCACTTTGGGAGGCCGAGGCAGGCGGGTCATCTGAGGTCAGGAGTTTGAGACCAGCCTGGCCAACATGGTGAAACCCTGTCTCTACTAAAAATATAAAAAATTAGCCAGGCATGGTGGCATGTGCCTGTAATCCCAGCTACTCAGGAGGCTGAGGCAGGAGAATTGCTTGAACCCGGGAGGTGGAGGTCGTAGTGAGCCGAGATCACGCCATTGCACTCCAGCTTGGAGACAGAGCAATACTCCATATCAATCAATCAATCAATCAGTAAAATCAACCAGAATGTGGGGCTAACCAAAAATGAACTACAAAGAGTAACAAATGAACCTAACTGTATTATAAATGAATAATATAACCACAGTGGAAGGAGCGGAAAAGGAAAGAACTAACCCAGGTAACTTTGGAAGCAGTATTTTGGCTGTGTACTGTAAGGCTAAAGACAAAAAGTATCGTACAGTAAGCTGTCCCTATCCATGGGTTCTGTATCCATGGCTTCAGCATCTGTGGATTCAACAAACTGCAGATCAAAGATATTTGACAAAAGAATTGCATCTGTACTGAGTAGGTACAGACTTTTTTTTTTTTTGTCATTATTCCCTAAACCAGAGGTCCCCAACCTTTCTGGCACCAGGGACCGGTTTCATGGAAGACAGTTTTTCCATGGACCAGATGGGGGATGGTTTTGAGGTGATTCAGACACATTACATTTATTGTGTACTTTATTTTTTTATTATTACATTGTAATATATAATGAAATAATTATACAACTTACCATAATGTAGAATCAGTGGGAGCCCTGAGCTTGTTTTCCTGCAACCAGATGGTCCTGTCTTGGGGTAATGGGAGACAGTGACAGATCATCAGTCATTAGATCCTCATAAGGAGGGTGCAACCTAGATCCCTCACATGCACAGTTCACAATAGGGTTCCCACTCCTATGAGAATCTAATCCCACCGCTGATCTGACGGGAAGCGGAGGTCAGGTGGTAATGCGAGCATTGGGGAGCAGCTGTAAATACAGATGAAGCTTCACTCTGCGGCCCGGTTCCTAACAGGCCACGGACCAGATGTCTGTCCTAAACTATTACAGCTTAACAACTATTTGCATAACATTACATTATATTAGCTATTACAAGTAATCTAGAGATGATTTAAAAGGGTGCTTAGGTTATATGCAAATACTATGCCATTTTATATCAGAGAGTTGAGCATCTGTGGATTTTGATATCCAAAGGAGTTCCTGGAACCAGTCCTCTATGGATACTGAGGGACAACCTTATACAAATACTCTATTGCAGTTAGTAAATTTATTTTTCACCAGGTATGAGTTAGCAATTCTGAAATGATTTTATGTGTATTCAGGGACTGAGCAAATAAATATATATTATGGATAGTGAGAGTCAGTTTTCTCAGGAGAAAGGAGTTACACAAATAAGGAAAAGTGAAAGGAAAGGATGAACTCTGTGGTGTTGGGTTGGAGGAGATGTCAATATAATTTATGGTATAAATTATGTATGTAAACATATATATACACACACACAACACACCCCCATATATATATACATTCCATACATTCATATATATATGTCAAGATAAGTACATATAGGTATGTAAGTATGCATATATAAATTTCCTACTTTATCTACTGAGAGGACCTAGAATATTACCTCAGCAGCAGTGAGCACACCTGTCCCCTAAATCTTGCTTCCTAAAAACTATTCTCCAATAAAAGGAACCAGAGTTCTTTTAAGAAATAGTTCAGCCTGGGCAACATGGCAAAACCCCATCTCTACAAAAAATACAAAAATTATCCAGGAATGGTGGTGTCCACCTGTAGTTTCCGCTACTCGGGCGGCTGAGTTGGGAGGATGGCTTGAGCCCAGGAGGTTGAGGCTGAGGCTGTAGTGAGCTGTGATTGTGCCACTGCACTCCAGCCTGGGCAACAGAGCGAGACCCTGTCAAAAAAAAAAAAAGGAAGGAAAGGAGGGATGGAGGGAGGAAGAGAAAGAGGAATAGCTGATACAGAGCTGAAGCAGGGAGAGTACTAGATGAGGAGTCTGGAAAATCTTACAGTGTCAGAAAGTAAGTACTCAAAAGATGAACAGGCCATATGATTCAGCAGTTCCACTTCTGGGTATATGTTGAAAATAATTGAAATCAAGATCTTGGCCGGGTGCGGTGGCTCATGCCTGTAATCTCAGCGCTTTGGGAAGCCAAGGCGGGCAGATCACTTAAGGTCAGGAGTTTGAGGTCAGCCTGGCCAACACGGTGAAACCCCGTCTCTACTAAAAATACAAAAATTAGCCAGGCGTGGTGGTGCATGCCTGTAACCCCAGCTACTCAAGAGGCTGAGGCAGGAGAATTGCTCGAACCTGGAGGTAGAGGTTGCAGTGAGCCAAGATTGCACCACTGCATTCCAGCCTGGGTGACAGAGTGAGACTCTAGCTCAAAAAAAAAAAAAAAAAAAAAAAAGATCTTGAAGAGATATTTATACACTTGTATAGCTGCATTATTCACAATATCCAGGAGGTGGAAGCAATGCAAATGTCCATCAACTAATGAATGGATAAAGAAAATGTGGTGTATACACACACACACACACACACACACACACACACACACAGTGGACTATATTCAGCCTTGAAAAGGAAGGAAATCTTGTCACATGCTACAACATGGATGAACCTTGAGGACATTATGCTAACTGAAATAAGCCAATCACCGTAAGACAAATACTGTATGATTCCACTTACATGAAGTATCTAAAGTAGTCAATTCATAAAGACCGAAAGTAGAATGGTGGTTGCCAAGGGCTGAGTGGAGGGGGAAATTCAGAGTTGCTTAATTGGTACAGTTTCAATTTTGCAGTATGAAAAAGGTCTATAGATTTGTTTCACAACAATGTGAATATACTTAACACTACTGAATTTACACTTAGAACTGGTTAATATGGTAAAATTTTTGTTTCTTTAATCACAATTTTAAAAAAATGACCTAGGCATATGATAATAATACAGGAACCAATATGAATGAAGGTATCCTAATGGCCAAATCTGGAACAACTTGAGCAGCAAAATAAATAGTAATAATAATAATTTTTTTTTGAGGTGGAGTTTCGCTCTTGTTGCCCAGGCTGGAGTGCAATGGCACAGTTTTGGCCCACTACAACCTCCGCCTCTCAGGTTCAAGCAATTCTCCTGCCTCAGCCTCCCAAGTAGTTGGGATTACAGGTGCCCACCACCATGCCCAGCTAATTTTTGTATTTTTAGTAGAGACAAGGTTTCACCACGTTGGCCAGGCTGATCTCGAACTCCTGACCTCAAGTGATCCTCCTGCCTTGGCCTTCCAAAGTTCTGGGGTTACAGGCTTGAGCCACCTTGCCTGGCCTAAAATAAATAATTACAGTAACTGATTAATAGCAGAAATAAAAAATAAAGTAAATGTCCATGATATACTGATATAAATAAATAAATGGGGGAGAGGACCAGGCATGGGAGTTCATGCCTGTAATCCCAGCACTTTGGGAGACTGAGGTGGGAGGATCACTTGAGCCTGGAAGTTTGAGAGCAGCCTGAGCAACATAGTGAGACTCTGTCTCTATAAAAAAAAATAATAATAATTAGCTTAGCATGGTGGTACATGCCTGTAGTCCCAGCTACTAAGGAGGCTGAGGCAAGAGGATTGCTTGAGCCCAGGAAGTCAAAGCACACTGAGCCGTGTTTGTGCCACTGCACTCCAGCCTGGGCAACAGAGTGAGACCCTGTCTCAATAAATAAATAAATATGTAAATAAATAAATGGGGGAGGAGAGAGCTCTTCCTTACAGTTGGAATTACAATTAATAAATGTAGGAGGAATGACAGAATTAGAAAATCGTCATTTGGGAACCACCATAATAATAATTGTAGCAGGAAAGAAAAATCAATAAATGTTAAATTTGAAATGGATGGGAAAAGCAATGATGAGAAAGAAGATATTTTCATAGTCTCAAAGCATCTTCCCACAAATACTAATTCATTACAAAGGGAAAAAGAGCAACTTTACAGTAGAGAAATGTGGCAGATACTACCTTAACCAACTGACCGAAGTTAACTTCAATAACGAGATGTATTGGCATCATGTGCCTTTTGGTATGGTTCGCTGAGAAGAGCACAATGTGACTTCTGTGGTTTTCTTGCCAAAATTCCATAACCTGAATTTGATTATGAGAAAACTTCAGATAAACCCAAATTGTGGGACATTGTACAACACAACTGGCCAGCACTCTTCAAAATTGTCAAGGTCATGAAAGACAAAGAAAGACTGAGCAGCTGTTCCAGATTGGAGGAGATGGAAGAGACGTCGCAGCCTAGTGCACTGTGAGATCTTGGAAGGGATCCTGGACCAGATAAAGGACATTAGTGGGACAGTTAGTGAAATTTGAACCAAGTCTAGATTAGGTAATGGTATTTTGTCACTGTTAGTGATGGCAGCGGCAGTCCATCTGGAGCAGCTGTTGCCATGATGCCGGCTGCAGTGGGGCAGGTGTGGCCGGGGTGGCACGTTCCACAGAGCTGGTGGGAGCCAGGGACAGGCAGAAGCCTGCCCCCTCTGAGTTGGCAGGGTGGGAGCTTCATGCTCTCTGGGTGCAGCTGCAGCTGGACAGCTGCAGCTGCAGACCTGGGCATCCCTGTGCTCTTGGGGTCCAGGAGCAGGCAGGAGCCCCAACCTCTTGGGCGCAGCTGCAGTCACCAGAGCCCTAGCTGTGGACCCAGGCATCCCTGTGCTCTTGTGGGCCAGGAGCAGGTAGGAGTCCCGGCCTCCCGGGCACAGCTGCAGCTACCCAAGCCATGGCTGTGGACCAGGCATCCCTGTGCTCTTGGGGGCCAGGATCAGGCAGGAGCCCCAACCCCTGAGGTACAGCTGCAGCTGCAGCCACCCAAGCCACAGCTGTGGACCCAGGCATCGCTGCACTCTCAGGGGCTAGGCTTGGAAGTGCTTGCTCCTGCTGCCTGGCCTCTTCTAACTCCCTGTACCTGCTCTGATCTTGGAGCAAAGTTGAGGCCAAGCCCGGGCACTGCCACAACCTGGCTGGGTGTGCACAGGGTTGGGGCAGCACTGACATGCCAGCCCTCTGCTGCCTCAGCTCCCTCTGGACTTTGGGTGCTGAAAAGCACCGGAGGGAGACTGAGGGGGTGCTGTGGGTAGCTCAGCGCTGGCCTACACATGCCCCTTGGCACATGGCAGGAGGCAGACAGGCTCCTGTGTGGAAAGGGGGCAGGTTCCTGGTGAAGACCCACCTTCAAACCAGGGAGGCCTGAAGCCTGGGGGGCCGGGCTGCCAGCCCCGAAGACTGGAGTGAGAATTTATGGTGTTTTTTCCAGGCCTACCCATGGCCACCCATGAACCAATCAGTACACACTTCCTCCCCTTTGAAGCCCATCAAAACCCCAGACTCAACCAGACTTGGGAAATGATGGGACGACCTGCCTATGGAGAGGAGCTACCCACTCCAGGGTCTCCTCCCTGCTGAGAGGTAAGCAGATGATGTGAAAACCAGCTGAGGAGAAGAGCTACCCACTCCAGGGTCTCCTCTCTGCTGAGAGCTGAACGCTCATCGGGACACCCTGGCTGTGGAGATGAGCTACCCACTGCACGTCTCCTCTGAGCTGTTCTATTGCTCAATAAAGCTCCTCTTTGCCTTACCCTCCACTTATCTGCATACCTCATTCTTCCTGGATGCAGGGCAGGAAGTTGGGACCTGCCAAATGGTGGCGCTGAAAGAGCTGTAACACCAACAGGTCTGAAACATGCCACTTGCTCACCATGTTGCAGGCAACAACAAGGAGAGAACAGAGAAGGAGAGAAGAGCTGCAGAGAGAAGAGCTCCCTTTGGGGAGCCCAGACCTAGGAGCTCCCCAAGCCAGGTCTGTGACACCCTCTTTTGGGCTCTGTGGTTCTTGGAGTCTCCAAGCTTCCAGGCACCACCACATTCCCTGGTGCCAGCTGTGGAAACTGCTTGCAGTATGCCTGGTCCAGCTGCAGCCTCGCAGGGAGCCTGCACCTGTGCCAGTGCCTGGAGCTGCCCACCCCACCACAGTCAGTGTGTCTGGCTGTGCGCAGTGGCTAGACCCCATGTTCACTTGATCACACACCCCTTGCCACTCCACTTGTCCTTGGCAGGCACGGGATCCAAGCTGGCAGCACAAGCCTGCCAGACTGAGTGGGCCCAGCGGGCCCAAGCAAAACTCAGGCAAGGGTGCCATTGGCCACAGAGGTTTCCAGCTAGCAAAGTGACACCCAAGGATCCCATAACATTAGCTTCCTGTTTTGATCATTGTACTGTGCTTATGTAAGATGTAAAAATTTGGGCTACCTGGGTAATGGTGAACTCTACCATTTTTGCTACCTTTTTGCTAAGTTTAAAATTGTTTCAGAATGAAAAATAATACTTAGTGGTTTTGAATGACCTCTTAATGCAAGTCAGCAGTGGATCTATTGGCCAAAGAAGGAAGGAAAGAGGAGAAAGAGAAATACAGCATTTTGTTTTTGTGTTTGTTTTTGAGACGGAGTCTCATTCTGTGTCGCCCAGGCTGGAGTGCAGTGGCGCAATCTCGACCCACTGCAACCTCCACCTCCCAGGCTCAAGTGATTCTCCTGCCTCAGCCTCCCAAGAAGCTGGGATTACAAGTGTACACCACCACACCCAGCTAATTTTTGTATTTTTAGTAGAGACAGGGTTTCACCATGTTGGCCAGGCTAGTATTGAACTCCTGACCTCAAGTGATCTGCCCACCTTGGCCTCCCAAAGTACTGGGATTACAGGCATGAGCCACTATGCCCGGCGAAATACAGCACGTTGAATGAAGAAGCTGTATGTCTTCATTACGTCTAGGGAGTATTAGGTTCTAGGTGTCATGGTTTCAGAGAGATTTAGAAAAGCAGTAACACTTTTGGCCGGGCGCAGTGGCTCACGCCTGTAATCCCAGCACTTTGGGAGGCCGAGGTGGGTGGATCACAAAGTCAGGAGTTTGAGACCAGCCTGGCTAACATGGTGAAACCCTGTCTCTACTAAAAATACAGAAATTAGCTGGGCGTGGTGGCTGGTGCCTGTAATCCCAGCTTCTCGGGAGGCTGAGGCAGGAGAATTGCTTGAACCCGGGAGGCGGAGGTTGCAGTGAGCCGAGATTGTGCCAATGCACTCCAGCCTGGGAGACGAGTGAAACTCTGTCTTAAAAAAAAAAAAAAAAAAGAAAAGAAAAAGAAAAACAGTAATACTTTTAACTATTTTATGTAAGGACTATTTAACCTTGGCTCACATCTCTGCATGTTACTAGGAGCTCTTGAGGAATACTGATATACCTTGGTCCCACTCAGAAATTCTGACTGCTCTATGGTGGGCCTAGACATTAGTATTTTTTAAAAACCTTTCCAGGTGATTCTGATTGTTAACCAAGGGGGCTGGGAGCCCCTAGGTTAAGGGAACTGGAATGTTTCACTGGGAAAAGACTCAAGTCAGCTTTATAAGAATCATATAGGAAAGCTTGGGAAGATAAAGCTTTCTGAGTTCCTACCCTCTGGAGACAACTGGTAGATTTAGGATGACGTCTGCTTATGAAAATCTTCCCTTGTGACCTTGATGTGCAGCCAGGTATGGCCACAGCGGGCTGGGTCACTGCTTCTCATACTTTCATGTGCATATGAATCACCAGGAGAGCTTGTTAAGATATAGGCTGTGATTCAGTAGGCTGGGGAGGAGCTCAGGAGTCCGCATTTCTAACAGGCTCCCAGGTGTTGCCGATGCTACTGATCTGGGAAGCACACTTTAGTAGACAGCCGCTTAGTATAGTTTATTACACAAGGGATTCAAGCATTGGATGTGGTGGAGGGAGTGGTTTAGACTCAGGTACATCCTGAAAGTTCTAGGGAAGTCATTTAAGCCTCAGCAGTGCATTTATTTAGGTAGCAGCATGGTAGAGTGGAAAGAGCATTGACTTGGAAGTCATATCTGGATTCCATATTCATGATTTACTGTTTGGGTAACCGTGAACAAGTTATTTCACCATTTTGTGTCTCTGTTTTCAATGAGGAAAATAAATACAAAGACATCTCCCTGCCAGATTAGCATTAGAGAATATGTGTTTAAAGAACCTAGCATAGCTCTTGATACAAAGTAGGTGTTCAGAAAAGTGACTATTTTACTGTTTATGCTGTGGAATCCTCTTTTGTTGGAAGACCAGACTGTGAGTAATGTGCATGAAAAATACTTAACAGTACTAATCAGTTTTGCATCAGAGACGACTTCTATGGGCAAGAAAAAGCTAAGGCTACTTAAGTAGAAATTATCTTGACCTCAAGAAAAATACTTGTTCTTGTTTGTCCCCCACGCAATTAACTTTTGCAGTCATCTTAGTTATTGGCCTGATAAAATGTGACAAATGATTAACTGATTCAAACAAATATTTGTTGAGCATCTGCTACTCTAAGAGTCAAATAATTCTGAACTATTGTGACTCTCCACATAAAGCATATTTCAGGCCTTAGCTCCTTTGAGCTCACTGTTGTCTTTGCTTCTTTTCCTCCTTCCGGAGACCCTCTGAAGCTTGGGGTTCAGGTTGGGCTAATACTCTATTAGCACCCTATGTACCCCGTCATAGCTTTGTTTCTACCAGCCTGCAAGCTGGGGCTTGTTGTAGCCTCATAACTGGGTACAGCGCCTCAAATTATTGTTGAACTGATTGTGTGACATAGGATGCCCTCAAGGAGATCGGAGTCTGAAGTATCTGAGAGGTCAGGGAAGGCTTTCTGAAAAAAGTGATGCTTGAGCTGAGACTTAAGAAGAGGCAGGTTGGCCGGGTGCGGTGGCTTACGTCTGTATTCCCAGCACTTTGGGAGGCCGAGGTGGGTGGATCACCTGAGGTCAGGAGTTCAAGACCAGCCTGACCAATATGGTGAAACCCCATCTCTATTAAAAATACAAAAATTAGCTGGGCGTGGTAGCAGGCGCCTGTAGTCCCAGCTACTAGGGAGGCTGAGACAAGAGAACTGCTTGAACCCGGAAGGCGGAGGTTGCAGTGAGCCGAGATCATGCCACTGCACTCCAGCCTGGGTGACAAAGCAAGACTCTGTCTCAAAAAAAAAAAAAAAAAAAAAAAGGCAGGAGTTAGAAGGAGGTGGAGCGGCTGGAAAGCATGGTGCATTTGGGGAACTGTACATAATTCAGAAGCATGGTGGGTATTTGGGGAATTGGGGTGAAGCTGGAGAACAGGTGAAGGCTAGCACGTGACGAGCTTAAATGGCAATTGGATTTTATCTTTGAGGATAATTAGAGACCAGTAACAGATTTTAAGCAGGAATGTGTGGAGGGTGGGTTGAGGATGATAATAGATACAGGGAAATTGGTTAGGAGTTTTATATAAAAGCCAGGTAATCAGATTCCACCTGTCCCCTTAGTGTCTTTTCTGGGCTTAACTGCTTTCCCTCAGACCAGAGTGGTTCACTCTAGAAGTGCCCTTTGCCTGGTCTGCTTCTGACTGCACAGTGGGAGCAGACCTTGGAGCATCACAGATCTCATCTGGTCCCTGGCAATGGGTGTCTGGCCCACGTGAGGCAGCAGGTGCAGCCATTTCTGTTCTGTAGAGTAAGTTGGATAGCAAGAGGCCCTTGGTAAATGCAGAGACAACGTTACTGGGTTTTAATACCATGTGTGCTATGTCCTAGCTATGGGGACATTAGAGAAGTTACATAACATCTCTGAACCTCGTCCATAAAATGGAGATAATGCTAACTCTAGTGTAGTTGTTTTTCTGAGAATTGAATTGGATGACGATGACAAAAATAATGTCATTTAGTACATTTAGTAAGCGTCAATTTTATGTCAGGCCCTGGCCCAGGTACATTCATTAATTAAAACATGGGTCAAACACCAAAAATTGTGTTTAGTTCATGATAGCTACTCAATAAGTATTAGATTCCTCCTCCCATGTCCTCCTGATCATTGCACTTCTACAGTTTGTCAGTGACTGATGGATTGTTGTCTTAGCTCTGTCTTCCAAACGATGTTATTTATTCTCACAAATTGACACGGAGAGAAAATAATGACGATTTAATTTATGTTCAGGAAGCAGCCAGTGAGTAATTTCCAACATTGTTTCATTAAGGAAGTACTTGGGGCTTAGGAATCAACTGTATTTTAACCAAATTATAATTTAATACAATTAGCCCTTGAACTTAAATTTTAGGCTCAGGATCCTGGGCTGCAAAGAAACCAGTCAGAGCTGCTACTTGGACTGTGACATTGCTTGTGTGATATTTTGATATTAGTGCCCATCTTTTGACCAAATAATCAGCATAAACATCTGAATACAAGTTCTGTTTAATGGACAAAATGTAATATGTAAGGTTGTCCAAGGATTGGAATGAGTTGTATGTCCCTACCTAGATGCCTGACCAGTTTCTGATGATACTGGGCCCTAGCTTTGTCTAAAAGTAAATGAAAATGCCTGTTAGTTTTCAGTAACATTGCTCACTATAGCCTTTCTTTTTCCTTCTTTGTGTAGGTTTTCGGTAACCAGATCCTCTTTGACAATATAAAGCATGGATTAAAACTAACTCTGTAGCAATCCTAGGATTATTGGCTCAGGAGAATAAATCTTGGGTTGACTGTGAGATGATTTCACTTAAGTCTCATTTTGAAGAAAGCAGCTATGGGAGAGGCAGCTCTGAGCATGGTTTATTGTTTATTCCTGGTTGCCCAAGAGCAATTCGTATGAGTATCACAGTCCGTTATGCATATGGCACGAGTGACTGTTTCTGAGAAGTGTGGTGGGTTGCTGGCAGTCGTGAATAGACCTGAAAACTGGCTGTGGTTCTGGGCCAAGCCCTCATCCCTGGTCAACAGAGCAAAACTTGAGGAAAGCAAGAGTCATAGTCATTGAAAGACTCATCTGCTTATGTGTGTCTACAGTGCCACCCAAGTCCGAGGTTAGCTTATCACTGGAGATCAGCATAAAACTAGAGAATTTGTGAACATGTTCTATGTCTGACCATGATATAATCTTTCTTCTTTCTTTCCTCAAAAATTTCTCCTGCTTCTGGATATAGGTTGTTTATCATACCCCAGTCACAAACGCTTCCTCAGAGGGTATGAGATAAGGGCTGAGATTAATATGCCAACTTTCCCTTACTTATATCTTTTATTTTCCAGCAACAGCTGCAGGCCTATGTGGCCTGGGTGAATGCACAGCTGAAGAAGAGGCCAGCAGTGAAGCCTGTGCAGGACCTGCGACAGGATCTCCGGGATGGCGTGGTCCTGGCATATCTCATCGAGATTGTTGGTCAGTTGGCCCTGGACTCTGATACTAGAGTACATAGATCAGAACCTGGCCTTCTTTATCCTCCATATGCCTTTTAGAGCAGGTTATTTTTTCTTTAGAATATATGGCAGTGGAGGTAGAGAAGACTTAAAATACTTGCCCAAGATTAATTCATTTATTTATTATTCAATAAACATTGTGTCCCAGGCACTGTATTATGCTTTGGGAATATGAGGATGAGAATAGTCTATGCTGTCAAGAGTCTACCACACTAGTTCGAAAGGCTGGAAAGTGAAGTCAATTCCATTAATGTGCTTAGTACTCCAGTGGGGTAAGCACAGATGGGAGCACATAGGAGGGACACCCAGCCCAGTCTTAGGGGCTGGGGGATTGGCTTACCAGAACTGATGTCTCAACTGAGGCCTACCAAAAGAACTGGTATCTAAACCAAGGCCAGAGAAGGAAGTAGTAGTCAGGCAAAAAGAGGGATGTTACTGGCAAAAGGACCCTTCTGCCGTAATGCTTCATAAAAGGTTTTTTCCTCTTGAACCCTGGGGTTGTTGCCAGTCATTCTTACTAGATGGTACCATAACCTTATTTCCATAGCATTTTTCCATATTTCTATTATTATTTCTCTCATCGAATGGTAATTATGTGGTAATCATTTGATTACCTATCCTGTGTGATCTGAGCTCTTTAAGAGCAGGCATAGTATAATGTTTTTCTGTTTATGCAAGCTCTAGCCAAATGCACATAATAGGTTCTCAAACATTTATTGTTACATTAGTTAGCTGACTTTGCTTTGAGTTCTTGAGGGATATAGGACCTACAAGTGGTACGAAAGAAGCCAGGTTTGCAACAAGCAGCCCATCCATGAATACCTCATTGGGACAGTTTATGAATTCATCAGAGTATTCATCTGTAATGATAGTAAGAATGGCAACGGTAATAGCAACTGCTAGGATTGAACACTTTCTATCTTGTTTAATTTCATTTAATCATCACATCTTTGGGAAACATAATATTATCCCCACTTTTAGGAAACAAGCTTAAAAGAGAAGATTTATAAAAATAAATAGTATGAGTCAAACAAAATAGCTAAACATGCTATTTTGATTTATTTATGATAGGTGTATAATATGACTACTACTATTGTATTCATTTTATGAGGCTTAGGAAGGATAAGCAACTTTACAAAGTCACATAACTGTAAGTGCCAAAGTAGAGGTACAAACCTAGATCTACTTTAATTCCAAAGCCTGTTTTAAACATTTAATGTTTCACTTATTTGAATAGGTTATACATGGACTAGTAGGAAATCCAGATGTACAAAAGGATGTAAGATCAAACCTCCTTTTTCCACTTATGTCCCCCCACCAGCTACCCATTTTTCCTTCTAGAGGCAACTAGTGTTAGCAGTTTCTTGCATTTCTTCCCAGAGAAACTTCCCATTCTATGTCTATACAAGTAATATGAATATGTATTCTTATTTTTCCAAATCCTAGGCCCTTTTTTTCCCATTCCCTCCCCTGCAAAACCCAGGGTTATTATTTTTTTTTTCCTTTTTTTTTTTTTTTTTTTTTTTTTGAGATGGAGTCTTGCTCTGTTGCCAGGCTGGAGTGCAGTGGCATAATTTTGGCTCACTGCAGCCTCCACCTCCTGGGTTCAAGCAATTCTCCTGCCTCAGCCTCCCAAGTAACTGGGACTACAGGCATGCGCCACCACGCCAAGCTAATTTTCGTATTTTTTAGTAGAGACGGGGTTTCACCATGTTGGCCAGGATGGTCTCGATCTCTTGACCTCGTGATCTGCCTGCCTTGGCCTCCCACAGTGCTGGATTACAGGCCTGAGCCACCGCGCCCAGCCAAAACCCAGGTTCTTAAACACAACTTTCTATTGTGACTTTGCTAGATAGAAAAGCTCCTCACAAGATTTTGCCTATACTCACTGGATCCACTTCCTTATTTCCTATGCTTTCTTTAATCTGCCGTTATGAGGCTTTTGATCCCACTCCACTGAAACCGCCTTCCTCAAGGTCATATCAAATCCAGTGGCCAAGCCTCCACCTTATCAAATCCAGCGTCTAGGCCTCAGACCTCATTTTTTTCAACATAGCAGTACTTGACATAGTTGATAACGTCCTTCTCTTCAAAGACTTTCTTTACTTGGCTTCCAGAATCCTGTTAACTTCTAGTTTTCTTCCCTCCTCACGGGCTTCTTTCATTTGTTTTGCTGGCTTTTCATTTCCTTCCTGACCTCTAATGCTGGAGTGCTGCAGGTTCAGCCCTCTTATATATTATCTACTCCTAAGTGATTTCTTCCCAAATTTGTATCTTTAAGCTTGAATTTTTCCTTAAGTTATAGACATGAATATCCAACATCTCTACTTGGATGTCTAACATGCAACTCAAATTTCACACATCCTAGTCAGAAATTTGGACATCCTTCCCCCTACCAATCCCGTTATTCTCCAAGTTTCTTCATCTGAGTAACATACTGCATTATCATTTGCCTAGGTGTTACAGCAGAACACTTAGAAGGTGTCCCTAATTGTCCTTTTTCTCATATATCGAATCTTTCATATGTGCCATCTGCTTTGTATTCACAATATACCTGATATCTAACTTCTCATCAGTCAGCCTGTTCCACTCTAGCCCAAACCATCATGTGCTGTCTTGACTATTTTCATCATCCTTCAGACTGATCTCCCTGTTTCCTCTCTCCATAGTCTATTTCCATGCAGAGTACATTTTATTTATTTTATTATTTTTGTAGAGACGGGTTTTTCGCCAGTTTGCCTAGGCTAGTCTTGAACTCTTGGGCTCAAGCAGTTCTCCTGCCTTGGCTTCCCAAAGTGCTAGGATTACAGGCGCGGGCGTAAGCCATGGCACCCTGCCAGTCAACTTTTAAAAACATAAACCAGATTATGTCACTCCCTTGTCTCAGACTCTCCATTGGCTGCTCATTACACTTAGGATAAAATTCAGGCCCTTTGCTCTGGTCCAGAAAGCCCCGCATGCCCTGGCCTTGCTTGCCTGTCTAGCCTTTCCTAGGACTTGACTCCTTGCTCACTCCCCCAGCCACACTGCTGTTGCTGTTCTTCAGGTAAGCGGAGCTTGGGGTTTGTCCCTGTGGTTCCTCAGTCTGGAATGCTTCCTCCTCAAATCTTAAACATGCTTTACTTTATTCAAGGTGCTGCCAAATGTATTATCAGAGAGACCATGATCACTGTACTTTATTTTTCCTCAAGTACTTATCGCTACTGTGAAATTACATTAAACACTTACTTGTTAACTTGATTGTTGTCTGCCACTCCTGCAGATATAAATTCTATGAAGGGAGGGACTTTATTGTTCTTTTTCTTTCCTGTTTCTCTGGTGCCCAGAATAGTGAGTACTTGCCACTCAGTAGATGCTGAGTGAATATTTGCTGACTGAATAAATGTACACACAGTAAATTCACAGACCCCTAAGTATAAATTTGAAAGCCTTCCATCTAAATGACAAACACCAGGACTTAACTCATTTATATATTTATGTATAATGTTGGTGTTCACATCAAATCTTCCCTTCCTCTGTGTCTAGCTGCTATGAAACTTTGATAATATTCCTCCCTATAACTTCCTATATTTTTCTGTCTCCTAACAGCAGGAGAAAAGCTGATTGGGGTACAGCTGAGTCCCAGTAACCAACAGGAGATGAAGAATAATGTGGAGAAAGTGCTACAGTTTGTGGCCTCTAAAAAGATTCGTATGCACCAGACTTCAGCTAAAGGTCAGTGCCTCATCACATCCTTGGTGCATGAGTATACTCAATGTTAACCAGTGAGTGCTAGCCTCAGGAAAATCCTTGGTTGTAACCTGTGGGGAGATAGAAAGTCTCCATTCATTTTATTTTATTTTTTATTTTATATTTCATGATTATTATTTTTTGTGATGGAGTTTCACTCTTCTTGCCCAGGCTGGAGTGCAATGGCACAATCTTGGTTCACTGCAACCTCTGCCTCCCTGTTTCAAGTGATTCTCCTGCCTCAGCTTCCCAAGTAGCTGGGATTACAGGCATGTGCCACCATGCCTGGCTAATTTTGTATTTTTAGTAGATATGGGGTCTCACTGTGTTGGTCAAGCTGGTCTTGAAATCCTGACCTCAAGTGATCCACCTGCCTCGCCTTGGCCCCCCAAACTGCTGGGATTACAGGCGTGAGCCATTGTGCCCAGGCATTCATTTTAATTGAATACAGATTTGCTTGAGTGTATGTAGGAAAATTAGTGGTTAGAGAAGAAATTATGGTCGGGCATGGTGGCTCATACCTCTAATCCCAGCACTGGGAGGCCAAGGCGGGAGGATCACTTGAGCCCAGGAGTTTGAGACCATCCTGGGCAACATAGTGATGCTCTGTCTCTATTTTTTAAAAAAGAGAGAAATTACAATATTGGAATATTAATTTTAGAATTTCTCATTTAAGTTATCAAAAATGAAGAGATTATGTATTTTAAGTTCCTTGGGTTTCATGACAAAATATTATTTAAGATACTCATAACCTACATTTTTTTCCATCTAGTTTTTTAGAAGGGAAATATTTTATAGCCCTGTTTTTGAATATCATAGAACATTCTAGGCAAGATGAAAGCAGCTCTGTGACCGCATCTGCCCTCTTCTGTAGTGGCTTGGCCCAGATGGGTTTGCCGGGCTATTTTGAGCCCAGGCTTCAAGGGAGGAACAATGTAGGTGTTCTTAGAGAGCATAGGCTCCCTAGTTCTCTTGCTGTTTCTCGAGAACTGACTATAGATCTGGTTTTGTTTCAGCATCAGTTCCTGGGTCTGATTGCCTTTCGGTCTCATGACAATAGGGGCAGAACAGCTCATGTTGGATTATTATATTAGTGTTCTCTGTGTTTAGATCATTTAGAAGGGGCCAATACTGATCATTGAGAGCATCTTGTAGAAGGTATCAAAGAATCCTTCACCACTTCTTCTCAACATAGTACTGGCAGTCCTAGCCAGAGCAATCAGTCAAGAGAAAGAAATAAAAGGTATCCAAATAGGAGAAGAAAAAGTCAAACTATCTCTCTTCACTGATGATGTGATTCTATACCTAGAAAACCCCAAAAGGCTCTGCCAAAAGGCTCCTAGAACCGATAAATGACTTGAGTAAAGTTTCAGGATATAAAATCAGTGTGCAAAAATCAGTAGCATTTATTTTACTTTTTTGAGATGGAGTTTTGCTTTGTCACCCAGACTGGAGTTCAGTGTTGTGATCTCACCTCACTGCAACCTCCGCCTCCTGGATTCAGGTGATTCTCCTGCTTCAGCCTCCTGAGTAGCTGGAGCTACAGGCATGCGCCACCATGCCTGGCTTATTTTTGTAGAGACGGGATTTCATCATGTTGGCCAGCGTGGTCTTTAACTCCTGACCTCAAGTGATCCACCTGCCTCAGCCTCCCAAAGTGCTGGGATTATAGGCATAAGCCACCACGCCTGGCCAAATCAGTTGCATTTCTATACACCAATAACATTCTAGCTGAGAGACAAATTATGAACAGAATCCCACTTACAATGACCACACACAAAAAAGAAATATCTAGGAATACATCTAACCAAAGAGGTAAAAGAAATTCAAAATACAAAAATTAGCCAGGCGTGGTGGTGCGTGCCTGTAGTCCCAGCTACTCAGGAGGCTGAGACAGGAGAATAGCTTGAGACCAGGAGGCCAAGGTTCCAGTGAGCCGAGATTGCGCCACTGCACTCCAGCCTGGGCGACAGAGCGAAACTCTATCTCAAAAAAAAAAAGAACAAAGCTACAAAGCTGGGGTGTCACATTACCTGACTTCAAACTATACTACAAGACTACAGTAACCAAAACAACATGATACTGGTATAAAAACAGACACATAGACCAATGGAACAGACTAGAGAACCCAGAAATAAAGTTCCACACCTACAACCATGTGATCTTTAACAAACTCAACAAAAATAAGCAATGAGGAAAAGAATCCCTATTCAATAAATGGTGCTGGGATAACTGGCCAGCCATATGCAGAAGAATGAAACTAGATCCCTGTCTATCACCATATACAAAAA
This sequence comes from Nomascus leucogenys, assembly GCF_006542625.1. Taxonomy (NCBI): domain Eukaryota; kingdom Metazoa; phylum Chordata; class Mammalia; order Primates; family Hylobatidae; genus Nomascus; species Nomascus leucogenys. The sequence goes on along the minus strand of NC_044395.1, from coordinate 22,909,341 downwards.
TTAACTCAAGATGGAATAAAGACTTAAATATAAGACCTTAAACTATAAAAATCTTAGAAGAAAACCTAGGAAATAACCCTTCTTGATATTGGCATTGGCAAAGAATTTATTAGTAAATCCTCAAAGCAATTGCAACATAAACAAAAATTGATAATTGGAATCTAATTAAACTAAAGAGCCTCTGCATAGCAAGAGAAACTATCAAGGGAGTAAACAGCCTATAGAATGGGAGGAAATATTCACAAACTATGAATCTGACAAAGGTCTAATATCTAGAATCCGTAGGGAACTTAAATCAACAAGCAAAAACAAATAACCCTCTTAAACAGTGGGCAGAGGACATGTACAGTACTTCTCAAAAGAAGACATACAAGTGGCCAACAAACATATGAAGAAAAGCTCATCAACACTAATCAGATAAATGCAAATCAAAACCACAGTGAGATACTATCTCACCCAGTCAGGATGGCTTTTGTTAAAAAGTCAAAAAATAACAGATGTTGGCGAGGCTGTGGAGAAAAGGGGACACATATATTGTTGGTGGGAATGTAACTTTGTCCAGCCACTGTGGAAAGTAGTTTGGAGATTTCTCCAAGAACTACAGCAATCCCATTACTGGGTATATACCCAAAGGAAAATAAATCATTCTACCAAAAGGACACATGCACCCGTAGGTTCATCACAGCGCCATTCACAATAGCAAAAACATGGAATCAACCTAGGTGCCCATCAACAGTGCAGTGAATAAAGAAAATGTGGTATATATATATATATATATATATATATATATCATAGGATACTATGCAGCCATAAAAAAAAAAAAAACACACGTCCTTTGTTGCCACATGGATGCAGCTGGAGGCCATTATCCTAAGCAAACTAATGCAGAACCAGCAAACCAAACACCATTATGCTCTTGCTTATAATTGGGAACTAAACATTGGGTGCACATTGGGACATAAAGATGGGAATGATAGAAACCAGGGACTACTAGAGGAGGGAGAGAGGGAGGGGGGAAGGGCTGCAAACTACCTGTTGGGTACTGTGCTCACTATCTGGATGATGAGTTCAGTTGTACCCTAGACCTCAGCGTCACACAATATACCTTTGTAACAAACCTACATGTGTACCACCTGCTTCTAAAACAAAAGGTGAAAAAGAAAAAAACAAATACAAATAATCCTTTTCCAAGACTCGTATATTTAAAGGCTACAAAGCTAAAAAATAAAATTTTACCCATTTCCTTACATTGACTTTCCCCAGACTTACCACACTGTTTTCTGCCTACATTCCTCTTTTATTTCTAGGGCAAAATTTAGAGTTCCACGATACCTCTGATCTGGTTCCCATGTGGAGTGGGCTTGGGGATCTGGCCCATTAAAGTCAGCTATTTTGAGGGAACACTGCCATTTAGGACATCATTGTCATTTACCTGGAGAAGTGTAACAGTCTGAGTTAGTCCCGCGGCATTGATTTTTGTCCCCTTCTCATCTGCTCTCCACACTGCAGTCAGAATGATCTTTCTAAGAGTACATATACTCATGCCACTCCTCCATATCTGAGGACCCTTAGGATAAAATCCACAGTCCTTCCTGTGGCCTCCCATGTCCTGTGTGATCCACCCTGTGATTCACCCCCCTGCTGCCTCACCTTTCCCTGTCTCCCCCTGCATTCTGGGCTCTGGCTATGCTGAACTTCTTTCACTTCCTCCACCACAGTGCTGTGTCACAGAAATAGAATGCAAGTCACATAGGTAACTTAAGAGTTTCTAATAGCAGGCCGGGTGCAGTGGCTCACACCTGTAATCCCAGTACTTTGGGAGGCTAGGCTTCCCTGATCACACTCCTGGTCACTTGAGGTCAGGAGTTCAAGACCAGTGTGGCCAACATGGTGAAACCCCATCTCTACTAAAAATACAAACATTAGCTGGGCGTGGTGGTGGGCACCTGTAATCCCAGCTACTCAGGAGGCTGAGGGAGGAGAATCGCTTGAACCCAGGAGGCAGAGGTTGCAGTGAGCCAAGATCGTGCCATTGCATTCCAGCCTGGGTGATACAGTGAGCTCCGTCTCAAAAAAAAAAAAAAAAAAAAAAGGAGTTTCTAATAGCCACATCGTAAAAAAAGAAACAGGTGGGCCGGGCGCAGTGGCTCATGCCTGTAATCCCAGCCTTTGGGAGGCTGAGGCAGGTAGATCACCTGAGGTCACAAGACCAGGCTGGCCAACATGGTGAAACCCCATCTCTACTAAAAATATAAAAAATTAGCTGGGCATGGTGGCGGGCACCTGTAATCTCAGCTACTCAGGAGGCTGAGGCAGGAGAATTGCTTGAACCTGGGAGGTAGAGGTTGCAGTGAGCCAAGATCACGCCATTACACTCCAGCCTAGACAACAAGAGCGAAACTCCATCTCAAAAAAAAAAAAAAAGGTGAGATTAATTTTAATAATATTTCATTTAACTCTATATATCCAAAATACCATTTCATGAAATCAATATAAAAAATTATCGAGATATTTTGCATTTTGGGGGCATGTGTGTATGCTAAGTACATACTACACTTAGAGCACATTTCATTTCAGACTAGTGACTTTTTAAGTGCTTGATAGCTACAGGTGGCTAATGGTTCCCATATTAGATGGCGTAGCTCTAATATTGCATGCTCTTTCCCACTTCAAGACTTTCACACCTGCTGTTCCCTCTTCCTGGAATACTCTTTGTCTTTCTCTTGTCTAACTAATGTGCTACTCTTTGTCAATCAAGTCTCAGTTTAGAACCCACTTCTTCTAGGAATCTTTCTCTGAGCCATCTAGATAAGATGTCTCTACTCTGACCTCCCAAAGAATCCTGTACTTCTCTTATCAAAACACATGATCTTACTTTATTGTCATTGCTGTTATATATTTGGTCTCCCTTGTTGCCCAGAGCTTTGTGAGGACTGAGACCCTGACTGCCTTGCTTACCTGTATCACTAGCAAAATGTATTAAATGCAGAAGTCCTCAGCTTTTGCCTCCCTCTTAGGACCTCTTGGTCTGTTTTATTCTTGGTCCGTTTTATCCTTCAGATATTGTGGACGGCAACCTGAAGTCTATCATGAGGCTGGTCCTTGCCTTGGCGGCTCATTTCAAACCTGGCTCTAGCAGGACGGTGAACCAAGGACGGGACTCCAGAGCCCCTCTGCAAAGTCACCGACCACACTGTGCCACTGCTGTTGCCCAGGGAGCAGCTGCTGCTCTGGCCGATGTGTGTCATGACATGTCCCGATCAGGACGGGATGTCTTTCGATACAGACAGAGGTAAGGGTAGAAATCGGGGGATGGAAACTGATCCCTCTCTCTGATACTTCTTCTGTTAGATGATACAGTGCCGTAGATAGAAACGTCACCCAAACAGCCCCAGATTGCAGAAAAGAACATGGAGTGGGGAGGTAGGGGAGGGCACTCTCAAAAGAGAAAAGCCTTTTCTTCTGAGATGTTTATTTTTATTTTGCATTCAGCAGGAAGTAAAGGAATCTTACATGTAAGTTTTTGCGCTGGTGCCCAAAATTTAAATATACGCCTTTGGCACAGTGTGTTTTCTTCACTGGGAGGTCTGTGGGAGCAGTGTTCGGTTCATCTAGGGGAAGCTCTACTCTGGAATGTACCCAAAGGTCAGGTTGTCCTGGGAGTCATGGCAGGAAATGCTTTGTGGGTTGTGTATCTGCTAAGAGAGAGCAGGACCCTGAGGTGTTGCAGAGATTGGTGAATTACTTGTTTTTTGTCTGCCTTCCCTGCTAGGTACCAAGTGTCTTTGAGGCAGGGGTTTTGTCTTACTCATCTATGTATACTACTCGCAGAGTGGCAGTCTATCTGTATTTGTTGAGTTGATCTGATCTGAAGGACTGACACCCTCCCTTTGCTGGTGTCCTTTGACTTTAGGAACAGCAGCATGGATGAAGAAATTGAGAATCCATACTGGAGCGTGCGGGCCCTAGTGCAGCAGTATGAAGGGCAACAAAGGTCCCCGTCTGAATCCAGCTGCTGCAGGTAACTGTGGTCTCTGAAACCTGAATTCTGGGGGATTTTCGGAGTTCTCGGCTTCAAGTAACAATACAACAAGCAAAAAGGCACCTAAGCCCTTTTTCTCCCGTCAGTTTATGTTTGGCTTTAAAGGGATACCCCTTAGCAGTGCTTTGTGGGTTTGTGCTAGTAGAAGGGTAGGAAGGTAGGGTGGGGTGCTGGTTTATTTCCCACAAATGGAATCTGTGCAGTCCCAGTGCCAGTGCTTAAGTGTGACCACATGGGGGCATGGCTGGAACCTGTCAGGGCCCAGTCCAGTGGTTCTGACATTTGCATATCAGGTGCCAGTGTTTATGATAGCCAGTTCCATTGTACTGTCCTTGAGCCTAACTGTAACTCTTAAGTTAAGGCCTGAAAAGTCTGTGTAAAGCTCATAGAAGAGAAGAAACTGAGCAGAGTTGTCTTAGAGCATTAGAATGTTTCCAACTTTCCTCTACAGGAACTGTGGCTGATTAGTATGCGTTTGAGCAAACTAATGATGTTTGGGACTCTAGCTAAAAGTTGTCTGTATCCTTTAGAGCCAAGTACAGAGACCAAAACAGGATACAGTGCCCTAATAAAAACCTTATCAATGGCAGAAAAAGATTACTTTACTGGCTCATGTAAATTGTGCTTCTGTAAACACTCCCCAGATCATGTTTTTACTAACTTCATTTTGTTGCTGAATCATAATTTATGCTCTAATGACCTTTTCTTTCCTATCCCAACCCTGTGTAATCTGCTCTATTTAGGGCTAATTGTTCCTTGTCTTGTATGTATGTTATGTGTCCTTGTTTTCTTCCTCCTATTTTTTTTTCTCATAAAATTCCATCCTATTTTGATGCACCATTTCCTAATTTATTGAGGTCATATGGAACTCTTTCTAGTATTTTAATATACTGGTAACCTTGCTAACTTTTTACCTTTTACATTTAATAGGTGTGCTCTTCCTTATAAAATTCACATAACATAAAATTAATCATTAAACATTATAAAGTGTACAATTCAGTGGCATTTAGTACTTTCATAATGTGGTGCGACCATCACCTCTATCCACTCAGAAGACATCTTCATCACCCCAAAAGGAAGCCCTGTGCCCATGAAGCAGCAGGTGTGCTTTTAATGAGAATCTAAATCATTTCTTCCTTGCTTACTGCTTAGGTTATCACCTGGGGCAGAATCGAAGGATGTTTTTGTTGTGTGATGATATCTATTGCTTCCTGCACTTCTGCAGGCCTTTCACTCTTCTGAGCCTGACAGTGCCTGCTAGAGTTGGGGGTAGGAGGAAGAGTGGATTTCTTCCTGAGGGCACCTGCTTTCTCCTCCAAGGCAGGAGGACTGAGGGGAGGGCTGTGAGACTGTGAATGTGTGAATGAGGGGCCCACCGGCTATCAGGCTGCAGTGAGCTAATGGTGACAGTTTTCTAGGAGAGGGGCCAGGGGAGAATTGTTTGCTTTACCCTGTTTTTCACTACTCGATTTTGACATTTTCTTCTAATGCTGACCCCTCATCCAGCTCTTTGGCATGCTGGGTTAGTAGCTGCCTTTTCCTCAGTGAGCCCCTGGGGAAGGAGAGGGCTTCTTGTCGCTATCTGGAACCCAACAGGTTCCCGCACATTCTTAGCCCTCGCCCCCAGGGAGCCCACTTAGTGGCTCTGTGACCCATGAAGAGCGCAGGAGCCCCCAGATGTGGCTTGCTCAGGACGGGAGTGACTCAGAAGGAAGGATAGCCCCTGGGTGTCTCGTTCCCTGCCACTGCTCCTCCGGAGACGCCCTGGGGAATCCCTGCCAGCCTGTTGCTCCGAAAACCGCATACCAGCCTCATTGTAGCCAAGCAAAATGATCCTTAGTTGGTTAAAAAGAACACACGAAACGCCAGAGGGGAAGGTGGGAGGGGATAGGTGCTCGGCGAATTTTCCTGGGGAGCGTCAGTCTTCACCCCGAGGAGCGGCCAGAGCCCCATGCGGGCCTGACCTGTCCGACCCACCCGTCGTCCACAAAGGGAGGGCTCGGAGTGGAGAAGGCAAGGTTTTTGGTGCGGGGCTCCCCAGCACTCAGACCGCCAGAGCCCTCCTCGTGATTCTGCCGATACGCGGCTCTTCCCCTGCCTATCCTGAGGCTCCCAATCTCCTCTCCTCGCATCCCCCAACCCCTCGTCGACGCCCCCACCCCCACCCCACCCCGCCCAGCCCCGCCCCTGGCCTGCACCCTCAACCTCCGCCCAGAGCGATCGGTTGGCCAGCGGAGCTGGCTTGGGTCGGAGCCCGGCTGCCTCGCCGCGTGTGACAGCCCAGGGAGGGAGCAGAGGGAGGGGCGGGGAGGGATCCGGAAGGTGGCACGGAGTGGGATCGCCGCTGGGGACTCGAGGCGGGAGCCTCCCTCCCAGTGGGAGATGGGTTGAGATGCCCCCGCCAGGGGGGATGCCCAGCACCGTGCGTCCGCGGAGGCCAAGATGCAGCGGCCAGGGGCCGGCAGCCTGCGAGGGGAGGCAGCTTCCGCCGGGGCCGGGCTGCGGCACAGTCTGAGCGGCCGGGACTGCGCGCTTCAGAGCCTGGAGCATCCCAGTCGCTGGGGCCGAGACGCCGCCGCCGCCGTTCCCACTTTCTCCAGCGAGCCGGGCCAGTAGCTCCGCTAGCTGGCCTTCCCGTGGAGGCGTTTTCCAGCCCCAGCGCGGGGAGACATGCCTGAATTTGGGAGCAATGTGACTCTCAGCCTCCCACTTCACCCGGGGACGCAGGCTTGCTGAAGCCCGAGACAGGAGGGGGACCATGGGAGGGACGCAAGTCAAATGGTGAGCTGAAGCCACTCTGGCTTTGGAAGTGGGGGGCCTGGGTGGGAGCAGGGGCAGGGCTGGAGGATGCTGTTGGCCAGAGACAGGCGGGGTGGTGGGAGCACTATGTTGGGAGGACTGACTGCTGACCAGGGGTTATCACTATAAAATACGGTGGGCTTTGGAAGTGGAGCCAGCATGGGGGGAGGTGGAGTAGCCCTTGGCGTCTGCCAGGGTCTTTGGTGGGGGAGGGCACTTCATGAGGATATGGGACTCTTCCTTATTGCCTATTACCCGTTTAAAAAAATTAATTTGAGTGGGATTTGGAAGTATCTTTGCTGCAGGATTGCTTGTCTGATAAATTAAGATAGAAGAGCTATTAGACCTGTGGGAATTAAGAAATGTATCAGCCAGACCTGATCAGTCATTCTCTGACCTCAGAGAGGATTATGATGCTAAGTAGGGGATTGTTTATAAAATAGGACTTTTAAGCTAATCAGGGAGGAGCCTGCATATACATAATTAATTAGCATCAAAATATTTTTCTCTGACCTGGGGCAGAGGATATAATGCATATTCCTTGTCCATGAGGTACTTCTTTAGGGAGGCAGCAGGGTGCCTGCTCTGACATGTGCCTCGGGAGTTTCCTGCCTGAGGTCGTTTATCTCTCCACTTGGCCATCGAGTTTCATGGTCTCACCTCTCGGTGGCCTCACATTGGCAGCTTCAATTCAAGAAAGAGAAATGTTGTTTTCCTTTGGCTGCTCTGCCACTCCCCCAGCGGGGTTGGATATCCAGACATCCGCCTCCTTCTGCCCTTATATGGGAGATAACTCTTAGGAAGGAGAAGCAGCTGAGCATGCGTCTGTGCTTTTAGGAAAGCAGTTTTCTAGCATCCTAGGTTCACACTGCAGCCTCCTCCCTGACTTTGTCTCACACGTAACAACTGTGGTCCAGCAAAGTCAGAGGATGGAACATGTCATCCATAGCACCTTGTCAGATGAGAAAGTGTTGTTTTCTTGTTTCTCAAAGATGAGCAGCTCTTGCAGGCCGCTTTCTACGCTTGGATTCCCATTTCTCTAAGAAGGTAAATGCTGAGGCCTGAGCAGGCACAAATCAAAACCTCTCCTTGTGAATGACATAGTACACTTGGATGAGAGCTTTTCAAGCAGCTAATTCATGTTGGCCTGGAAGTCAAGATTGCCTAAGTGGTGAAAGATGAATAAGAAAGTTCTAGAAAGCAATTGCTATTTCAGAATATCACTTCTTGCCACTCCCTACCCCTCCTGCCTGTTTGGGTTATAGATCTATAGATATAGATCTACAGATATGGTTAAGCAACTTTCTTTAATTTGATATTTCAATTTAAAAGCTTTAAAATGTTTTCTGTGGTTCTAAGAAGGAAGAGAATGTATTTCTAGTTGAGGTCATTCCCAGCAAAGCACCTAAAATACGGACAGTGAGGAGGATGAGACACTAGTCCTCAAGCTGCCTCACTGCTTTTGAAGTGCCTGGCTACCTCCACCATGCCTGGCTCTTGTTTTTTACTGGATTCTAGGAAGACAAAATGTTAACTCCTGATCGTGGTTGTGAGGATTCGCCTGGGAGACTTCAGGGGCACATTAAGTGGGTCAGTGAATCCTAGCCACTTTCACTGTTGTCTGGGTGATAGATTTGGAAAGAATTCCTGAGAGGGGGCTGGGCCAGGAGACCCCTCAGCCCCTGAGATTCTTTCAGTGCTGATGTTCTCAAGGTGCAGTGCAAAGAGAGATGGCTCGAGACTCCTTTTCCTTGTCACTTGGAAGCACCAGCCTCACATTCCCATCTTGTCTTGTAGATTTGCTGTTTTTTTGGAGATTTAAAATTCCACTTCCCTGAAAAATCTGCCTAGTTCCTTCCAAGGGTAGTAGTTATATCAGAACTTAAGGGCCAGGTACGGTGGCCCACGCCTGTAATCCCAGTACAGAGGCTGAGGAGCGAGGATCACTTGAGCCCAGGAGTTTGAGACCAGCCTGGGTAACACGGGGAGACCTTGCTCTGCAAAATAATTAAAAAATTAGCCCGGCATCATATGCACCTGTAGTCCTAGCTGCTCGGGAGGCTGAGGCAGGAGATTTGCTCAAGCCCATGAGCTTGAGGCTGCCATGAGTTATGATGGAGCCACTGCACTCCAACCTGAGCAACAGAGTGAGATCCTGTCTCAAAAAAATAAAACAAAACAAAACCTTAAGAATTGTTGAGAAGATTCTGAGGACAATTTGAAAGTATTGTGTCAGAAATATAAATAACTCTTTGATAGGAATAAATCAAGTAAACCATTACTCCACTATTCCTAGCAAGTCTTTCCCCTTTTGACATATTATCTTCCCCTTGTCATGCTCTAGCTCAATCACTGATACATAACTGCTCCTCTGCCCAGCCTGGCAATGTACGCCCTCCAGCAACTTTTCCCCTTGAACCACCCCCACCCGGTACTCTCTTTTGTGATCAGCTCAGAGCTGATCTGCCATGATAACTTGGCTGGTATTGCCTGTATCTGTGAGAGATCAGTGTTTTGGAAATAAAATTTCCTTCTAGCTCCAAAAGCTACTAGACACAGACTGGCATCAATCTTTGAACGTGGGCCCAGGGATGGTGATGGAGGAGGTGGTGGGAGGTAAAACAAAACAAAACTTGGAGTTCTTTGAATGCTAGATTACCCATCATTTTGGTAAATCTCTTCTCAATGAATTAGGCTTAAAGACATCCTCGTTGTGGGAAAGACTTTACAGGACTGGGTCATTCCTTTATTCAATATTAATTTCATTCATTCAAAAAGTTAATCATTAAATAAATATTTTATTTTCTGTGGGCCAAGTACTGTGTTATCCATGGAGGAGTTAGATGAATAAGAACCTGTTCCTGTTCTCAGGAATAAATTATGAAAGCTGCTTTCTGAACAACTCTTCATAATAATTGTTTTTCTTCCTTTTTCTTCAATCACAGCCTGACTTCACCCAGTCCAATCCACAGTGCAAAGAGCGAGTCCATTATAACCCAGTCAGAAGAGAAGGCAGATTTTGCGATTATTCCCTCTGAAGGAATAGAGAACAGAACAGGTACTGTCTCTACGCCTGCCTGGGCTGGTTCAAGGAACAGTCAGCTTGAAGAATTTAGAGGTTTCGACCACCAATAAGCTCCCTGGCCTTCCCCATCTCCATGGTCTGTGCGTGCAGGGTCAGCACTAGAGGGCTCTAATGATTTTGATCCAATTAGTGTGGTTATCCTCTTGCAGAATGTCATTTCTGATGTCCTAGCTGTCAAAAATCTTGCAGCAGCATAGACAGGCCCTTTCTCAGCTGGCTGCCTATGAATTAGAAAATGACTTTGGGACAGTCAAAAGCCTTACTCAAGTAAACACTTTTATTATTCCTATCTTATACAAATAATTGCAGGACTTACATAACTTAAATTGGGACCAGAAATGTATTGTATGAGCTGAGGTGTCTGTGAGGACACAGAGAATAGAGAGCAGGTCTATATCAGCCTTGGTATGAAGCTCCAGAAAGGACCACAAAGAGTTCCCTTTGTTTAGACTTCCATCTGTCTCAGTTGCTCTCTATTTTTTCTTACATAGAGAGAGAAACATGTAAGAAGCAAAGTGCAAGACTTAGAATTTTATTTACCCACAAGAGTTGTAATGAAACAGAGGCCCTCAGAAGAAAAACTGGAATTGAATTCTTCTGTATTCTGCTCCCCATCTAACCCTGGCATTAGTACCAAAGAGTCAGTCATGTTACTGAGTCAAAACTCCTGAGGCCTTAGAGAGAGAGGGAGAGCATTTACTGAGTGCCGCTTTGGGCCAGGCACCGGCAGGCCCTGCACATAAGTTACCTCATTTAATCTTCGCAGCAACCCAGAGGGGTTATTATATTCGTCTCATGAATGAAGAAACTCACTGAAAGAGTTTATGCCTTTCTGAATTCTAGAATTCATTTTAAATGGCTGTACATACAATTAGATAGTATAAAATAGACAAGGAAACCAGAGCAAAGAGACCTTAAAGCTAGGAAAATAAAAGTGATATTAAACAGTTTGTGCAGGTATGTTTTTATTGGTTTGTTTGCTGTGTGACTCACACAGTATTCTATATGAAAGTGGTTCAGTTATGACTGAGTGCTCAAAGGAATATTGAATTGAGGTCTCCCCTCTAAAGTTTCAGAGTAACCAGTAAGATTTTGTTGTCATTGCATCTGACAGCTCCTCTTTTTGTACCTGGCAAAGTCAGGCTCTTGGAATGCCAGTTCTAAGAATTAGGGGTGAAGTCTGTGTGGCACATACCAAGGCTCCCATGGAGGAAATCTTACTACTTCCTAAGTTTTAAAAGAGGATAGATTGTTCTAGCACCAAGTGAGCCTGAGGCCTGAGCTCACAGCCAATTCTTTAGGCCTCACAACCCCACCTGGTGGAGAGTCCAGTCTGTGCTACGAGAACAGGTTCAGAACGCAGGTGACCTGAACCTGTGAACGCTACCCTGTGAACGCTGTCTGCTGGAAATCAGTTTTCTTCAACATGAACTGTACTCCCTCTTTTCATTTTGTAGAGGGGACAGATTCTCCATTATCTCAAGACTGGAGGCCAGGGAGCCCTGGAACCTATCTGGAGACCTCATGGGAAGAACAGCTGTTGGAACAACAAGAATATTTAGAAAAGGAAATGGAGGAAGCAAAGAAAATGATATCAGGACTACAGGTAGCTCTTTCCCTTGTAGTTTGCCCTTGTTGTACCAATTGATTATTAAGTCACTATTATCAATGGAAAATAAACTGATTTTAGTTTTGTAGGAGGTCAGAACTAAATGAGGAGTTTAGATATAGGGAATAGTACAGAAAGAGCAGAAAATTCCTTATATTTGAGCACTTTAAATGGACTTTGTGGGCTACCGTTCATAGCACAGTACTTAAGATTTCAGCAAGCCCAGGAGCCATTACTGACCCTTATCAAGTCCTTATTGTTGACTCTCTGCTACATAGGTGGGCTTCTACCCTGTATGTGGCTGCAGACCTACAATTGCAGCTTTCACCAAAGAATGGCACTGTGAATAGTCTGGGATTTTCTTCTAGGAATTCTCCAGCAGGAAGAGTGTAAGAGCCAGTAACGCTGCCAGGTTTCCATTTGAATTTAGCTAAGGGATTTAGCTCACTCCTAATACATGTGCAAATGGATGCCAAGGCATAATGGTCAGGTAGAAGAAGTTTACTTTGAGCAACAAAGCCCTTCAGTTTTTCCTATACCTGTAGTGCCAGCTTGGCAAATCTACCCCAGAGACTGACTGACCCACTTGACATAGTTCCCACCCTGAGTGACCCCCTCATTCCTGTCTTTGCGTGTCTGTCTCTGTTTGGGGGAGCCCTTATAGTGTGCTGATGACCCTGAAATTGCCTAGGAATATTCCTTTCTGTTCGTGCTGGGAACTGCAGTGCTTCTGAATTGTCAAATATTTATGGACACGTAAACAAAGCCCACATTATGTGTGTGGCTCTGGCAGCCGGCAGGCGGTGGAGGGTGTGCTCCCAGCTAGCCTGCAACAGGGTGGGGACACAAAAGGTTCCTAAAGAAAAAAGGAGATTGGTGCTGCGGTAAAGCAGTTTGCATAATGTATGCCCCAGGAACTGAGAAGTGTGGGAGGAATGTTTCCTGCGTAAACATTCCCAAAGAAAGTTGTTGGTTTTCCTTCATTTGCTCTGTACTTTTAAAATGGCTGGCTTATGAGGCCTTTTAGATCTCTTTTCTGCCACTCCATTAACGAATATCTTAATGGAATGTTTTTGTGTGTGTTTTACTTGCATAGGAAGTATGTCATGGAGAACTTTGAGATTATACCCAACCAGGTTGTTCCCAGGATAATTTGCATGATATGAACATAGATATTCATCAGTTTGGCTCAAAGTTTGTTTGCATTTCTTAGTCTGGGAGAAATTCGATGGCAGATTAGACAGAAAAAGAAGAGAACTGACAGGCAGAAAGTCAGCATCTTAATATTCCCTGCAAACAGAAGAGTTTAATTCACAGCCACATGATCACAATGAGAATTCGATTCCATTGTAGAATACAAAAGGGCTTACAGCATCCACTGGGCTTCTTAACTCTTTTCAGTGATTAACAAGTTGCATGCTAAGCCACATCCAAGATTTCTGACTTATTAGTATTCCTTAGTTAGAACCCTTTGAACGGTTTGCCGTTATAGTTGATATTTCCATAATGTTGAATGCCCTTAGCTCCCTGCGGCCCTGTGGCTTCTTATATGTGTCTGTACCTGTTGCCATGACTCATGAGATAGCCAAATTCATTTGACTTACTCAAATTTTATTATAAAATGGGGTCACATTTTTCAGTCTTTCACTGACCTGATAGATACTCACCTGCAGGGACAGATCCAAGTTTTGTGAGTCCTCAAATATATAATTTGTGTGTGTGCAGGGGGGCTTCTTAAAGAATAAGATTACAAAATTATGAATATAATAATTAGGTATAGGCCAGGCATGGTGGGTCATGCCTGTAACCCCAGCGCTTTGGGAGGCTGAGGCGGGCGGTTTGCTTGAACTCACGGGTTTGAGATCAGCCTGGGCAATATGGCAAAACCCTTGTCTTTACTAAAAATACAAAAATTAGCTGGGTATGGTGGCGCATGCCTCTAATCCCAGCTACTTGGGAGGCTGAGACATGAGAATTGCTTGAACCCTAGATTGAAGTGAGCCAAAATCGGGCCACTGCACTCCAACCTGGGTGACAAAGTGAGACTCTGTCTCCAAATATTATAATAATAACAATAATAATTAGGTATAGGACCTTGGGAGAGGCAATGCATGCGGGGGGCCTACAGCTAGAGCTTTCTTAGCTTCATGGTAAATCTGCCTCCCCATTCCACCTACTTATATTCTAATGAAAACCACCTGGGTCAGGAGCTGAAATGAATGAGGACATCTCTCTGCAAATGTGTTTTGCTTATTGTTCTATAGAGGTTGCTTTAGGGAGTAAAAATGCAGAATCAGTAAAACAAACAAAAATCAAACAAACCCAAGTGAGTGCTCCAAATGTGTTCCAAATAATTCATTATAATACTCATTTCTAAGCCGTGATGATTCTACACTGCTTTTAGATCATTTTCTCCCTGGTAAAATTGAGTTTGAGCAGCTCCAGTTTGAAATGTGTTGTGTCTCTTTTGAAAGAAAGGTTTGTTTTTAGATTTTCTTCTGGGGCCAAGGCACCTTGAAGCAGAGCAGTCAGGTGTCCAGAGAGCTGAAAGAGCCAGAGCATGGACCTGACGAAAGGAACTAGTCCCAGGGTGAGCAATGGGAAGTATCTAAGGAGCAAAAATTACCAACGAAATTTCTTGAGGAAGCTGAGTTGTGATTTTAACTTGAGGTGAGCTTACCAGGTTCAACTCTGGACTAAGTCATCTGAAGGAGAGTTAAGTTTCTTTCTGCCTTTGTGGTTATTCAGGCCTTACTGCTCAACGGATCCTTACCTGAAGATGAACAGGAGAGGCCCTTGGCCCTCTGTGAACCAGGTGTCAATCCCGAGGAACAACTGGTGAGCTCCATCTTTTGTGATTGGACACTAAATCTGTATGTATTTTACTTGTATTTAGCATTTGACACTGCTGTTCATGCCTTCTTGAAATGCTGTCTTCCTTGACCAGTTCTGGTTTTCCTCCTACACTTTTGACCATTGTTTCCTTCTTCATTCATTTAATAAACAAATATTTATTGAGTGCTGACTATATGCCAGACCCTATTTCAACATGCTGGAGATATGGTAGTAACAAAACAGACCTAAGACCCGACCCTTATGGAGTTTACATTCAAGTTCTCTTTGAAGCTTCTCTTTTTCTGCTTGTGCCTTTAATGTTGGTGTTCCTCAGCATTCCAGTCTAGGCCCTCATGTGTCTTAAACATTCACCTGGGCAGTAGTATCTGCCTCCAGTTCTTCACTCACTTCCCTCTTGCTTCTCATGTATTTATTTCCAGCTCAGCTCTCGCTATGGAATTCTAGATTTGTGTATGCAATATGCAACTGCCTACTTATTATCTCCACTTGTAAGTCCCATAAGCATCTTAATTTCAGTGAGTCCTAAATTAAAGTGTTTCTGTCCTCTGCCCAACCACCAAAGCTACTTGTCCTTTTGGGTATCTGTTTTGGATACCAAAATGCGCCAAACAGGAATCTGGATATTATCCTTGAATCTTTTCCCTCTACATACTTCCCTCTACATCCAATCAGTCACCAAGTTTTACCAGTTTACATTTCTAATTTCTTTATCCAGTTTTCTCCATTCTCACAGCCACTTGAAAATCAAGCCTCCATCCAGTATTCTAACAGCCTTCTAACTGGTTTTCCTGATTCCTCTCCTGTCTTACTCTAACTAATTTTTTGTAAAACAGCAAGAATAATTTGCCTTAAAGACAAACTTCATTTTATCACCCTTCTGTATAAAACTTTCCATTGATTCCCCATTGCCCTCACTGGCCTTTCATGATCTGGCCCTGATATTTCTCTCCAAATTCACCTCTTGACATTTCTTCTTCCCTTTACCCCACCCCCTCCCCTGCACCCAACCCCCACCCCATACTTCTTCTTCTTTTTTTTTTTTTTTTTTTTGAGACAGAGTCTTGCTCTGTTGCCCAGGCTGGGGTGCAGTGGCACGATCTCTGCTCACTACAACCTCTGCCTCCCGGGTTCAAGTGATTCTTCTGCCTCAGCCTCCCAAGTAGCTGGGATTACAGGTGTGCACCACCACACCTGGCTAATTTTTGTGTTTTTAGTAGAGATGGGTTTCACCATGTTGGCCAGGCTGGTCTCTAACACCTGACCTCAAGTGATCTGCCTGCCTCGGCCTCCCAAAGTGCTGGGATTACAGATGTGAGCCACCACGCCTGGCCCACCCATACTTATTCTTAGCTTTATCCATATAGATCTACTTGCCACTTGATGCATATACTTACATCAGAGAGCAGGAACTGTTTCCTGTTCTTTGTATCCACAGTACAGAGCTGGCATCTAGTAGTGCTCAATAAATATTTGTTGAATGAGTGGCCTCTGTACTTCACAGCATAGATGCTTAGCCGTCTCTTTTTGTCTTATATTCAGATTATAATCCAAAGTCGTCTGGATCAGAGTATGGAGGAGAATCAGGACTTAAAGGTATGTCAACACATGTACACTTTACCCCTTAAAAACATTATGGGGGCCAGGCACGGTGGCTCACGCCTGTAATCCCAGCACTTTGAGAGGCCGAGGCGGGCAGATCACAAGGTCAGGAGATCGAGACCATCCTGGCTAACATGGTGAAACCCCATCTCTGCCAATAATACAAAAAATTAGCCGGACGTGCTGGCACACATCTGTAGTCCCAGCTACTCGGGAGGCTGAGGCAGGAGAATTGCTTGAACCTGGGAAGAGGAGGTTGCAGTGAGCAGAGATCGTGCCACTGCACCCCAGCCTGGGCAACAAAGTGAGACTCCATCTCAAACAAACAAACAAACAAACAAACAAACAAACAAGAAACCATTATGGGAATGTTACACAACTTCAAGAGGGGAAGGGATTTCAGAATTGGAATCTTTCCTGTATCTGTATTATGTCTTTACTTGAAAGAGAGATACATCCCAAATATGTCAGGAAGGTAATAGCTTTTTAATCCTCGT
This sequence comes from Nomascus leucogenys, assembly GCF_006542625.1. Taxonomy (NCBI): domain Eukaryota; kingdom Metazoa; phylum Chordata; class Mammalia; order Primates; family Hylobatidae; genus Nomascus; species Nomascus leucogenys. The sequence continues at coordinate 22,892,854 of NC_044395.1, read as the reverse complement.
GGTAGGTAATAGAATTTTGGTGTCATTGGTTGTACCATTCTATATGTTTGAAATATTTCATGTTTTTTTTCTTTAATTAAAAGAAAAAATGTATCTAATACCAGTACAGTCTTTTTTTATAAATACTTCTCAGAATTCTTTTAGGTCAGAGATTCCTAGCTTTTCTTTCAGTCATAAGTCTATGACTAAAGCCATTAACCCTCTCCCTAGAAGTATGCATGTATGTTTGCACTCATACTCATAGACATGAATTTTTTTTTTTTTTTTTTTTTTTTTTGAGACAGTCTGGCTCTGTCACCCAGGCTGGAGTGCAGTGGTGCAGTCTCAGCTCACTGCAACCTCTGCCTCCTGGGTTCAAGCGATTCTCCTGCGTCAGCCTCCCAAGTAGCTGGGACTACAGGCGCCCACCACCATACCTGGCTAATTTTTGTATTTTTAGTAGAGATGGGGTTTCACTATGTTGGCCAGGCTTCTCTCGAACTGCTGACCGTGGTCTGCCTCCCTTGGCCTCCCAAAGTGCTGGGATTACAGGCGTGAGCCACTGTGCCTGGCCGACATGAATTTTTAATAGAGCAACTTTTATTTATTTGTTTTGTTTTGTTTGTTTGTTTTTTGAGACAGAGTCTCACTCTGTCACCCAGGCTGAGTGCCATGGCATGATCATGGCTAACTGCAGCTTCGACCTCCTAGCCTCAAGCGATCCTCCCACCTCAGCCTCCCTAGTAGCTGGGGCTTCAGGAATGCACCACCATGCCTGGCTAATTTTTGTGTTTTTTGTATAGATTGCTCTCGCCTTGTTGCCTAGGCTGGTCTTGAACTCCTGGACCCAAGTGATTCTCCCATCTTGGCCCCGCAAAGTGCTGGGATTATCGGCATGAACCACTGTGCCCAGCCTAACAGAGCAACTTTTGAGCCCATCTGTGGAGTCCAAGTTACAGATCCCCATTTTAGATATGTTAATTGCAAAATCTTGATGTGATACAATAGGAAGAGAAGAGATTGGGGTCAGGGTTATGGTTGTTCCCCTTCTAAAATCTATTTCCTAGTGACAATCATATACATATATTTTATCTATTGTAAGGGAATGTTAATTACTCAGTGTTTCATTATTAGGCTAAATGTGTTTTTGTTTGGCTCACAAAGAACAATACCCTCTTGGATCAGAAACACTCCAACCCTTTGCTGAACATTAAAAATAGGGATAATTATTTAATAACATTAGGGGTAGGCATATTTAGATATGATCATATATATTCAGTGAGAAGGATTTAGATTATTATAATTAGGTTTTCCTGTTGGTGAAGATTGCTAAATATAGAAATGAGAGCCTATGGGAATTATGGGGTATCTTCTTTCTTGGCAACTCTTCTCTACCTGAGCAGTTAAGCCTGGGTGCCAACAGGGAAGAACGGAATGGTTCTCTTCTTGTTTCCGTGGATCAGCCTGTACTGCTCACTGAACCAGAGCTGTTTTCTGCCTTAGTAGAGGGTTAATTTTTCATGGAATGATCAACTGGGTTTTGTCCTCTTGCCGACAGAATGAGGTAATGCATTCTGAAGCAACCCAGATGTCACCATCTGATCTAACTATATTTGGTTTGCAGAAGGAACTGCTGAAATGTAAACAAGAAGCCAGAAACTTACAGGGGATAAAGGTAAAAAAGAAGACATTTAATTCTTTAAATAAAGTCTCTGCAATGTAAAGTAGTCTGTTGGTGAGTGATGAGAGTTGGAATTTTCTGTGGACCTTTAACAGCTCTGTGCCATTGGTAAAGAAAGGGCTTTGTGGGAGGGAAGTGAGACATGTCGAGGAATATACCTTTGTTTTGCTGAGGCTTATTTCTAGTAGTTATGATTCATGTTGCTATCATTTCCATCTGTGCCACCTTGATTGTCTCTATATGTAAAAGAATCCTCTTCAGTGTGAAAGAATGGTCTCTAGGACCGGGCGTGGTGGCTCACGCCTGTAATCCCAGCACTTTGGGAGGCCGAGGGGGGTGGATCACGAGGTCAGGAGTTCGAGACCAGCCTGGCCAAAATGTGAAACCCCATTTCTACTAAAAATACAAAAAATTAGTCGGGTGTGGTGGCAGGCACCTGTAATCCGAGCTACTTGGAAGGTAATCCCAGCTACTTGGGAGGCTGAGGCAGGAGAATCACTTGAACCCAGGAGGTGGAGTTTGCAGTGAGCTGAGATCACGCCATTGCACTCCAGCCTAGGTGACAGGGCAAGACTCCATCTCGAAAAAAAGAGAAAAAAAAAAAAAGGAATGTCCTTTAAAAAAATTGTTATTTACTTTGTTTTTGAATAGTTAACTAATATTCAAATCACTTTAAAGGTATAAAAAGATAAACCATGAAGAGTCTGCCTGCCAGCCCTGTCCCATCAGTCACCTGGTTCTCTTTCCTAGAGGCATCTTTTTTTTTTTTTTTGGAGATAGAGTCTCGCTCTGTCACCCAGGCTGGAGCACAATCTCGGCTCACTGCAAGCTCCGCCTCCCGGGTTCATGCCATTCTCCTGCCTCAGCCTCCCGAGTAGCTGGCTCTACAGGTTCCCGCTACCATGCCTGGCTAATTTTTTGTATTTTTTTAGTAGAGAAGGGGTTTCACCCTGTTAGCCAGGATGGTCTTGATCTCCTGACCTCGTGATCCACCCACCTTGGCCTCCCAAAGTGCTGGGATTACAGGCATGAGCCCCCGCGCCCAGCCTTTTTTTTTTTCAATCTTGACATGGAGTCTCACTCTGTCACCCAGGCTGGAGTGCAGTGGCGCGATCTTGGCTCACTGCAATCTCTGCCTTCCGGGTTCAAGCGATTCTCCTGCCTCAGCCTCCCGAGTACCTGGGATTACAGGTGCGCACCATCACACCCAGCTAATTTTTGTATTTTGAGTAGAGACTGGGTTTTAGCATACTGGCCAGGCTGGTCTTGAACTTCTGACCTCAGGTGACCCACCCGCCTTGGCCTCTCAAAGTGCTGGGATTACAGGTGTGAGCCACCACGCCCGACCTCCTAGAGGCATCTTAACAGTTATCAGCACATTTGTGTCTATATCGTTTTCCTCCACAGTTTTACCCAAATGATAGTATACTAGAAATACAACTTGACACCTTGCTTTTTTTCATGTAGTATATCTTGGAGCTCATTCTATGTCAGTAGTACATAAAGACTTTCCTAGGTCTTTTTTATGGCTGCAAAGTATTCCATTGTATTCTACTGTATACATGCATATATATGCTAAATAATTTATTATATATGATAATTTCTAGTCTTTTGCTAATATAAACAATGATCTAACAGCCTTGAATATATGTTTTTTTTTTTATTTTGTTTTTTCTGAGATGGAGTCTTGCTCTGTCACCCAGAGCTGGAGTGCAATGGTGTGATCTTGGCTCACTGCAACCTCCACCTCCCGAGTTCAAGCAATTCTCCTGCCTCAGCCTCCCGAGTAGCTAGGATTACAGGCATGCACCACCACGCCCAGCTAATTTTTGTGTTTTTAGGAGAGACGGGGTTTCACCATGTTGGCCAGGCTGGTCTCAAACTCCTGACCTCGTGATCCGCCTGCTTTGGCCTCCCAAAGTGCTGGGATTACAGGTGTGAGCCACCATGCCCAGCCTGAATATATGTTATTTCACCCAAATGGGAGTATATCTGTGGAATAATACCTAGAAGTAGAAGAGGATATTTTTAAGTTGCTGCTTTTCCCCTCTTCCTTGCACCTCCATTCATGGGCTAGACTAGAGTTATCACTCAGCAACATTTTCCAAAGTGTATTCTGTAGACTTAGTACTTTTGAAACACTTTAAAAGACAAATGTGTTCCGTGGTCAGATAAGTTTGAGAAATGCTCTGCAGTCTTGAAGACTCACTGTGAATAATAACATGTAAAGGATCTGAAAAGGTCTGTCATAAAGAGGTTGGCCTAAAAATGATTTAGAATTAATAACCACAGAAGTGTCTTTTCTCCCATGTAACGTCATGTGGCACATTAATGTCCCATGGAGCACATTTTGGGAAATATTCCTTTGAACTACGGATGCCAAGGATATCTTAGACTTCCTTTACCATGTACTGTCATGGCAGAGAGTATAATTAAGAATGGGCTCCCACATTCTTCAGAGTCTGTACCATTTCTTTGCAGTCTGTAGAGAAAAATCAGGACAAATATGTTAGAATGCAGCCCTAGTCCATTAGTTCCATTTCAAGTTACCATGGTTGATGGAATATGTCATAACTGTCCTTATAAGCAAGGATATCTAGCTCACCTTTTGTTAGGCATGATAGGAACCAAGAGGGTTCAAGCTGAGGGAAAGCAAGCCTAATGCTATTAAGATCCTAGGAAACTGGGAAGAGGAATCATGAATCAAAGAACAGTTATGCTTAGTGGAAATATAATTCTAATCCTGGTCCAGACTAGGCATTGGAAGCCATTGGGAGCAGGATAGCAGCAAGGCTCTGGAAGCCAGCGTGGGAGTGATTTCAGAGATTCTTTAACAATAGAGTGGCGGGCATGAATAGGGCCCATCTCTCCAGGAAATGGGGACTGGACAGAGAGGTAGAAGGAAAATGAGCTAATCTAGATTGAGTATTTATATGCCCAAGATATAGATGAGAAAGCCCAGGTGGGAGAAAGTAGAGTGCATTGTCCAAGGCTAACATCACAAAAGTGGTAAGTGGTAGGTTTATAATTTGAATCTATGTCTATCTGATCCCAAAGTCCAGTCATTCTCTCTTGAATACTCCATGCTGTCAGGATTGAGGGTGGGGACAAATAGTAAGCAGAGAAAAAAAATCAGGCTTCAGTAAGTTTCATAGAACAGTGGATAGGATTTTGCTCTGGATGCTAGTTTCCTAGAGAGGGACAGAAAAACCCCTCCTCAGCAACTCATGGCAAGACCCTTTACTCCATTTGTCTTCCAGTCTGCCATAACGAATGCTGGAAACACATTAAAGGCTTTAGTAATTTGTAATAACAACTGGCTGATTAATGAACTGAGACAACAATAATTAGTATGCTTTTTCCCCTAGGATGCCTTGCAGCAGAGATTGACTCAGCAGGACACATCTGTTCTTCAGCTCAAACAAGAGCTACTGAGGGCAAATATGGACAAAGATGAGCTGCACAACCAGAATGTGAGTTAAATGAATGAGCCTTGACCTCAGTGAGCCCCATTAGCAGAACAGGCTACTGAACGAAGAGCTATTAGATTGGCCATCCTAATCTCTTATCTTGCTTCTGGGATACCTGCCTTAAGTGTCTGCAGTTATTTTTATTCCCCATTAGACTCATCTCTATTCCTAGGTGAAAGCCCACATCATACTGGGCAGGAACGTCCTTGATCTCCTCTTCAACTTTGAGGACACTGAGATACAGAGGCAAAATTGTGGTTCTACAGTCTAATTACTTCACTAAAAATGTGGAGAGCAGCTGTGTATTTTTACCATCATACCCCCTCTGTGCTGCATACTGTGACTGCCAACATTAACTATGGTTACTAAGTAGCTGGTTTCCTTGAGGGTTAGCAGGCAGTACCTGCGTGCCATGAATTCTTTCTTATTCTTGCAGGTGGATCTGCAGAGGAAGCTAGATGAGAGGAACCGGCTCTTGGGAGAATATAAAGTAAGAATGAATATCAGTTTGGAAATGACCTCCACTGACCTTGCATGAACAGCCCGTTATTGTTGCTCAAAAAGCACTTAAGTATTCTATTCTCATCCTTTTTGATTTTGTTATCCTTGCTTTTTAGAAGGAAGCATTTTTCGCCGGCCGGGCACGGTGGCTCATGCCTGTAATCCCAGCACTTTGGGAGGCCGAGGCGGGCGGATCACGAGGTCAGGAGATCAAGACCACGGTGAAACCCCGTCTCTACTAAAAATACAAAAAATTAGCCGGGCGTGGTGGCGGGCGCCTGTAGTCCCAGCTACTCGGGAGGCTGAGGCAGGAGAATGGCGTGAACCCCGGGGGACGGAGCCTGCAGTGAGCCGAGATTGCGCCACTGCACTCCAGCCTGGGTGACAGCGAGACTCTGTCTCAAAAAAAAAAAAAAAAAAAAAAAAAAAAAAAAAAGAAGGAAGCATTTTTCTGTGTCCCCTGATGCACTAGCTCTGAAGATTAGATGGCACAGCTAGGAGAGGGAGTACAGGACTAGGGGTCTAGAAATTTCAGTTCTGGTCTTACCTTTATCTCTGACTAGTATGAATGGCTCATAGTGGTCCTCCTACAAATGCCAGTTCCCTTCTTCATTACTCTTGAAGAATCCTTTGCACTATGTAAGATTATTCTGGTGTGTAAAGTCTTCCTGGTATGTTTTGAGGAAGGGACTTTTTTTCCTGAGGCTCTACTTTACTTGAATGGAAGTTACATTGCAGAGGGTGAACTTTTCAGTGTCCCTGGTTTTGCCACTCATCTGAAAGCTCTATCTTTACTGCAGAAAGAGCTGGGGCAGAAGGATCGCCTCCTTCAGCAGCACCAGGCCAAGTTAGAAGAAGCACTCCGGAAACTCTCTGATGCCAGTTACCACCAGGTCAGAACATATTCAGCCACTGACTTTCCTGCCCCTTTGGCCCAAAGAAATCCTTTTCTGATTTAGTGTCTGTTTTGCAGGTGGATTTAGAGCGAGAGCTAGAACACAAAGATGTCCTCTTGGCTCACTGTATGAAAAGAGAGGCAGATGAGGTAACCTAGACCCCATGTTCTCCCTCCCACATTTATGAAGCAAACGGGGAGATTGTGTTTCTGACTCAGAGCTGAACCAAGGCCACAGGCTCGTTTGTTAGGAGGCTCTATGATGAGCTAGTTAAAAGTGCAGATTCTAGAATAAGAAAATCTGGTTTCACGTTCCACCTTTATCACTCCTACATTGTGTGGCCTTCAGTTGCTTATCTTCTGAGCCTTAGAAATAGGGCTTATTTGGAAAATGGAAATAATAGTGATTCAGTCTGTCATTATGAAGAATATATGAGATAATCCACATAAGTAACTAAACACAGTTCTGTCGGATCCACTTGGCATAGAGTCAGGCTCAAAAAATATTCACTGTGGCCTGGCACAGTGGCTCACATCTGTAATCCTAGCACTTTGGGAGGCCAAGGCAGGTGGCTAACTTGAGGTCAGGAGTTTGAGACCAGCCTGGCCAACATGGTGAAACCCTGTCTCTACTAAAAATTACAAAAATTAGCCAGGTGTGGTGGTGGACATCTGTAGTCCCAGCTACTCAGGAGGCCGAGGCAGGAGAATCACTTGAACCCGGTGGGTAGAGGTTGCCATGAGCTGAGATCATGCCACTGTACTCCAGCCTGGGTGACAGATGAAAACACAAAACAAAACAAAACATTCATACATACATATATATACACATACATATATACAAACATACATGTATATATATATATTCACCATTATTTTTAAATTACTGAAGCAAAGCCAGGCAGTGCTGGAGCAGCATTCTGAGGCTCTCCAGTGCTGTGGCAGAGGCTAGGTTGGGGCCTCCAGGTGGAGGTTAGCATTTCCTTCATTCACATCCAACAATGCGTACTAAGTGTCAAGTGCTGGGCATACAGCAGTGACCAAAAGGGGAAAAGAAATCTATACTTAAGAAAGATACATTTTAATAAAGAGAGCCATTAAACAGACAATTAAATACTTCGTCAGGAAGTGATACATGTAAAGAAGAAAAATAAGATAGCACATCTGGTTTACCCTTCTCCCTTTAACAAGCAACATTTCTTCATGCTGCTATAGGCGACCAACTACAACAGTCACAGCTCTCAAAGCAATGGTTTTCTCCTTCCAACGGCAGGAAAAGGAGCTGCTTCAATCAGCAACAGAGGGGTAGGTACCTGGAGTTTTGATGGAGTCCTGCCACTTCTCACTGAAACCAGAAGAGTGCCAAAGACATGGCCAGTGGATGAGGCCTTTTATATTCCAGTTCTCTAATTCCTGGATCTGTGGAGTGTGTAAAGATGTGAGGCACTTGCTATCCAAAATTAAGAATTAGTGGGCAAACCACAGGCCTGCTTCCGTGGGGAAAAATTTTCTGGAAACTTCTCTCCTATGTCCTTTTAAGCCCAGTGGTTGGGATGTGGCACCGTGCCATGCCAGCAGCACCTTACTTTTGCCCACAGACCAGCGACCTGCAGCTTGTTCGAGATGCTCTCCGAAGCCTGCGCAACAGCTTCAGTGGCCATGATCCTCAGCACCACACTATTGACAGCTTGGAGCAGGGCATTTCTAGCCTCATGGAGCGCCTGCATGTTATGGAGACGCAGAAGAAACAAGAAAGAAAGGTAACCCTCTTGCTGTGGTATCTCTCTTAGGCAAGCTCCTGAGAAAGCTGGGTTTTAAGAATTTTAATTGAGATGAAGGCAGTGTGAAGAGATACAAGACCCTGTTAAAGGTTAGAGTTGTTTTTCTCTATTGGTTTTTCGCTCAGTGGAAATGACTATTATTCATCATGGTATGACAATCCAGAGAAGGAGTTCATGGTCACACTTGCTCCCAGCAACTGTAACTGTGTAAGGATTGTGGCTCTTGACCCCACAGGGTCTCCCTTTACTGCTTCTTCCCCTCCCACCTACCCCTGAATGAGCATGGCATTGGATGAGAAAATAGACGGAAAATGCATTGGAAAATAGAAAGCCTTTCATATATATTATTACTGTTAGGATAAATATATTAGATTTTATATGTTGTGGAAGAGATGGTAGAAAAGTATGTAGTATTTTAAGCACAATTTTATGATTTAAATTTCTTGGTTAAGTTCTCCCATTGATTATAACTCTTGTGATTTTTGTGTGGCTCCCCAGGTTCGGGTCAAGTCACCCAGAACTCAAGTAGGTAGTGAATACCGGGAGTCCTGGCCCCCTAATTCAAGTAAGTACCCATTTTGCTCAGTAGGGACTCCTAGCATATTAGACCAGAAATTTAGTATTTTTCACACTACCCATATTTTGGGGATGTAATTTTTCTTGTAGTACTTCACTTTTATACTATTTTGTTTCTGTAGCAATACTGGAATTGAGTTAGTTCTAACACTATGAAGACATATGCCATCACCACCCCCAGTGCCATTTAGCCACATGCAGGCAGGATGTTGTTGACTCAGAGAGGCTAAAATATCTTTGAAGAACATAGAAGCTCAAAACATTTATGCTGAAAAAGCAAAATATAAAACAACAAAAACACATACATACATAAATTTTCCTACACTCCCAAACAGCACAAAAAAAATTTCCACTTCTTCCTTGAAGCAAGGCGTTTAATTTCTTTGGAGATATTCTTAAAACTTTGAGTGCTCAGGCCGGGCGCAGTGGCTCACGCCTGTAATCCCAGCACTTTGGGATGCTGAGGTGGGTGGATCACCTGAGGTCAGGAGTTCAAGACCAGCCTGGCCAACATGGTAAAACCCCATCTCTATTAAAAATACAAAAATTAGCCAGGTGTGGTGGTGCACGCCTGTAATCCCAGCTACTCGGGAGGCTGAGGCAAGAGAATCACTTGAACCCAGGAGGTGGAGGTTGTGGTGAGCCCAGATTGCGCCATTGCACTCCAGCCTGGGCGACAGAGTAAGACTCCATTTCAAAATAAAATAAAATAAAAACTTTGAGTGCTTAAGGCATTTAGTTTAAGTCCTGCAAAATGTTTGCACCATCTAGTGGCCATGGCTAGGAAGTGTATTTTAACCTGCTCCGTGCCCACTCTGTTTTTTCCCATTTGTTCAAACTTGTTGGAAAGCTACCCTGCCTGGTAATTTCTATTTTACTTTGTATTTTGCCTTTTGTGGCTTAGTACTGTTCACGTTTTCTTATCTTTTAATCAGTCCTAATCAAAAGGTATCTAATAATTTATAAAAACCAGTAGTAAAAAGCTGACTAGAAACAGTTTTGTATGTTACATATAAATTTTTAGAAGCACATTAAGAAACCTAAAGTAAAATACTGAAAATACTTGCAAAAATATGAAATGTAAAATTTTTTTGTAGAGTAAATAAAATAGCATTTCAAACCTCTGATCCCAGGTATCTTTTCCTCTTAGATGAGGTTATCTATGCTGGGAATGAAACAAAATTTTTTTTTTAGCGGCGGGGGGCAGAGTTTTTGTTGCCCAGGCTGGAGTGCAATGGCGCGATCTCTGTTCACTGCAACCTCTGCCTCCCGGGTTCAAGCAATTCTTCTGCCTCAGGCTCCCCAGTAGCTGGGATTACAGACGTGCACTACCACGCCTGGCTAATTTTTGTATTTTTAGTAGAGATGGGGTTTCGCCATGTTGGCAATGAATTATTTTATTACCAGAATTAGTTTTAGTTTCCTTTTCTAGCAGTGTTTCAAAATAGTCATTTCTATTGTTTGTAGAGGATTTTTATTATTATTTTATTCATTGATTTCTTCAGATTAGCGTAAACTGCCAATATACATAGGTGTAAATACTTAGAAATTTCTTTTTTAAGTATAATAAATTCCCTCCCAAAAAAATTACTTTGTGCATATATAGTATTTATTTAACATGCTACAAATAAATCTATAGCTGCTTGAAAACTAAGATGTTAATCTAATGCTTCCAGTGATACCTGTATTCACAAATAAGCTGAAATGTCTCTTATCTGAAAATACAAAAATTTGTGTAACTTCTGCCAGCTCTCTAGCTACTGACTTATTTCTCTTATTCCTCTACATCAAAATTCTTAAAAGAATAGTCTATACTTGCTCTCTTTTCTTCTTCACTTCCTATTCACTACTCAACCCACTACAGTCTTTTATCTGTCACTCTGCTTAGTGTTCTTGTTGGGTCACTGTTGACTTTCTTGTCACCTAATCAAGTGGTTACTTTTTAAACCTTATCTTTCATTGTCTTTTCAAAAGCATTTACTATTCTCTAAAAGTCTCCTGGAAACTTTCTTATTCTTCAGTTTCAGTGTCATTCAGATATCCATTTAACATATTTACTAAGCATCCATTATTCATCATCAATGTTAGATGCTGGAGATATAGAGATGAACAAGTTAGACTTGGCACTTGCAGGTAGTGAAGTAAATACCCGAGTTTTCCTTCTAGTCCCTCCTGAATCTCCTTTTATTCTGCTCTAATTCTTGAATGTTGATATGTCCTGCGATTCCATCCAATTGAAGCCTAAACCTAAGCCTTTTCATATTGTCTTCGGCATCAGGTGACCTCTTCCACTCCCCTGGCTTTAACTGCACTTGTGTGCTGATAATTTTTGTGCTTTATCTCAAGTCTCAGTTCTTTTCTGAGCCTCAGTACTATTTTTTATTTTCATTTATTTATTTTGAGACAGAGTCTTGCTCTATTGCCCAGGCTGGAGTGCAATAGCGTGAGCTCGACTCACTGCAAGCTCTGCCTCCTGGGTTCAAGCAATTCTCCTGCCTCAGCCTCCTGATTACAAGCATCCGCCACCACGCCCAGCTAATTTTTTGTATTTTAGTAGAGATGGGGTTTCACTGTGTTGCCCAGGCTGGTCTTGAACTCCTGAGCTCAGGCAATCTATCCGCCCCGGCCTCCCAAAGTGCTGGGATTACAGGCGTGAGCCACCGCGCGCCTAGTACTATATTTTTAAATGTAAACTAGATATCTCTCTCTGTAAGTCCCAAGGCACTGTAAAGTCATGTCCAAAACTGGACACAAAACAATAGAGAGGGAAAAATACAGAATATACTATCAAACAGATCTAGGGTACAATTTTGGCTCTGCCATTCAGCACAGTGTGTGACCATGGGCAAGAATGTTAATGTCACTGAATCTTAGTTTCCTTTTTTATGGAACCAAAGTAATATTGAAGAATTTGAGCATTAAATGAAATATATAGAAATCATCTAGTGTACTGTGGAGCATAAGAGAGATGCAAGGCAAATGTTTCTCATTCCCCTCTGGCTGTGCCCTTTCTCTTTCCTTTTCAACATAATTAAATTTCCTGAAAGAGTAATGTACTTTCTGAACCCACTTCCTTTCTTGCCGTTTACTTTTAAGGGAAAACAATAATTATTTCAGATTTAAAATAAAACAGTAGATTAGTGAAATCAAATTGAGAGTTCAGATAAAAACCCCTATAACCAGAGAATATTCTTTTCAACCAATGGTGCTTGGGACAACTGGATATGTCCATGAAATGGGACCCCCTACTTCACACCATATACAAAAGTTAACTCAGACTACAGATCAATGACTTAAATATAAGAGCTTAAAGCTATAAAGTTCTTAGAAGAAAACATAGAGAAAAATATTCATGACCTTGGATTTGGCAGTGGATTCTTAGGACATCAAAAGCATGAGCAACAAAAGAAAAAAGATAAAATTGGGCTGGGTGCAGTGCCTTATGCCTGTAATCCCAGCACTTTGGGAGGCCGAGGCTGGCGGATCATGAGGTCAGGAGATCGAGACCACGGTGAAACCCCGTGTCTAGTAAAAATACAAAAAAATTAGCCGGGCGTGGTGGCGGGCGCCTGTAGTCCCAGCTACTTGGAGAGGCTGAGGCAGGAGAATTGCTTGAACCCGGGAGGCGGAGCTTGCAGTGAGTCGAGATTGCGCCACTGCACTCCAGCCTGGGCCACAGAGCGAGACTCTGTCTCAAAAAAAATAAATAAATAAAAAATACATAGGCCAGGTTCACGCCTGTAATCCCAGCACTTTGGGAGGCTGAGGCAGGCGGATCACCTGAGGTCAGGAGTTCGAAACCAGCCTGGCCAACATGGCGAAACCCTGTCTCTACTAAAAATACAAAAATTAGCTGGGGGTGGTGGCAGGAGTCTGTAATCCCAGCTACTCAGGGGGGCTGAGGCACGAGAATCACTTGAACCCGGGAGGTGGAGGTTGCAGCTAGCTGAGATTGCGCCACTGCACTCCAGCCTGGGCTACAGAGGGAGACTTCGTCTCAAAAATAATAATAATAAATAAATAGATAAAAGATAAAATTGGACTTCATCAAAATTAAAAACTTTTGTGTATAAAAGAACACTATCGAGAAAGTAAGCAGACAACCTACAGAATAGGAGAAAATATTTGCAAATCATATTGTCTGATAAGGGTCTAGGATCCAGAATATATAAAGAACTCTTACAACTCAACAGCAAAAGGACAAACAACCCAAGAGAAAATGGGCAAAATACTTGAATAGACATTTCTCCAAAGAAGATAAAGAAATGGCCGGCCAGGTGCCATGGCTCACACTTGTAATCTTAGCACTCCGGGAGGCCGAGGTGTGCAGATCATGAGGTCAGGAGATCGAGACCACCCTGGCCAACGTGGTGAAACCCTGTCTCTACTAAAAATACAAAAATTAGCTGGGCGTGGTGGTACGCACCTGTAGTCCCAGCTACTCGGGGGGCTGAGGTAGAAGAATCACTTGAACCCGGGAGGCAGAGGTTGCAGTGAGCTGAGATTGTGCCATTGCACTCCAGCCTGGCACCAGAGCAAGATTCTGTCTAAAAAAAAAAAAAAAGGCCAATAGACCCATGAAAAGATGCCCAAAATCGTTAGTCATTAGGGGAATGCAAATCAAAACCACAGTGAGACACCACTTTACACCTACTAAATGGTGTCAAAAATGGAGAATAATAAGTATTGGTGAGAATGTGGAGAAGGTGGAACATTGCTCTGGGGATGTAAATGGTGCAGCTGCTGTGGAAGACAGTTTGGCACTTCCTCAAAAAGTTAAACATGGAGTTACCATATGACCCAAAATAACTGAAAGCAGGAGTTCAAAAAAACTTGTACGTCTATGTTCCTAGCAGCCATATTCACAATATTCGAAAGGTAGAAACACCCCAGATGTCCATCAACTGATGAATGGTTAGACAAATTCTCGTATATGCATACAGTGGAATATTATTCACCTATAAAGAGGAATGAAGCACTGATTCATGCTACAACGTGGATGAACCTGGAAAACATTATGCTAAGTGGAAGATGCCAGACACAAAAGGGCACATATTGTGTAAGTCAATGTATATAAAATGTCCAGAATAGGCAAATCCATAGAGACAAGAAAGTAGAGTGGGTTAGCCAGATGCCAGGGTCAGGAGCGAGGGAGGAACAGGGAATAACTACTCAGTGCATACAGGTTTTCTTTTGGGATGAGGACAGTGTTCTGGAACTGGATAATGGTGGTTGTTTGCACATCATTTTAAATGTACTAAATGCCATTGAATTGCACACCTTAAAATGGTTAAAACGGTGAATTTTACTACAATTTTTAAAAAGTGAGATTTTGTAAAAAATAGCAGTTCTGCCTTCTGCCTAGGATGTAGAAAGCCAGAAAGAGCCTTGCTTCTACCCAAACAACAAGAAAAAGTTGGATAATCTAAAAAATCATCACTTTCTTGAACCCATCAGAGAGATGAAATCATAGTGCAATCAACTAGCCTGAAAAAGAAACAGGCACCTACAAGGAGAGATAGGATACAACTACTGGCTCACTTGTGGTAGAGCCTGGGAGGAAGATGGGGCCACTATACAACAGATAAGAATTCAGCTGAGATTTTTTTTTTTTTCTTTTTTTGAGACGGAGTCTCGCTCTTGTTGCCTAGGCTGGAGTACAATGACACGATCTCAGCTCACTGCAGCCTCTGCCTCCTGGGTTCAAGCGATTCTCCTGCCTCAGCCACCCAAGTAGCTGGGATTATACATGCCCACCACCACACCTGGCTAATTTTTGTATTTTTGGTAGAGATGGGTTTTCACCATGTTGGCCAGACTGGTCTCGAACTCCTGATCTTAGGTCATCTGCCCGCCTCGGCCTCCCAAAGTGTTGGGATTACAGGGGTAAGCCACTGCGCCTGGCCTGAGATTTTTAATTATTTGCTACATGCTGAGAAGACAGTATAGGAACCTTGGGAGACACAGACACAAGAGGAATTTGCACCCACTTGCAGACACTTTTTCATGACTACCAGGTGCTTATGAAAATGTTGGTTGTGACAGTGAGATATCATCTTACCCCAGTTAAAATGTCTTTTATCAGAAAGACATTTGACACAGCGGGCATGTGAAAAAAAAAAAAAGGATGCTAGCAAGGATGCAGAGAAAGGGGAATGCTTATATACACCATTGGTGGGCATGTAAATGAGTATAGTTAAATAGAAAACAATGTGGACATTCCTCAAAAAAATACAAATAGAGCTACCATGTGGTCCAGCAATTCCACTGCTGGGTATATATCCAAAAGAAAGGAAATCAGTATATCAAAGAGGTATCTGCATTCTCACATTTATTGCAGCACTATTTCCAATAGCCAAGGCCGGTCACAGTGGCTCGTGCCTGTAATCCCAGCACTTTGGGAGGCTGAGGCAGGAAGATCACTTGAGCTCAGGAGTTCGAGATCAGCCTAGGCAACATAGCAAGACCTTGTCTCTACTAAAAATAAAATTAGCTGGGCATGGTGGCACATGCTTGTAGTCCCAGCTATTCAGGGGGCTGCGGTGGAAGGACAGCTTTAGCCTGAGAGATAAAGGCTGTGGTGAGCTATGATTGTGCTACTGTATTCCAGAGTGAGATCCTGTCTCAAAAACAAAACAAAATACCAAATAAACAAAAACACAATAGTTAAGATATGGAATTCATCGAAGTGTCCATCAATAGATGACTGGATAAAGAAAAAAATATATATGCAAAGGAATATTATTATTCAGCTATAATGAAGCATAAAATCCTTTCTTTTGCAGCAACATAGATGGAGCTGGATATTATTATGTGAAGTGAAATAAGCCAGGCACAGAAAGACAAATACCACATGTTATCTACCAGTATGTGGGAGCTAAAAAAAAATGTTATCTCATGGAGATAGAGAGTTGATTGGTGGTAACCAGAGTCTGGGAAGGCTTGGGGAGGGTGACAGAGAGGTTGGTTAATGGATACAAAAATACAGTTAGATAAAAGGAGTAAGATCTAGTGTTTGATAAGACAGTAGGGTGACTATAGCTATAATTTATTGTATAGTTTGAAATAGCTAGGCTGGGCATGGTGGCTCATGCCTGTAATCCCAGCACTTTGGGAGGCTGAGGCGGGCGAAACCTTGTCTCTACTAAAAATACAAAAATTAGCGGGCGTGGTGGCAAGTACCTGTAATCCCAGCCACTTGAGGCACAAGAATCGCTTGAACCCAGGAGGCAGAGGTTGCAGTGAGCTGAGATCGCACCATTGCACTCCAGCCTGGGAGACAGAGTGAGACTGTCTCAAAAAGGAAAAACAAAAAAATAAAACACCTAGAAGAATTGGGATGTTTTAAGGTAAAGAAAAGATAAATGTAGGCCAGGCGTGGTGGCTCATATCTGAAATCCCAGCATGTTGGGAGGCCGAGGCAGGTGGATCACCTGAGGTTAGGAGTTCGAGACCAGCCTGACCAACATGGAGAAACCCCATCCCTACTAAAAATACAAAAATTAGCCAGGCGTGGTGGCGCATGCCTGTAATCCAGCTACTCGGGAGGCTGAGGCAGGAGAATCGCTTGAACCCGGGAGGTGGAGGTTGTGGTGAGCCGAGATCGTGCCATTGCACTCCAGCCTGGGCAACAAGTGTGAAACTCTGTCTCAAAAAAAAAAAGGGGGAAAAGATAAATGTTTGAGGTGATGGATATCCCAGTTACTCTGACTTGATCATTACACATTGTATGCACGTATCAAAATAACACGAGCCAGGCATGGTGGGCTTATGCCTGTAATCTCAGCTACTTGGGAGGCTGATGTGGGAGTATTACTTGTGTCCAGGGATTTGAGACCAGCCTGGGCAACATAACGAAACCCCATCTTAAAAAAAATAAAAAAAATATATATATATATAATCACATGTAACCTAAAAATACATACAACTAATATGTATCAATTTAAAAATTAATAAAATATGCTTTTGGTTAAAAAAAGGTTGGTCGTGGGGATAGAGTCTAAAGAAACCCTCCCTCCCTCCTTTGTGGAGCAAGGGAGCAGCTGCTACTGCAGGAAAGGCATGAAGCCACATCTGGACCATTCTTGCTTACGGAGCAAAGCCTTAAGCCACTGTGGAAGGGAAGTAAATCCTGTTGACCCCTCCATCCCTGTTCTAGGCAAAGGTGAAGACCCATTACAGCTAGTGGGGATGGAAAGGAAAGGGAATACTACCTTGGCAGAGGAGCAGGAAACTATCTTGGACTCAGATTATAAGAGGTCGCCTACTACGGGGGGAGGGACAGGATCACTGAGAAAACCCCACTTAAAATCTGGGGCTGCATCAGGACAACAGAGAAGCACTGCTCATCCCCCACCACCAGGGGAGCAAGCACTGTTTAATCAGGAGCAGTGGACTGCTTCTGAGGCAGGAAACAGCATACAGAGACTGACTGAGGCATAGGCACGTGAGGAATGCCTACAGCTGAGGGAGGGGAAGGAACAACCTTCCAACAACCAACTGTCCCTAAACCTAACTCTAGAAGACTTGGAAAATGGTGGTGCACTGAAGGTAACCTTAACAAAAATCTCAATCCCAGCTCAGCTTCTGAACAAATTAACTCAACTGTCCCCACTAATGGCCTGGAAGAACAAACAGTGTGCCCATTTCTAAACAGATACTTTCACTTCTGTCTCTCCTGTCTTAACATATGTCTGGCATTCAATAAGAAATTATGAGGCACCCACAAGAGCAAGAGAAAAACGAAGCCACTGTGAAGAGCGAAAGCAGTCAATAGAATCAAACTCATAGATGACAAGGATGTCGAAACCATCAGACAAGGAATTTAAAGTAACTGTGATTCATATGTTAAAGGCTGAAATGTTGATAACATGCACGTACAAGTGAGGGAGACTCAACTATCTACTGTTTATAGGAAACCCACTATAAATATAATGATATAAATGGATTTAAAAGTAAAAAGATGGATAAAGATATACCATGGAAACACTAATCAAAAGGAAGTGTGGTTATATTAGTATCTGATAACGTATACTTGAGAACAAGGAATCATTCCAGGTATAAAGATGATACATAATAATAAAAAGGTCAATTCACCAAGAAGACATAATAATCCTAAATGTGTGTATATCCAATAACAGCTTTGAAATACATGAAGCAGCCGAGGCACTGTGGCTCATGCCTGTAATCCCAGCATTTTGGGAGGCTGGGACAGGAGGATCACTTGTGCCCAGAAGTTTGAGACAAGCCTGGGCAACATGGTGAGACCCTGACTCTACAAAAAAATTTAAAAAATTAGCCAGGTGGGATGGCATATGCCTGAAGTCCTAGCTACTTGGGAGGCTGAGGCAGGAGGATCACTTGAGTCTGGGAATTGGAGGCTGCAGTGAACTATGATCACGCTGCTGCACTCCAGCTTGGGCAACTGGGTGACAGATAGAGTGAGACACTGTCCTCTCCCATCCCCCCTCAAAAAATACATGAAACAAAAACTGAAGGGAGAAATAGATAAATCTAGTTACAATTGGAGGCTTTAATACTTCTTTTGCAGTAATCAGTAGAAGTAGTGTACAGAATGTCAATAAGAATATAGAAAACCTGGGCTGGGCGCAGTGGCTCATGACTGTAATCCCAGCACTTTGGGAGGCCAAGGCGGGCAGATTACTTGAGGTCAGGAGGATAGTGGGTGTAGCCCACGGAGGGTGA
Source organism: Nomascus leucogenys (assembly GCF_006542625.1). Classification (NCBI taxonomy): domain Eukaryota; kingdom Metazoa; phylum Chordata; class Mammalia; order Primates; family Hylobatidae; genus Nomascus; species Nomascus leucogenys. Next base: position 22,874,266 of record NC_044395.1, on the reverse strand, counting down.
ACCAAAGCAGGATGTGGCGTTGCCTCACCCAGGAAGCACAAGGCGTTGGGAGATTTCCCTTTCCTAGCCAAAGGAAGCCCTGACAGACTGTACCTGGAAAAAACGGGACACTCCTCCCCCAAATACTGTGCGTTTCCAACGGTCTTAGCAAACGCAGACCAGGAGATACTATCCAGTGCCTGGCTCAGTGGGTCCCATACCCACAGAGCCTTGCTCACTGCTAGCGCAGCAGTCTGAGATTGAACTGCGAGGCAACTGCCTGGCAGGGGGAGGGGCACCCGCCATTGCTGAGGCTTGAGTAGGTAAACAAAGCTTCCTGGAAGCTCAAACTGGCGGAGTCCACCACAGCTCAGCTAGGCCTGCTGCCTCTGTAGGCCCCACCTCTGGGGGCAGGGCATAGCAGAACAAAAGGCAGCAGAAACTTCTGCAGACTTAAACGTCCCCATCTGACAGCTCTGAAGAAAGCAGTGGTTCTACCAGCATGGCATTTGAGCTCTGAGAACGGACAGACTGCCTCCTCAAGTGGGTCCCTGACCCCCGTGTAGCCTAACTGGGAGACACCTCCCAGTAGGGGGTGACTTACACCTCATACAGGCAAGTGCCCCTCTGGGACAAAGCTTACAGAGGAAGGATCAGGCAGCAATATTTGCTGTTCTGCAATATTTGCTGTTCTGCAGCCTCCACTGGTGATACCCAGGTAAACAGGGTCTGGAGTGGACCTCCAGCAAACTCCAACATACCTGCAGCTGAGGGACCTGACTGTTGGAAGGAAAACTAACGAACAGAAAGGAATAGCATCAACATCCACAAAAAGGGCATCCACACCAAAACCTCATCTCTAGGTCACCAACATCAAAGACCAAAGGTAGATAAAACCACACAGACGGGGAGAAACCAGAGCAGAAAAGCTGAAAATTCTAAAAACGAGAGCACCTCTTCTCCTCCAAAGGATCGCAGCTCCTTGCCAGCAAGGAAACAAAGTTGGACGGAGAATGACTTTGACGAGTTGACAGAAGTAGGCTTCAGAAGGTCGGTAATAACAAACTTCTCTGAGCTAAAGGAGGATGTTCAAACCCATCGCAAGGAAGCTAAAAACCTTGAAAAAAGATTAGATGAATGGCTAACTAGAATAAACAGTGTAGAGAAGACCTTAAACGACCTGATGGATGTGAAAACCATGGCATGAGAACTTTGTAATGCATGCACAAGCTTCAATAGCCAATGCGATCAAGTGGAAGAAACGGTATCAGTGATTGAAGATCAAATTAATGAAATAAAGTGAAAAGAGAAGTTTAGAGAAAAAAGAGTAAAAAGAAATGAACAAAGTCTCCAAGAAACATGGGACTATGTGAAAAGACCAAATCTACGTTTGATTGGTGTACCTGAAAGTGACAGGGAGAATGGAACCAAGTTGGAAAACACTCTTCAGGATATTATCCAGGAATACTTCCCCAACCTAGCAAGGCAGGCCAACATTCAAATTCAGGAAATACAGAGAACACCACAAAGATACTCAAGAAGAGCAACCCCAAGACACATAATTATCAGATTCACCAAGGTGGAAATGAAGGAAAAAATGTTAAGGGCAGCCAGAGAGAAAGGTCAGGTTACCCACAAAGGGAAGCCCATCAGACTAACAGTGGATCTCTTGACAGAAACTCTACAAGCCAGAAAAGAGTGGGGGCCGATATTCAACATTCTTAAAGAAAAGAATTTTCAACCCAAAATTTCATATCCAGCCAAACTAAGCTTCATAAGTGAAGGAGAAATAAAATCCTTTACAGACAAGCAAATGCTAAGAGATTCTGTCACCACCAGGACTGCCTTACAAGAGCTCTTGAAGGAAGCACTAAACATGGAAAGGAACAACTGGTACCAGCCACTGCAAAACCATGCCAAATTGTCAAGACCATCAATGCTATGAAGAAACTGCATCAATTAACGGGCAAAATAACCAGCTAACATCATAATGACAGGATCAAATTCACACATAACAATATTAACCTTAAATGTAAGTGGGCTAAATGCCCCAATGAAAAGTGACAGATTGGCAAATTGGATAAAAAGTCAAGACCCATCAGTGTGCTGTATTCAGGAGACCCATCTCATGTGCAGAGACACACATAGCCTCAAAATAAAGGGATGGAGGAAGATCTACCAAGCAAATGAAAAACAAAAAAAGGCAGGAGTTGCAATCCTAGTCTCTGATAAAACAGACTTTAAACCAACAAAGATCAAAAGAGACAAAGAAGGCCATTATATAATGGTAAAGGGATCAATTCAACAAGAAGAGCTAACTATCCTAAATATATATGGACCCAATACAGGAGCACCCAGATTCATAAAGCAAGTCCTTAGAGAACTACAAAGAGACTTAGATTCCCACACAATAATAATGGGAGACTTTTACACCCCACTGTCAACATTAGACAGATCAACAAGACAGAAAGTTAACAAGGATATCCAGGAATTGAACTCAGCTCTGCACCAAGCAGACCTAATAGACATCTACAGAACTCTCCACCCCAAATCAACAGAATATACATTCTTCTCAGCACCACATCACACTTATTCCAAAATTGACCACATAGTTGGAAGTAAAGCACTCCTCAGCAAATGTAAAAGAACAGAATTTATAACAAAGTGTCTCTCAGATCACAGTGCAATCAAACTAGAACTCAGGATTAAGAAACTCACTCAAAACCACTCAACTACGTGGAAACTGAACAACCTGCTCCTGAATGACCACTGGGTAAGTAACAAAATGAAGGCAGACATAAAGATGTTCTTTGAAACCAATGAGAACAAAGACACCACATACCAGAATTTCTGGGACACATTTAAAGCAGTGTGTAGAGGGAAATTTATAGCACGAAATGCCCACAAGAGAAAGCAGGAAAGATCTAAAATTGACACCCTAACATCAAAATTAAAAAAACTAGAGAAGCAAGAGCAAACACATTCAAAAGCTAGCAGAAGGCAAGAAATAACTAAGATCAGAGCAGAACTGAAGGAGATAGAGACACAAAAAACCCTTCAAAAAATCAGTGAATCCAGGAGCTGGTTTTTTGGAAAGATCAACAAAATTGATAGACCGCTAGTAAGACTAACAAAGAAGAGAGAAGAATCAAATAGACACAATAAAAAATGATAAAGGGGATATCACCACCGATCCCACAGAAATACAAACTACCATTAGAGAATACTATAAACACCTCTACGCAAATAAACTAGAAAATCTAGAAGAAATGCATAAATTCCTGGACACATACACCCTCCCAAGACGAAACCAGGAGGAAGTTGAATCTCTGAATAGACCAATAACAGGTTCTGAAATTGAGGCAATAATTAATAGCCTACCAACCAAAAAAAGTCCAGGACCAGATGGATTTACAGCCAAATTCTACCAAAGGTACAAATAGGAGCTAGTACCATTCCTTCTGAAACTATTCCAATCAACAGAAAAGGAGTGACTCCTCCCTAACTCATTTTATGAGGCCAACATCATCCTGATACCAAAACCTGACAGAGACATAACAAAAAAAAGAGACTTTTAGACCAATATCCCTGATGAACATCGATGCGAAAATCTTCAATAAAATACTGGCAAACTGAATCCAGCAGCACATCAAAAAGTTTATCCACCACGATCAAGTCAGCTTCATCCCTGGGATGCAAGGCTGGTTCAACATACTCAAATCAATAAATGTAATCCATCACATAAACAGAACCAAAGAGAAAAACCACATGATTATCTCAATAGATGCAGAAAAGGCCTTCAACAAAATTCAACAGCCCTTCATGCTAAAATCTCTCAATAAACTAGGTATTGATGGAACGTATGTCAAAATAATAAGAACTATTTACAACAAACCCAAAGCCAATATCATATTGAATGGGCAAAAACTGGAAGCATTTCTTTGGAAAACTGGTACAAGACAGGGATGCCCTCTCTCACCACTCCTATTCAATGTAGTGTTGGAAGTTCTGGCCAAGGCAATCAGGCAAGAGAAAGAAATAAAGGGTATTCAATTTGGAAAAGAGGAAGTGAAATTGTTTATGTTTGCAGATGACATGATTGTATATTTAGAAAACCCCATCGTCTCAGCCCAAAATCTCCTTAAGCTGATTAGCAACTTCAGCAAAGTCTCAGGATACAAAGTCAATTGCAAAAATCACAAGCATTCCTATACACCAATAACAGACAAACAGCCAAATCATGAGTGAACTCCCAATCACAATTGCTACAAAGAGAATAAAATACCTAGGAATCCAACTTACAAGGGATGTGAAGGACCTCTTCATGGAGAACTACAAACCACTGCTCAAGGAAATAAAAGAGGACACAAACAAATGGAAGAACATTCCATGCTCATGGATAGGAAGAATAAATATCATGAAAATGGCCACACTGCCCAAGGTAATTTATAGATTCAATGCCATTTCCATCAAGCTACCAATGTCTTTCTTCACAGAATTGGAAAAAAAACTACTTTAAAGTTCATATGGAACCAAAAAAGAGCCCGCATTGCCAAGGCAATCCTAAGCAAAGGAACAAAGCTGGAGGCATCATGCTACCTGACTTCAAACTATACTACAAGGCTACAGTAACCAAAACAGCATGGTACTGGTACTAAAACAGATATATAGACCAATGAATCAGAACAGAGGCCTCAGAAATAACACCACACATCTACAACCATCTGATCTTTGACAAACCTGACAAAAACAAGAAATGGGGAAAGGATTCCCTATTTAATAAATGGTGCTGGGAAAACTGGCTAGCCATATGTAGAAAGTTGAAACTGGATCCCTTCCTTACACCTTATACAAAAATTAATTCAAGATAGATTAAAGACTTAAATGTTAGACCTAAAACCATAAAAACCCTAGAAGAAAACCTAGGCAATACCATTCAGGACATAGGCATGGGCAAGGACTTCATGACTAAAACACCAAAAGCAATGGCAACAAAAGCCAAAATAGACAAATGGGATCTAATTAAACTAAAGAGCTTCTGCACGGCAAAAGAAACTATCATCAGAGTGAACAGGCAACCTACAGAATGGGAGAACATTTTTGCAATCTGCCCATCTGACAAAGGGCTAATATCTAGAGTCTACAAAGAAACAAATTTACAAGAAGAAAATAACCCCATCAAAAAGTGGGCAAAGGATATGAATAGACACTTCTCAAAAGAAGACATTTCTGCAGCCAACAGACACATGAAAAAATGCTCATCATCACTGGTCATCAGAGAAATGCAAATCAAAACCACAATGAGATACCATCTCACACCAGTTAGAATGGCGATCATTAAAAAGTCAGGAAACCACAGATGCTGGAGAGGATGTGGAGAAATAGGAATGCTTTTACACTGTTGGTGGAACTGTATATTAGTTCAACCATTGTGGAAGACAGTGTGGCGATTCCTCAAGGATCTAGACTAGAAATACCATTTGACCCAGCGATCCTATTACTGGATATATACCCAAAGGATTATAAATCATGCTACTATAAAGACACATGCACACACATGTTTATTGCAGCACTATTCACAATTGCAAAGACTTGGAACCAACCCAAATGTCCATCAATGATAGACTGGATTAAGAAAATGTGGCACATATACACCATGGAATATTATGCAGCCATAAAAAAGGATGAGTTCATGTCCTTTGCAGGGACATGGATGAAACTGGAAGCCATCATTCTCAGCAAACTATCACAAGGACCGAAAACCAAACATTGCATGTCCTCACTCATAGGTGTGAATTGAACAATGAGAACACATGGACACAGGACGGGGAACATCACACACTGGAGCCTGTCGTGGGGTGGAGGACTGGGGGAGGGATAGCATTAGGAGAAATACCTAATGTAAATGACGAGTTGATGGGTGCAGCAAACCAACATGGCACATGTATACCTATGTAACAAACCTGCACGTTGTGCACATGCACCCTAGAACTTAAAGTATAATAAAAAAGAAAAAAAGAAAAACCCTCATGAAAATCTTAGGTATAAACTTCATAAAATATGTGCAATGACTCATGAGAACTATAAAGCAAGAATGAAATAAAGATTTAAATAAACGGAGAGATATACTATGTTTATGGATTGGAATACTCAACATTGTTAAGATGGCCTATTCTTCCACAAATGATCTATAGCTTCACTGCAGGTCCAGTGAAAATCCTACCAGGCTTTTGTAGATATAAACAAGCCAATTCTAAAATTTATAGGAAAGAATAAGGGGACTAGAATTAACTGCCTTCCCAACCCAAATGGTGAAAAAGATGAACAATGCAGTTGGTGGACCATACTGTGTGATATCAAAATTAACTGTAAAGTTAGGGTAATCAAGAGTGTAGTATTGGTGAATTGGTAGATACATAGATGAGTGGAACAGCATAGAGTTAAAAACAGACACACATTTTAGCAGTTGATTTTCTACAATAGTGCAAAGACAATTCAATGGTAAAGAGATAGGCTTTTCAAAAATGGTGCTAGAAAAGTTAAAGATCTATTTTTTTAAGTGAGTTTGACTTATACTTCATACCATATGCAAAAATCAACTCCAAATGGATAATAAGCCTAAACTTATAAGCTATAACTATTAATCACCTGTTTTGTGGTACTTTTCAAAATCATGTATTAAATTTGTAGATATACACAAAGATATGTTTTTGAGCCATTTATCCTGCATGAGTTTTTTTGTACATGTTTTTTATAGTAATGCCATAACACTGTAATAACTATCATTTTGTCATACGGCTTTATGTTGGGTGAGACAAGTTCTCCCTCATTACTCTTATTTTGCTTTTTTACTTGAAAAGTCTATGCAATCCAACTCATTCTTCATTAGTCATCTGAATCGACTTTTCACTAGTATCATCAATGATATTTTTACCAAAGCAGTCTTTGCCTATTAGACCCCTGTGTAGCATTTGACATCATGATTACTCTTTCTTTGACATTCTCCCCAAATGTGTACATAACATTTGTATTAGTCAGCTTGGGCTGCCATTGCAAAATACCTTCAACTCTCTTAAACAACGTAAATTAATTTTCTCACAGTTCTGGAGGCTAGAAGTACAAGATCAGGTTGCCAGCATGGCCAGGTTTTGGTGAGGGCTCCTTGCCTGGCTTGTAGAAGGCCGCCTTCTGTGTCCTCACATGGAGGAGAGAAAGCTCTGGTATCTTTTTTTTTTTTTTGAGACGGAGTCTTGCTCTGTTGCCCAGGCTGGAGTGCAGTGGCGCAATCTCGGCTCACTGCAAGCTCCGCCTCCCGGGTTCACGCCATTCTCCTGCCTCAGCCTCCCGAGTAGCTGGGACTACAGGCACCTGCCACCACGCCTGGCTAATTTTTTATATTTTTAGTAGAGACGGGGTTTCACCATGTTAGCCAGGATGGTCTCGATCTCCTGACCTCGTGATCCGCCCCCAAAGTGCTAGGATTACAGGCGTGAGCCACCGCGCCCGGCCAGTATCTCTTATAAGGACTAGTTCTATTGGATCAGGGCTCCACCCATATGACCTCATTTAATCTTAATTACCTCCTTAAAGGCCCTATCTCCAAAACAGTCAAATAGCAGATAAGGGCTTCAACGTATGAAGTTGGGGTGGGGGGGACAAATTCAGTCCATAGCAATATTATTTTCATATTTATTTTATTGTATTGTAACTGTTTTGCTATTTCACTACACTAGACTTTTGAGCTCCTTAAGGGTGGGGATTACATCTAATTCATTTGTGTATCTCTAATACTTGATACATAATAAGGCACCCAATAAACATTTAAAATGAATAATGAGATGACGTAATTCAACTTGTGTTCCCCTGTCTTAGGTAATGGTATTACCGTCTATCTGTCTTCCCAGGTTGTAAATCTCAGTCATTGTTTACTTTTCCCTTTTATATACCCTATGTTCAACTATATCCCTAGTATTAAGACTTTGACTTTCTAAAGGTCTTTCAAATTCATCCCTTCTCTGGCTCCAGGGCTACATCTTTCCTATCATCAGTGTGTCAGATTGTTTTTACTGCCTCTTAACAGGATGTCTTAGTCAGTTGAGTGTTGCCATAAAGAAATACCTGAGGCTAGATAACTTAGGAGGAAAAGAGGTTTGTTTGGCTGACAATTCTGCTGGCTGGAAGGTTGGGCATCTGGTGAAAGCCTCATTCCTCTTCCACTCATGGCAGAAGGCAAATGGGAGTTGGCATGTGCTGAGATTACATGGAGAGAGGAAGCAAGAGAGTGGAGGGAGGTGCCAGGCTCTTTTTAACGAGCAGTTTTGCGGGAATTAATGGGTGAGTACTCACTCCTCCTCCCCAGGGAGGGCATTAATCTAGTCTTGAGGAATCTGCCTCCATGACCCGAACACTTCCCATTAGGCCCCATCTCCAAGATTGGGGATCAACTTTCAACATGAGGTGTTGGGGGACAAACACCCAAACTACTGCACAGGATTTCTGGCTTCCAGTTTGTCCCATCCAATCTATAGTTTGCTGTGAGATCAACTTTTCTAAAATGCCAGTCTAATCATATCACTACCTTTTAGTAACTTTCCATAGCTTAAGACTAACATCTTGAACTCTTACCCTGTCAGAGTCTTTTGTGATCTGGCTGCTGCCTACTTAATTACCTCACAACTTCCCAATGTGTTCATTATGCTCCAGCCTTACTAATTCACCTACAGTTTTGTAAATATATGATCCCATTTCATGCTTCTGCACCTGTCCTTCCCTCTTCTTGGAATACTCTTCAACTTTTGTATCTTGTGATTTTTAAAAGGTGCTTTTAAAAAGGACTCTCCAACCATGGGCCCTTCCTGACCTGTTCCAGGTGGAATAACCTCGCCATCTTCAGTCTTCCAATACAGCTTGTACAAATCTGATTTTAGTGTATTGTAATTATTTGTATCTATCATCCATACTAAATGATAAACTCTTGGAGGTTGGAGACCACATATAGTTTATTTTTATATTCTCAAATCGAACACACAGTAGGTACTCAATAAATGTTTGTTGAATGAATGAATAAATTAAATATATAGCTTTAATGTTAAAAGTGAATATTTTATTTATTCAACAACCACTGTGTGCTGGGCACTGTACTAGATGCTGGGGCAAAGGAGAATTATGGCATGTAGGTTACAATAATTGGCATTCTTTTTTTTTTTTTTGGAGACAAAATTTCACTTTGTCACCAAGGCTAGAGTGCAGTGGCTCGATCTTGGCTCACTGCAACCTCTGCCTCCCGGGTTCAAGTGATTCTCCTGCCTCAGCCTCCCGAGTAGCTGGGACTACAGGCACATGCCACCACGCCTGGCTAATTTTCTGTATTTTAGTAGAAACGGGGTTTCACCGTGTTGCCCAGGCTGGTCTCGAACTCCTGGGCTCAGGCAATCCGCCCACCTTGGCCTCCCAAAGTGCTAGGATTACAGGCGTGAGCCACCGCACCTGGCCAATTGGCATTCTTTGAAGAAAAACTCTGAAAACAGACTGAATGCCATTTCTGTACAAAGAGGGGAAGTTCCTTTGTCTTTTTCCCCTCTATTAATTCATCTTTCATACTCCTTATTTTAAACCCCCTCCCAGAACTACTGTTCTGTGGCTGCCAATCTGACTGCCTAGAATAATTTAAGAGGAAGATCAGTATAGGTGGAATAGCAGGAGATAGTTTAGTAACAGTTTAATTATTAGTTTTTGATAAAAGGTTCTGATTGGTCATTTCTCCTATGAAAGTTATAATTACAAGGACTTACACTTTTCCAAAAGTACCTTTTTAAAAGGTAGAGACAGTCCAGGTGCAGTGGCCCACGACTGTAATCCCAACAGTTTGGGAGGCCAAGGTGGGTGGATTACTTGAGGCAGGGAGTTCAAGACCAGCCTGGCCAACGTGGCAAAACCTTGTCTCTACTAAAAATACAAAAATTAGCTGGGCGTGGTGGCACACACCTGTTATCCCAGCTACTCGGGAGGCTGAGGCACAAGAATGACTTAAACCCGGGAGGTGGAGGTTGCAGTGAGCTGAGATTGCACCACTGCACTCCAGCCTGAGCGACAGAGCGAGACCCTTTTTTTTTTTTTTTTTTTTGCGGCTGGGACGGAGTCTCGCTCTGTCACCCAGGCTGGAGTGCAGTGTCACGACCTCGGCTCACTGCAACCTGCACCTCCCGGGTTCAAGCAGTTCTCTGCCTCAGCCTCCCAAGTAACTCGGATTACAGGCATGTGCCACCACGCCCAGCTAATTTTTGTATTTGTAGTAGAGATGGGGTTTCACCATGTTGGCCGGGCTGTTCTTGAACTCCTGACCTCATGATCCACCCGCCTCGGCCTCCCAAAGTGTTGGGAAATACAGGCGTGAGCCACCGCGCCCAGCGAGACCCTGTCTTTAAAAAAAAAAAAGTTTATCAACAAACCTGTGTTAAAGACCATGGCATCAACACTATAGATCTTAAGTTGCTAAGGTTCTGTACCTTTTAGACTGGAAGCATAAGCCCCTTGGGATCTGAGTTTCTAAGGTTGCTTTGCTTCTGTGGTTCTTGTTCCTATCGATTTTTCTTTCTATGAGTCACATGAGTATTCTCTACTACGGACCTCCAAAACCTAAGTATTGGCAGGGTCTACAGCTTCTGCTGTGTGTCTACCCTGCCTGGCTGAAATCTTCCCATGCTTCTCTGTCCTTTTTTGATCTTTAACAACGATACCTGTCATATCAGTTGCTGTTCCCCTACTATGAGTGAGGAATGATGAGTCCTCGCGATCGTGTCCATGTCTGAAGCAAGTCTTGTCCTCGTGGTCCTAGGCAATCATAGCATATGGACATGGTGTTTGGCAAGGGTGTGAGAGCTGTGGACTGTGACCTCAGGCAGCTTTGTTCTCCCGGGACACTTTGAATAACTGCAGATGGGTGGTTTGGAGCAAATGAATGTTCTAACCACAGTCTCTTTCTGATTGTAGAGTTGCCTCACTCACAGAGCTCTCCAACCGTCAGCAGCACCTGTACTAAAGTGCTCTATTTCACTGACCGGTCACTTACGCCCTTCATGGTCAATATACCAAAGAGGTGAGATTCTGGGATCATTATATTTCACTGTAAAGAAGGAAAGGAAGGCAGAACCTCATTAGTAACTGCCCATGTGAACAGCTGAAAGGTGTTTGAGAAGCAGTATAGTGAGATCTCACTATAGTGAGATGAGCCAGAGAGACACATTCTAGTTTCAGCTTTGCCACTATTCAGTGGTATTATAAAGGACAAGTCATGATCTACTACTAGATACAGGTACAATAATAGTACTTCCAATCCTGATAACTATGCAAATATTGCTCTGCATTTGGGAAAATCTTTTTTTTTTTTTAAGGTGTTCAAAATAGCTCCTGCTGATACAATGGATTGCAGCCTGGCACTCACTCCAGGACTATGACTAATTGATCTTTGTTACTATTCAATGACTGCAACTAATCTCTATTGAGAAATTATGTCAAAAACCTTCCAAAAAGTTAATGTGCTTCCTTTTAAGGGAAACGGTTTTGAAATAAAAATATTTAAACTCTGCAACCAACTATTTAGAGAGGTTGTAAGATTTTCCTTACCTAGACAGTCTGCTTATTTAGTCTAGATAGAAGCCAGCTTCCTAAAGATAGAGGGATAAAGATGATGATACTTGATTTGATTCTACCATCCTAGAGAATTGGGATATTGTAGCAAATAAGAAAATCTGCCGGGCGCAGTGGCTCACGCTTGTAATCCCAGCACTTTGGGAGGCCGAGGCGGGCGGATCACGAGGTCAGGAGATCGAGACCACGGTGAAACCCCGTCTCTACTAAAAATACAAAAAATTAGCCGGGCGTGATGGCGGGCGCCTGTAGTCCCAGCTACTAGGAGAGGCTGAGGCAGGAGAATGGCGTGAACCCGGGAGGCGGAGCTTGCAGTGAGCCGAGATTGCGCCACTGCACTCCAGCCTGGGTGACAGAGCAAGACTCCATCTCAAAAAAAAAAAAAAAATCAAGAGAACTTTGATATATTTATGGTTATCAACAAATTTTATTTCAGGGACTTTATATCTTATTTCCAGAGAAAAGTGATTTGGCTTCTGAAGCAATAAGTCAATTTTAAACTCTCACATCACCCCATATTTAATACTGTTTTCATTCCCTAGTGGTGACTGGTTTTCCAGCTTCTGCTGTTTTAGTCATCTGGGTTATCGGGGCAGTGACCTAACGAGGGGCTATTTCTGCTTATTGACTTTGGCAGGGGGCTGGGTTTAAAGTTAACATCTTATCTTTCCAGCTATTGATCAACAGTCTATTTTAGTGCTCTCTCCTTGTGTTGCAGGTTGGAGGAGGTGACGTTAAAGGATTTTAAAGCAGCTATTGATCGGGAAGGGAATCACCGGTATCACTTCAAAGCACTGGATCCTGAGTTTGGCACTGTCAAAGAGGAGGTAAAGAATCTGTGGGGAGTCTGTATGGTATTATTGGTCCTTTCTGAACCCTGAAGCCTCCTGTTCAAGCAGTAGTGTCCGGAAGTACATGAGTTCCCTGAGTAGGTCAGAGGAATTTGCCAGAGCCTCAGACCATTGTCTGATTACTCTAGACAAGTGGTCATAGAATAGTCCAAGATGCTGATAGGTTCTTTAGTTGTAGGACTTCATCATTTGACTGAGAACTTGGATATAATTTTTATTTTAAATTATTTTGTTAGGGAAAATAAAGAACCTAAGACAATAAGTAATTTTCCATCTGTAGCCAAATATTAGAAAACTTCTTGCTTCCTATGTAGAGCAAAATAAACAGGCATGGATATATGGAACTGTGTATTTCTCATAATGAAATCAAGGAACTTCTAGGGAGTTATGTATGCTTATGCCCAACTCCTTGAGTAAGTATTTTCTTAGCCTACGTGTCTCTTTATAATCCATTTGTCAAAGATAGACTTTCTTGGAGGAATACAGTTCTGGGTTATATAGTATTACAAGTGGATTCACTGCAGTTACAGAATGAAAAAAGTTATTATAGAGAAAGCAAAATTTTATTTTGTAAACATTTCCTCAGTGAAATGTTTTAGTAACCCTGTTTTATTAGTGGCTTAGGAAATGAGTTGAATGAATTAATGAAAATAACTGCATCTGAGAAATATGTTAAAATGAGTCTTTTTTCCCACCTTTTCTTTACATTGCCTGGTACCTAAATTTTCCACTTTCTCATTTTTAAAATACTTACACTACATCTTTCCTCTAAGAAGCCCAAAGTACTTTGTGATTGGTAATTTATTAATTCTTACAAATCTCTATGAGCCAAGTAGTATCAGGGAATTTTTAGAACCATTTCATAGATGTGGATCTAAGAAAAAAATAAAATATCAGTTGCAGTTCTAGGGACAAGACCAAAAGGACATACACTCTTAACTCAAGGCTTTCTTCTACATGGTTGAGGTCTTATTTTTATTAGCAGCAATTGTTTAGTGAGTGAGATTCCCTGTTTTTTCACTGTGGCTTTTTTTTTTTTTTTCTCTAGATTTTCCATGATGATGATGCCATCCCTGGATGGGAAGGGAAAATTGTAGCTTGGGTGGAAGAAGACCATGGAGAGAATTAATGCCAAGTATCAGATTGAGGGCTTATGGAACCTGGTCACTCCCTGGCTGCTTCACTCAGGAAAGGGAACTAAAACCAGAATACACTAAGAAGTTTCTAGTTTGTATGCCAAAACAGAAGCTTCTCCAAGCATGATGGCCACAGGTCAGTCCTATTTCTGTGCCTGGCATATCTGGTACTTAAAATTCTGTCCAAATGTAGACCATGGGTTCATCTGGAGTTCCTTGTCCGTGGGAACACAGTGTTCTATTCTACTCTGAGGACAACAAACCGAAGGCCTTAAACGATGGGGATGGATGATCCCGCCTCTGTAGGGGCATGGCTGCTATTATCTGGAAACTAGGAATTGGATGCATCATTCCTGTGTGTTACAGTATTAGTTTAATTGGCCTCAATGGTTGCAGCAATCAGAGTTCCAGCGTTTGTACTCACAGACAAGGCAAAGGTACCAGCTTTTGTTTCTTTGAACCTACTGCAAACCAAGAATAACTCATGAGGTGGTACCAAAGATGAAAGCCCAGTCTTCAGTAATCTTTTGAACCAGACGTGGATGGTGCTGAATTGTTGCTTGGATGGAAAAAGGGCTGCCCATATTGTGCTACACTATGCTAAAACTGTAATTTAGTAAGACCTTGGGCTGCCTCTTCTGTCTTAACTGGTTCTGCAGCTTGTCCTTTTGCCCACATAGGGCCTATTTCATGTACTGTTAGTTTTCTCTGGGGACTCTTTAACTTTAGAGCCATTTCTTTTTCTTCAAACTGATGAACTTTGTGTTTGAAAGGCATAAGGAGTGAAAAGGCTCCTTGAAAATCCAGGCGGGTATGGAAAGGTGCTGCTACCCATATCTTTTTGACTTTTTTTGTTTCATGACTTTAACTCATGGCATCTCCTTTGTAGTAAAAGGAGACAGACCATTAATTTCAGCATTTCTTTGTGATTTATAAGTACTGAGCATGAAGTACTTGTCTGCCTCTCCTCATTTCAAGGCCAGAGTTATTTTCTATTTATGTATTAGTCTAGGCTGATCCTTTAGGGCACAATAGAAACCATGGGGCGTGGAGCATGAGTTGTGAATGGCAGGGATCATTCTGGGTAAAAAAAACCTAGAATCATTTCTCATGTGCAACACTGTCAAGTGAAGAAGCTAACAGTTCAACTACCGAGATTATTTGATAACCTGGGTTTTCTCATTCATCCATCAAGCACCATCAGCCAATCAGCCATTATTATTTATATATGTATTACCAAAAGCAGTCTGTCTGCCTGTGACCTCCAGTGTACACTGCCAAACACAAGAGTAGGACACATCTGTTCTGGGTTCTTGACCTGTCTGTCTCCAATTCATCTCCCCTTTTCAGCCATTTCAACAAACTACTCTTTGGAGCTCTGAGATGACATCTTGTTGTTTTATATAGATGTATCTTTTAAAAATAGTTCACGTTTGGAGAATTCTTTTGTACTCATTTGCTTTTTGTCTGAGAACCATGTCTATTTTTATAACTGGAGTGTGAGTTCTGTATCTTCTCACATTCTGTATACTGTATCCATTTTCTAGAGAACCCAGTAGCTTTTATACAGTCTCTTCTTACCACCCCTTGTGGTTTCAGAACAAGCTTTATTTTATTACGAGTATACTAATGACAACTAATTCCTGTTCCAATTCTACCTGTTTTAGTTGTGAAGGTAGTTTTGTGTAATCCAGTTGATTGCTCCTCTGGCAGAGACAAGGAGCTCAAAAGACACTTGATGTCTTTCATGTAAGTTTACCTAGTCTTTTCCTATTGAAGAATTTTTCATCAGAAATGACTGGGAAAGTTTGGGAAAGTCAGCCAAAAAAAAGAGTGCATTTCGAAAGCAAACAGAAGAAAACAGTATATTCTCACAGTTTTTCCCCAGGAAGTCTGGAGAAAAAGTCCTCATGTCACCAATTTCTCTGTTGCATGAATTTTAGTGTTTTGCTATAAGACAGCATGAGGGCTATCAGGCCAAAATTCATTATTGTATTTCCAATACAGTTTGTCTTGAATGTCTGTCTCTTAAACCAGTTTTTACTTGTCAGTTTTCTCTCAGCAAACAGTCTTACTATTATGTGGAATTTAACTTTTCAGAGAAAATTTCCAAAGTCCTCTACCTTATTTGGCTTTTATCTCTGTCTTTTGGAAAAGGAGCTGCATGGCCTCAGTGCCTCCATAAAAAGCTAAAGTTGAGTTCATGGGAGAACATTAAGATCATTTTTTTTCCCCTTTAGCTCGGTAATCTCATGTACCACAGGTAATGACCAAGCATCTCTGCTAGAGGATGTACCTCTCATAACTCCTGTGTAAAATGAGGATCCTGTTGGTGATCCTCATTCCAGTTTCCAAAGCGAGAGGAGCCTTCTGAGCAGAAGTATGCACGACTGATTCTGTTTGGAACAGTTTCCTATTTGGCTGCATTCTAGGAGGCCTCCTGACTATATTCATAGTATTGTCCCCTGGTGGCATTGGTGTGGGGTAGCTTGTCCTGCTACTTGCTAAAGTTCTCTTTCTTTGAGAAAACTGAGGAACCAGAATGCTTAGAGTTCATAAAATAATCTCTAAACCATATTAGGTTAAAACAAAATGACCATCTCACAAAAACGTGTTTAGTTAAATGCTCAATTCCTTACAAAATCTTCATTTAAGGCTGAGTGTGGTGGCTCATGCCTGTAATTCCAGCACTTTGGGAGGCCGAGGCAGGAAGACTGCTTGAGCCCAGGAGTTCAAGACCAGCCTGGGCAACATAGGAAGACTCCGTCTCTATAAAGAAATTTTATTATAAAAGTAGCTGGGGATGGTGGCACACACTTGTAGTCGCAGCTACTCAGGAGGTTGAGATGGGAAGATTGCTTGAGCCCAGGAGTTTGAGGTTGCAGTGCGCTGATCATGCCACTGCACTCTAGCCTAGGCTACGGAGCAGGACCCCATCTCCAGAAAAAAAAAATAAAGTCATTTAAAAACTGAAGAATGTTCTCTTCTTGCTCAGTTCCCTAAATTAGCTGGGGGGATTGGGATACTTTACAATTTTTACATTTTTAAATTTGAAGAATTTGTTTTAAACTTACTTGGTAATGGCAGTTCTACTTACTGACCAACTTTTCAGCTCTTTTTGACCAGGATGGTTGCAAATTAGGGAAAATATCTTTATACTCTACATCCAATTCAAGAGGACTTTAATTACTTAAAAGCATTTAGGTCATAATTAAAATTATTTTCACTGTTTCCATAAAATAAGCATTATGATTGCACACTCCTTCTACTGTCTGAATTTATGTAAGAGGTATAGCTTGCTTAAAATACATATATATGTAAAGTTATATTTTCTTAGAAACATGGATGTTTGCAGCCATTGCTTTCAAAGAGATTATTACTGTGTATTCTCCCTGTTTTACAATATGTTTTCATGAAGACTATGTTATACCAGAGGCTTCTGATTATCAAAGCGATAACCAGTTTTAACTGCCGGTATGTACCAGATTTGTGAACTAATTTAAAAAACCACAAACTATGAATAAAATGGAGTTTGCAAACTAAATATCATTAATGATTTTCACTTGTGTTTATTGATGAGCTTAATCAATTAAAGCCATTTACATTTAGTGAAAGCAAATTTCCTCAAGTGATCTCCCTGGTAGCATGTTTACTCACTATGTGGAGTGGAGATAAGAATTACTTTATTGCTACAGATATTTTACAATTAGTATTTCTATGTAAGCACATAGGCTATTATCAAGGACAATTCATTTAGTACTTATTTTGAAATATGTAAGCATGCAAACAAATAAGAACCCAAGAGTATAAACTCTATGACAAAAGTCATGTATGCAGGCATTAAGAACTCTTTCAGAAATGTGTATTTAAAATACCAGAATTCGCAAATCATTTGAAAGCTGCCTCTTAAATGCCTCTTATCAATTCATCTTAAATGTTTGCTATATTAAATTCTTTATCCCTGAGTGCCTTCATTTGACTTCCAATTACGTATTTTCACCTATTAATTGGCTATCCCATTATGTTAAAATTAAATATGTACGTAACTCAAAATCTTTCACTACCAACTAATTTCTCTTTCTCTCACTATCAGTGATATCATCATTCTCTAAGTCTACTTCAAACCTTTGAGTCTTGAGTCTCCTTTTCCATAATTTCCTTTATCCAATCTGTTTAATGGAATTCAAGCTTGTCCTCTCAGGACTAATTTGACAAACCTAAGCATTCCTAGCCCACCTCTGGGGTAAGCTTGCCATCTCTGGACTGTTGAGCTATGCATTCCTGTAAATTAGCTACACTTAAGTCAAAGGTATATTCAAGACACAAACTCGCTATTCTTTGAAAAATGCGAAACAGGGTTTAAGCAAGCATACCTAAGTGCACAGCAGATCCTGAAGATCACCTCATACATTATACCAAAGGCTAATTTAGATCCAGTTATTAAGTTCAAATGCAGCAAAAGCAGCAAGATATTTTAGCCAACTCAAAAACATTTTTATAATAATTTATAAGTCCTGGGCGGGCAATGGTGGCTCACACCTGTAATCTCAGCACCTTGGGAGGCCGAGGCAGGTGATCACCTGAAGTTGGGAGTTTGAGACCAGCATGACTAACATGGTGAAACCCTGCATCTACTAAAAACACAAAATTAGCTGGGCATGGGGGCACGTACCTGTAATCCCAGCACTCGGGAGGCTGAGGCAGGAGAATCGCTTGAACCTGGCAGGCGGAGGTTGCAGTGAGCCGGGATCATGCCACTGCACTCCAGCCTGGGCGACAGAGTGAGACTCCATCCCCAAATAATAGTAATAATTTATAAGTCCTTTAAGTAATTACAATTATTCTTCCATTGCTTCTTCCAATTGTTAATTCATAAGTTGTACATAATTGTAACAATATAATTGCTCTCTTCATATGATTTAAAATATGCCTTTTCATTCAATCTAGAAATTTTGTATTTCTCAATTATATTGCTTACATATTATTCTGATAGGCAGCTGTACCTGCTTAAACATTCCAATTTAAGTAGGCATGAAATAGTACATCCAATCTGTTTTACTTTTCCAAATTAATTGTTAGCAAGATTAGCCCCCCCCTTTTTTTTTTTTTTTTTTTTTTTTAACAGATGGGAGTCTCATTATGTTGCCCAAGCTGGTCTCAAACTCTTGGGCTCAAGTGATTCCCCCACCTCAGCCTCTCAAGCATTGCTGGGACTACAGGCACGCACCACCGCTCCTGGCTAAAATCTTATTTTAAGTTTTTTCCCTCCAACTTCCTCTTGTGTTCTTGGTGTTCTTTAACCATCTGTACACTGGGGAGGTGGTGATACACAGCACATGCTTCCTCCTTATCTAATGTCACCTTCAGTTCAGAAACTATGTTTTCTAATTAAAAGACAACTTTGCAAGAGAAGCGTACCTAACAAAATGTGTAGATGACTTTTTGTTCATTGATTCAAAAGACATACACTCAGCCCCCGCCATTTACTGGATACTAAGCTCTGGGGCTACATGGAAGAACCACGCACACACTCTTCCTGCCCTCAACGGCTTACAGTTAAGTTTTTCAAACATTTGAAACATAACGAAGCTTTTGGTTACTTAAAAGAATTCTATGGTATTAGGGGGCAACACAAACCTGTTTTGTAAACCTATATGTTCATACAGGGAATATGCTTAATCTTGCTACAGTATACATGAATGCGGGAATGTATCTTCCTCCGGGCTGCCTTTCGTACCACTTGGCTGGGTGGAACACCTGTTCACTCCACTTTCCGCTTGGGCTACAAACCTGAAATGAAATCTTCGCAACCAGTACAGCCTGCGCGGGGCGGGGCCCAGTCCATCCCCCTTCGGATGCGCAGAAGCAGAGGTCACCACGCCCGACCCCTCGATTCCCTCGCGGGCGGTTCCTGGCTCCTTCACCACCCCAGCGCTCCAAGACCCCCGCCCTTTGGCCTGAGGCTCCCAATCCCTAGCCAGTTCCCGGGCTCACTTCCAGCTTTTCCAGAAAGCTTGGCCACGCCCCTCGGCCCAGACTCTCAGGCCACTCTGCCGCAATTAACCCCCGTCTCTGCGCCTTTTTAGGCCCCTCCCCCTCGGTCGTGCCCTTGCCGTCTCTTAGGCCCCGTCTCACCCTTTCGGATGCCTCCCCTAGAACCCCACCACTTTCCACCCCTTTCCGTCTGTTATTTCTCCCAAACTTGCGCCCGCACAGGCCCCTCTGGAATGCCCCTGCCCCGTGAGTGCCCCTCGTCCCCACTCCGGAGAGGAAGAGCGTCAGTGCCGCGCATTTCTGGCCTGGGGAGCGGGTGGAGTAAACCTGCTGGAACCATTTTACGACAACGTGCGGCTGTGCGGCGTGGCTGACGGCAACGCCGCGCTGCTCTTGGAGAGGTCACTCCGGAGACGGCGTTGGTTTTGGGGTGTGGGGGGTTGGTGGCACTATGTGGCGCGTCTGTGCGCGACGGGCCCAGAATGTAGCCCCATGGGCGGGACTCGAGGCTCGGTGGACGGCCTTGCAGGAGGTACCCGGAACTCCACGAGTGACCTCGCGATCTGGCCCGGCTCCGGCTCATCGCAACAGCGTGACTACAGGGTATGGCGGGGTCCGGGCATTGTGCGGCTGGACCCCCAGTTCTGGGGCCACGCCGCGGAACCGCTTACTGCTGCAGCTCTTGGGGTCGCCCGGCCGCCGCTGTTACAGTCTTCCCCCGCATCAGAAGGTGAGCCCTAGACCCGCCCTTCTCGGGGCCCCGTTGTCCTTCAGAGCTGACTGGATGCCTGCAGGATCCTCCTTGAGAGGCTTCACTGATCCTCCAACCATTCCCAGTATCTGCTTTCGCCCTTTGTCCGATAGTCGGCTTTGCTGTAGCTACTTAGCGTCCCTCTTATGATCTATTTCATTGAAAGGAGAGCTTCAAGACTGGGGCTGTATGCAAAATATCTGCCAAGGTTCATGCTTTGTCAGACCCGTAGGACTGTGGAGGAGAAAGCCTGTCACTGGAAATTACTAACTTCTGGTGGACAGGAACTCCCTTGGTATCCCTAGTTCCCAGTGTGTAATGGAACTGTATACACTTTGTATGAAATTGAATTGAATGAAATCTTAAGCCAGACTGAGAGTTAGGTAGCCCTTAAAAAATTTAATGTTTCTTCTTTTTCTCTTCCAGGTTCCATTGCCTTCTCTTTCCCCCACAATGCAGGCAGGCACCATAGCCCGTTGGGAAAAAAAAGAGGGGGACAAAATCAATGAAGGTGACCTAATTGCAGAGGTAAGTTGTTTTAAAATAACGGAGATGAGTTCGAAGAGACTGGCTTTGCCGAATTGACTGAACATTGACTCTCTGGATGTGTAACTTCCCCTTTGTTTAAGAAACTGAAGTGTTTTTCACAACTTGCTGTTAGAAAAGATTGGTTGGATAAGTTGTCAGCAGCTGGCCAAACTAATGTTTAGCCAAGGCGATTCTAAAGTAATTTCTTCTTTGAAATTTGTCGTAGTGGCCTTATCTTCACATGAACTGTATAATTGGACACACAAAGGCCAGGCTGGCCAACATGGTGAAACCCCGTCTCTGCTAAAAATACAAAAATCAGCCGGGCATGGTGGCCTGTGCCTGTAATCCCAGCTACTCGGGAGGCTGAGGCAGGATAATCGCTTGAACCTGGGAGGAGGAGGTTGCAATGAGCCGAGATTGCACCACTGCACTCCAGCCTTGGTGACAGAGTGAGACTCTCTGTCTCAAAAAAAAAAAAAAAAAAAAAAAAAAATTCTAGACACAAGCTAATAAACTACATACCGACAGTGCAAACCTGAGCTGCTGCTTTTTGTGTTAAAAGGTTGAAACTGATAAAGCCACTGTTGGATTTGAGAGCATGGAGGAGTGTTACATGGCAAAGATACTTGTTGCTGAAGGTACCAGGGATGTTCCCATCGGAGCGATCATCTGTATCACAGTTGGCAAGTGAGTAGTGCACTCATAATTTGTGGAACTTCATTGCTTGATGGAGTATTTTACCCAGAATTGAGAATTAGGAGTTAAAGACTGTTTTTTAAGACTACTTTTGTGAAAGCTGAATCTGCCCATTATATTTATGCATTCTTTCTCTTCCTTAGGCCTGAGGATATTGAGGCCTTTAAAAATTATACATTGGATTCCTCGGCAGCACCTACCCCACAAGCGGCCCCAGCACCAACGCCTGCTGCCACTGCTTTGCCACCTACACCTTCTGCTCAGGCTCCTGGTAGCTCATATCCCCCTCACATGCAGGTGAGGCTCAGCCTCTGAGTTTTTGCTCTAGGTGATTTATTACTTACTCACTTTTTTTCATAGATGGCTACTACATCTTGGAAACTGACATTAAATGTGGTTAGGTCTTGTCATTTGGGAGTATATAGAAGTTTAAACATGAAGATTAACAACTTTTCTTCCTGGTTGTTATTTCCAGTTATAAGAACTTGAACAGTTCCTGTAACCTTTCTCAGCCTCAGTGTAGTACACAGGGTAATGCGTGGCACTTTTCATTCGAGAACATTACATTACAGATTTTGAGGATGATTTTTACTAACATCTGTTCCCTGTATAATCAGAGTTTATAGTAGGCTGTGTTAGTCTGTTTTACTTTGGCATAAAGAAATACCTAGGGGTGGGTAATTTATAAAGAAAAAAGGTTTATTTGGCTCAAGCTTCTGCAGGCTGTATAAGAAGCAGGGCGCCAGCATCTGTTTCTCTTGTGGCCTCAGGAAGCTTACAATCATGGTGGAAGGGAAAGGGGAAGGGTGGTGTGTCACATAATGAGAGAGGGAACAAGAGACAGAGGGGAGTGGGCACCAGGCTCTTTATAGCAATCAGATTTCCCCTTAACTCATTACCATGGAGCATGCAGCAAGCCATTCATGAGGGATCCTCCTCCAAATACCCAGACACCTCCCACCAGACCTCATCTCTAACATTGGGGATCATATTTCTTTCTTTTTTTCCACATACAAAAAAACTTTGTTTACACAATCTTGGATTCTGAATCTCCAGTACTTCCAGGGTCTTTTGATCAAATGGGGCAGCAGCAGGCAGGGAAGCAAACACAGGGGCCAGGCCAGATTATCTTACTCAAGAACACCACCAAGAAGAAGGGAAGGCCTAATTCAATCTTGGTCTGGACTACATCTCCCTGCACTTTGAGATCACCACAGTAGATTGGGCTTATTGTTGGGGCCTGTGGGAACATTCTCAATCTTTCTCATCACTAGAAGTCCATCAATGATTTTTCCAAACATTGCATGCCTCCCATCCAGCCAGTCGCACTTAGAGCAGGTGATAAAGAACTGACAGCCATTTGTACTGGGACCGCTGTTTGCCGTGGAAAGCAGGCCTGGAGCTGAGTGTCTAAGTTTAAAATTTTCGCCTGCAAATGGCTCCTGGTAAATACTGGCGACTCCAGTACCATCTCCATTAACAAAATGTCCACCCTAAATCATGAAATCCTTTATGACCCTGTGGGAAGTGCTTCCTTTGTATCCTGTTGGAACCCCATCTTTTCTGAATTCTGTAGCGCAGAACTACCCAAAGTTCTTGGCCGTCTTAGGCACTACATCTGCAAAGAGCTTGATCTTTGTGCGGCCAGCTTCCTGACTGCCATTGCTGACATCAAAGAACACCCTGGGGTTAGCAGGGCTTGAAGTTGCCACCACCATGGCTCCAAC